>NC_086225.1:32342540-32942540 GCF_035770615.1 Melospiza melodia melodia
GGCAGGATGGTTACCAGACCCAAGGTGGCACCAGTGCCAAGACGGGCTGTTTTGATAGTACTAAGTAGCTCCTGCAATCTGCCATCCAGAAGCGGGGCAGCTGAGTTTTGTTTGCCAGGGAAACGGGCCGAGGTTTGTGTCTGGGGGCCTATAGCTGGGAGTGACCGGCTGGCTCCTGAAAAGCTATGATAGGCAGGATGGTTACCAGACCCATGGTGGCACCAGTGCCAAGTGGGGCTGGTTTGATAGTACCAAGTGGCTCCTGCAATCTGCCATCAAAAAGGTGGCAAGCAAGTTTTTTTTTCCAGGGAAAAGCGCCGTTGTTTGTTTGGGGGCCTGAGGCTGGGAGTGGCCGGCTGGCTCGTTAGAATCCACGATACGCAGGATGGTTCCCAGACCCAAGGTGGCACCAGTGCCAAGTCGGGCTGGTTTGATAGTACCAAGTGGCTCCTGCAATCTGCCATCCAGAAGCGGGGCAGCTGAGTTTTGTTTCCCAGAAAAAAGGGCCGTAGTTTTTGTTGGGGGCCTGTGGCTGGGAGTGGCCGGCTGGCTCCTGAAAATCCATGATACGCAGCATGGTTCGCAGACCCAAGGTGGCACCAGTGCCAAGTCGGGCTGGTTTGACAGTGTCAAGTGCCTCCTGCAATCTCCCATCCAGAAGCGGGGCAGCTGAGTTTTGTTTGCCCGGGAAAAGCGCCGTCGTTTTAGATTGGTGTCTGAGGCCGAGAGTGGTCGT
Organism: Melospiza melodia melodia; assembly: GCF_035770615.1. Taxonomy (NCBI): domain Eukaryota; kingdom Metazoa; phylum Chordata; class Aves; order Passeriformes; family Passerellidae; genus Melospiza; species Melospiza melodia. The sequence continues at coordinate 32,343,277 of NC_086225.1, forward strand.
CTGGCTCCTGACAATCCACGATACGCAGGATGGTTCCCAGACCCAAGGTGGCACCAGTGCCAAGTCGGGCTGGTTTGATAGTACCAAGTGGCTCCTGCAATCTGCCATCCAGAAGGGGGACAGCTGAGTTTTGTTTGCCAGAGAAATGGGCCGAGGTTTGTGTTTGAGGTCCTATGGCTGGGATTGGCCGGCTGGCTCCAGAAAATCAACCATACGCATGATTGCTTCCAGACCCAAGGTGGCACCAGTGCCAAGTCGGGCTTGTTTGATAGTACCAAGTGGCTCCTGCAATCGGCCATCCAGACGCGGGGCAGGTGAATTTTCTTTGCCAAGGTAAAGGGCCATGTTTTGTTTTTGGGGGCCTTTGGCTGGGAGTGGCCGGCTGGCTCCTGAAAATCCACATTACGCAGGATGGTTTCCAGACCCAAGGTGGCACCAGTGCCAAGTCGGGCTGGTTTGATAGTACCAAGTGGCTCCTGCAATCTTCCATCCACAAGCGGGGCAGCTGAGTTTTGTTTGCCAGAGAAAAGGGCTGTGGTTTGTGTTTGGGGGCCTGTGGCTGGGAGTGGCCGGCTGGCTCCGGAAAATCCATGATACGCAGCATGGTTCCCAGACCCAAGGTGGCACCAGTGCCAAGTCGGGCTGATTTGACAGTGTCAAGTGCCTCCTGCAATCTGCCATCCAGAAGCGGGGCAGCTATGTTTTGTTTGCCAGAAAAAAGGGCCGTGGTTTTTGATTGGGGTCTGTGGCCGAGAGTGGTTGTCTGGGTCCTGACAATCCAGGATACGCAGGATGGTTCCCAGACCCAAGGTGGCATCAGTGCCAAGTCGGGCTGGTTTGATAGTACCAAGTGGCTCCTGCAATCTGCCATCCAGAAGCGGGGCAGCTCAGTTTTGTTTACCAGAGAAAAGGGCTGTGGTTTGTGTTTGGGGGCTTGTGGCTGGGAGTGGCCGGCTGGCTCCTGAACATCCATGAGACGCAGCATGGTTCCCAGACCCAAGGTGGCACCCGTGCCAAGTCGGGCTGGTTTGACAGTGTCAAGTGCCTCCTGCAATCTCCCATCCAGAAGCGGGCCAGCTGAGTTTTGTTTGCCAGAGAAATAGGCAGAGATTTTTGTTTGAGGTCCTATGGCTGGGAGTGGCCGGCTGGCTCCTGAAAATCAACCATACGCATGACTGCTTCAAGACCCAAGGTGGCACCAGTGCCAAGTCGGGCTGGTTTGACAGTGTCAAGTGCCTCCTGCAATCTCCCATCCAGAAGCGGGGCAGCTATGTTTTGTTTGCCAGGGAAACGGGCCGTTGTTTTTGATTGGGGTCTGTGGCCGAGAGTGGTCATCTGGCTCCTGACAATCCAGGATACGCAGGATGGTTCCCAGACCCAAGGTGGCATCAGTGCCAAGTCGGGCTGGTTTGATAGTACCAAGTGGCTCCTGCAATCTGCCATCCAGAAGCGGGGCAGGTGAATTTTGTTTTCCAAGAAAAAGGGCCGTGGTTTATTTTTGGGGGCTGTGGCTGGGAGTAGCCGGCTGACTCCTGAAAATCCACGATACGCAGGATGGTTCCCAGACCCAAGGTGGCACCAGTGCCAAGACGGGCTGTTTTGATAGTACTAAGTAGCTCCTGCAATCTGCCATCCAGAAGCGGGGCAGCTGAGTTTTGTTTGCCAGGGAAACGGGCCGAGGTTTGTGTCTGGGGGCCTATAGCTGGGAGTGACCGGCTGGCTCCTGAAAAGCTATGATAGGCAGGATGGTTACCAGACCCATGGTGGCACCAGTTCCAAGTGGGGCTGGTTTGATAGTACCAAGTGGCTCCTGCAATCTGCCATCAAAAAGGTGGCAGGCGAGTTTTGTTTTCCAGGGAAAAACGCCGTTGTTTGTTTGGGGGCCTGTGGCTGGGAGTGGCCGGCTGGCTCCTTAGAATCCACGATACGCAGGATGGTTCCCAGAGCCAAGGTGGCACCAGTGCCAAGTCGGGCTGGTTTGATAGTACCAAGTGGCTCCTGCAATCTGCCATCCAGAAGGGGGGAATCTGAGTTTTGTTTACCAGAGAAATGGGCCGAGGTTTGTGTTTGAGGTCCTATGGCTGGGATTGGCCGGCTGGCTCCAGAAAATCAACCATACGCATGATTGCTTCCAGACCCAAGGTGGCACCAGTGCCAAGTCGGGCTTGTTTGATAGTACCAAGTGGCTCCTGCAATCGGCCATCCAGACCCGGGGCAGGTGAATTTTCTTTGCCAAGGTAAAGGGCCATGTTTTGTTTTTGGGGGCCTGTGGCTGGAAGTGGCCGGCTGGCTCCTGAAAATCCACATTACGCAGGATGGTTCCCAGACCCAAGGTGGCACCAGTGCCAAGTCGGGCTGGTTTGATAGTACCAAGTGGCTCCTGAAATCTGCCATCCAGAAGCAGGGCAGCTGAGTTTTGTTTGCCAGAAAAAAGGGCCGTGGTTTTTGATTGGGGTCTGTGGCCGAGAGTGGTTGTCTGGGTCCTGACAATCCAGGACACGCAGGATGGTTCCCAGACCCAAGGTGGCATCAGTGCCAAGTCGGGCTGGTTTGATAGTACCAAATGGCTCCTGAAATCTGCCATCCAGAAGCGGGGCAGCTGAGTTTTGTTTACCAGAGAAAAGGGCGGTGGTTTTTGTTTGGGGGCCTGTGGCTGGGAGTGGCCGGCTGGCTCCTGAACATCCATGATACGCAGCATGGTTCCCAGACCCAAGGTGGCACCCGTGCCAAGTCGGGCTGGTTTGACAGTGTCAAGTGCCTCCTGCAATCTCCCATCCAGAAGCGGGCCAGCTGAGTTTTGTTTGCCAGAGAAATGGGCCGAGATTTGTGTTTGAGGTCCTATGGCTGGGAGCGGCCGGCTGGCTCCTGAAAATCAACCATACGCATGATTGCTTCCAGACCCAAGGTGGCACCAGTGCCAAGTCGGGCTTGTTTGATAGTACCAAGTGGCTCCTGCAATCGGCCATCCAGACGCGGGGCAGGTGAATTTTCTTTGCCAAGGTAAAGGGCCATGTTTTGTTTTTGGGGGCCTGAGGCTGGGAGTGGCCGGCTGGCTCCTGAAAATCGACATTACACAGGATGGTTCCCAGACCCAAGGTGGCACCAGTGCCAAGTCGGGCTGGTTTGATAGTACCAAGTGGCTCCTGCAATCTGCCATCCAGAAGCGGGGCAGCTGAGTTTTGTTTGTCAGAGAAAAGGGCTGTGGTTTGTGTTTGGGGGCTTGTGGCTGGGAGTGGCCGGAGGGCTCCTGAAAATCCATGATACGCAGCATGGTTCCCAGACCCAAGGTGGCACCCGTGCCAAGTCGGGCTGGTTTGACAGTGTCAAGTGCCTCCTGCAATCTCCCATCCAGAAGCGGGCCAGCTGAGTTTTGTTTGCCAGAGAAATGGGCCGAGATTTGTGTTTGAGGTCCTATGGCTGGGAGCGGCCGGCTGGCTCCTGAAAATCAACCATACGCATGATTGCTTCCAGACCCAAGGTGGCACCAGTGCCAAGTCGGGCTTGTTTGATAGTACCAAGTGGCTCCTGCAATCGGCCATCCAGACGCGGGGCAGGTGAATTTTCTTTGCCAAGGTAAAGGGCCATGTTTTGTTTTTGGGGGCCTGAGGCTGGGAGTGGCCGGCTGGCTCCTGAAAATCGACATTACGCAGGATGGTTCCCAGACCCAAGGTGGCACCAGTGCCAAGTCGGGCTGGTTTGATAGTACCAAGTGGCTCCTGCAATCTGCCATCCAGAAGCGGGGCAGCTGAGTTTTGTTTGTCAGAGAAAAGGGCTGTGGTTTGTGTTTGGGGGCTTGTGGCTGGGAGTGGCCGGAGGGCTCCTGAAAATCCATGATACGCAGCATGGTTCCCAGAGCCAAGGTGGCACCAGTGCCAAGTCGGGCTGGTTTGATAGTACCAAGTGGCTCCTGAAATCTGCCATCCAGAAGCAGGGTAGGTGAATTTTGTTTGCCAAGGAAAAAGGCCATGGTTTGTTTTTGGTGGCCTATGGCTGGGAGTAGCCGGCTGGCTCCTTAGAATCCCCGATACGCAGGATGGTTCCCAGATCCAAGGTGGCACCAGTGCCAAGTCGGGCTGGTTTGGTGATACAAAATGGCTCCTGCAATCTGCCATCCAGAAGCGGGGCAGCTGATTTTTTTTTGGCAGAGAAAAGTCCGTGGTTTGTTTTTGGGGGCATATGGCTGGGAGTGGCCGGCTGGCTCCTTAAAATGCTCGATACACGATGGTTCCCAGACCCAAGGTGGCACCAGTGCCAAGCTGGGCTGTTTTTCTAGTACCAAGTGTGTCCTGCAATTTGCCATCCAGAAGATGGGCAGCTGAGTTTTGTTTGCCAGAGAAAAAGGGCCGTGGTTTGTTTTTGGGGGCCTATGGGTGAGAGTGGCCAGCTGGCTCCTGAAAATCCACGATATGCAGGATGGTTCCAAGACCCAAGGTGGCAACAGAGCCAAGTCGGGCTGGTTTGACAGTTACAACTGCTTCCTGCAATCTGCCATCCAGACGCGGGGCAGCTGAGTTCTGTTTTCCAGGGAAACGGGCCGTTGTTTTTGATTGGGGTCAGAGGCCGAGAGTGGTCGGCTGGCTCCTGACAATCCACGATACGCAGGATGGTTCCCAGACCCAAGGTGGCGCCAGTGCCAAGTCGGGCTGGTTTGATAGTACATAGTGGCCCCTGCAGTCGGCCATCCAGAAGCGGGGCAGGTAAATTTTGTTTGCCAGGGAAACGGGCCGTTGTTTTTGATTGGGGTCTGTGGCCGAGAGTGGTCGTCTGGCTCCTGACAATCCAGGATACGCAGGATGGTTCCCAGACCCAAGGTGGCATCAGTGCCAAGTCGGGCTGGTTTGATAGTACCAAGTGGCTCCTGCAATCTGCCATCCAGAAGCGGGGCAGCTGAGTTTTGTTTACCAGAGAATAGGGCTGTGGTTTGTGTTTGGGGGCCTGTGGCTGGGAGTGGCCGGCTGGCTCCTGAAAATCCATGATACGCAGCATGGTTCCCAGAGCCAAGGTGGCACCAGTGCCAAGTCAGGCTGGTTTGATAGTGTCAAGTGCCTCCTTTAATCTGCCATCCAGAAGCGGGCCAGCTGAGTTTTGTTTGCCAGAGAAATGGGCCGAGATTTGTGTTTGAGGTCCTATGGCTGGGAGTGGCCGGCTGGCTCCAGAAAATCAACCACACGCATGATTGCTTCCAGACCCAAGGTGGCACCAGTGCCAAGTCGGGCTTGTTTGATAGTACCAAGAGGCTCCTGCAATCGGCCATCCACAAGCGGGGCAGCTGAGTTTTGTTTGCCTGGGAAACGGGCCGTTGTTTTTGATTGGGGTCTGAGGCTGAGAGTGGTCGGCTGGCTCCTGACAATCCACGATACGCAGGATGGGTCCCAGACCCAAGGTGGCGCCAGTGCCAAGTCGGGCTGGTTTGATAGTACCAAGTGGCTCCTGAAATCTGCCATCCAGAAGCAGGGTAGGTGAATTTTGTTTGCCAAGGAAAAAGGCCATGGTTTGTTTTTGGTGGCCTATGGCTGGGAGTGGCCGGCTGGCTCCTTAGAATCCCCGATACGCAGGATGGTTCCCAGATCCAAGGTGGCACCAGTGCCAAGTCGGGCTGGTTTGGTGATACAAAATGGCTCCTGCAATCTGCCATCCAGAAGCGGGGCAGCTGATTTTTTTTTGGCAGAGAAAAGTCCGTGGTTTGTTTTTGGGGGCATATGGCTGGGAGTGGCCGGCTGGCTCCTTAAAATGCTCGATACGCAGGATGGTTCCCAGACCCAAGGTGGCACCAGTGCCAAGTCGGGCTGTTTTTCTAGTACCAAGTGTGTCCTGCAATTTGCCATCCAGAGGATGGGCAGCTGAGTTTTGTTTGCCAGAGAAAAAGGGCCGTGGTTTGTGTTTGGGGGCCTATGGGTGAGAGTGGCCAGCTGGCCCCTGAAAATCCACGATACGCAGGATGGTTCCAAGACCCAAGGTGGCAACAGTGCCAAGTCGGGCTGGTTTGACAGTTACAAGTGCTTCCTGCAATCTGCCATCCAGAAGCGGGGCAGCTGAGTTCTGTTTTCCAGGGAAACGGGCCGTTGTTTTTGATTGGGGTCAGAGGCCGAGAGTGGTCGGCTGGCTCCTGACAATCCACGATACGCAGGATGGTTCCCAGACCCAAGGTGGCATCAGTGCCAAGTCTGGCTTGTTTGATAGTACCAAGGGGCTCCTGCAATCTGCCATCCAGAAGCGGGGCAGCTGAGTTTTGTTTGTCAGAGAAAAGGGCTGTGGTTTGTGTTTGGGGGCTTGTGGCTGGGAGTGGCCGGAGGGCTCCTGAAAATGCATGATACGCAGCATGGTTCCCAGACCCAAGGTGGCACCAGTGCCAAGTCGGGCTGGTTTGATAGTACCAAGTGGCTCCTGCAATCGGCCATCCAGAAGCGGGGCAGGTGAATTTTTTTTGCCAAGGAAAAGGGCCATGTTTTGTTTTTGGGGGCCTGTGGCTGGGAGTGGCCGGCTGGCTCCTGAAAATCCACGATATGCAGGATGGTTCCCAGACCCAAGGTGGCACCAGTGCCAAGGCAGGCTGGTTTGATAGTACTAAGTAGCTCCTGCAATCTGCCATCCAGAAGCAGGGCAGCTGAGTTTTGTTTTCCAGGGAAAACGCCGTTGTTTGTTTGGGGGCCTGTGGCTGGGAGTGGCCGGCTGGCTCCTTAGAATAAACGATATGCAGGATGGTTCCCAGACCCAAGGTGGCACCAGTGCCACGTCGGGCTGGTTTGATAGTACCAAGTGGCTCCTGCAATCTGCCATCTAGAAGCGGGGCAGCTGAGTTTTCTTTGCCAGGGAAACGGGCCGTTGTTTTAGATTGGTGTCTGTGGCCGAGAGTGGTCGCCTGGCTCCTGAAAATCCACAATACGCAGGATGGTTCCCAGACCCAAGGTGGCGCCAGTGCCAAGTCGGGCTGGTTTGATAGTACCAAGTGGCTCCTGCAATCTGCCATCCAGAAGCGGAAAAGCTGAGTTTTGTTTTCCAGAGAAATGGGCCGAGGTTTGTGTTTGAGGTTCTATGGCTGGGAGTGGCTGGCTGGCTCCTGAAAATCCACATTACGCAGGATGGTTCCCAGACCCAAGGTGGCACCAGTGCCAAGTTGGGCTGGTTTGATAGTACCAAGTGGCTCCTGCAATCTGCCATCCAGAAGCGGGGCAGCTGAGTTTTGTTTGCCAAGAAAAAAGGCCGTGGTTTATTTTCGGGGGCCTGTGGCTGGGAGTGGCCGGCTGGCTCCTGAAAATCCACGATACGCAGGATGGTTCCCAGACCCAAGGTGGCACCAGTGCCAAGTCGGGCTGGTTTGATAGTACCAAGTGCATCTTGATATTTGCCATCCAGAAGAGGAGCAGTTGAGTTTTGTTTGCCAGAGAAATGGGCCGAGGTTTGTGTTTGAGGTACGATGGCTGGGAGTGGCCGGCTGACTCCTGACAATCCACAATACGTAGCATGGTTCCCAGAGCCAAGGTGGCACCAGTGCCAAGTCGGGCTGGTTTGACAGTGTCAAGTGCCTCCTGCTATCTCCCATCCAGAAGCGGGGCAGTTGAATTTTGCTTGCCAAGGAAAAGGGCCATATTTTGTTTATGGGGGCCTGTGGCTGGGAGTGGCCGGCTGGCTCCTGAAAATCCACAATACGCAGGATGGTTCCCAGACCCAAGGTGGCACCAGTGCCAAGTCGGGCTGGTTTGAGATTACCAAGTGGCTCCTTTAATCTGCCATCCAGAAGCAGGGCAGTTGAGTGTTGTATGCCAGAGAAATGGGCCGAGATTTGTGTTTGAGGTCCTATGGCTGGGAGTGGCCGGCTGGCTCCAAAAAATCAACCATACGCATGATTGCTTCCAGACCCAAGGTGGCACCAGTGCCAAGTCGGGCTTGTTTGATAGTACCAAGTGACTCCTGCAATCGGCCATCCATAAGCGGGGCAGGTGAATTTTGTTTGCCAAGGAAAAGGGCCATGTTTTTGTTTTGGGGGCCTTTGGCTGGGAGTTGCCGGCTGGCCCCCGAAAATCCACGATACGCAGGATGGTTCCCAGACCCAAGGTGGCAACAGTGCCAAGTCAAGCTGGTTTGATAGTACTAAGTAGCTCCTGCAATCTGCCATCCAGAAGCGGGGCAGCTGAGTTTTGTTTGCCAGGGAAACGGGCCGAGATTTGTGTATGGGGGCCTATGGCTGGGAGTGGCCGGCTGGCTCCTGAAAATCCACGATACGCAGGATGGTTACCAGACCCATGGTGGCACCAGTGCCAAGTCGGGCTGGTTTGATAGTACCAAGTGGCTCCTGCAATCTGCCATCAAAAAGCTGGCAGGCGAGTTTTTTTTTCGAGGGAAAAGCGCCGTTGATTGTGTTTGGGGGCCTGTGGCTGGGAGTGGCCGGCTGGCTCCTTAGAATCCACGATACGCAGGATGGTTCCCAGACCCAAGGTGGCACCAGTGCCAAGTCGGGCTGGTTTGATAGTACCATGTGGCTCCTGCAATTTGACATCCAGAAGTGGGGCAGCTAAGTTTTGTTTCCCAGAAAAAAGGGCTGTGGTTTTTCTTCGGGGCCTATGGCTGGGAGTAGCCGGCTGGCTCCTTAAAATCCACGATAGGCAGGATGCTTCCCAGACCCAAGGTGGCACCAGTGCCAAGTCGGGCTGGTTTGGTGATATAAAATGGCTCCTGCAATCTGCCATCCAGAAGATGGGCAGTTGAGTTTTGTTTGCCAGAGAAAAAGGGCCGTGGTTTGTGTTTGGGGGCCTATGTGCGAGAGTGGCCAGCTGGCCCCGGAAAATCCGCGATACGCAGGATGGTTCCCAGACCCAAGGTGGCACCAGTGCCAAGTCGGGCTGGTTTGATAGTACTAAGTAGCTCCTGCAATCTGCCATCCAGAAGCGGGGCAGCTGAGTTTTGTTTGCCAGGGAAACGGGCCGAGGTTTTTGTCTGGGGGCCTATAGCTGGGAGTGACCGGCTGGCTCCTGAAAAGCTATGATAGGCAGGATGGTTACCAGACCCATGGTGGCACCAGTGCCAAGTGGGGCTGGTTTGATAGTACCAAGTGGCTTCTGCAATCTGCCATCCAGAAGCGTGGCAGCTGAGTTTTGTATCCCAGAAAAAAGGGCCGTAGTTTTTGTTGGGGGCCTGTGGCTGGGAGTGGCCGGCTGGCTCCTGAAAATCCATGATACGCAGGATGGTTCCCAGACCCAAGTTGGCACCAGTGCCAAGTCAGGCTGGTTTGACAGTGTCAAGTGCCTCCTGAAATCTCCCATCCAGAAGCGGGGCAGCTGAGTTTTGTTTGCCCGGGAAACGGGCCGTTGTTTTAGATTGGTGTCTGATGCCGAGAGTGGTCGTCTGGCTCCTGACAATCCACGATACGCAGGATGGTTCCCAGACCCAAGGTGGCACCAGTGCCAAGTCGGGCTGGTTTGATAGTACCAAGTGCCTCCTGCAATCTGCCATCCAGAAGGGGGGAATCTGAGTTTTGTTTGCCAGAGAAATGGGCCGAGGTTTGTGTTTGAGGTCCTATGGCTGGGATTGGCCGGCTGGCTCCAGAAAATCAACCATACGCATGATTGCTTCCAGACCCAAGGTGGCACCATTGCCAAGTCGGGCTTGTTTGATAGTACCAAGTGGCTCCTGCAATCGGCCATCCAGACGCGGGGCAGATGAATTTTCTTTGCCAAGGTAAAGGGCCATATTTTGTTTTTGGGGGCCTGTGGCTGGAAGTGGCCGGCTGGCTCCTGAAAATCCACATTACGCAGGATGGTTCCCAGACCCAAGGTGGCACCAGTGCCAAGTCAAGCTGGTTTTGTAGTACCAAGTGGCTCCTGCAATCTGCCATCCAGAAGCGGGGCAGCTGAGTTTTGTTTGCCAGAGAAAAGGGCTGTGGTTTGTGTTTGGGGGCCTGTGGCTGGGAGTGGCCGGCTGGCTCCGGAAAATCCATGATACGCAGCATGGTTCCCAGACCCAAGGTGGCACCAGTGCCAAGTCGGGCTGATTTGACAGTGTCAAGTGCCTCCTGCAATCTGCCATCCAGAAGCGGGGCAGCTATGTTTTGTTTGCCAGAAAAAAGGGCCGTGGTTTTTGATTGGGGTCTGTGGCCGAGAGTGGTTGTCTGGGTCCTGACAATCCAGGATACGCAGGATGGTTCCCAGACCCAAGGTGGCACCAGTGCCAAGTCGGGCTGGTTTGATAGTACCAAGTGGCTCCTGCAATCTGCCATCCAGAAGCGGGGCAGCTGAGTTTTGTTTGCCAGGGAAACGGGCCGTTGTTTTTGATTGGGGTCTGCGGCCGAGAGTGGTCGTCTGGCTCCTGACAATCCACGATATGCCGGATTGTTCCCAGACCCAAGGTGGCATCAGTGCCAAGTCGGGCTGGTTTGATAGTACGAAGTGGCTCCTGCAATCTCCCATCCAGCAGCGGGGCAGCTGAGTTTTGTTTACCAGAGAAAACGGCTGTGGTTTGTGTTTGGGGGCCTTTGGCTGGGAGTGGCCGGCTGGCTCCTGAAAATCCATGATACGCAGCATGGTTCCCAGAGCCAAGGTGGCACCAGTGCCAAGTAGGGCTGGTTTGATAGTACCAAGTGGCTCCTGCAATCTGCCATCAAAAAGGTGGCAGGCGAGTTTTGTTTTCCAGGGAAAAGGGCTGTGGTTTCTGTTTGGGGGCCTGTGGCTGGGAGTGGCCGGCTGGCTCCTGAAAATCCACATTACGCAGGATGGTTCCCAGACCCAAGGTGGCATCAGTGCCAAGTCTGGCTGGTTTTGATAGTACCAAGTGGCTCCTGCAATCTCCCATCCAGAAGCGGGGAAGCTGAGTTTTGTTTGTCAGAGAAAAGGGCTGTGGTTTGTCTTTGGGGGCCTGTGGCTGAGAGTGGCCGGCTGGCTCCTGAAAATCCATGATACGCAGGATGGTTCCCAGACCCAAGGTGGCACCAGTGCCAAGTCGGGCTGGTATGATAGTACCAAGTTGCTCCTGCAATGTGCCATCCAGAAGCGGGACAGCTGAGTTTTTTTTGCCAGAAAAATGGGCCATGGTTTGTGTTTGAGGTCCTATGGCTGGGAGTGGCCGGCTGGCTCCTGAAAATCAACCACACGCATGATTGCTTCCAGACCCAAGGTGGCACCAGTGCCAAGTCGGGCTGGTTTGATAGTACCAAGTGGCTCCTGCAATCTGCCATCCAGAAGCGGGGCAGGTGAATTTTGTTTGCCAAGAAAAAGGGCCGTGGTTTAATTTTGGGGGCCTGTGGCTGGGAGTGACCGGCTGGCTCCTGAAAAGCTATGATAGGCAGGATGGTTACCAGACCCAAGGTGGCACCAGTGCCAAGACAGGCTGTTTTGATAGTACTAAGTAGCTCCTGCAATCTGCCATCCAGAAGCGGGGCAGCTGAGTTTTGTTTGCCAGGGAAACGGGCCGAGGTTTGTGTCTGGGGGCCTATAGCTGGGAGTGACCGGCTGGCTCCTGAAAAGCTATGATAGGCAGGATGGTTACCAGACCCATGGTGGCACCAGTGCCAAGTGGGGCTGGTTTGATAGTACCAAGTGGCTCCTGCAATCTGCCATCAAAAAGGTGGCAAGCGAGTATTGTTTTCCAGGGAAAAGCGCCGTTGTTTGTTTGGGGGCCTGAGGCTGGGAGTGGCCGGCTGGCTCGTTAGAATCCACGATACGCAGGATGGTTCCCAGACCCAAGGTGGCACCAGTGCCAAGTCGGGCTGGTTTGATAGTACCAAGTGGCTCCTGCAATCTGCCATCCAGAAGCGGGGCAGCTGAGTTTTGTTTCCCAGAAAAAAGGGCCGTAGTTTTTGTTGGGGGCCTGTGGCTGGGAGTGGCCGGCTGGCTCCTGAAAATCCATGATACGCAGACTGGTTCGCAGACCCAAGGTGGCACCAGTGCCAAGTCGGGCTGGTTTGACAGTGTCAAGTGCCTCCTGCAATCTCCCATCCAGAAGCGGGGCAGCTGAGTTTTGTTTGCCCGGGAAAAGCGCCGTCGTTTTAGATTGGTGTCTGAGGCCGAGAGTGGTCGTCTGGCTCCTGACAATCCACGATACGCAGGATGGTTCCCAGACCCAAGGTGGCACCAGTGCCAAGTCGGGCTGGTTTGATAGTACCAAGTGGCTCCTGCAATCTGCCATCCAGAAGGGGGGAATCTGAGTTTTGTTTGCCAGAGAAATGGGCCGAGGTTTGTGTTTGAGGTCCTATGGCTGGGATTGGCCGGCTGGCTCCAGAAAATCAACCATACGCATGATTGCTTCCAGACCCAAGGTGGCACCAGTGCCAAGTCGGGCTTGTTTGATAGTACCAAGTGGCTCCTGCAATCGGCCATCCAGACGCGGGGCAGGTGAATTTTCTTTGCCAAGGTAAAGGGCCATGTTTTGTTTTTGGGGGCCTGAGGCTGGGAGTGGCCGGCTGGCTCCTGAAAATCCACATTACGCAGGATGGTTTCCAGACCCAAGGTGGCACCAGTGCCAAGTCGGGCTGGTTTGATAGTACCAAGTGGCTCCTGCAATCTTCCATCCACAAGCGGGGCAGCTGAGTTTTGTTTGCCAGAGAAAAGGGCTGTGGTTTGTGTTTGGGGGCCTGTGGCTGGGAGTGGCCGGCTGGCTCCGGAAAATCCATGATACGCAGCATGGTTCCCAGACCCAAGGTGGCACCAGTGCCAAGTCGGGCTGATTTGACAGTTTCAAGTGCCTCCTGCAATCTGCCATCCAGAAGCGGGGCAGCTATGTTTTGTTTGCCAGAAAAAAGGGCCGTGGTTTTTGATTGGGGTCTGTGGCCGAGAGTGGTTGTCTGGGTCCTGACAATCCAGGATACGCAGGATGGTTCCCAGACCCAAGGTGGCATCAGTGCCAAGTCGGGCTGGTTTGATAGTACCAAGTGGCTCCTGCAATCTGCCATCCAGAAGCGGGGAAGCTGAATTTTGTTTACCAGAGAAAAGGGCTGTGGTTTGTGTTTGGGGGCTTGTGGCTGGGAGTGGCTGGCTGGCTCCTGAACATCCATGAGACGCAGCATGGTTCCCAGACCCAAGGTGGCACCCGTGCCAAGTCGGGCTGGTTTGACAGTGTCAAGTGCCTCCTGCAATCTCCCATCCAGAAGCGGGCCAGCTGAGTTTTGTTTGCCAGAGAAATGGGCCGAGATTTGTGTTTGAGGTCCTATGGCTGGGAGTGGCCGGCTGGCTCCTGAAAATCAACCATACGCATGACTGCTTCAAGACCCAAGGTGGCACCAGTGCCAAGTCGGGCTGGTTTGATAGTACCAAGTGGATCCTGACATCTGCCATCCAGAAGCAGGGTAGGTGAATTTTGTTTGCCAAGGAAAAAGGCCATGGTTTGTTTTTGGTGGCCTATGGCTGGGAGTAGCCGGCTGGCTCCTTAGAATCCCCGATACGCAGGATGGTTCCCAGATCCAAGGTGGCACCAGTGCCAAGTCGGGCTGGTTTGGTGATACAAAATGGCACCTGCAATCTGCCATCCAGAAGCGGGGCAGCTGATTTTTTTTTGGCAGAGAAAAGTACGTGGTTTTTTTTGGGGGCATATGGCTGGGAGTGGCCGGCTGGCTCCTTAAAATGCTCGATACGCAGGATGGTTCCCAGACCCAAGGTGGCACCAGTGCCAAGTCGGGCTGTTTTTCTAGTACCAAGTGTTTCCTGCAATTTGCCATCCAGAAGATGGGCAGCTGAGTTTTGTTTGCCAGAGAAAAAGGGCCGTGGTTTGTGTTTGGGGGCCTATGGGTGAGAGTGGCCAGCTGGCCCCTGAAAATCCACGATACGCAGGATGGTTCCAAGACCCAAGGTGGCAACAGTGCCAAGTCGGGCTGGTTTGACAGTTACAAGTGCTTCCTGCAATCTGCCATCCAGACGCGGGGCAGCTGAGTTCTGTTTTCCAGGGAAACGGGCCGTTGTTTTATTGGGGTCAGAGGCCGAGAGTGGTCGGCTGGCTCCTGACAATCCACGATACGCAGGATGGTTCCCAGACCCAAGGTGGCACCAGTGCCAAGTCGGGCTGGTTTGATAGTACAAAGTGGCCCCTGCAATCGGCCATCCAGAAGCGGGGCAGCTGAGTTTTGTTTGCCAGGGAAACGGCCCTTGTTTTTGATTGGGGTGTGTGGCCGAGAGTGGTCGTCTGGCTCCTGACAATCCAGGATACGCAGGATGGTTCCCAGACCCAAGGTGGCATCAGTGCCAAGTCGGGCTGGTTTGATAGTACCAAGTGGCTCCTGCAATCTGCCATCCAGAAGCGGGGCAGCTGAGTTTTTTTTACCAGAGAATAGGGCTGTGGTTTGTGTTTGGTGGCCTGTGGCTGGGAGTGGCCGGCTGGCTCCTGAAAATCCATGATACGCAGCATGGTTCCCAGAGCCAAGGTGGCACCAGTGCCAAGTCAGGCTGGTTTGATACTGTCAAGTGCCTCCTTTAATCTGCCATCCAGAAGCGGGCCAGCTGAGTTTTGTTTGCCAGAGAAATGGGCCGAGATTTGTGTTTGAGGTCCTATGGCTGGGAGTGGCCGGCTGGCTCCAGAAAATCAACCACACGCATGATTGCTTCCAGACCCAAGGTGGCACCAGTGCCAAGTCGGGCTTGTTTGATAGTACCAAGTGGCTCCTGCAATCGGCCATCCAGAAGCGGGGCAGCTGAGTTTTGTTTGCCTGGGAAACGGGCCGTTTTTTTTGATTGGGGTCTGAGGCTGAGAGTGGCCGGCTGGCTCCTGACAATCCACGATACGCAGGATGGGTCCCAGACCCAAGGTGGCGCCAGTGCCAAGTCGGGCTGGTTTGATAGTACCAAGTGGCTCCTGAAATCTGCCATCCAGAAGAAGGGTAGGTGAATTTTGTTTGCCAAGGAAAAAGGCCATGGTTTGTTTTTGGTGGCCTATGGCTGGGAGTGGCCGGCTGGCTCCTTAGAATCCCCGATACGCAGGATGGTTCCCAGATCCAAGGTGGCACCAGTGCCAAGTCGGGCTGGTTTGGTGATACAAAATGGCTCCTGCAATCTGCCATCCAGAAGCGGGGCAGCTGATTTTTTTTTGGCAGAGAAAAGTCCGTGGTTTGATTTTGGGGGCATATGGCTGGGAGTGGCCGGCTGGCTCCTTAAAATGCTCGATACGCAGGATGGTTCCCAGACCCAAGGTGGCACCAGTGCCAAGTCGGGCTGTTTTTCTAGTACCAAGTGTGTCCTGCAATTTGCCATCCAGAAGATGGGCAGCTGAGTTTTGTTTGCCAGAGAAAAGGGCTGTGGTTTGTGTTTGGGGGCTTGTGGCTGGGAGTGGACAGAGGGCTCCTGAAAATCCATGATACGCAGCATGGTTCCCAGACCCAAGGTGGCACCAGTGCCAAGTCGGGCTGGTTTGATAGTACCAAGTGGTTCATGCAATCGGCCATCCAGAAGCGGGGCAGGTGAATTTTTTTTGCCAAGGATAAGGGCCATGTTTTGTTTTTGGGGGCCTGTGGCTGGGAGTGGCCGGCTGGCTCCTGAAAATCCACGATACGCAGGATGGTTCCCAGACCCAAGGTGGCACCAGTGCCAAGGCAGGCTGGTTTGATAGTACTAAGTAGCTCCTGCAATCTGCCATCTAGAAGCAGGGCAGCTGAGTTTTGTTTTCCAGGGAAAAGTGCCGTTGTTTGTTTGGGGGCCTGTGGCTGGGAGTGGCCGGCTGGCTCCTTAGAATAAACGATATGCAGGATGGTTCCCAGACCCAAGGTGGCACCAGTGCCAAGTCGGGCTGGTTTGATAGTACCAAGTGGCTCCTGCAATCTGCCATCCAGAAGCGGGGCAGCTGAGTTTTGTTTGCCAGGGAAACGGGCCGTTGTTTTAGATTGGTGTCTGTGGCCGAGAGTGGTCGCCTGGCTCCTGAAAATCCACAATACGCAGGATGGTTCCCAGACCCAAGGTGGCGCCAGTGCCAAGTCGGGCTGGTTTGATAGTACCAAGTGGCTCCTGCAATCTGCCATCCAGAAGCGGAAAAGCTGAGTTTTGTTTTCCAGGGAAATGGGCCGAGGTTTGTGTTTGAGGTTCTATGGTTTGGAGTGGCCGGCTGGCTCCTGAAAATCCACATTACGCAGGATGGTTCCCAGAGCCAAGGTGGCACCAGTGCCAAGTCGGGCTGGTTTGATAGTACCAAGTGGCTCCTGCAATCTGCCATCCAGAAGCGGGGCAGCTGAGTTTTGTTTGCCAGAGAAAAGGGCTGTGGTTTGTGTTTGGGGGCCTGTGGCCCGGAGTAGCCAGCTGGCTCCTGACAATCCACGATACGCAGGATGGTTCCCAGACCCAAGGTGGCACCAGTGCCAAGACGGGCAGGTATGATAGTACCAAGTTGCTCCTGCAATCTGCCATCCAGAAGCGGGACAGCTGAGTTTTTTTTGCCAGAAAAATGGGCCATGGTTTGTGTTTGAGGTCCTATGGCTGGGAGTGGCCGGCTGGCTCCTGAAAATCAACCACACGCATGATTGCTTCCAGACCCAAGGTGGCACCAGTGCCAAGTCGGGCTGGTTTGATAGTACCAAGTGGCTCCTGCAATCTGCCATCCAGAAGCGGGGCAGGTGAATTTTGTTTGCCAAGAAAAAGGGCCGTGGTTTATTTTCGGGGGCCTGTGGCTGGGAGTGGCCGGCTGGCTCCTGAAAATCCACGATACGCAGGATGGTTCCCAGACCCAAGGTGGCACCAGTGCCAAGACGGGCTGGTTTGATAGTACTAAGTAGCTCCTGCAATCTGCCATCCAGAAGCGGGGCGTCTGAGTTTTGTTTGCCAGGGAAACACGCCGAGATTTGTGTATGGGGGCCTGTGGCTGGGAGTGGCCGGCTGGCTCCTGAAAAGCTATGATAGGCAGGATGGTTACCAGACCCATGGTGGCACCAGTGCCAAGTCGGGCTTGTTTGATAGTACCAAGTGGCTCCTGCAATCTGCCATCAAAATGGTGGCAGGCGAGTTTTGTTTTCCAGGGAAAAGCGCCGTTGTTTGTTTGGGGGCCTGTGGCTGGGACTGGCCGGCTGGCTCCTTAGAATCCACGATACGCAGGATGGTTCCCAGACCCAAGGTGGCACCAGTGCCAAGTCGGGCTGGTTTGATAGTACCAAGTGCATCTTGATATTTGCCATCCAGAAGAGGAGCAGTTGAGTTTTGTTTGCCAGAGAAATGGGCCGAGGTTTGTGTTTGAGGTACGATGGCTGGGAGTGGCCGGCTGCCTCCTGACAATCCACAATACGTAGCATGGTTCCCAGAGCCAAGGTGGCACCAGTGCCAAGTCGGGCTGGTTTGACAGTGTCAAGTGCCTCCTGCAATCTCCCATCCAGAAGCGGGGCAGCTGAGTTTTGTTTGCCAGGGAAACGAGACGTTGTTTTAGATTGCGGTCTGTGGCCGAGAGCGGTCGGCTGGCTCCTGATAATCCACGATACGCAGGATGGTTCCCAGACCCAAGGTGGCACCAGTGCCAAGTCGGGCTGGTTTGATAGTACCAAGTGGCTCCTGCAATCTGCCATCCAGGAGCGGGGCAGTTGAATTTTGCTTGCCAAGGAAAAGGGCCATATTTTGTTTATGGAAGCCTGTGGCTGGGAGTGGCCGGCTGGCTCCTGAAAATCCGCAATACGCAGGATGGTTCCCAGACCCAAGGTGGCACCAGTGCCAAGTCGGGCTGGTTTGAGATTACCAAGTGGCTCCTTTAATCTGCCATCCAGAAGCGGGGCAGTTGAGTGTTGTATGCCAGAGAAATGGGCCGAGGTTTGTGTTTGAGGTACGATGGCTGGGAGTGGCCGGCTGCCTCCTGACAATCCACAAAACGTAGCATGGTTCCCAGAGCCAAGGTGGCACCAGTGCCAAGTCGGGCTGGTTTGACAGTGTCAAGTGCCTCCTGCAATCTCCCATCCAGAAGCGGGGCAGCTGAGTTTTGTTGGCCAGGGAAACGAGACGTTGTTTTAGATTGCGGTCTGTGGCCGAGAGCGGTCGGATGGCTCCTGATAATCCACGATACGCAGGATGGTTCCCAGACCCAAGGTGGCACCAGTGCCAAGTCGGGCTGTTTTGATAGTACCAAGTGGCTCCTGCAATCTGCCATCCAGGAGCGGGGCAGTTGAATTTTGCTTGCCAAGGAAAGGGCCATATTTTGTTTATGGGGGCCTGTGGCTGGGAGTGGCCGGCTGGCTCCTTAAAATCCGCAATACGCAGGATGGTTACCAGACCCATGGTGGCACCAGTGCCAAGTCGGGCTGGTTTGATAGTACCAAGTGGCTCCTGCAATCTGCCATCAAAAAGCTGGCAGGCGAGTTTTTTTTTCGAGGGAAAAGCGCCGTTGATTGTGTTTGGGGGCCTGTGGCTGGGAGTGGCCGGCTGGCTCCTTAGAATCCACGATACGCAGGATGGTTCCTAGACCCAAGGTGGCACCAGTGCCAAGTCGGGCTGGTTTGATAGTACCATGTGGCTCCTGGAATTTGACATCCAGAAGCGGGGCAGCTAAGTTTTGTTTCCCAGAAAAAAGGGCTGTGGTTTTTCTTCGGGGCCTGTGGCTGGGAGTGGCCGGCTGGCTCCTTAAAATCCACGATAGGCAGGATGCTTCCCAGACCCAAGGTGGCACCAGTGCCAAGTCGGACGGGTTTGGTGATACAAAATGGCTCCTGCAATCTGCCATCCAGAAGATGGGCAGTTGAGTTTTGTTTGCCAGAGAAAAAGGGCCGTGGTTTGTGTTTGGGGGCCTATGGGCGAGAGTGGCCAGCTGGCCCCGGAAAATCCGCGATACGCTGGATGGTTCCAAGACCCAAGGTGGCAACAGTGCCAAGACGGGCTGGTATGACAGTTACAAGTGCCTCCTGCAATCTGCCATCCAGAAGCGGGGCAGCTGAGTTTTGTTTTCCAGGGAAACGGGCCGTTGTTTTTGATTGGGGTCAGAGGCCGAGAGTGGTCGGCTGGCTCCTGACAATCCACGATACGCAGGATGGTTCCCAGACCAAAGGTGGCACCAGTGCCAAGTCCGGCTGGTTTGATAGTACAAAGTGGCTCCTGCAATCGGCCATCCAGAAGCGGGGCAGGTGAATTTTGTTTGCCAAGGAAAAGGGCCGTGGTTTGTTTTGGGGGACCTGTGGCTGGGAGCGGCCGGCTGGCTCCTGACAATCCACGATACGCAGGATGGTTCCCAGATCCAAGGTGGCACCAGTGCCAAGTCCGGCTGGTTTGATAGTACAAAGTGGCTCCTGCAATCGGCCATCCAGAAGCGGGACGGGTGAATTTTGTTTGCCAAGGAAAAGGGCCGTGGTTTGTTTTGGGGGACTTGTGGCTGGGAGCGGCCGGCTGGCTCCTGAAAATCCACATTACGCAGGATGGTTCCCGGACCCAAGGTGGCATCAGGGCCAAGTCTGGCTGGTTTTGATAGTACCAAGTGGCTCCTGCAATCTGCCATCCAGAAGCGGAGCAGCTCAGTTTTGTTTGTCAGAGACAAGGGCTGCGGTTTGTGTTTGGGGGCCTGTGGCTGGCAGTGGCCGGCTGGCTCCTGAAAATCCATGATACGCGGCATGGTTTCCAGACCCAAGGTGGCACCCGTGCCAAGTCGGGCTGGTTTGACAGTGTCAAGTGCCGCCTGCAATCTCCCATCCAGAAGCGGGGCAGCTGAGTTTTGTTTCCCAGGGAAACGGGCCGTTTTTTTTGATTGGGGTCTGTGGCCTATAGTGGTCGGCTGGCTCCTGACAATCCACGATACGCAGGATGGGTCCCAGACCCAAGGTGGCACCAGTGCCAAGTCAGGCTGGTTTGATAGTACCAAGTTGCTCCTGCAATCTGCCATCCAGAAGCGGAGCAGCTGAGTTTTTTTTGCCAGAATAATGGGCCATGGTTTATTTTTGGGGGCCTGTGGCTGGGAGTGGCCGGCTGACTCCTGAAAATCCACGATACGCAGGATGGTTCCCAGACCCAAGGTGGCACCAGTGCCAAGACGGGCTGTTTTGATAGTACTAAGTATCTCCTGCAATCTGCCATCCAGAAGCGGGGCAGCTGAGTTTTGTTTGCCAGGGAAACGGGCCGAGGTTTGTGTCTGGGGGCCTATAGCTGGGAGTGACCGGCTGGCTCCTGAAAAGCTATGATAGGCAGGATGGTTACCAGACCCATGGTGACACCAGTGCCAAGTGGGTCTGGTTTGATAGTACCAAGTGGCTCCTGCAATCTGCCATCAAAAAGTTGGCAGGCGAGTTTTGTTTTCCAGGGAAAAGCGCCGTTGTTTGTGTTTGGGGGCCTGTGGCTGGGAGTGGCCGGAGGGCTCCTCAGAATCCACGATACGCAGGATGGTTCCCAGACCCAAGGTGGCACCAGTGCCAAGTCGGGCTGGTTTGATTGTACCAAGTGGCTCCTACAATCTGCCACCCAGAAGCGGGGCAGCTAAGTTTTATTTGGCAGAAAAAAGGGCAGTCGTTTTTGTTGGGGGCCTGAGGCTGGGAGTGGCCGGTTGGCTCCTGAAAATCCATGATACGCAGGATGGTTCCCAGAGCCAAGGTGGCACCAGTGCCAAGTCGGGCTGGTTTGACAGTGTCAAGTGCCTCCTGCAATCTGCCATCCAGAAGCGGAAAAGCTGCGTTTTGTTTTCCAGAGAAATGGGCCGAGGTTTGTGTTTGAGGTTCTATGGCTGGGAGTGGCCGGCTTGCTCCTGAAAATCCACATTACGCAGGATGGTTCCCAGACCCAAGGTGGCACCAGTGCCAAGTCGGGCTGGTTTGATAGTACCAAGTGGCTCCTGCACTCTGCCATCCAGAAACGGGGCAGCTGAGTTTTGTTTGCCTGAGAAAAGGGCTGTGGTTTGTGTTTGGGGGCCTGTGGCCCGGTGTCGCCAGCTGGCTCCTGAAAATCCATGATACGCAGCATGGTTCCCAATCTCAAGGTGGCACCAGTGCCAAGTCAGGCTGATTTGACAATGTCAAGTTCCTCCTGCAATCTGCCATCCAGAAGCGGGGCAGCTGAGTTTTGTTTGCCAGGGAAACGGGCCGTTGTTTTTGATTGGGGTCTGTGGCCGAGAGTGGTCGTCTGGCTCCAGAAAATCAACCATACGCATGACTGCTTCCAGACCCAAGGTGGCACCAGTGCAAGGTCAGGCTGGGTTGATAGTACAAAGTGGCTCCTGCAATCGGCCATCCAGAAGCGGGGCAGGTGAATTTTGTTTTCCAAGGAAAAGGGCCATGGTTTGTTATGCGGGACCTGTGGCTGGGAGTGGCCGGCTGGCTCCTGAAAATCCACATTACGCAGGATGGTTCCCAGACCCAAGGTGGCATCAGTGCCAAGTCTGGCTGCTTTGATAGTACCAAGTGCCTCCAGCAATTTGCCATCCAGAAGCGGGGCAGCTGAGTTTTGTTTGCCATAGAAAAGGGCTGTGGTTTGTGTTTGGGGGCCTGTGGCTGGGAGTGGCCGGCTGGCTCCTGAAAATCTATGATACGCAGCATGGTTCCCCGACCCAAGGTGGCACCCGTGCCAAGTCGGGCTGGTTGGACAGTGTCAAGTGCCTCCTGCAATCTCCCATCCAGAAGCGGGGCAGCGGAGTTTTGTTTCCCAGGGAAACGGGCCGTTGTTTTTGATTGGGGTCAGAGGCCGAGAGTGGTCGGCTGGCTCCTGACAATCCACGATACGCAGGATGGTTCCCAGACCCAAGGTGGCACCAGTGCCAAGTCGGGCTGGTTTGATAGTACAAAGTGGCCCCTGCAATCGGCCATCCAGAAGCGGGGGAAGTGAATTTTGTTTGCCAGGGAAACGGGCCGTTGTTTTTGATTGGGGTCTGTGGCCGAGAGTGGTCGTCTGGCTCCTGACAATCCACGTTACGTAGGATGGTTCCCAGACCCAAGGTGGCATCAGTGCCAAGTCAGGCTGGTTTGATAGTACCAAGTGGCTCCTGCAATCTGCCATCCAGAAGCGGGGCAGCTGAGTTTTGTTTACCAGAGAATAGGGCTGTGGTTTGTGTTTGGGGGCCTGTGGCTGGGAGTGGCCGGCTGGCTCCTGAAAATCCATGATACGCAGGATGGTTCCCAGAGCCAAGGTGGCACCAGTGCCAAGTCGGGCTGGTTTGATAGTGTCAAGTGCCTCCTTCATTCTGCCATCCAGAAGCGGGCCAGCTGAGTTTTGTTTGCCAGAGAAATGGGCTGAGATTTGTGTTTGAGGTTCTATGGCTGGGAGTGGCCGGCTGGCTCCTGAAAATCAACCACACGCATGATTGCTTCCAGACCCAAGGAGGCACCAGTGCCAAGTCGGGCTTGTTTGATAGTACTAAGTGGCTCCTGAAATCTGCCATCCAGAAGCAGGGTAGGTGAATTTTCTTTACCTAGGAAAAAGGCCATGGTTTGTTTTTGGTGGCCTATGGCTGGGAGTAGCCGGCTGGCTCCTTAGAATCCCCGATACGCAGGATGGTTCCCAGATCCAAGGTGGCACCAGTGCCAAGTCAGGCTGGTTTGGTGATACAAAATGGCTCCTGCAATCTGCCATCCAGAAGCGGGGCAGCTGATTTTTTTTTGGCAGAGAAAAAGGGCCGTGGTTTGTGTTTGGGGGCCTATGGGTGAGAGTGGCCAGCTGGCCCCTGAAAATCCACGATACGCAGGATGGTTCAAAGACCCAAGGTGGCAACAGTGCCAAGTCGGGCTGGTTTGACAGTTACAAGTGCTTCCTGCAATCTGCCATCCAGAAGCGGGGCAGCTGAGTTCTATTTTCCAGGGAAACGGGCCGTAGTTTTTGATTGGGGTCAGAGGCCGAGAGTGGTCGGCTGGCTCCTGACAATCCACGATACGCAGGATGGTTCCCAGACCCAAGGTCGCACCAGTGCCAAGTCGGGCTGGTTTGATAGTACAAAGTGGCTCCTGCAATCGGCCATCCAGAAGCGGGGCAGGTGAATTTTGTTTGCCAAGGAAAAGGGCCATGGTTTGTTTTTGGGGGCCTGTGGCTGGGAGTGGCCGGCTGGCTCCGGAAAATCCATGATACGCAGCATGGTTCCCAGACCCAAGGTGGCACCAGTGCCAAGTCGGGCTGATTTGGCAGTGTCAAGTGCCTCCTGCAATCTCCCATCCAGAAGCGGGGCAGCTATGTTTTGTTTGCCAGAAAAAAGGGCCGTTGTTTTTCATTGGGGTCTGTGGCGGAGAGTGGTTGTCTGGGTCCTGACAATCCAGGATACGCTGGATGGTTCCCAGACCCAAGGTGGCATCAGTGCCAAGTCGGGCTGGTTTGATAGTACCAAGAGGCTCCAGCAATCTGCCATCCAGAAGCGGGGCAGCTGAGTTTTGTTTGTCAGAGAAAAGGGCTGTGGTTTGTGTTTGGGGGCTTGTGGCTGGGAGTGGCCAGAGGGCTCCTGAAAATCCATGATACGCAGCATGGTTCCCAGACCCAAGGTGGCACCAGTGCCAAGTCGGGCTGGTTTGATAGTACCAAGTGGCTCCTGCAATTGGCCATCCAGAAGCGGGGCAAGTGAATTTTTTTTGCCAAGGACAAGGGCCATGGTTTGTTTTTGGGGGCCTGTGGCTGGGAGTGGCCGGCTGGCTCCTGAAAATCCACGATACGCAGGATGGTTCCCAGACCCAATGTGGCACCAGTGCCAAGACAGGCTGGTTTGATAGTACTAAGTCGCTCCTGCAATCTGCCATCCAGAAGCAGGGCAGCTGAGTTTTGTTTTCCAGGAAAAAGCGCCGTTGTTTGTTTGGGGGCCTGTGGCTGGGAGTGGCCGGCTGGCTCCTTAGAATAAACGATATGCAGGATGGTTCCCACACCCAAGGTGGCACCAGTGCCAAGTCGGGCTGGTTTGATAGTACCAAGTGGCTCCTACAATCTGCCACCCAGAAGCGGGGCAGCTAAGTTTTATTTGGCAGAAAAAAGGGCAGTAGTTTTTGTTGGGGGCCTGAGGCTGGGAGTGGCCGGTTGGCTCCTGAAAATCCATGATACGCAGGATGGTTCCCAGAGCCAAGGTGGCACCAGTGCCAAGTCGGGCTGGTTTGACAGTGTCAAGTGCCTCCTGCAATCTGCCATCCAGAAGCGGAAAAGCTGAGTTTTGTTTTCCAGAGAAATGGGCCGAGGTTTGTGTTTGAGGTTCTATGGCTGGGAGTGGCCGGCTTGCTCCTGAAAATCCACATTACGCAGGATGGTTCCCAGACCCAAGGTGGCACCAGTGCCAAGTCGGGCTGGTTTGATAGTACCAAGTGCCTCCAGCAATTTGCCATCCAGAAGCGGGGCAGCTGAGTTTTGTTTGCCATAGAAAAGGGCTGTGGTTTGTGTTTGGGGGCCTGTGGCTGGGAGTGGCCGGCTGGCTCCTGAAAATCTATGATACGCAGCATGGTTCCCCGACCCAAGGTGGCACCCGTGCCAAGTCGGGCTGGTTGGACAGTGTCAAGTGCCTCCTGCAATCTCCCATCCAGAAGCGGGGCAGCTGAGTTTTGTTTCCCAGGGAAACGGGCCGTTTTTTTTGATTGGGGTCTGTGGCCTAGAGTGGTCGGCTGGCTCCTGACAATCCACGATACGCAGGATGGGTCCCAGACCCAAGGTGGCACCAGTGCCAAATCGGGCTGGTTTGATAGTACCAAGTTGCTCCTGAAATCTGCCATCCAGAAGCGGGGCAGCTGAGTTATTTTTGCAAGATAAATGGGCCATGGTTTATTTTTGGGTGCCTGTGGCTGGGAATGGCCGGCTGACTCCTGAAAATCCACGATACGCAGGATGGTTCCCAGACCCAAGGTGGCACCAGTGCCAAGACGGGCTGTTTTGATAGTACCAAGTAGCTCCTGCAATCTGCCATCCAGAAGCGGGGCAGCTGAGTTTTGTTTGCCAGGGAAACGGGCCGAGGTTTGTGTCTGGGGGCCTATAGCTGGGAGTGACCGGCTGGCTCCTGAAAAGCTATGATAGGCAGGATGGTTACCAGACCCATGGTGGCACCAGTGCCAAGTGGGGCTGGTTTGATAATACCAAGTGGCTCCTGCAATCTGCCATCAAAAAGGTGGCAGGCGAGTTTTGTTTTCCAGGGAAAAGCGCCGTTGTTTTTTTGGGGGCCTTTGGCTGGGAGTCGCCGGCTGGCTCCTTAGAATCCACGATACGCAGGATGGTTCCCAGACCCAAGGTGGCACCAGTGCCAAGTCGGGCTGGTTTGATAGTACCAAGCGGCTCCTGCAATCTGCAATCCAGAAGCGGGGCAGCTGAGTTTTGTTTGCCAGAAAAAAGGGCCGTAATTTTATTTGGGGGCCTGTGGCTGGGAGTGGCCTGCTGGCTCCTGAAAATCCATGATACGCAGCATGGTTCCCAGACCCAAGGTGGCACCAGTGCCAAGTCGAGCTGGTTTGAACGTGTCAAGTGCCTCCTGCAATCTCCCATCCAGAAGCGGGGCAGCTGAGTTTTGTTTGCCCGGGAAACGGGCCGTTGTTTTAGATGGGTGTCTTCGGCCGAGAGTGGTCGTCTGGCTCCTGACAATCCACGATACGCAGGATGGTTCCCAGACCCAAGGTGGCACCAGTGCCAAGTCGGGCTGGTTTGATAGTACCAAGTGGCTCCTGCAATCTGCCATCCAGAAGCGGGGCAGCTGAGTTTTGTTTGCCAGAGAAAAGGGCTTTCGTTTGTGTTTGGGGGCCTGTGGGTGGGAGTGGCCGGCTGGCTCCTGAAAATCCACGATACGCAGGATGGTTCCCAGACCCAAGGTGGCACCAGTGCCAAGAAGGGCTGGTTTGATAGTAGTAAGTAGCTCCTGCAATCTGCCATCCAGAAGCGGGGCAGCTGAGTTTTGTTTGCCAGGGAAACGGGCCGAGGTTTGTGTCAGGGGGCCTATAGCTGGGAGTGACCGGCTGGCTCCAGAAAATCAACCATACGCATGATTGCTTCCAGACCCAAGGAGGCACCAGTGCCAAGTCGGGCTTGTTTGATAGTACCAAGTGGCTCCTGCAATCGGCCATCCAGAAGCGGGGCAGGTGAATTTTGTTTGCCAAGGAAAAGGGCCATGTTTTGTTTTTGGGGGCCTGTGGCTGGAAGTGGCCGGCTGGCTCCTGAAAATCCACATTACGCAGGATGGTTCCCAGACCCAAGGTGGCACCAGTGCCAAGTCGGGCTGGTTTGATAGTACCAAGTGGCTCCTGCAATCTGCCATCCAGAAGCGGTGCAGCTGAGTTTTGTTTCCCAGAAAAAAGGGCCGTAGTTTTTGTTGGGGGCCTTTGGCTGCGAGTGGCCGGCTGGCTCCTGAAAATCCATGATGCGCAGCATGGTTCCCAGAGCCAAGGTGGCACCAGTGCCAAGTCGGGCTGGTTTGACAGTGTCAAGTGCCTCCTGCAATCTCCCATCCAGAAGCAGGGCAGCTGAGTTCTGTTTGCCCGGGATACGGGCCGTTGTTTTAGATTGGTGTCTGTGGCCGAGAGTAGTCGTCCGGCTCCTGACAATCCACGATACGCAGGATGGTTCCCAGACCCAAGGTGGCACCAGTGCCAAGTCGGGCTGGTTTGATAGTACCAAGTGGCTCCTGCAATCTGCTATCCAGAAGGGGGGAATCTGAGTTTTGTTTGCCAGAGAAATGGGCCGAGGTTTGTGTTGGAGGTCCTATGGCTGGAAGTGGCCGGCTGGCTCCAGAAAATCAGCCATACACATGATTGCTTCCAGACCCAAGGTGGCACCAGTGCCAAGTCGGGCTTGTTTGATAGAACCAAGTGGCTCCTGCAATCGGCCATCCAGAAGCGGGGCAGGTGAATTTTTTTTGCCAAGGAAAAGGGCCATGTTTTGTTTTTGCGGGCCTGTGGCTGGGAGTGGCCGGCTGGCTCCAGAAAATCCATGATACGCCGCATGGTTCCCAGAGCCAAGGTGGCACCAGTGCCAAGTCGGGCTGGTTTGACAGTGTCAAGTGCCTCCTGCAATCTCCCATCCAGAAGCGGGGAAGTTGAGTTTTGTTTGCCAGAGAAAGGGGCCGAGGTTTGTGTTTGAGGTCATATGGCTGGGAGTGGCCGGCTGGCTCCAGAAAATCAGCCATACACATGATTGCTTCCAGACCCAAGGTGGCACCAGTGCCAAGTCGGGCTTGTTTGATAGTACCAAGTGGCTCCTGCAATCGGCCATCCAGAAGCGGGGCAGGTGAATTTTGTTTTCCAAGGAAAAGGGCCATGGTTTGTTTTTGGGGGCCTGTGGCTAGGAGTGGCCAGCTGGCTCCTGAAAATCCACATTACGCAGGATGGTTCCCAAACCCAAGGTGGCACCAGTGCCAAGTTAGGCTTGTTTGATAGTACCAAGTGGCTCCTGCAATCTCCCATCCAGAAGCGGGGCAGCTGAGTTTTGTTTGCCAGAGAAAAAGGCTGTGGTTTATGTTTGGGGGTCTGTGGCTGGGAGTGGCCGGCTGGCTCCGGAAAATCCATGATACGCAGCATGGTTCCCAGACCCAAGGTGGCACCAGTGCCAAGTCAGGCTGGTTTGACAGTGTCAAGTGCCTCCTGCAATCTCCCACCCAGAAGCGGGGCAGCTGAGTTTTGTTTCCCAGGGAAACGGGCCGTTGTTTTTGATTGGGGTCTGTGGCCGAGAGTGGCCGGCTGGCTCCTGACAATCCAGGATACGCAGGATGGTTCCCAGACCCAAGGTGGCACCAGTGCCAAGTCGGGCTGGTTTGATAGTACCAAGTGGCTCCTGCAATCTGCCATCCCGAAGCGGGGCAGCTTAGTTTTGTTTACCAGAGAAAAGGGCTGTGGTTTGTGTTTGGGGGCCTGTTGCTGGGAGTGGCCGGCTGGCTCCTGAAAATCCATGATACGCAGCAAGGTTCCCTGAGCCAAGGCGGCACCAGTGCCAAGTCGGGCTGGTTTGACAGTGTCACGTGCCTCCTGCAGTCTCCCATCCAAAAGCGGGCCAGCTGAATTGTGTTTGCCAGAGAAATGGGCCCAGATTTGTGTTTGAGGTCCTATGGCTGGGAGTGGCCGGCTGGCTCCAGAAAATCAAACATACGCGTGATTGCTTCCAGACCAAAGGTGGCACCAGTGCAAAGTTGGGCTTATTTGATAGTACCAAGTGGCTCCTGCAATCGGCCATCCAGAAGCAGGGGAGCTCAGTTTTGTTTGCCATGGAAACGGGCCGTTATTTTTGATTTGGGTCTGTGGCCGAGAGTGGTCGGCTGGCTCCTGACAATCCACGATACGCAGGATGGGTCCCAGACCCAAGGTGGCACCAGTGCCAAGTCGGGCTTCTTTGATAGTACCAAGTGGCTCCTGAAATCTGCCATCCAGAAGCAGGGCAGCTGAGTTTTGTTTGGCAATGAAAAGGGCCATGGTTTTTTTTTTGGGGGCCTGTGGCTGGGAGTGGCCGGCTGGCTCCTCAAAATCCACAATACGCAGGATGGTTCCCAGACCCAAAGTGGCATCAGTGCCAAGTCTGGCTGGTTTGATAGTAACAAGTGCCTCCTGCAATCTGCCATCCAGAAGCGGGGCAGCTGAGTTTTGTTTACCAGAGAAAAGAGCTGTGGTTTGTGTTTGGGGGCCTGTTGCTGGGAGTGGCCGGCTGGCTCCTGAAAATCCATGATACGCAGCAAGGTTCCCAGAGCCAAGGTGGCACCAGTGCCAAGTCAGGCTGTTTTGACAGTGTCAAGTGCCTCCTGCAATCTCCCATCCAGAAGCGGGCCAGCTGAGTTTTGTTTGCCAGAGAAATGGGCCGAGATTTGTGTTTGAGGTCCTATGGCTGGGAGTGGCCGGCTTGCTCTAGAAAATCAAACATACGCGTGATTGCTTCCAGACCGAAGGTGGCACCAGTGCAAAGTTGGGCTTTTTTGATAGTACCAAGTGGCTCCTGCAATCGGCCATCCAGAAGCAGGGCAGCTGAGTTTTGTTTGCCATGGAAACGGGCCGTTGTTTTTGATTGGGGTCTGAGGCCGAGAGTGGTCGGCTGGCTCCTCAAAATCCACGTTACGCAGGATGGTTCCCAGACCCAAGGTGGCACCAGTGCCAAGTCTGGCTGGTTTGATAGTACCAAGTGGCTCCTGCAATCTGCCATCCAGAAGCGGGGAAGCTTAGTTTTGTTTACCAGAGAAAAGGGCTGTGGTTTTTGTTTGGGGGCCTGTGGCTGGGAGTGGCCGGCTGGCTCCTGAAAATCCATGATACGCAGCATGGTTCCAAGACCCAAGGAGGCACCAGTGCCAAGCCTCGGGCTGGTTTGACAGTGTCAAGTGCCTCCTGCAATCTGCCATCCAGAAGCGGGGCAGCTGAGTTTTGTTTGCCAGGACAACTGGCCGTTGTTTTTTTTTGGGGTCTGTGGCCGAGAGTGGTCGGCTGGCTCCTGACAATCCACGATACGCAGGATGGTTCCCAGACCCAAGGTGGCACCAGTGCCAAGTCAGGCTGGTTTGAAAGTGTCAAGTGGCTCCTGCAATCTCCCATCCAGAAGCGGGGCAGCTGAGTTTTGTTTGCCAGAGAAATGGGCCAAGATTTGTGTTTGAGGTCCTATGGCTGGGAGTGGCTGGCTGGCTCCAGAAAATCAACCATACGCATGATTGCTTCCAGACCCAAGGTGGCACCAGTGCCAAGTAGGGCTGGTTTGATAGTACCAAGTGGCTCCTGCAATCGGCCATCCAGAAGTGGGGCAGGTGAATTTTGTTTGCCAAGGAAAAGGGCCATGGTTTGTTTTTGGGGGCCTGTGGCTGGGAGTGGCCGGCTGGCTCCTGAAAATCCACGTTACGCAGGATGGTTCCCAGACCCAAGGTGGCACCAGTGCCAAGTCAGGCTGGTTTGATAGTAGTACGTAGCTCCTGCAATCCGCCATCCAGAAGCGGGGCAGCTGAGTTTTGTTTGCCAGGGAAACAGGCCGAGGTTTTTGTCTGGGGGCCTATGGCTTGGAGTGACCGGCTGGCTCCTGAAAAGCTATGTTAGGCAGGATGGTTACCAGACCCATGGTGGCAGCAGTGCCAAGTCGGTCTGGTTTGATAGTACCAAGTGGCTCCTGCAATCTGCCATCCAGAAGCGGGGCAACTGATTTTTGTTTGCCAGGGAAAAGGGCCGTGGTTTGTGTTTGGGGGGCGGTGGCTGGGAGTCGCTGCCTGGCTCCTGAAAATCCACCATACGCAGGATGGTTGCTATGCCCAGGGTGGCACCACTGCCAAGTCGAGCTCTTTCGACAGTGTCAAGTCGCTTCTGCAATCTGCCATGCAGAAGCGGGGCAGGTGAGTGTTTTTTGCCAGGGAAAAGGGCCGTTGTTTTTGTTTGGGGACCTATGGCAGGGAGTGGCAGCCTGGCGCCTTAAAATCCACGATTCACAGCATGTTTTCCTAACCCAGAGAGGCACCAGTGCCAAGTCGAGCTTGTTTGACAGTACCAGGTTCCTCCTGTAATGTGCCATCCAGAAGCGTGGCAGGTGATTTTTTTTTTTGCAAGGGAAAAGGGTCGAGGTTTGGATTAGGGGGCCTGTGGCCGAGTGTGGCCGGCTGGCTCCTTAAAATGCTCGATATGCAGGATCTTTCCCAGACCCAAGGTGGCACCAGTGTCAAGTCGGGCTGGTTTGATAGTACTAAGTAGCTCCTGCAATCTGCCATCCAGAAGCGGGGCAGCTGAGTTTTGTTTGCCAGAGAAAAGGGCTGTGGTTTGTGTTTGGGGGCCTGTGTTTGGGAGTAGCCGGCTGGCTCCTGAAAATCCATGATACGCAGCATGGTTCCCAGACCCAAGGTGGCACCAGTGCCAAGTTGGACTGGTTTGATTGTACCGAGTGGCTCCTGCAATCTGCCATCCAGAAGCGGGGCAGCTGAGTTTTGTTTGCCAGAGAAAAGGGCTGTGGTTTGTGTTTGGGGGCCTATGGCTGGGAGTGGCCGGCTGGCTCCGGAAAATCCATGATACGCAGCATGGTTCCTAGACCCAAGGTGGCACCCGTGCCAAGTCGGGCTGATTTGACAGTGTCAAGTGCCTCCTGCAATCTCCCATCCAGAAGCGGGGCAGCTGAGTTTTGTTTGCCAGGGAAACAGGCCGTTGTTTTTGATTGCGGTCTGTGGCCGAGAGTGGTCGTCTGGCTCCTGACAATCCACGATACGCAGGATGGTTCCCAGACCCAAGGAGGCACCAGTGCCAAGTCGGGCTGGTTTGATAGTACCAAGTGGCTCCTGCAATCTGCCATCCAGAAGCGGGGCAGCTGAATTTTGTTTGCCAGTGTAATGGGCTGAGGTTTGTGTTTAAGGTCCTATGGCTGGGAGTGGCCGCCTGGCTCCAGAAAATCAACCATACGCATGCTTGCTTCCAGACCCAAGGTGGCACCTGTGCCAAGTCGGGGTTGTTTGATAGTACCAAGTGGCTCCTGCAATCAGCCACCCAGAAGCGCGGCAGGTGAGTTTTGTTTGCCAAGGAAAAGGGCCATGGTTTGTTTTTGGGGGCCTGTGGCAGGGAGTGTCAGGCTGGCTCCTGAAAATCCATGATACGCAGGATGGTTCCCAGACCCAAGGTGGCATCAGTGCCAAGTCGGGCTGGTTTGACAGTGTCAAGTCACTCCTGCAATCTGCCGTCCAGAAGCGGGGCAGCTGAGTTTTGTTTGCCAG
Source organism: Melospiza melodia melodia (assembly GCF_035770615.1). Lineage (NCBI taxonomy): Eukaryota > Metazoa > Chordata > Aves > Passeriformes > Passerellidae > Melospiza > Melospiza melodia. The sequence continues at coordinate 32,374,678 of NC_086225.1, forward strand.
GGAAACGGGACGTGGTTTGTTTTTGGGGGCATATGGCTGGGAGTGGCCGGCCGGCTCCGGACAATCCACGATACGCAGGATGGTTCCAAGACCCAAGGCGGCACCAGTGCCAAGTCAGGCTGGTTTGATTGTACCAAGTGGCTCCTGCAATCTGACATCCAGAAGCGGGGCAACTGAGTTTTGTTTGCCAGAGAAAAGGGCTGTGGTTTGTGTTTGGGGGCCTGTGGCCGAGAGTGGTCGGCTGGCTCCTGAAAATCCATGATACGCAGGATGGTTCCTAGACCCAAGGTGGCACCAGTGCCAAGTCGGGCTTCTTTGATAGTACCAAGTGGCTCCTGCAATCTGCCATCCAGAAGCGGGGTAGGTGAATTTTGTTTGCCAAGGAAAAGGGCCATGGTTTTCTTTTTGGGGGCCTGTGGCTGGGAGTGGCCGGCTGGCTCCTGACAATCCATGATACGCAGGATGGTTCCCAGGCCCAAGGTGGCACCAGTGCCAAGTCGGGCTGGTTGGGTGATACAAAGTGGCTCCTGCAATTTGCCATCAAGAAGCGGGCCATCTGATTTTTGTTTGCCAGAGAAAAGATCCGTGGTTTGTTTTTGGGGGCATATGGCTGGGAGTGGCAGGCTGGCTCCTCAAAATAAACCATACGCATGATTGCTTCCGGACCCAAGGTGGCACCAGTGCCAAGTCGGGCTTGTTTGATAGTACCAAGTGGCTCCTGCAATCGGCCATCCAGAAGCAGGGTAGGGGAATTTTGTTTGCCATGGAAAAGGGCCATGTTTTGTTTTTGGGGGCCTGTGGCTGGAAGTGGCCGGCTGGCTCCTGACAATCCACGATACCCAGGATGGTTCCCAGACCCAAGGCGGCACCAGTGCCAAGTCGGGCTGGTTTGATTGTACCAAGTGGCTCCTGCAATCTGCCATCCAGAAGCGGGGCAGCTGAGTTTTGTTTGCCGGAGAAAAGGGCTGTGGTTTGTGTTTGGGGGCCTATGGCTGGGAGTGGCCGGCTGGCTCCGGAAAATCCATTATACGCAGCATGGTTCCTAGACCCAAGGTGGCACCAGTGCCAAGTCGGGCTGATTTGACAGTGTCAAGTGCCTCCTGCAATCTGCCATCCAGAAGCGGGGCAGCTGAGTTTTGTTTGCCAATGAAAAAAGCCGTGGTTTATGTTTGGGCGCCTATGGATTAGAGTGGCCAGCTGGCCCCTGAAAATCCACGATACGCAGGATGGTTCCCAGACCCAAGGTGGCACCAGTGCCAAGTTGGGCTGGTTTGATAGTACCAAGTGGCTCCTGCAATCTGCCATCCAGAAGCGGGGCAGCTGAGTTTTGTTTGCCAGTGTAATGGGCCGAGGTATGTGTTTAAGGTCCTATGGCTGGGAGTGGCCGCCTGGCTCCAGAAAATCAACCATACGCATGATTGCTTCCAGACCCAAGGTGGCACCAGTGCCAAGTCGGGCTTGTTTGATAGTTCCAAGTGGCTCCTGCAATCAGCCATCCAGAAGAGCGGCCAGGTGAGTTTTGTTTGCCAAGGAAAAGGGCCATGGTTTGTTTTTGGGGGCCTGTGGCTGGGAGTGGCCGGCTGGCTCCTGAAAATCCATGATAGGCAGCATGGTTCCCAGAGCCAAGGTGGCACCAGTGCCAAGTCAGGCTGGTTTTACAGTGTCAAGTCACTCCTGCAATCTGCCATCCAGAAGCGGGGCAGCTGAGTTTTGTTTGCCAGGGAAACGGGACGTTGTTTTTGATTGGGGGCTGTGGCCGAGAGTGGTCGGCTGGCTCCAGACAATCCATGATACGCAGGATGGTTCCCAGACCCAAGGTGGCACCAGTGCCAAGTCGGGCTGGTTTTGTGATACAAAGTGGCTCCTGCAATTTGCCATCAAGAAGCGGGGCATCTGATTTTTGTTTGCCAGAGAAAAGGTCCGTGGTTTGATTTTGGGGGCATATGGCTGGGAGTGGCCGGCCGGCTCCGGACAGTCCACGATACGCAGGATGGTTCCCAGACCCAAGGCGGCACCAGTGCCAAGTCGGGCTGGTTTGATTGTACCAAGTGGCTCCTGCAATCTGACATCCAGAAGCGGGGCAACTGAGTTTTGTTTGCCAGAGAAAAGGGCTGTGGTTTGTGTTTGGGGGCCTGTGGCCGAGAGTGGTCGGCTGGCTCCTGAAAATCCATGATACGCAGGATGGTTCCCAGAGCCAAGGTGGCACCAGTGCCAAGTCGGGCTTGTTTTGTAGTACCAAGTGCGTCCTGCAATTTGCCGTCCAGAAGAGGGGCAGTCGAGTTTTGTTTGCCACAGAAAAGGGCCGTGGTTTATGTTTGGGGGCCTATGGCTGAGAGTGGCCGGCTGGCCCCTGAAAATCCACGATACGCAGGATGGTTCACAGATCCAAGGTAGCACCTGTGCCAAGTCGGGCGGCTCTGATGATACAAAGTGGCTCCTGCACTCTGCCATCCAGAAGCGGGGCAGTTGATTTTTGCTTGCCAGAGAAATGGTCTGTGGTTTTTTTTTGGGGGCATATGGCTGGGAGTGGCCAGCTGGCTCCTTAAAATGCTTGATAAGCAGGATGGTTCCCAGACCCAAGGTGTCACCAGTGCCAAGTCAGGCTTGTTTGATAGTACTAAGTAGCTCCTGCAATCGGCCATCCAGAAGCGGGGCAGCTGAGTTTTGTTTTCCAGAGAAAAGGGCTGTGGTTTGTGTTTGGGGGCCTGTGGCTCGGAGTGGCCAGCTGGCTCCTGAAAATCCATGATACGCAGCATGGTTCCCAGAGCCAAGGTGGCACCAGTGCCAAGTCGGGCTAGTTTGACAGTGTCAAGTGCCTCCTGCAATCTCCCATCCAGAAGCGGGGCAGCTGAGTATTGTTTGCCAGGGAAACGGGCCGTTGTTTTTGATTGGGGTCTGTGGCCGGAAGTGGTCGTCTGGCTCCTGACAATCCAGGATACCCAGGATGGTTCCCAGACCCAAGGTGGCACCAGTGCCAAGTCGGGCTGGTTTGACAGTGTAAAGTGCCTCCTGAAATCTCCCATCCAGAAGCGGGGCAGCTGAGTTTTGTTTGCCCGGGAAATGGGCCGTTGTTTTAGATTGGTGTCTTCCGCCGAGAGTGGTCGTCTGGCTCCTGACAATCCACGATACGCAGGATGGTTCCCAGACCCAAGGTGAAACCAGTGCCAAGTCGGGCTGGTTTGACAGTGTCAAGTGCCTCCTGCAATCTGCCATCCAGAAGCGGGGCAGCTGAGTTTTGTTTGCCAGAGAAAAGGGCTGTGGTTTTTGTTTGGGGGTCTGTGGCTGGGAGTGGCCAGCTGGCTCCAGAAAATCAACCATACGCATGATTGCTTCTAGACCCAAGGTGGTACCAGTGCCAAGTCGGGCTGGTTACATAGTACCAAGTGGCTCCTGCAATCTGCCATCCAGAAGCGGGGCAGGTGAATTTTTTTTTCCAAGGAAAAGGGCCATGGTTTGTTTTTGGGGGCCTGTGGCTGGGAGTGGCCGGCTGGCTCCGGAAAATCCACGATACGCAGGATGGTTCCCAGACCCAAGGTGGCACCAGTGCCAAGTCGGGCTGGTTTGATAGTACCAAGTGGCTCCTGCAATCTGCCATCCAGAAACGGGGCAGCTGAGTTTTGTTTGCCAGAGAAAAGAGCCTTTGTTTTTGATTGCGGTCTGTGGCCGAGAGTGTTCGGCTGGCTCCGGACAATCCACGACACTCAGGATGGTTCCCAGACCCATGGTGGCACCAGTGCCAAGTCGGGCTGGTTTGATAGTACCAAGTGGCTCCTGCAATCTGCCATCTAGAAGCGGGGAAGCTGAGTTTTTTTTGGCAATGAAAAGGGCCATGGTGTGTGTTTGGGGGCCTATGGATTAGAGTGGCCTGCTGGCCCCTGAAAATCCTTGATACGCAGGATGGTTCCCAGACCCAAGGTGGCACCAGTGCCAAGTCGGGCTGGTTGGGTGATACAAAGTGGCTCCTGCAATTTGCCATCAAGAAGCGGGGCAGCTGATTTTTGTTTGCCAGAGGAAAGGTCCGTGGTTTGTATTTGGGGGCATATGGCTGGGAGTGGCCGGCTGGCTCCTTAAAATGCTCGATACGCAGGATGGTTCCCAGACCCAAGGTGGCACCACTGCCAAGTCGGGCTTGTTTTGTATTACCAAGTGCGTCCTGCAATTTGCCGTCCAGAAGAGGAGCAGTCGAGTTTTGTTTGCCAGAGAAAAGGGCCGTGGTTTATGTTTGGGGGCCTTTGGCTGAGAGTGGCCGGCTGGCCCCTGATAATCCACGATACGCAGGATGCTTCCCAGACCCAAGGTGTCTGCAGTGCCAAGTCAGGCTAGTTTGATAGTAATATGTAGCTCCTGCAATCTGCCATCCAGAAGCGGGGCAGCTGAGTTTTGTTTGCCAGAGGAATGGGCCGAGGTTTGTGTCTGAGGTCCTATGGCTGGGAGTGGCCGGCTAGCTCCAGAAAATCAACCATACGCATGATTGCTTCCAGACTGAAGGTGGCAGCACTGCCAAGTCGGGCTTGTTTGATAGTACCAAGTGGCTCTTGCAATCAGCCATCCAGAAGCGGGGCAGGTGAATTTTCTTTGCCAAGGAAAATGGCCATGTTTTTTTTGGGGGCCTGTTGCTGGGAGTCGCCATCGGGCTCCTGAAAATCCACGATACGCAGGATGGTTCCCAGACCCAAGGTGGCACCAGTGTCAAGTCGGTCTGGTTTGGTGATACAAGGTTGCTGCTGCAATCTCCCATCCAGAAGCGGGGCAGCTGAGTTTTGTTTGCCAGGGAAACGGGCCGTTGTTTTTGATTGGGGTCTGTGGCCGAGAGTGGTCGACTGGCTCCTCACAATCCACGATACGCAGGATGGTTCCCAGACCCAAGGTGGCACCAGTGCCAAGTCGGGCTGGTTTGATAGTACCAAGTAGCTCCTGCAATCTGCCATGATCACGTGAAGAAATACTTTCTGGTTTCAGTACTGGGCCATATGCTCTTTCTTCTCTCCCTCAACTTCTCCATCACCTCTCATCTGTTTCTCATGCGCTATCTTCAAGGTCCACAGGCTACTTTTCACAGAATCTTCAGGCCTGATGCAGTGAGAATGATGAATAGAACGGAACATGGATCTATTTTCCAGTTTGGATAAAATGCATTCTGCACACAAATCCAAGGAGAAGGTGCTGCCCCGATGCCCAGAAAAAATTTCACTCCTGCTAGTGTTCTACGTCAACCGCAACTTAGTCTGAAAGAAAAGCTTTTTCTCTGAGAGCATCTGAGAGGTTTGCATGAAGCACTGATATCTGACATATGCAATTTTGAATAGGAGAGGAAAAAGAAAATTGCAAGGAGTTTTTAATTTTAGTGGTTTCAATTTTAATTTCCGTGCACTTTTTCAAAACTTGTCAGCTCAAATGCCCATCAACATCTTTTAGTCATCTGTACGTCAGTATTCATATAAAATGTGCTTCAAATCCAAAGGATTTCAAATTTGCACTCCAAGTTTCTATGCCTAGATTTATGATTTCCTACACATATTAGATGAAAGGAAGGCCTTTTTTACTGTGGGAGAGCCGGAACACTGGAGCAGGTTGCCCATAGAAGTTGTTGGTGTCCCATCTCTGAAAGTATTCAAGGTCACCTTGGACGGGGCTTGGAGCAGCAACAAAGGAGAAGCTTGATGGTAGAGAAACAAAGTTGGACTATAGAAGAAACTCGGATTGAAGTATAGGAGCAAGTTTTCTCTCAGCTCTTGGGGTAAATTCAAAGTTGTACAAAATGACATTTATCTGTGCTATTCACTACTGTAACAGAAAGTCTCATAAAACTGTACAGAAGATAGTAAATTTTAAAAGAGATAAGAATTACAGCATAAAATCCATGGGATGGGTTACAACATGAGACACTCTCTAAGAGAAAATCTCTGTGTTTCAGCACTTCATCAGGGTAAGATTTCATGAAGTGCCAAAGAAGGCGGCAAAATATCATTCGGGACATTATTTACTGGAATTCAGCCTGGCCATTAGTAGGAACTGGCTTTGAACACATCATGTAGATATACCACACACGCTTTCCCTTCACTGAAAAATTACTGTTTACAACGAATAAGCAATTGACGATCAAAATTGATTGAAAGCATCTTAAACATGTCAAGTATTTCATTGTAGAAGATCTGTGATCCAAATGCTTCTTCCACCTTCAAGAGGGACAGAAGAATTCTTCCATATCATGATGGTTTAAAATTGTATCAACCAATGTTTTCTGCTGAAAAGTTATCATCTATTTTTTTCTATTTTTGGAAGAAAATATTCCTAGACACACAACAGGTGAGAACTAAGTAATTTTAAAGAAACAAATGAAATGAAAATATTATGTAAATAGAATGAAATGAAAAGCTGTGTTTTAAATAGGAGCTAAATATTAAACAGAATTTTTGTACCAGGCATTTGAATTACTGCACCAGCTCTTTTGCCCATCAAGAGAGGCATTTAGCATTTCAGTCTTTTCCAAGGTGTTCATGATCTGCTATGCTGATCTCTGTGTGTGCCTAGGTGTGTGTGGAAGGGGGGGCATGTGAAGGGGAGTGTGTATGTTTGCTTTACAATTGTTGTGGCAGATTCATGCCTCAGCTCCACATTTTGTTTTAAAAAGGTCACGCCGAGTGGATATGAAGTTTCCTATCAACAAGAGATCAATTCCCAAATCATCCATTTGACTCTCCCTTATAAATCATGTGCTTTGTTGCATATTTTATCGAATATACTTTCAAGCCAGATGGAGGAAGGAGGATGTGGGAATCCCTCCACCATCTTGCAACTTTTATGCAAGTAGGTTTTCAAGAAAATCATCATTTCTCTTTTAAATATGTCTGGAACAGGCATGATGGTAGTGTCAACCTGTTGGAGTTTTTGTTGCTGGAAGAAGTTGTACAAAAGGATTGGTTTTTACATTGACCAGTTACTGAATCAAGCGCAGGAATACATTGGAAATTCAGCTGGGGGTTCCTTTTCCCAGCAGACTACTTCTAGAACGAGCTTGTACACTGAAGCTGACTCTTTTGCTCTCTTTTTGTTTCTTTCCTATTTTCTTGGCTTCTTTGCCACTATCTAGACAATTTTGGAACTTTGTTCCCAACTAAAATGGTTTCAATAGTCTGATTGTGATCATACATTTTTACAAGGAATTTTTAAAATCTTTCCTCGAGTTCAGAAAGTCAAGGACTTAGGTCTTTTTCTTCCCTTATCAATATTGCAATGAAATTGATAAATAAAGACCAACTCTTTATTTTTGTTTTTGACCCACGTAGATAATTCCCATCCATTCATCCATTTTGTGGACCAATAGTTGCCATTCTGATGGAAGTTGTCACTTCTTAACAATAGGCATTCTGTGACTATGTTGACAGCACTTTGGGTGAAGATCCTAACTGGTCTTAGATACACATAGGGAGAAATTTGCTCAGCCAGTGTCAGTCTTAAGCATGCGTATCAGAAGATCTTTCTAGAGTTGGGAATTTTCCCATGAAAGGGATTCAGTTAGGGAAGAGACACTTGTGCCAGAGTTTTACATTCTTCTTGAACACTGCTTAAGGAACTTAGATGCCATGTCCATTTGGATCTCTGTCTGCACAGAACTATGTCATGACAGTGCTTGAAATGCATCTTGAAGAGAATTCACTAGCACAGAATGAATGAGAGTGGAAGGGGTTGGTGGGGCTAACCAGGCCCAACCCCCCTGCCTAAACCAGGATACCTAGAGCCTCTTGCCCAGGAGTCTATCTGGGTGTATTTTTAATGTCTTCAAAGATCCAGGCTCCACAATCTTTATGGGCAGTCTGTGCCGTGGTTCAGTCACCCTCACAGTAAAGAAACATTTACTGATGTTCAAAGGCAATCTCCTGTATTTCAGTGTGTGCCCACTGCGTCTTGTCTTTTCCCTCAGCATCACTGAAAAGACACTGATTCCCTCCCCTTTGCACTATTGCTTCCATATGTATGTGTGCTGCCATGTAGAGATATGTCAAAAACCTCCCTGAAGCCCAGGCAGATAATATTCCCTTCATCTACCAGTCAAGTTGATTCATCAGAGGAGTTTAAAGTGATGTTCAGCATGAAATTCCCCTGAAAAATCATGCTAACTACATTATTTGGTCGTCTTTCATGTGCCTGGCAAGGTTTTCCAGGAAGAGCTGCTTCATCAACTTCCTGGGGATAAAAAAGAGGCTGGCTGGTTTGCACTATCGCGAGTCCTTTAATTGCCATTTTTGAAGATGGGTGTCATTTGCTTACATCCACTCTTTAGCCTCTCTTGTCGTCTACATCTTAGCAAAAAGCTTTTCCACAACATCTGGCAAGGAGAAACTGTGCCAGCACAGAAAACATCTCCCATCGTATTCTAGACGTTTCACGGAGGTCTGCCAAGTGTTTGGCAGGAAGAAAAGTTGTCCAAAACAGCTTCCAATCGAATGTTCATGTGATTGGAAAAGTCAGGAGAGTGCAACGGTACTGTTTTCTATCAGTTGGCAAGCTGCGCACACAATCCCAGTGTTGTACAGCTTGCTTCTTCACCTTCCCGAAGATGCCACTCTCTCCGGCTCCCGGAGCCGAAGAAGCGGCTTCTTCGCGCAAAGACGATTGTGCCGCTCACAGTGCTCTCCTTAGCGCGGCTTCTGCCGAAAGACGCCCTGGAGCGGCTCTTAGCTCCGTACCTTCTAATTCAATTTTTTGGCTCGACAAACCAAATGGTATACTTGCAGCAGTAGGGCAGGACTGTGAACTGGACTTTCTCCTTTTAGAGAGAAGCTAATGAAAAAGTTTCACTGCAATCAGAGCAGGCTGTCAAACAAGAAAAATGTCATGAAAATAAGCCAGCCTTATCCTCTTAGTCCTGCTTGCTGTGATTGGCCAAGAATGAAATGTGTCAACTCTGTGTTTCTGGGTATCACATCACTAACAGGTACTTCAGCTGCTGTACTTCTCTCCTAAAGTTAAGAACAGAATCCAAGGAATTGTGATTCCATGGTGTCAATTCAGCGGATGAAAAAGGAGTGGAAGGTGCAGGGGTCAATTAACTTGAATGGCCTATGTAAATCAGCGGCCACTGATTTTGTGAAGGCTTCAAGAGGTTAGTTGCCTATGTTTTTCTTGGAATTGTTTTAACCTTTGGTCATGTTTTTCTTGGGATTCTTTTACCCTTTCCCCATTTGTTCAGCCTTTGTTCTCAAGCCTTTGCTGACATTTCCAATATCTCGGTAGCCTGGAAAAGTGTTGTCTTGATTGATCACATCATTATTCCCTTGCAAGGGTTGTTTGCCTCAAGTCTCAGTTTGGCTGGTTTTCTGCTAGTTGATTGTCAGAGGGCAGCAGGTGTTTTGTAAGAGCAAGTACACAATCCCATAGCTTGCTTTTCTTTGGATTTGGCCTGTCTAGAAAATGGAATGACTGAACATCTCTTAGAGGCTTTTCTCTCCCCATTAGGTTTCACTGGAAGGGCAGATGCAAATCGTCTACCTAAAGTCTTGGCACAGAAGAAAGTAGTGGTTTGCTGCTGCATATAGCTAGAAGCTTACAAAAGGAAGGCCTTGGGCTGAGGCCCATTACTTTGGCTAAGTAGAAAAGGACTGTGGGAGGTGAGGCAGCTGAATTAGAGGTAAATCAACAAGTTCTAAAACCGTCGTGTGTCCACAGCGTGGTGCATGGGGGTTGGTTGAATTGTGTTTGTTATGGCTTAAAGCTATGGAACTGATAAAGGCCTGATGTTGGAATCCATAAGGTTAGAGGATTTTTAAGAAATGGTTAAAAAGAAGTATGTAGGCTTTAGACTGGAGTTTTCGGAGCATTGCAGAAAAGCTTCCCATGCAAGCAGAAAAGATTTCCATGCAAGCAGAAAAGTTTCCCAAGCAGCAGACGTGACAAATGGCAACAAGGTTATTTAATGTATATCTTTAGAAGGTTAGCATGAATAGAACTCTGTTCTTTGTCTCTTATCAACTAGTCTTTTAGCTACGATTACCTATGTTTTATAAGATTGGATAGAATGCTTGTCAATATGTGTTTTCTGTGTCTGATTGGCTGAATTCTAGTCTGAGATGATTTTATGTATTGCTGTATGAGCCCTGTTGAAGGAGACATTTTTTGGTGTGGATCAGTGAGCTGTCATGTCTCCATTTTGTATTTTGAGACTGATGTGCTGGAAATAAAAGCAAAAATCTCTTCACCGGCCTGGTTACCATGTTATCCATATTTGGATATTTTGCCGCGGCCTAGTGGGTTCCTTTTTTAAGGCGTGGGTTCCTGACACCATTGGACTTATACCTGTCCCGTCCCCCGCATATTGGTGCCCCGTGTGAGGACGTAGAATAGAAGAAAAAAAAAGAATGATCGTGGAAGTACCAGCCGCGGAGACCCAAGTGTAAACAAGGAGGACACTGTATCATCTCTCCCGCCGAAGCCAAGAAAATTGTAAGTAACTTATCTCGGGAGAGCGCTTGGGTGACGTTGGGAGGAAAAATAGAGAAAAAGAAAATTATTAAAAGAACCCAAAAATGGGAACGAATTTATCAAAAGTTGAATGGGATGTTTTTCATCAATTAGAGACAATGTTACAAGAAAAAGGTCACTCTGAAATTTCAAAAACTGAGCTTAAAAACTTACTTATCTGGGTTAAAGCGAATACGCAAGATTTAAATCTGCAGTCTGCTTTTACTTTTCATTTTTGGGATCAGATAAACTGGAGAATCTATAATCTAGTCTCTCTCAAAAAAGATGAAAGCTTAAGAGAACTCATGCCGGTTTGTAGAGCGCTGTTGGAGCGCTGTTTTAAACAAACTGATAATAATAAGATCAACTTGGACTCAGAAAACAAAGCTTCTGGTTCTGTCTCATGAAATTCCAGTAAACCGGAGACTGTGTGTGTATCGGAGAATGTTACAAGTGTTGTTGCAAATGCTGAAAGTATTGCTTTGAACTCTGTTGAACAAAATCTTTCTTCTATCTCTCTCGGAAAAAATGAGACTCTTTCGGACTTTTCTTCGCGTTGTTCTGTTAATGTAAAAATATGTGACTCTTGTAAGGGGGATGGAAAAAAGTGTGTAAAAGATGGAAATGAAAAAGTGACTGTACTTCCTAAAATTGTTTGTGCAGGGACACTGAAACCTGAATTGGATTCTGTTGGGCCTGGGGTGGAGGCTGAGGTGGCTGCTTCCACTCGGGAAATTGTGGTTCCGGGGAACTCTTTTTCAGTTAAGCAAAAACATGGTTGTTCTGGTGTTTGTCAATCTATAGATACAGAGAAAGAAAAATTGGCTTTAAGGGTGGAGTCCTTTGAAAGGAAGAGATGGAAGAAACTCGCGACTGTGTTGTTGCTGAAATTCAAAAAGCTGGACTTGAAATCTCTGCAACGAAAATTCAAGAAGTTTCACCTTAGAAGTACCTGGGATGGAAGATGACTGAGATGACAATAACACCACAGAAAATTCAGATCCGAACCAGTCAACAACCTACAAGAGTTACAACAACTTCTAGGAGAAATCAACTGGGTCAGACCGATGTTGGGAATCACCAATGATGAACTGAGTCCGCTCTTCCATTTGCTGAGAGGAAGTTGCGACATCACTTTGCCAAGAACTTTAACCCCCGAAGCTCGTGCTGCTCTCGACAAAGTCACAGAAGCTCTTCAAAAAAGACAAGCTAATCACTGCGTTCCTGAAAATCCTTTCTTTCTTGCAATCTTAGGAGAGAAGATGCAGCTTTGTGGTCTCATTTTCCAGTGGGATGCCACAGAACAAGATCCTTTGTTAATAATGGAATGGGTTTTTCCTCCCTACAGGTTTTCAAAGACCATTTGCTCAGTTTTAGAAATGATTGCATACATTATAATTAAGGCTAGAACCAGATTGTTAACTTTGGCAGGTCAAGAATTTTCAGTTATCTATTTGCCATTGAAAAATGATTATTTCAATTGGGCAATGCAAAATTCTGATGATTTACAATATGCATTCTTAGGTTTTCCAGGTGTTTGTTCCATACACTATCCAGCTCACAAACTACTGCAAGCAAAATTGAGTTTCAGAGAAAAACCTAAATTAAGTGAAGAACCTTTACATGCTGTGACTCTCTTCACTGATGGCTCTGGTAAAAGCCACAAGTCCGTTGTGACTTGGTTTAATCAAAAGACTGATGTTTGGGAATCTGATATTCAAACAGAAGAGGGATCCCCTCAAATTGTTGAGCTTGCTGCAGTAGTTTGAGCTTTTCAGCTGTTTCCTCAGCCTTTTAATTTGGTCACAGATTCTGCTTATGTTGCTAATGTAGTCAGGAGAATAGAAGGTTCCATTTTAAAGGATGTTAGTAATGAAACTTTACATCGTTGGCTTTCATGTCTTTTTATAACTTTGCAATATAGAACTAATCCATATTTTGTTTCTCACATTTGGGCGCATTCTTCACTTCCTGGATTTTTAGTGGAAGGAAATGCAAGAGCGGACAAGCTGACAATGGTCATTTCTAACACATTGCCAAATAGTTTTGAACAAGCAAAATTGAGTCATGCCTTTTTCCACCAAAATGCACAAGCACTCATGCAAATGTTCCAAATCACTAAAAGTCAAGCTAAAGCTATCATTCGTACTTGCCCTGACTGTCAATTGGTACAACCTCCTGTTTCTACAGGAGCAATCAACCCCCGAGGCTTACAAAGCCTACAGTTGTGGCAAACAGATGTTACTAAAAAGCCTTCTTTTGGTAAATTTAAAAATATTCATGTTTCCATAGACACGTTCTCTGGTGCAGTTTTTGCTTCCCTTCACACAGGTGAAACTGGCAGCCATGCCTGTCATCATTTCCTGCAAGCTTTTGCTTCATTGGGTATACCCCAAGAAGTAAAAACTGACAATGGTCCCGCATACATATCTCAAAAATTGGCCACATTTTTAAATGAATGGGGTGTTCGACACATTTTTGGTATTCCCCGCTCTTCCACAAGCCAAGCAATCATTGAAAGAACACATCAAACCTTAAAACGCATATTAGATCAACAGAGAGGGGGAACGGAAATCACCCCACAGATGAGACTGAGTAAGGCTTTGTATGTTTTTAATTTTCTAAATAGTCCAAGTACAGAACCAGATCCACCAATCTTTAGACACTTTTCAAAAAGCACACAGGCAAAACTGAAAGAACAACCACCTCTTCTAATTGGAAACCCTGACTCTGGACAGATGGAAGGTCCGTTTCAATTAATAACGTGGGGCAAAGGGTATGCTTCTATTTCCACAGGTGCTGGAAGAATTAAGTGGGTTCCTGCCAAAAACGTCAAACCGTATCGCAGAACCTGTTGTCGAGCCTAGAACTGAGGAAGCAAGTACGCAGACGTGAACTGAATCGAAGGATCCCGGGTCTCGCCTGACGCCTCTTGTGCCTGACGTTCTTTGTGCATCGGTGGAACCCATGAACTCTGATTTTGTGCCAATGTTATTTATGAGTCTACGAATTGAATGCTGAATGTTTGTTTAACAAAGCTAATTTTTGGCTGAAAATTTAGGTTCTTGTTTTTGTTTAGAAAGAATTCTGCCAAAACTTAGTTCTTGAAAGAGATGGGGCAGAATCAAATGGTATACTTGTTTTGCTTGATTTTAATTGTTTTTTGTCGTGCAGATTTGCCTGTGGATCAACTGAAAACGAATGTTTGGGTGACCTTAGCAAAGGCTGCCGGATCGGATACTATATGTCTGTCTAATTTGGAACCAGAAAAGCCTTTCTCAACCTGTTTGGTTGGTGTGCCAGTGAAAGAGTTTCCTTTGGTCAGAAAAGAATCCAATGGTAAACCAGGTGGAATTGACAATGGAAACAGTCCTTCCTTCAATTGGAACATTTGTTCCAACAAACTTCTCAGGGCAGCAAATGTTTCAAACAGTTGGGATGTGTTTCTGGAGACGGACCAATATCCACGGCAATTGCCAAAAGGGTATTGGATCATTTGCGGAGACAGAGGTTGGCAAGGCATTCCAGCCCACCTTGAAGGTGGCCCTTGCAGCATTGGTATGCTTACCATAATTGCCCCCACTGCCAAAGCAGTGATGAAAAAGAAACAAAGGAAAACAAGAGCTGTTCCTCAATATGATGAGAACTGTCAGAGTGATTTTATGCCTTGGAATGCCGCCAGAAGGGTTTCAGCAGGTATATTTCTACCCCAATTGGCTTCAGCTGTGGCATTGAGACAATTAGATCGAGTTGGATGTTGGCTGAGCAAACAAGCTAATGCCACATCCTCCGCAATCAGTGATATGTTGACCGGTGTTGATAGTGTTATGAACAAAAATTGGGTTAATATTTTTGTTTGTTTTAAAAAGTTACCACTACTGCTGGGCTGCTGCCTTTGTTATTGTGATCACGAGTCGTTGTCGGTAATGGTTGTTTTTGTATTAGTAAAAGCCCTGGCTGGGGTGAGGTAATAGCCCTTCTCCTGGGTGGGGACCTTGCCCGAAGCTAAGTTTTACCTTTCTCAGAATAGGGAAGACATCTGAGAAGGTGGGGGGGGTTATGCAAAGTGACTCGCAAGACCAGAATGCTTTGTGGGACCCCCATCTCCAAACTCATGGAGAAACCCCAAAAACAACAAGCCACCTAAGAGTTGAGAGACTGGAGTGATGTCTGGACGTGAGGAACCGAGTGCTGGGCCTGCAGAGATGCGGGAAACCTTCGTCGTTCCTCACCCTGTCCTCGAGATCCCCCGGGCCAGGACTGGGAGAAGAGCGAGACCCGGACCGAGGTGACATCTGACGGGGACATCACGCCCTAAAGGCTCCCACGAGGACTGGATTTCCCCCAGCTCTGCCCCTAGTGGACAGAGCTGCGCATATCCTCCTCCTCTGAGTCGCCTTGGGAGAGACGACGGACGCTGCAGACCGTCGAGCCGCCCAATCCTGAGCTGATCACTTTTTAATAAAGGTAATGGCCCTTTTTGTTTATTTCAGCTGGGGGCTGTCGTCCGGGATAGCCACGCCGCAAGAGGACTCAGGACTGGCCATCTTGGATCTTCAGAGGACAGCTGGCCACCAGGACCAGAGGGACCGGCTCAGGACAGCGACGCAGAGGAGCACCGGACTGGTGAGAAATCCGGTGGCGGGAGTGGGAGACGTGCGCATGTGTGTGTGAGTGAGACGAGGGCCGGCAGCCGGACCTTCGAAGCGAGAGTGGACCCCTCAGTACTGCGGTTCCGTCTTTTCGCGAGAAAAGCGGCCAGGAACAGGGGGACGCAAGTGGAATTAGCGTGAGCGAAGTCGTCTCCCAAGGGGGAATAAAGGGACCCCCCACTCCGGGCGTGCGGATTGAATTACTGTGTATGAGTGGCACGCACCCCAAAGTCCTGACAAAGGGAGGTCAGGCACATTTGTAAGTCTCGAGAAGGATTCGAGTAAGATTTGTCAGTCCCGAGAAGGATTCGGGTGTTTCACAGGCCCTGCAGGCAAAGTAAGTCCTGACAAAGGAGTCAGGCACAAACCCCAGCGAAGGAGGCTGCGGTTTGCTTTTAAGTCCTGATACGGTGAAGCCTAAAAATTGGCAGGTTAGGCAAACTAAAAATCAGGCAGTTGATTTTCCTGACTGAGGGTGTCAGGCACGACCCGGATTCTTGGCCGTGGCTTCGTGTGTTTAAGTCCCGATAGATGTAAGACCTGAAGCTGGGAAGTTGGGCAATCAAGAGATTGGGCAGTTGTTTCAGTATAAAGTCCTGAGCATCAGGCAGAAATCTGAAGTTCAGTGGAGGAGGCTGGAGCTCCTCAAAGAAGGTTTTTTTGAAATTCCCGGTCAGTAGAGGCACCTTCGGGATTTTTTTTATTGAGACTTGAAAATGGGATGTTGTAGTAGTAAAAAGACTGGCAAGAGACTGAGGTATATACATCCCAATAGTCCCTTAGGAGAACTGTTAGTAAAATGGGATTCTATAGAGGCCACGGAGGGATTAGATAAAGTGAAAATGATCCATTATTGTATGGAAGTCTGGCCAGAATTAGAGGTGCAAGGAGGATGGCCTTGGTGTGGGACAAAGGATAAGTGGATGTGCCAACAATTAAATAATTATCTGACAGCTCGAGGGGATACTGATCCTGAGCAATTATTGTATGTGGCTTGCTGGTTAAAGAGCGCTGTTGAGGATGAAGGGGTGCGAATTTGTAAGGTACAGAGGAATGAAGGAGGGGATGATAGGACTAGTAAAAGATGGAACCCCCTGGATTATTTGCCTCCACTTTATAATCCTCTTCTTCAAGCACCTCAAGTGGCAGGTCCGGTTCCTCCCCCGGCTGCCATCTCATTACCACCTGCTCAAACTCCTCCTTCTACCTCTTCAGCTTCAGCTATGATAAACCCAGTATCTCCTCCAGTTCCTTATGCACCACCACAAGTGCCTACTCCACCTGCTGCATTCTCCACCCCTTCTCCAGCTCCGCTTAATATACACTCAGGCTCTTCTTCCCCTCCTATTGCTGTCCCTTTACCTCCTTCTACCTGGGACACAAATGCCTCCTTGCCCAGTAAACAGCTATCAGCAAATACACCTGCTGATGGGCAGAACATTCAGGGTAACCCAGAAAACCCTCAAAGTAGTTTGGCATCTGAAGATGGGCCGTACTGTAGCACCAGATCCAAGACCTCCAAGGCAGAGAGACTCTTTCCCCTCAGAGAGGTTCCTATGGGAGGAATAGCGGGAGGTTTTGGCTTTGTGAATGCTCCCCTAACTGCTTCTGAGGTGAGAGGATTCAAGAAAGAGTTGGGGCATTTAGTTGAGGACCCAGTGGGCATAGCCAACCAAGTGGATCAATTTCTAGGTCCAAATATCTACACTTGGGGGGAGATGAATTCCATCCTGAGTATATTATTTTCCCCAGAAGAGGTCCAGATGATAAGGGCGGCTGGCATAAAAATTTGGGAGAAAGATAACAGTCCAGGACCCCAGGTGCCATCAGGTGAACAGAAATTGCCACTAACGGAGCTCAACTGGAACCCTAATCAGGAGGAGGGGAGGAAGGCCATGAGGGAATATAGGTCTTTGATAATACAGGGGATCAAAGAGTCAGTTCCCAAAGGAACTAATACCCAATTGGCATTTGAGGGTACACAGGAGAAAGATGAAGCTCCTGCTGCCTGGCTTGATCGCCTAAGGCGGAATTTCCAGTTGTACTCTAGAATGGACCTAGACACCCTGGAAGGTCAAATGCTACTAAAAGTCCAATTTGTTACCAAATCTTGGCCTGATATACGGAGAAAACTGGAAAAGATGGAAGATTGGCAAGAGAAGGACATTAATGAGTTATTAAAGGAGGCATTGAAGGTGTATTTAAGGAGGGAGGAAGAAAAAGTAAAGGCCAAGGCTAAGATCATGGTTGCTGTAGCTAGAGAAAGTGCAGGGTGGGCGGGTCCACCACCAGGAGGAGGCAGAGGTAGGCCAGTACTGACCGGTGCACGAAGGGTTGAGAGACCTCAAGAAGTCCCTTTGAGAGGACGACAGTGTTATTACTGTGGGGAGGCAGGACACATCAGGAGGTTTTGTAAAAAGCTCAGTCTCGATGAGGCAATAGCCAAGGAACAAGACAATTTAGGAAGGATTCTTAAGGGGGAGGACTAGGGGTGTCAAGGGCTTTTTACTATAGGGGACCCGATGAAACATCTAGAAGAGCCCTTGGTAAATTTTGAAGTGGGACCCCTAAATGAGGAATTTGAATTTTTGGTTGATACAGGGGCAGATAAGTCCTGTCTCAACAAAATACCACAAGGTATGGAAATTGGGAGACAATTTTGTGAAATATATGCCCTGAAAAGGGGACTGGACTTACTGGAGGGGGACCGGGGAACCATTTATACGGACTCCCAATATGCATATGGGACAGTTCATACATTTGGGAAAATATGGGAGGAACGTGGGTATTTAAGTTCAAAGGGAAAGAGCTTAGCCCATGAGAACCTAGTCCGATCAGTACTAGAGGCCCTACAAAAACCTATAGAAATAGCATTGGTCCATATAAAGGGGCACCAAAGAGGAGACAGTTTAGAAGTTAAAGGAAACCGACTGGCTGATCAGATAGCCAAAGAAGCAGCTCTAGAACCAGGGGACCCAGTAAAAATTTTGAAGACAAAAACGACACCTGAAAAAGGGGAGGAACCTATATTTAGTGAAGAAGAATTAGAAGCAATAAAAGATTTAAAGTTACATCAAGGACAACAGGGAGAGTGGTTAACCTCAGATGGACGGGTGTTTTTGAATAAAGCACTGGCTCGGACAGTGCTAACAGAACTACATAAATAAACTCACTGGGGAGTCCAAGGACTATGTGATCATTTCCTAAGAAATAACCTATGCATCGGAGTATATAGCCTGGCTAAAGCTGTTACCAGAGGGTGTATCATTTGTCAAAAAGTGAACCAGAAAGTTATGAGAAAAGTAGCACCTGGAGGAAGGGAATTAGCCTTGAGACCCTTCCAAAGCATACAGATAGATTTCACTGAAATGCCCCCAGTGCAAGGTTACAGATATTTACTGGTTATAGTTGATCATCTCACACACTGGGTAGAAGCCTTCCCGACAAGGAGGGAAACAGCTCAAGTCGTGGCAAAAGCAATCCTTGAGAATATTATCCCCAGATATGGTATTGTGAACACCGTAGACTCAGACCGAGGTCCACATTTTGTGTCCCAAACATTACAAAATATAATTGAGGCTTTAGGAATGAAATGGAGGTTGCATACTCCGTGGCACCCCCAGAGTTCTGGGAGGGTGGAGCGAATGAACAAAACTCTCAAAAATGTATTAACTAAATTGATTGAGGAAACAAAGATGAATTGGCTGAAGTGTTTGCCCCTAGCGCTATTGCGCATCAGAACAAGACCTCGGGCTGACATAAGAATTTCACCTTATGAAATGATGTTTGGGCTGCCATTCTTGTTAACACCTTATAGCACAGGAGACTATCTGGAAGGGGAAGAAGCTACCAGAAAGTATTTAGAAATAATTGGAAGAACTCTGGAGGGACTTAGAAAGAAAGGATACCTTCCTCAAACTTCCCCTCTCGACACAAAAGTTCACAACATTAGTCCAGGAGATTGGGTTTTGATAAAATCATGGACTAGGGGAACATTAATGCCTAAATTTGAAGGCCCCTTCCAGGTGCTCCTGATCACAAATTCAGCTGTGCGGACCAAAGAAAAAGGTTGGACTCATATCACAAGAATAAAAGGGCCAGTCTCACCCCCAGGTACGGGACTGGATCCAACATCAGCTTCCCCCTCTGGCATTGGACCAGAGTCTACACCACTCTCACCCCCCGGCGCTGGACGAGATTCATCTGCTTCACAAGCTAAATCACCTGAGTACACTGTGGTAAAAGGACCAAAGGATTTAAAGTTGACTCTCAGAAGGAAGAGTCAAAAAGACTGAACTGTGTGGGAAAAAAATTGTTTGTTAAGAGTTCTAATATTGCTTAAAATGTTTTAAGGCTGTTCTGTGTAAATTATGTTGGTAAAAAGATTAGGACTGTAAATAAGTAATTCTGGTTAAGTTCCCCAATTTATTTCTAAAGACTCCAGGTTAATCCTCTACAGAACACTCCCCTGGGAGGGGAAACCAAAATTGGTAAGGAACAGACCAAGAGAGGTTTAACCAGAGAAACGGGTAGAAGGGACTCTAAAGAGCTTGGAAGTTTTCCTCAGTAAAGTTCCCTAAGAGGCAAGGCCGGGTGGGCAGGCTGTGTGAGATGACCCATACCGGACTCTTGGGAAGGGTAGTACTGATGGCTCTGATTGCTGGTGGTGCTCAGGGGAGCCCAGCTGAGCCGTGCAATGAATGCTACCAACCCCTCTGTGAGGAGGAAGTGAGCTCCTTGTCGAGAGTCCACATCAGTTCTAACCCTGATTGTGTTAACCTCTCCCAATTGGTCTTTCATAAGAGAGTGTATTGGATAGTATACAATACTGCCACTTTTAGGCAGCCACTCCTAGGAGAGTGCCCTATAGGGGAAGCCTGGTTGTGCTTTGAATGGGATGCTGCTGAAACAAGCTCAGCAGATATAGTAAAAAGCAAAGAAATGGTGAAAATGGTAAGAAAAATTGTTTGCTACAAGTATTTATATGAGTGTACTGGAAAAGAGATAAACCCCTTTTGGAACACATTTCAGGGGAGCCCTAAACCCCTAGATTTGATCTCGTCTGGCAGCTGCACCGCTGGAGTGATAAAACCAATTTTTTTATTACCCAAAGAAACTGGATCAAGTTTGGGAGTTCCTATATATAATGATTTGGGAGAAATTAAACAGAACAGGCACAGTGAAATAGAAATTGAGAAAATCCAAAATTGTAAAAGCCAAATTCGGATCCCAATATCTATGTTAAACAAAGTTATCCGGCTCCAGGCAGTATTAAAAATTAGGAATTCAATTATTAGGAACATTTCAAACAAAATAAAAAGGTTAGCATGTGTAAATAATGAGGAACAAACTCCTACACTTGATCCCAGTGGGTGGGAGAACCTAAAGATTTTCAAAAAGGATGTATGGGAGAAGGTAGTTTTTCTCAGTGTGTGTATACTTAGAGGATTGCTCTTTTTACTATGCTTGTTTACCTGTTTTAGTAAAATAGTACTTGCCGTGCAGACCAACCTGAAGAAACCAAGGAAAGTAAGAAGGTTAAGTAACCATGATTACCAAAGTGCACAAGGGATTTAGAGTAGATTCAAAACAAAAAATTGGGAGTTGATGCGAGCTTAGAAATTAAGCTCGATCAAAGAAAAAGAGGGGGGACTGTTATGAACAAAAATTGAGTTAATATTTTTGTTTGTTTTAAAAACTTGCCACTACTGCTGGGCTGCTGCCTTTGTTATTGTAATCACGAGTCGTTGTCGGTAATGGTTGTTTTTGTATTAGTAAAAGCCCTGGCTGGGGCGAGGTAATAGCCCTTGTCCTGGGTGGGGACCTTGCCCGAAGCTAAGTTTTACCTTTCTCAGAATAGGGAAGACACCTGAGAAGGTGGGGGGGGTTATGCAAAGTGACTCGCAAGACCAGAATGCTTTGTGGGACCCCCATCTCCAAACTCATGGAGAAACCCCAAAAACAACAAGCCACCTAAGAGTTGAGAGACTGGAGTGATGTCTGGACGTGAGGAACCGAGTGCTGGGCCTGCAGAGATGCGGGAAACCTTCGTCGTTCCTCACCCTGTCCTCGAGATCCCCCGGGCAAGGACTGGGAGAAGAGCGAGACCCGGACCGAGGTAACATCTGACAGGGATATCACGCCCTAAAGGCTCCCACGAGGACTGAATTTCCCCCAGCTCTGCCCCTAGTGGACAGAGCTGCGCATATCCTCCTCCTCTGAGTCGCCTTGGGAGAGAAGACGGACGCTGCAGACCGTCGAGCCGCCCAATCCTGAGCTGATAACTTTTTAATAAAGGCATTACACAGGAGAAGAAGTCTCCTGGCCCTCTTTTTGTTTATTTCAGATAGTATTAGACATGCTACTCTTCAAAACAGAGCAGCCATTGATTTTCTCTTACTGGCACAAGGACATGGTTGTGAGGAATTGGAAGGATTGTGTTGTATGAATTTGTCTGATCATTCTGAATCCATTCACAAAAGCATTCAAAAATTAAAGGATCTGACAGCCCAAATTAAAGAAGATGGAGGTTCCTGGTTGGATGATTTGTTTCAAAATTGGAGTTTTGCACCTTGGCTAAGGCAACTTTGCAAGATAGGTCTTTACATATTAGGTGTTCTAATACTGATATTGATAGTGGCACCTTGTATACTCTGTTGTGTTCGGCGAATGATGAACAAAACAGTCCGAGAAGTTTTTGTCATTCAAGCAGGAGAATTAGGAAGTAGAAGCACAGAGAGTGTACGAAATATCACGAAAGCAGTAGATGAGGGTATTGACATGAACGAAGGTTTTGAATTAAGGCCTTGGAATCGACCAGAGTTTTTTGAACGATGACTTGTGACTGTTGCCAAACGTGATTCATATCTCTCTTTCAGGGATTGGGTCTTCAGAGCATTAAGTTGCTGTGCCGTAATATAGCAATGCTTCAGTTTAGTGAAAATAGGTCTTCAGGAGATAATAAGCAGAAATTTTGCAATAGAGCTATGAAACGCAAATAGCAAGCGACAAGAAAATGAAAGCTTCTGGGTCAAACAGAGAGGGGGAAATGTTGGAATCCATAAGGTTAGAGGATTTTTAAGAAATGGTTAAAAAGAAGTATGTAGGCCTTAGACTGGAGTTTTGTTAGCATTGCAGAAAAGTTTCCCATGTAAGCAGAAAAAGTTTTCCATGCAAGCAGAAAAGTTTCCCAAGCAGTAGACGTGACAAATAACAATAGGCTTCTGTAGAATTGGCTTTAGGATGGCAACAAGGTTATTTAATGTATATCTTTAGAAGGTTAGCATGAATAGAACTCTGTTCTTTGTCTCTTATCAACTAGTCTTTGTTTTAGCTACGATTACGTATGTTTTATAAGATTGGATAGAATGCTTGTCAAGATGTGTTTTCTGTGTCTGATTGGCTGAATTCTAGTCTGAGATGATTTTATGTATTGCTGTATGAGCCCTGTTGAAGGAGACATTTTTTGGTGTGGATCAGTGAGCTGTCATGTCTCCATTTTGTATTTTGAGACTGATGTGCTGGAAATAAAAGCAAAAATCTCTTCACTGGTCTGGTTACCATGTTATCCATATTTGGATATTTTGCTGCGGCCTAGTGGGTTCCTTTTTTAAGGCGTGGGTTCCTGACACCATTGGACTTACACCTGTCCTGTGCCCCGCATCTTGGTGCCCCGTGTGAGGACGTAGAATAGAAGAAAAAAAAAAGAAAAATCGTGGAAGTGCCAGCCGCGGAGACCCAAGTGTTAGCATGGAGGACACTGTATCATCTCTCTCGCCGAAGCCAAGAAAATTGTAAGTAACTTATCTCGGGAGAGCGCTTGGGTGACGTTGGGAGGAAAAATAGAGAAAAAGAAAATTATTAAAAGAACCCAAAAATGGGAACGAATTTATCAAAAGTTGAATGGGATGTTTTTCATCAATTAGAGACAATGTTACAAGAAAAAGGTCACTCTGAAATTTCAAAAACTGAGCTTAAAAACTTACTTATCTGGGTTAAAGCGAATACGCAAGATTTAAATCTGCAGTCTGCTTTTACTTTTCATTTTTGGGATCAGATAAACTGGAGAATCTATAATCTAGTCTCTCTCAAAAAAGATGAAAGCTTAAGAGAACTTATGCCGGTTTGTAGAGCGCTGTTGGAGCGCTGTTTTAAACAAACTGATAATAATAAGATCAACTTGGACTCAGAAAACAAAGCTTCTGGTTCTGTCTCATGAAATTCCAGTAAACCGGAGACTGTGTGTGTATCGGAGAATGTTACAAGTGTTGTTGCAAATGCTGAAAGTATTGCTTTGAACTCTGTTGAACAAAATCTTTCTTCTATCTCTCTCGGAAAAAATGAGACTCTTTCGGACTTTTCTTCGCGTTGTTCTGTTAATGTAAAAATATGTGACTCTTGTAAGGGGGATGGAACAAAGTGTGTAAAAGATGGAAATGAAAAAGTGACTGTACTTCCTAAAATTGTTTGTGCAGGGACACTGAAACCTGAATTGGATTCTGTTGGGCCTGGGGTGGAGGCTGAGGTGGCTGCTTCCACTCGGGAAATTGTGGTTCCGGGGAACTCTTTTTCAGTTAAGCAAAAACATGGTTGTTCTGGTGTTTGTCAATCTATAGATACAGAGAAAGAAAAATTGGCTTTAAGGGTGGAGTCCTTTGAAAGGAAGAGATGGAAGAAACTCGCGACTGTGTTGTTGCTGAAATTCAAAAAGCTGGACTTGAAATCTCTGCAACAAAAATTCAAGAAGTTTCACCTTAGAAGTACCTTGGATGGAAGATGACTGAGACGACAAGAACACCACAGAAAATTCAGATCCGAACCAGAGTCAACAACCTACAAGAGTTACAACAACTTCTAGGAGAAATCAACTGGGTCAGACCGATGTTGGGAATCACCAATGATGAACTGAGTCCGCTCTTCCATTTGCTGAGAGGAAGTTGCGACATCACTTTGCCAAGAACTTTAACCCCTGAAGCTCGTGCTGCTCTCGACAAAGTCACAGAAGCTCTTCAAAAAAGACAAGCTCATCACTGCGTTCCTGAAAATCCTTTCTTTCTTGCAATCTTAGGAGAGAAGATGCAGCTTTGTGGTCTCATTTTCCAGTGGGATGCCACAGAACAAGATCCTTTGTTAATAATGGAATGGGTTTTTCCCCCCTACAGGTTTTCAAAGACCATTTGCTCAGTTTTAGAAATGATTGCATACATTATAATTAAGGCTAGAACCAGATTGTTAACTTTGGCAGGTCAAGAATTTTCAGTTATCTATTTGCC
This sequence comes from Melospiza melodia melodia, assembly GCF_035770615.1. Classification (NCBI taxonomy): domain Eukaryota; kingdom Metazoa; phylum Chordata; class Aves; order Passeriformes; family Passerellidae; genus Melospiza; species Melospiza melodia. The sequence continues at coordinate 32,399,060 of NC_086225.1, forward strand.
ATTGAAAAATGATTATTTCAATTGGGCAATGCAAAATTCTGATGATTTACAATATGCATTCTTAGGTTTTCCAGGTGTTTGTTCCATACACTATCCAGCTCACAAACTACTGCAAGCAAAATTGAGTTTCAGAGAAAAACCTAAATTAAGTGAAGAACCTTTACATGCTGTGACTCTCTTCACTGATGGCTCTGGTAAAAGCCACAAGTCCGTTGTGACTTGGTTTAATCAAAAGACTGATGTTTGGGAATCTGATATTCAAACAGTAGAGGGATCCCCTCAAATTGTTGAGCTTGCTGCAGTAGTTTGAGCTTTTCAGCTGTTTCCTCAGCCTTTTAATTTGGTCGCAGATTCTGCTTATGTTGCTAATGTAGTCAGGAGAATAGAAGGTTCCATTTTAAAGGATGTTAGTAATGAAACTTTACATCGTTGGCTTTCATGTCTTTTTATAACTTTGCAATATAGAACTAATCCATATTTTGTTTCTCACATTACGGCGCATTCTTCACTTCCTGGATTTTTAGTGGAAGGAAATGCAAGAGCGGACAAGCTGACAATGGTCATTTCTAACACATTGCCAAATAGTTTTGAACAAGCAAAATTGAGTCATGCCTTTTTCCACCAAAATGCACAAGCACTCATGCAAATGTTCCAAATCACTAAAGTCAAGCTAAAGCTATCATTCGTACTTGCCCTGACTGTCAATTGGTACAACCTCCTGTTTCTACAGGAGCAATCAACCCCCGAGGCTTACAAAGCCTACAGTTGTGGCAAACAGATGTTACTAAATAGCCTTCTTTTGGTAAATTTAAAAATATTCATGTTTCCATAGACACGTTCTCTGGTGCAGTTTTTGCTTCCCTTCACACAGGTGAAACTGGCAGCCATGCCTGTCATCATTTCCTGCAAGCTTTTGCTTCATTGGGTATACCCCAAGAAGTAAAAACTGACAATTGTCCCGCATACATATCTCAAAAATTGGCCACATTTTTAAATGAATGGGGTGTTCGACACATTTTTGGTATTCCCCGCTCTCCCACAAGCCAAGCAATCATTGAAAGAACACATCAAAACTTAAAACGCATATTAGATCAACAGAGAGTGGGGAACGGAAATCACCCCACAGATGAGACTGAATAAGGCTTTGTATGTTTTTAATTTTCTAAATAGTTAAAGTGCAGAACCAGATCCACCAATCTTTAGACACTTTTCAAATAGCACACAGGCAAAACTGAAAGAACATCCTCCTCTTCTAATTAGAAACCCTGACTCTGGACAGATGGAAGGTCCGTTTCAATTAATAACGTGGGGCAAAGGGTATGCTTCTATTTCCACAGGTGCTGGAAGAATTAAGTGGGTTCCTGCCAAAAACGTCAAACCGTATCGCACTTCACAACCTGTTGTCGAGCCTAGAACTGAGGAAGCAAGTATGCAGACGTGGACCGAATGGAAGGATCCCGGGTCTCGCCTGACGCCTCTTGTGCCTGACGTTCTTTGTGCATCGGTGGAACCCGTGAACTCTGATTTTGTGCCAATGTTATTTATGAGTATACAAATTGAATGCTGAATGTTTGTTTAACAAAGCTAATTTTTGGCTGAAAATTTAGGTTATTGTTTTTGTTTAGAAAGAATTCTGCCAAAACTTAGTTCTTGAAATAGATGGGGCAAAATCAAATGGTATACTTGTTTTGCTTGATTTTAATTGTTTTTTGTCGTGCAGATTTGCCTGTGGATCAACCGAAAACGAATGTTTGGGAGACCTTAGACAAGGCTGCCGGATCGGATACTATATGTCTGTCTAATTCGGAACCAGAAAAGCCTTTCTCAACCTGTTTGGTTGGTGTGCCAGTGAAAGAGTTTCCTTTGGTCAGAAAAGAATCCGATGGTAAACCAGGTGGAATTGACAATGGAAACAGTCCTTCCTTCAATTGGAACATTTGGTCCAACAAACTTCTCAGGGCAGCAAATGTTTCAAACAGTTGGGATGTGTTTCTGGAGACGGACCTATTGGTCCACGGCAATTGCCAAAAGGGTATTGGATCATTTGCGGAGACAGATGTTGGCAAGGCATTCCAGCCCAACTTGAAGGTGGCCCTTGTAGCATTGGTATGCTTACCATAATTGCCCCCACTGCCAAAGCAGTGATGAAAAAGAAACAAAGGAAAACAAGAGCTGTTCCTCATTATGATGAGAACTGTCAGAGTGATTTTATGCCTTGGAATGCCACCAGAAGGGTTTCAGCAGGTATATTTCTACCCCAATTGGCTTCAGCTGTGGCATTGAGACAATTAGATCGAGTTGGATGTTGGCTGAGCAAACAAGCTAATGCCACATCCTCCGCAATCAGTGATATGTTGACCGATGTTGATAGTATTAGACATGCTACTCTTCAAAACAGAGCAGCCATTGATTTTCTCTTACTGGCACAAGGACATGGTTGTGAGGAATTGGAAGGATTGTGTTGTATGAATTTGTCTGATCATTCTGAATCCATTCACAAAAGCATTCAAAAATTAAAGGATCTGACAGCCCAAATTAAAGAAGATGGAGGTTCCTGGTTGGATGATTTGTTTCAAAATTGGAGTTTTGCACCTTGGCTAAGGCAACTTTGCAAGATAGGTCTTTACATATTAGGTGTTCTAATACTGATATTGATAGTGGTACCTTGTATACTCTGTTGTGTTTGGCGAATGATGAACAAAACAGTCCGAGAAGTTTTTGTCATTCAAGCAGGAGAATTAGGAAGCAGAAGCACAGAGAGTGTACGAAATCTCACGAAAGCAGTAGATGAGGGTATTGACATGAACGAAGGTTTTGAATTAAGGCCTTGGAATCGACCAGAGTTTTTTGAACGATGACTTGTGACTGTTGCCAAACGTGATTCATATCTCTTTCAGGGATTGGGTCTTCACAGCATTAAGTTGCTGTGCCGTAATATAGCAATGCTTCAGTTTAGTGAAAATAGGTCTTCAGCAGATAATAAGCAGAAATTTTGCAATAGAGCTATGAAACGCAAATAGCAAGCGACAAGAAAATGAAAGCTTCTGGGTCAAACAGAGAGGGGGAAATGTTGGAATCCATAAGGTTAGAGGATTTTTAAGAAATGGTTAAAAAGAAGTATGTAGGCCTTAGACTGGAGTTTTGTTAGCATTGCAGAAAAGTTTCCCATGCAAGCAGAAGAAGTTTTCCATGCAAGTAGAAAAGTTTCCCACGCAGTTGATGTGACAAATAACAATAGGCTTCTGTAGAATTGGCTTTAGGATGGCAACAAGGTTATTTAATGTATATCTTTAGAAGGTTAGCATGAATAGAACTCTGTTCTTTGTCTCTTATCAACTAGTCTTTGTTTTAGCTACGATTACCTATGTTTTTTAAGATTGGATAGAATGCTTGTCAAGATGTGTTTTCGGTGTCTGATTGGCTGAATTCTAGTCTGAGATGATTTTATGTATTGTTGTATGAGCCCTGTTGAAGGAGACATTTTTTGGTGTGGATCAGTGAGCTGTCATGTCTCCATTTTGTATTTTGAGACTGATGTGCTGGAAATAAAAGCAAAAATCTCTTCACTGGTCTGGTTACCATGTTATCCACATTTGGATATTTTGCCGCGGCCTAGTGGGTTCCTTTTTTAAGGCGTGGGTTCCTGACACCATTGGACTTATACCTGTCCCGTCCCCCGCAGCCTGAGTGTTTCTAAAGCCTGGTTTTTGCAAGAAAGCAGCTCTCCTTTGCATCTGCCTGGGGACTCTGCATCACCACGAACCCTCACTCCCAGTTTGCCAAGGAGATGATCAGTAGGAATGTTGCAGAGCTGCTGTGTGCATCTGAATGGAATGGCAGAGAGTGAAGTGCTGGACATTTCTGGCTTTAGTACAATGCTGCTGCATTGGTGCCAGTTGAGTTGGTTTTCCATCAGTGGCCTTTCTGTCTAGAAATACACTGCCCAGAGTATTTGATGCCATTTCCTTCCTGTTGTTTTCATACCTTCCTTCAGTTGAAAGGATGATACAACCTTTCCATTTTGAAGATCCCTCTTAGGAAACACTATGCCAGAGGAGTCATCGCTCCCTTTTCTTCTGCCTCCTTTGTCATTTTCAGAGACTCATTTCAAATTTCTGCTAATGTCAAGAAGAATACTGAGACTACTTAGCAGGGTTGACGCTCTCAGCTGCTTTCCTCTTTCCTACCGCTTCATACTGGATGTGACTTCAAGACCTCGTTTTGTCATCTGCATTTTGCCGTGATCCAAAGCTAAATATTCCAGGCCTGTGAACACAAAAAGAACTCTTAGTCTTTTGCAAGAACTACCCCTAGGAGGATTTGTGTTCAGTTTGATCTCTACAGTGTTTCAGAAAAAAGGAGATTGTACTCTCTTCTTGTGTACTCTCTTCTTGTGCTCTCATTTCCCTCTCTCTGCCTTGCATGCCCTAGTTAATCCGCTGGCGGTACTCATTTGGCATCATCTCACGGTGCAAATTCTGCATAGTTTCATGTCCTTACAAATGCCAGTTGCCAAGGAGCCTATCTAACCATTCAAGGGGCAAAGAATTGTAGGGCTGGCAAGTTCAGGTGCTGAAACTGTAAGTCATGCCATATCAAAGTGACAGAGCAAATCAATTGATCTAGGACTTTCAGCTGGACACCTCTGAGAATAGCAGCTTGTCAGCAATGACACAGCCATCTTCCTAGCTGTATTCCAGAAAGAGGAAAGCGACACCTTCAATGGTTAATATGTTTGGCATGAGAAACAGCAAGAAATGTACCGCAAAATACTTGAGTCAGATCAAGTGCGTTTCTCTAGTGAGAAGTTTGCACTTGTTCTTTCTTGTCTGTGCCTTTACTTTTCACAGAAGACAGGGGAGCATTTCATTATTACTGTTCTTTTGTTTTCTTTTGTTGGCCTCCCTCTTTCCACCTGCAATTAACAAATTTGCCTTTCTTTACTGGCTTCTCTTTCTTTACTTCTACAAGTTGACATGAGGTCATCCAACCTTATCATCAATGTTCTCAGACAGTGGAGAGAAGTAGAAGGTACAGCTAAATGGATAAAAGAAACCCACAAAAATAGACAGGTTTTTCTACAGTCTTCTGTGAGAACATTAGGACACAAGATGTCTTTGAACTGAGTAATGCTCTATTGATTTAACTTTTAGTCCACTCGTTACTATTATTACACGTGTTTGGCCTTTAGTACAGAGCCTTGGAACTAACCCAGGCCAATACTTTGGCTACTTTTGTTTTATTTCTAGTGAGGACTTTGTTTCTTAAGGAATAGTCCAGAGAAAGAGCGTCCACGGTACAGTTACGGGTCATAAATTCTGGTACAGTTTGTGCTGGTAATACCTTTCTAGGAAAGAAAGGTTTGAAGGAAAGAAAGGTTTGACATCTTTTTTGACTTTCAAATGGAACCATGATTTGAAAAACCTAAGAGTTGCGGTTCCCCCCCCCACCCCACACCCCAAGTACTTCTCTTTGCACTGTTACTCAGGGATTACACATAAAAGCCCACCCTGTAAAATACGTTGCAGATACTTTGCAAGAAGTGCAGCTTAGCAGCTAGAGATGATAACGTGGGTTAAATAACATTGCTTCTGCAGTGATGGAAACTCTGTCTACGCAGACATACTCAACAAAGGTTACGATGGCTTAGCTCCTGTGCTCAAGTTAACGTGCATTTTAGAACTTCCCAAGAAGGTGAATTCAACCTCCTTCATTGCTCTCTGCTGGAGTCCCAAGAGAATTTCAGTCTGCTTTTTGTCATTTACAGCTGTCACTGCTTAGCTCTTGAACATGAGACTCCCTCATGACTGATGAAAGTTGTCTAGTTAAGAGTGGCTGAAAGAAATGGTCTTGCTCTAGAAGGAGATGAGAAGGTTTCTGCAGTCTTTGTCATCTCTACTGCTTGTGATTTCTATAAAAAACCAGTGGGAAATTTCTGAAGGCAGTCCAGAAGCTGGCAATATGGACAGCTTACAGCCGAACACTTGCTGCAGTGCAACCATGGTGACACCAGAAAGGACTTCAAAAATTTAAAAGGGCAAACAAAGCAGTTGGAAGGAAAAGAACATGAACCATTATTCCATTTTTCTAATCTATCTTTCTTTCAATCATCATTTTCGTGCAGTTTCGCGGCTTGCGTTGGTATCCCTCCGAAGGAATCTGAGACAGAGTAAGCTTTTGAATGGAGTAGAAGTGAGAAATGCAGGCCAAGTTGCCTTTTTTGCCATCAAATACCAGTTACGCTTGAACTACCCTTTGCTTAAGGTGCTTAGCTTACACTAAGAATTGATTAGCACATTTTGATGTGAGCAAATTTTACTGTCATGACTGAGTAAATTTTGCTGTCACTCAGAATTTTACTGTCGTCTGAATAGCAATGTTTGTGTCAAAATAGTATTTTGTCTCCTGTATCTGCAGCAGGTAAGCCTTTTGCTGTCAGCAGTGTTGCTTAACCTTTCATGTCATATCCCTCTTCACATCCATCTTCTGCTTAAGGCTTATTAATCTACTTTAGAATTGGCACGTGGAATAAGACTACTTTTCCTTTTTGAAAGCTAATGTCATTTGACCTACTTAAAGCAAATAATTCATTAATTGCAAGTCCCCAGCTAGCATCTTTTCGGCATATTCTAAACTTCTAAAGAAGTAACAAAAGCACTCTCCAATACTTGGCTTTCATATCACAGTGGGGGCGCTGGCCCTGTTTTCAATAAACAATCATGGGTATGGTAAAACAAAAGGAGGGGTTAGAGTTTTCGCTGTTAACCTCTAGTGAGCTTGGATTTTGCAATATGCATGAAGTTAATTACCACTGTTATATAAAGTGGCTGATTTAATCAATAAATTGGAGTCAATGCTGATAAACTACAAGGTGGATTGGCTTCCCTTCGTTTTCAACACAGCGCCAAGTCGGGCTGGGTTGCTAGTACCAAGTGGCTCCTGCAATCTGCCATCCAGAAGCGGGGCAGGAGAGTTTTGTTTGCCAGGGAAAAGGGCCGTGGTTTGTGTTTGGGGGGCGGTTGCTGGGAGTGGCCGGCTGGCTCCTGAAAATCCACGATACGCAGGATGGTTGCTATGCCCAAGGTGGCACCACTGCCAAGTCGGGCTGTTTCGACAGTGTCAGGTGGCTTCTGCAATCTGCCATGCAGAAGCGGGGCAGGTGAGTTTTGTTTGCCAGGGAAACGGGCCGAGGTTTCTGTCTGGGGGCCTATGGCTGGGAGTGACCGGCTGGCTCCTGAAAAGCTACAATAGGCAGGATGGTTACCAGACCCATGGTGGCACCAGTTCCAAGTTGGGCTGGTTTGACAGTACCATTTTCCTCCTGCAATGTGCCATCCAGAAGCGTGGCAGGTGATTTTTTTTTTGCAACAGAAAAGGGTCGAGGTTTGGATTTGGGGGCCTGTGGCCGAGAGTGGCCGGCTGGCTCCTGGAATTCATTGATAGGAGGGATGCTTCCCAAAACCAAGGTGGCACCAGTGCCAAGTCGGGCTGGTTTGACAGTGTCAAGTGCCTCCTGCAGTCTCCCATCCAGAAGCGGGGCAGCTGAGTTTTGTTTGCCAGGGAAACGGGCCGTTGTTTTTGATTGGGGTCTGTGGCCGAGAGTGGTCGGCTGGCTCCTGACAATCCACGATACGCAGGATGGTTCCCAGACCCAGGGTGGCACCAGTGCCAAGTCGGGCTGGTTTGATAGTACCAAGTGGCTCCTGCAATCTGCCATCCAGAAGCGGGGCAGCTGAGTTTTGTTTGCCAGGGAAACAGGCCGTTGTTTTTGATTGGGGTCTGTGGCTGGGAGTGGTCGGCTGGCTCCTTAGAATCCACGGTACGCAGGATGGTTCCCAGATCCAAGGTGGCACCAGTGCCAAGTCGGGCTGGTTTGATAGTACCAAGTGGCTCCTGCAATCTGCCATCCAGAAGCGGGGCAGCTAAGTTTTGTTTGCCAGATAAAAGGGCCGTGGTTTTTATTAGGGGCCTGTGGCTGGGAGTAGCCGGCTGGCTCCTTAAAATCCACGATACGCAGGATGGTTCCCAGATCCAAGGTGGCACCAGTGCCAAGTCGGGCTGGTTTGGTGATACAAAGCGGCTCCTGCAATCTGCCATCCAGAAGCGGGGCAGGAGAGTTTTGCTTGCCAGAGAAAAGGTCCGTGGTTTGTTTTTGGGGGCATATGGCTGGGAGTGGCTGGCTGGCTCCTTAAAATGCTCGATACTCAGGATGGTTCCCAGACCCAAGGTGGCACCAGTGCCAAGTCGGGCTGTTTTTGTAGTACCAAGTGCGTCCTGCAATTTGCCATCCAGAAGAGGGGCAGTTGAGTTTTGTTTGCCAGAGAAAAGGGCCGTGGTTTGCGTTTGGGGGCCTATGGCTGAGAGTGGCCGGCTGGCCCCTGAAAATCCATGATACGCAGGATGGTTCCCAGACCCAAGGTGGCACCAGTGCCAAGTCGGGCTGCTTTGATAGTACCAAGTGGCTCCTGCAATCTGCCATCCAGAAGCGTGGCAGCTGAGTTTTGTTTGCCAGAGAAAAGGGCTGTGGTTTATGTTTGGGGGCCTGTGGCTGCGAGTGGACGGCTGGCTCCAGAAAATCCATGATACGCAGCATGGTTCCCAGAGCCTACGTGGCACCAGTGCCAAGTCGGGCTGGTTGGACAGTGTCAAGTGCCTCCTGCAGTCTCCCAGCCAGAAGCGGGGCAGCTGAGTTTTGTTTGCCAGGGAAACAGGCCGTTGTTTTTGATTGGGGTCTGTGGCCGAGAGTGGTCGGCTGGCTCCTTAGAATCCACGATATGCAGGATGGTTCCCAGACCCAAGGTGGCACCAGTGCCAAGTTGGGCTGGTTTGATAGTACTAAGTAGCTCCTGCAATCGGCCATCCAGAAGCGGGGCAGCTTAGTTTTTTTTGCCAGGGAAACGGGCCGAGGTTTCTGTCTGGGGGCCTATGGCTGGGAGTGACCGGCTGGCTCCTGAAAATCCACGATACGCAGGATGGTTGCTATGCCCAAGGTGGCACCACTGCCAAGTCGGGCTGTTTCGACAGTGTCAGGTGGCTTCTGCAATCTGCCATGCAGAAGCGGGGCAGGTGAGTTTTGTTTGCCAGGGAAACGGGCCGAGGTTTCTGTCTGGGGGCCTATGGCTGGGAGTGACTGGCTGGCTCCTGAAAAGCTACAATAGGCAGGATGGTTACCAGACCCATGGTGGCACCAGTTCCAAGTTGGGCTGGTTTGACAGTACCATTTTCCTCCTGCAATGTGCCATCCAGAAGCGTGGCAGGTGATTTTTTTTTTGCAACAGAAAAGGGTCGAGGTTTGGATTTGGGGGCCTGTGGCCGAGAGTGGCCGGCTGGCTCCTGGAATTCATTGATAGGAGGGATGCTTCCCAGAGCCAAGGTGGCACCAGTGCCAAGTCGGGCTGGTTTGACAGTGTCAAGTGCCTCCTGCAGTCTCCCATCCAGAAGCGGGGCAGCTGAGTTTTGTTTGCCAGGGAAACGGGCCGTTGTTTTTGATTGGGGTCTGTGGCCGAGAGTGGTCAGCTGGCTCCTGACAATCCACGATACGCAGGATGGTTCCCAGACCCAGGGTGGCACCAGTGCCAAGTCAGGCTGGTTTGATAGTACCAAGTGGCTCCTGCAATCTGCCATCCAGAAGCGGGGCAGCTGAGTTTTGTTTGCCAGGGAAACAGGCCGTTGTTTTTGATTGGGGTCTGTGGCTGGGAGTGGTCGGCTGGCTCCTTAGAATCCACGGTACGCAGGATGGTTCCCAGATCCAAGGTGGCACCAGTGCCAAGTCGGGCTGGTTTGATAGTACCAAGTGGCTCCTGCAATCTGCCATCCAGAAGCGGGGCAGCTAAGTTTTGTTTGCCAGATAAAAGGGCCGTGGTTTTTATTAGGGGCCTGTGGCTGGGAGTAGCCGGCTGGCTCCTTAAAATCCACGATACGCAGGATGGTTCCCAGATCCAAGGTGGCACCAGTGCCAAGTCGGGCTGGTTTGGTGATACAAAGCGGCTCCTGCAATCTGCCATCCAGAAGCGGGGCAGGAGAGTTTTGCTTGCCAGAGAAAAGGTCCGTGGTTTGTTTTATGGGGCATATGGCTGGGAGTGGCCGGCTGGCTCCTTAAAATGCTCGATACTCAGGATGGTTCCCAGACCCAAGGTGGCACCAGTGCCAAGTCAGGCTGTTTTTGTAGTACCAAGTGCGTCCTGCAATTTGCCATCCAGAAGAGGGGCAGTTGAGTTTTGTTTGCCAGAGAAAAGGGCCGTGGTTTGCGTTTGGGGGCCTATGGCTGAGAGTGGCCGGCTGGCCCCTGAAAATCCATGATACGCAGGATGGTTCCCAGACCCAAGGTGGCACCAGTGCCAAGTCGGGCTGCTTTGATAGTACCAAGTGGCTCCTGCAATCTGCCATCCAGAAGCCTGGCAGCTGAGTTTTGTTTGCCAGAGAAAAGGGCTGTGGTTTATGTTTGGGGGCCTGTGGCTGCGAGTGGACGGCTGGCTCCAGAAAATCCATGATACGCAGCATGGTTCCCAGAGCCTACGTGGCACCAGTGCCAAGTCGGGCTGGTTGGACAGTGTCAAGTGCTTCCTGCAGTCTCCCAGCCAGAAGCGGGGCAGCTGAGTTTTGTTTGCCAGGGAAACAGGCCGTTGTTTTTGATTGGGGTCTGTGGCCGAGAGTGGTCGGCTGGCTCCTTAGAATCCACGATATGCAGGATGGTTCCCAGACCCAAGGTGGCACCAGTGCCAAGTTGGGCTGGTTTGATAGTACTAAGTAGCTCCTGCAATCGGCCATCCAGAAGCGGGGCAGCTTAGTTTTTTTTGCCAGGGAAACGGGCCGAGGTTTCTGTCTGGGGGCCTATGGTTGGGGGTGACCGGCTAGCTCCTGAAAAGCTACGATAGGCAGGACGGTTACCAGACCCATGGTTGCACCAGTGCCAAGTCGGGCTGGTTTGATAGTACTAAGTGGCTCCGGCAATCTGCCATCAAAAAGTTGGAAGGCGAGTTTTGTTTTCCAGGGAAAAGCGCCGTTGTTTGTGTTTGGGGGCCTGTGGCTGGGAGTGGCCGGCTGGCTCCTTAGAATCAACGATATGCAGGATGGTTCCCAGACCCAAGGTGGCACCAGTGCCAAGTCGGGCTGGTGTGATAGTACCAAGTGGCTCCTGCAATCTGCCATCCAGAAGCGGGGCAGCTTTGTTTCCCAGAAAAAAGGGCCGTAGTTTTTGTTAGGGGCCTGTGGCTGAGGGTAGCCGGCTGGATCCTTAAAATCCACGATACGCAGGATGGTTCCCAGATCCAAGTTGGCACCAGTGCCAAGTCGGGCTGGTTTGGTGATACAAAGTGGCTCCTGCAATCTGCCATCCAGAAGCGGGGCAGCTGATTTTTGCTTGCCAGAGAAAAAGTCCGTGGTTTGTTTTTGGGGGCATATGGCTGGGAGTGGCCAGCTGGCCTATTAAAATGCCCGATACTCAGGATGGTTCCCAGAGCCAAGGTGGCACCAGTGCCATGTCAGGCTGTTTTTGTAGTACCAAGTGGCTCCTGCAATCGGCCATCCAGAAGCGGGGCAGGTGAATTTTTTTGCCAAGGAAAAGGGCCATGGTTTGTTTTTGGGGGCCTGTGGCTGGGAGTGGCCGGCTGGCTCCTGAAAATCCACGATACGCAGGATGGTTCCCAGGCCCAAGGTTGCACCAGTGCCAAGCTGGGCTGGTATGGTGATACAAAGTGGCTCCTGCAATCTGCCATCCAGAAGCGGGGCAGCTGAGTTTTGTTTGCCAGAGAAAAGGGCTGTGGTTTGTGTTTGGGGGCCTGTGACTGAGAGTGGCCGGCTGGCTCCTGAAAATCCACGATACGCAGCATGGTTCCCAGAGCCAAGGTGGCACCAGTGCCAAGTCAGGCTGGTTTGACCGTGTCAAGTGCCTCCTGCAGTCTCCCATCCAGAAGCGGGACAGCTGAGTTTTGTTTGCCAGGGAAACGGGCCGTTGTTTTTGATTGGGGTCTGTGGCCGAGAGTGGTCGGCTGGCTCCTTAGAATCCACGATACGCAGGATGGTTCCCAGACCCAAGGTGGCACCAGTGCCAAGTCGGGCTGGTATGGTGATACAAAGTGGCTCCTACAATCTGCCATCCAGAAGCGGGGCAGCTGATTTTTGTTTGCCAGAGAAAAGGGCTGTGGTTCGTGTTTGGGGGCCTGTGACTGAGAGTGGCCGGCTGGCTCCTGAAAATCCACGATACGCAGCATGGTTCCCAGAGCCAAGGTGGCACCAGTGCCAAGTCGTGCTGGTTTGACAGTGTCAAGTGCCTCCTGCAGTCTCCCATCCAGAAGCGGGACAGCTGAGTTTTGTTTGCCAGGGAAACAGGCCGTTGTTTTTGATTGGGGTCTGTGGCCGAGAGTGGTCGGCTGGCTCCTTAGAATCCACGATACGCAGGATGGTTCCCAGACCCAAGGTGGCACCAGTGCCAAGTCGGGCTGGTTTGATAGTACCAAGTGGCTCCTGCAATCTGCCATCCAGAAGCGGGGCAGCTGATTTTTGTTTGCCAGAAAAAAGGGCCGTGGTTTTTTTGGGGGCCTGTGGCTGGGAGTAGCCGGCTGGCTCCCTAAAATCCACGATACCCAGGATGGTTCCCAGACCCAAGGTGGCACCAGTGCCAAGTCGGGCTGGTTTGATAGTACCAAGTGGCTCCGGCAATCTGCCATCCAGAAGCGGGGCAGGGGAGTTTTGCTTGCCAGAGAAAAGGTCCGTGGTTTGTTTTTGGGGGCATATGGCTGGGAGTGGCCGGCTGGCTCCTTAAAATGCTCGATACTCAGGATGGTTCCCAGACCCAAGGTGGCACCAGTGCCAAGTCGGGCTGTTTTTGTAGTACCAAGTGCGTCCTGCAATTTGCCATCCAGAAGAGGGGCAGTTGAGTTTTGTTTGCCAGAGAAAAGGGCTGTGGTTTGCTTTTGGGGGCCTATGGCTGAGAGTGGCCGGCTGGCTCCTTAAAATACACGATATGCAGGATGGCTCCCAGACCCAAGTTGGAACCAATGCCAAGTAGGGCTTGTTTGATAGTACCAAGTGGCTCCTCCAATCGGCCATCCAGAAGCGTGGCAGCTGAGTTTTGTTTGCCAGAAAAAAGGGCCGTAGCTTATGTCTGGGGGCCTATGGCTGTGAGTGACCGGCTGGCTCCTGAAAAGCTACGATAGGCAGGATGGTTACCAGACCCATGGTGGCACCAGTACCAAGTCAGGCTGGTTTGATAGTACCAAGTGGCTCCTGCAATCTGCCATCAAAAAGTTGGCAGGCGAGTTTTGTTTTCCAGGGAAAAGCACCGTTGTTTGTGTTTGGGGGCCTGTGGCCGGGAGTGGCCGGCTGGCTCCTGAAAATCCACGATACGCAGGATGGTTCCCAGACCCAAGGTGGCACCAGTGCCAAGTCGGTCTGGTTTGATCCTACCAAGTGGCTCCTGCAATCTGCCATCCAGAAGGGGGGCAGCTGAGTTTTGTTTGCCAGAGAAAAAGGCCGAGGTTTGTGTTTGGGGGCCTGTGAATGAGAGTGGCCAGCTGGCTCCTCAAAATCCATGATACGCAGCATGGTTCCCAGAGCCAAGGTGGCACCAGTGCCAAGTCGGGCTGGTTTGACAGTGTCAAGTGCCTCCTGCAGTCTCCCATCCAGAAGCGGAGCAGCTGAGTTTTGTTTTGCAGGGAAAGGGGCCGTTGTTTTTGATTGGGGTCTGTGGCCGAGAGTGGTCGGCTGGCTCCTTAGAATCCACGATACGCAGGATTGTTCCCAGACCCAAGGTGGCACCAGTGCCAAGTCGGGCTGGTTTGATAGTACCAAGTGGCTCCTGCAATCTGCCATCCAGAAGCAGGGCACCTCAGTTTTTTTTGCCAGAGAAAAGGGCTGTGGTTTGTGTTTGGGGGCATATGGCTGGGAGTGGCCGGCTGGCTCCTTAAAATGCTTGATACTCAGGATGGTTCCCAGACCCAAGGAGGCACCAGTGCCATGTCGGGCTGTTTCTGTAGTACCAAGTGCGTTCTGCAATTTGCCATTCAGAAGAGCGGCAGTTGAGTTTTGTTTGCCAGAGAAAAGGGCTGTGGTTTGCTTTTGGGGGCCTATGGCTGAGAGGGGCCGGCTGGCTCCTTAAAATACACGATATGCAGGATGGCTCCCAGACCCAAGGTGGCACCAGTGCCAAGTCGGGCTGCTTTGATAGTACCAAGTGCCTCCTGCAATCTGCCATCCAGAAGCGGGGCAGCTAAGTTTTGTTTGCCAGAATAAAGAGCCGTGGTTTTTGTTGGGGGCATGTGGCTGGGAGTAGCCAGCTGGCTGCTTAAAATCCACGATACGCAGGACGGTTCCCAGATCCAAGGTGGCACCAGAGCCAAGTTTGGCTTGTTTGATAGTACCAAGTGGCTCCTGCAATCGGCCATCCAGAAGCGGGGCAGGTGAGTTTTGTTTGCCAGAGAAAAGGGCTGTGGTTTGTGTTTGGGGGCCTGTGGCTGGGAGTGGCCGGCTGGCTCCTGAAAATCAACCATACGCATGATTGCTTCCAGACCCAAGGTGGCACCAGTGCCAAGTCGGGCTGGTTTGATAGTACCAAGTGGCTCCTGCAATCTGCCATCCAGAAGCGGGGCAGCTTAGTTTTTTTTGCCAGGGAAACGGGCCGAGGTTTCTGTCTGGGGGCCTATGGCTGGGGGTGACCGGCTGGCTCCTGAAAAGCTACGATAGGCAGGACGGTTACCAGACCCATGGTTGCACCAGTGCCAAGTCGGGCTGGTTTGATAGTACTAAGTGGCTCCGGCAATCTGCCATCAAAAAGCTGGCAGGCGAGTTTTGTTTTCCAGGGAAAAGCGCCGTTGTTTGTGTTTGGGGGCCTGTGGCTGGGAGTGGCCGGCTGGCTCCTGAAAATCCATGATACGCAGGATGGTTCCCAGAGCCAAGGTGGCACCAGTGCCAAGTCGGGCTGGTTTGACAGTGTCAAGTGCCTTCTGCAGTCTCCCATCCAGAAGCGGGGCAGCTGAATTTTGTTTGCCAGGGAAACGGGCCATTGTTTTTGATTGGGGTCCTGGGCCGAGAGTGGTCGGCTGGATCCTTAGAATCCACGATACGCAGGATGGTTCCCAGACCCAAGGTAGCACCAGTGCCAAGTCCGGCTGGTTTGATAGTACCAAGTGGCTCCTGCAATCTGCCATCCAGAAGCGGGGCAGGTGAGTTTTGTTTGCCAGAGAAAAGGGCTGTGGTTTGTGTTTGGGGGCCTGTGGCTGGGAGTGGCCGGCTGGCTCCTGAAAATCAACCATACGCATGATTGCTTCCAGACCCAAGGTGGCACCAGTGCCAAGTCGGGCTGGTTTGATAGTACCAAGTGGCTCCTGCAATCTGCCATCCAGAAGCGGGGCAGCTAAGTTTTGTTTGCCAGATAAAAGGGCCGTGGTTTTTATTAGGGGCCTGTGGCTGGGAGTAGCCGGCTGGCTCATTAAAATCCACGATACGCAGGATGGTTCCCAGACCCAAGGTGGCACCAGTACCAAGTCAGGCTGTTTTTGTAGTACCAAGTGCGTCCTGCAATCTGCCATCCAGAACCAGGGCAGCTGATTTTTGTTTGCCAGAGATAAGGTCCGTTGTCTGTTTTTGGGGGCATGAGGCTGGGAGTGGCCGGCTGGCTCCTTAAAATGCACGATACGTAGGATGGTTCCCAGACCCAAGGTGGCACCAGTACCAAGTCAGGCTGTTTTTGTAGTACCAAGTGCGTCCTGCAATTTGCCAACCAGAAGAGGGGCAGTTGAGTTTTGATTGCCAGAGAAAAGGGCCGTGGTTTTTGTTTGGGGGCCTGTGGCTGGGAGTGGTTGGCTGGCTCCTGAAAATCCATGATACGCAGCATGGTTCCCAGACCCAAGGTGGCACCAGTGCCAAGTAGGGCTGGTTTGACAGTGTCAAGTGCCTCCTGCAATCTCCCATCCAGAAGCGGGGCAGCTGAAATTTGTTTGCCAGGGAAACGGGCCGTTGTTTTATTGGGGTCTGTGGCCGAGAGTGGTCGGCTGGCTTCTGACAATCCACGATACGCAGGATGGTTCCGAGACCCAAGGTGGCACCAGTGCCAAGTCGGGCTGGTTTGATAGCACCAAGTGGCTCCTGCAATCTGCCATCCAGAAGGGGGGAAGCTGAGTTTTGTTTTCCCGAGAAAAGGGCCGAGGTTTGTGTTTGGGGGTGTGTGGCTCGGAGTGGCCGGCTGGCACCTTAAAATCCACCATATGCAGGATGGGTCCCAGACCCAAGGTGGCACCAGTGCCAAGTCGGGCTGGTTTGATAGCACCAAGTGGCTCCGGCAATCTGCCATCAAAAAGTTGGCAGGCGAGTTTTGTTTTCCAGGGAAAAGCATCATTGTTTTTGTTTGGGGGCCTGTGGCTGAGAGTGGCCAGCTGGCCCCTGACAATCCACGATACGCAGGATGGTTCCCAGACCCAAGGTGGCACCAGTGCCAAGTCGGGCTGGTTTGATAGTACCAAGTGGCTCCTGCAATCTGCCATCAAAAAGTTGGCAGGCGAGTTTTGTTTTCCAGGGAAAGGTGCCGTGGTTTTTGATTGGGGTCTGTGGCCGAGAGTGGTCGGCTGGCTCCTGACAATCCACGATACGCAGGATGGTTCCCAGACCCAAGGTGGCACCAGTGCCAAGTCGGGCTGGTTTGATAGCAGCAAGTGGCTCCTGCAATCTGCCATGATCACGTGAAGAAATACTTTCTGGTTTCAGTTCTGGGCCATATGCTCTTTCTTCTCTCCCTCAACTTCTCCATCACCTCTCATCTGTTTCACATGCGCTATCTTCAAGGCCCACAGGCTACTTTTCACAGAATCTTCAGGCCTGATGCAGTAAGAATGATGAATAGAACAGAGCTGGGATCTATTTTCCAGTTTGGATAAAATGCATTCTGCACCCAAATCCAAGGAGAAGGTGCTGCCCCGATGCCCAGAAAAACTTTCACTCCTGCTAGTGTTCTACGTCAACCGCAACTTAGTCTGAAAGAAAAGCTTTTTCTCTGAGAGCATCTGAGAGGTTTGCATGAAGCACTGATATCTGACATATGCAATTTTGAATAGGAGAGGAAAAAGAAAATTGCAAGTAGTTTTTAATTTTAGTGGTTTCAATTTTAATTTCCGTGCACTTTTTCAAAACTTGTCAGCTCAAATGCCCATCAACATCTTTTAGTCATCTGTAAGTCAGTATTCATGTAAAATGTGCTTCAAATCCAAAGGATTTCAAATTTTCACTCCAAGTTTCTATGCCTAGATTTATGATTTCCTACACATATTAGATGAAAGGAAGGCCTTTTTTACTGTGGGAGTGCTGGAACACTGGAACAGGTTGCCCAGAGAAGTTGTGGGTGTCCCATCCCTGAAAGTATTCAAGGTCACCTTGGACGGGGCTTGGAGCAGCAACAAAGGAGAAGCTTGATGGTAGAGAAACAAAGTTGGACTATAGAAGAAACTCGGATTGAAGTATAGGAGCAAGTTTTCTCTCAGCTCTTGGGGTAAATTCAAAGTTGTACAAAATGACATTTATCTGTGCTATTCACTACTGTAACAGAAAGTTTCATGAAAACTGTACAGAAGATAGTGAATTTTAAAAGAGATAAGAATTGCAGCATAAAATCCATGGGATGGGTTACAACATGAGACACTCTCTAAGAGAAAATCTCTGTGTTTCAGCACTTCATCAGGGTAAGATTTCATGAAGTGCCAAAGAAGGCGGCAAAATATCATTCGGGACATTATTTACTGGAATTCAGCCTGGCCATTAGTAGGAACTGGCTTTGAACACATCATGTAGATATACCACACACGCTTTCCCTTCACTGAAAAATTACTGTTTACAACGAATAAGCAATTGACGATCAAAATTGATTGAAAGCATCCTAAACATGTCAAGTATTTCATTGTAGAAGATCTGTGATCCAAATGCTTCTTCCACCTTCAAGAGGGACAGAAGAATTCTTCCATATCATGATGGTTTAAAATTGTATCAACCAATGTTTTCTGCTGAAAAGATATCATCTATTTTTTTCTATTTTTGGAAGAAAATATTCCTAGACATACAACAGGTGAGAACTAAGTAATTTTAAAGAAACAAATGAAATGAAAATATTCTGTAAATAGAATGAAATGAAAAGCTGTGTTTTAAATAGGAGCTAAATATTAAACAGAATTTTTGTACCAGGCATTTGAATTACTGCACCAGCTCTTTTGCCCATCAAGAGAGGCATTTAGCATTTCAGTCTTTTCCAAGGTGTTCATGATCTGCTATGCTGATCTCTGTGTGTGCCTAGGTGTGTGTGGAAGGGGGGGCATGTGAAGGGGAGTGTGTATGTTTGCTTTACAATTGTTGTGGCAGATTCATGCCTCAGCTCCACATTTTGTTTTAAAAAGGTCACGCCGAGTGGATATGAAGTTTCCTATCAACAAGAGATCAATTCCCAAATCATCCATTTGACTCTCCCTTATAAATCATGTGCTTTGTTGCATATTTTATCGAATATACTTTCAAGCCAGATGGAGGAAGGAGGATGTGGGAATCCCTCCACCATCTTGCAACTTTTATGCAAGTAGGTTTTCAAGAAAATCATCATTTCTCTTTTAAATATGTCTGGAACAGGCATGATGGTAGTGTCAACCTGTTGGAGTTTTTGTTGCTGGAAGAAGTTGTACAAAAGGATTGGTTTTTACATTGACCAGTTACTGAATCAAGCGCAGGAATACATTGGAAATTCAGCTGGGGGTTCCTTTTCCCAGCAGACTACTTCTAGAACGAGCTTGTACACTGAAGCTGACTCTTTTGCTCTCTTTTTGTTTCTTTCCTATTTTCTTGGCTTCTTTGCCACTATCTAGACAATTTTGGAACTTTGTTCCCAACTAAAATGGTTTCAATAGTCTGATTGTGATCATACATTTTTACAAGGAATTTTTAAAATCTTTCCTCGAGTTCAGAAAGTCAAGGACTTGGGTCTTTTTCTTCCCTTATCAATATTGCAATGAAATTGATAAATAAAGACCAACTCTTTATTTTTGTTTTTAACCCACGTAGATAATTCCCATCCATTCATCCATTTTGTGGACCAATAGTTGCCATTCTGATGGAAGTTGTCACTTCTTAACAATAGGCATTCTGTGACTATGTTGACAGCACTTTGGGTGAAGATCCTAACTGGTCTTAGATACACATAGGGAGAAATTTGCTCAGCCAGTGTCAGTCTTAAGCATGCGTATCAGAAGATCTTTCTAGAGTTGGGAATTTTCCCATGAAAGGGATTCAGTTAGTGAAGAGACACTTGTGCCAGAGTTCTACATTCTTCTTGAACACTGCTTAAGGAACTTAGATGCCATGTCCATTTGGATCTCTGTCTGCACAGAACTTTGTCATGCCAGTGCTTGAAATGCATCTTGAAGAGAATTCACTAGCACAGAATGAATGAGAGTGGAAGGGGTTGGTGGGGCTAACCAGGCCCAACCCCCCTGCCTAAACCAGGATACCTAGAGCCTCTTGCCCAGGATTCTATCTGGGTGTACTTTTAATGTCTTCAAAGATCCAGGCTCCACAATCTTTATGGGCAGTCTGTGCCGTGGTTCAGTCACCCTCACAGTAAAGAAACATTTACTGCTGTTCAAAGGCAATCTCCTGTATTTCAGTGTGTGCCCACTGCCTCTTGTCTTTTCCTTCAGCATCACTGAAAAGACACTGATTCCCTCCCCTTTGCACTATTGCTTCCATATGTATGTGTGCTGCCATGTAGAGATATGTCAAAAACCTCCCTGAAGCCCAGGCAGATAATATTCCCTACATCTACCAGTCAAGTTGATTCATCAGAGGAGTTTAAAGTGATGTTCAGCATGAAATTCCCCTGAAAAATCATGCTAACTACATTATTAGGACGTCTTTCATGTGCCTGGCATGGTTTTCAAGGAAGAGCTGCTTCATCAACTTCCTGGGGATAAAAAAGAGGCTGGCTAGTTTGTACTATCGCGAGTCCTCTTAATTGCCTTTTTTGAAGATGGGTGTCATTTGCTTACATCCACTCTTTAGCCTCTCTTGTCGTCTAAATCTTAGCAAAAAGCTTTTCCACTACATCTGGCAAGGAGAAACTGTGCCAGCACAGAAAACATCTCCCATCGTGTTCTACAAGTTGCAGAGATGTCTGCCAAGTGTTTGGCAGGAAGAAAAGTTGTCCAAAACAGCTTCCAATCGAATGTTCATGTGATTGGAAAAGTCAGGAGAGTGCAACGGTACTGTTTTCTATCAGTTGGCAAGCTGCGCACACAATCCCAGTGTTGTACAGCTTCCTTCTTCACCTTCCCGAAGCTGCCGCTCTCTCCGGCTCCCGGAGGCGAAGAAGCGGCTTCTTCGCGCAAAGACGATTGTGCCGCTCACAGTGCTCTCCTTAGCGCGGCTTCTGCCGAAAGACGCCCGGGAGCGGCTCTTAGCTCCGGAGAGCATCGTACCTTCGTCTTTACCGTCTCTTCTCATCTACATCTTAGCAAAAAGCTTTTCCACTATGTCTGGCTAGGAAAAACTGTGCCAGCACAGAAAACATCTCCCATCGTGTTCCAGACTTTGCACGGAGGTATGCCAAGTGTTTTGCAGGAAGAAAAGAAAAGTTGTCCAAAACAGTTTCCAATCGAATGTTCATGTGATTGGAAAAGTCAGGAGAGTGCAAAGGTACTGTTTTCTATCAGTTGGCAAGCTGCGCACACAATTCCAGTGTTGTACAGATTCCTTCTTCACCTTCCCGAAGCTGTCGCTCTCTCCGGCTCCCGGAGCCGAAGAAGCGGCTTCTTCGCGCAAAGAAAGCTGCGCACACAATCCCAGTGTTGTACAGCTTCCTTCTTCACCTTCCCAAAGTTGCCGCTCTCTCCGGCTCCCGGAGCCGAAGAAGCGGCTTCTTCGCGCAAAGACGATTGTGCCGCTCACAGTGCTCTCCTCAGCGCGGCTTCTGCCGAAAGACGCCCGGGAGCGGCTCTGAGCTCTGGAGAGCATCGTACCTTCGTCTTTAGCGTCTCTTCTCATCTACATCTCAGCAAAAAGCTTTTCCACTATGTCTGGCTAGGAAAAACTGTGCCAGCACAGAAAACATCTCCCATCGTGTTCTAGGAGTTGCAGAGATGCCTTCCAAGTGTTTGGCAGGAAGAAAAGGAAAGTTGTCCAAAACAGCTTCCAATCGAATGTTCATGTGATTGGAAAAGTCAGGAGAGTGCAGAGGTACTGTTTTCTATCAGTTGGCAAGCTGCGCACACAATCCCAGTGTTGTACAGCTTGCTTCTTCACCTTCCCGAAGCTGCCGCTCTCTCCGGATCCCGGAGCCGAAGAAGCGGCTTCTTCGCGCAAAGACGATTGTGCCGCTCACAGTGCTCTCCTTAGCGCGCCTTCTGCCGAAAGACGCCCGGAAGCGGCTCTTAGCTCCGGAGAGCATTGTACCTTCGTCTTTAGTGTCTCTTCTCATCTACATCTCAGCAAAAAGCTTTTCCACTATGTCTGGCTAGGAAAAACTGTGCCAGCACAGAAAACATCTCCCATCGTGTTCTAGACGTTGCACGGAGGTCTGCCAAATGTTTGGCAGGAAGAAAAGAAAAGTTGTCCAAAACAGCTTCCAATCGAATGTTCATGTGATTGGAAAAGTCAGGAGAGTGCAACGGTACTGTTTTCTATCAGTTGGCAAGCTGCGCACACAATCCCAGTGTTGTACAGCTTGCTTCTTCACCTTTCCGAAGCTGCCGCTCTCTCCGGCTCCCGGAGCCGAAGAAGCGGCTTCTTCGCGCAAAGACAATTGTGCCGCTCACAGTGCTCTCCTTAGCGCGGCTCATGCCGAAAGACACCCGGGAGCAGCTCTTAGCTCCGGTGAGCATCGTACCTTCGTCTTTAGCGTCTCTTCTAATCTACATCTCAGCAAAAAGCTTTTCCACTATGTCTGGCTAGGAAAAACTGTGCCAGCACAGAAAACATCTCCCATCGATTTGTAGAAGTTGCACAGACGTCTGCCAAGTGTTTGGCAGGAAGAAAAGTTGTCCAAAACAGCTTCCAATCGAATGTTCATGTGATTGGAAAAGTCAGGAGAGTGCAAAGGTACTGTTTTCTATCAGTTGGCAAGCTGCGCACACAATCCCAGTGTTGTACAGCTTCCTTCTTCACCTTCCCGAAGCTGCCGCTCTCTCCGGCTCCCGGAGCCGAAGAAGCGGCTTCTTCGCGCAAAGAAAGCTGCGCACACAATCCCAGTGTTGTACAGCTTCCTTCTTCACCTTCCCGAAGCTGCCACTCTCTCCGGCTCCCGGAGCCGATGAAGCGGCTTCTTCGCGCAAAGACGATTGTGCCGCTCACAGTGCTCTCCTTAGCGCGGCTTCTGCCGAAAGACGCCCGGGAGCGGCTCTTAGCTCCGGAGAGCATTGTACCTTCGTCTTTAGCGTCTCTTCTCATCTAAATCTCAGCAAAACGCTTTTCCACTATGTCTGGCTAGGAAAAACTGTGTCAGCACAGAAAACATCTCCCATCGTGTTCTAGGAGTTGCAGAGATGCCTTCCAAGTGTTTGGCAGGAAGAAAAGGAAAGTTGTCCAAAACAGCTTCCAATCAAATGTTCATGTGATTGGAAAAGTCAGGAGAGTGCAACGGTACTGTTTTCTATCAGTTGGCAAGCTGCGCACACAATCCCAGTGTTGTACAGCTTCCTTCTTCACCTTCCCGAAGCTGCCGCTCTCTCCGGCTCCCGGAGCCGAAGAAGCGGCTTCTTCACGCAAAGACGATTGTGCCGCTCACAGTGCTCTCCTAGGCGCGGCTTCTGCCGAAAGACGCCCGGGAGCGGCTCTTAGCTCCGGAGAGCATTGTACCTTCGTCTTTAGCGTCTCTTCTCATCTACATCTCAGCAAAACGCTTTTCCACTATGTCTGGCTAGGAAAAACTGTGCCAGCACAGAAAACATATCCCATCGTGTTCTAGGCGTTGCAGAGATGTCTGCCAAGTGTTTGGCAGGAAGAAAAGAAAAGCTGTCCAAAACAGCTTCCAATCGAATGTTAATGTGATTGGAGAAGTCAGGAGAGTGCAAAGGTACTGTTTTCTATCAGTTGGCAAGCTGCGCACACAATCCCAGTGTTGTACAGCTTCATTCTTCACCTTTCCGAAGCTGCCGCTCTCTCCGGCTCCCGGAGCCGAAGAAGCGGCTTCTTCGCGCAAAGACGATTGTGCAGCTCACAGTGCTCTCCTTAGCGCGGCTTCTGCCGAAAGACACCCGGGAGCAGCTCTTAGCTCCGGTGAGCATCGTACCTTCGTCTTTAGCGTCTCTTCACATCTACATCTCAGCAAAAAGCTTTTCCACTATGTCTGGCTAGGAAAAACTGTGCCAGCACAGAAAACATCTCCCATCGGTTTGTAGAAGTTGCAGAGATGTCTGCCAAGTGTTTGGCAGGAAGAAAAGAAAAGTTGTCCAAAACAGCTTCCAATCGAATGTTCATGTGATTGGAAAAGTCAGGAGAGTGCAAAGGTACTGTTTTCTATCAGTTGGCAAGCTGCGCACACAATCCCAGTGTTGTACAGCTTCCTTTTTCACCTTCCCGAAGCTGCCGCTCTCTCCGGCTCCCGGAGCCGAAGAAGCGGCTTCTTCGCGCAAAGAAAGCTGCGCACACAATCCCACTGTAGTACAGCTTCCATCTTCACCTTCCCGAAGCTGCCGCTCTCTCCGGCTCCCGGAGCCGATGAAGCGGCTTCTTCGCGCAAAGAGGATTGTGCCGCTCACAGTGCTCTCCTTAGTGCGGCTTCTGCCGAAAGACCCCCGGGAGCGGCTCTTAGCTCCGGAGAGCATTGTACCTTCGTCTTTAGCGTCTCTTCTCATCTAAATCTCAGCAAAACGCTTTTCCACTATGTCTGGCTAGGAAAAACTGTGTCAGCACAGAAAACATCTCCCATCGTGTTCTAGGAGTTGCAGAGATGCCTTCCAAATGTTTGGCAGGAAGAAAAGTAAAGTTGTCCAAAACAGCTTCCAATCGAATGTTCATGTGATTGGAAAAGTCAGGAGAGTGCAACGGTACTGTTTTCTATCAGTTGGCAAGCTGCGCACACAATCCCAGTGTTGTACAGCTTCCTTCTTCACCTTCCCGAAGCTGCCGCTCTCTCCGGCTCCCAGAGCCGAAGAAGCGGCTTCTTCGCGCAAAGACGATTGCGCCCCTCACAGTGCTCTCCTAGGCGCGGCTTCTGCCGAAAGACGCCCGGGAGCGGCTCTTAGCTCCGGAGAGCATTGTACCTTCGTCTTTAGCGTCTCTTCTCATCTACATCTCAGCAAAACGCTTTTCCACTATGTCTGGCTAGGAAAAACTGTGCCAGCACAGAAAACATATCCCATCGTGTTCTAGGCGTTGCAGAGATGTCTGCCAAGTGTTTGGCAGGAAGAAAAGAAAAGTTGTCCAAAACAGCTTCCAATCGAATGTTAATGTGATTGGAAAAGTCAGGAGAGTGGAAAGGTACTGTTTTCTATCAGTTGGCAAGCTGCGCACACAATCCCAGTGTTGTACAGCTTCATTCTTCACCTTTCCGAAGCTGCCGTTCTCTCCGGCTCCCGGAGCCGAAGAAGCGGCTTCTTCGCGCAAAGACGATTGTGCCGCTCACAGTGCTCTCCTTACCGCGGCTTCTGCCGAAAGACCCCCGGGAGCGGCTCTTAGCTCCGGAGAGCATTGTACCTTCGTCTTTAGCGTCTCTTCTCATCTACATCTCAGCAAAACGCTTTTCCACTATGTCTGGCTAGGAAAAACTGTGCCAGCACAGAAAACATCTCCCATCGTGTTCTAGACGTTGCACGGAGGTCTGCCAAGTGTTTGGCAGGAAGAAAAGAAAAGTTGTCCAAAACAGCTTCCAATCGAATGTTCATGTGATTGGAAAAGTCAGGAGAGTGCAAAGGTACTGTTTTCTATCAGTTGGCAAGCTGCGCACACAATCCCAGTGTTGTACAGCTTCCTTCTTCACCTTCCCGAAGCTGCCGCTCTCCCCGGCTCCGAGAGCCGAAAAAGCGGCTTCATCGCGCAAAGACGATTGTGCCGCTCACAGTGCTCTCCTTAGCGCGGCTTCTGCCGAAAGACGCCCGGGAGCGGCTCTTAGCTCTGGAGAGCATCGTACCTTCGTCTTTAGCGTCTCTTCTCATCTACATCTCAGCAAAAAGCTTTTCCACTATGTCTGGCTAGGAAAAACTGTGCCAGCACAGAAAACATCTCCCATCGTGTTCTAGGAGTTGCAGAGTTTCCTTCCGAGTGTTTGGCAGGAAGAAAAGGAAAGTTGTCCAAAACAGCTTCCAATCGAATGCTCATGTGATTGGAAAAGTCAGGAGAGTGCAAAGGTACTGTTTTCTATCAGTTGGCAAGGTGCGCACACAATCCCAGTGTTGTACAGCTTGCTTCTTCACCTTCCCGAAGCTGCCGCTCTCTCCGGCTCCCGGAGCCGAAGAAGCGGCTTCTTCGTGCAAAGACGATTGTGCCGCTCACAGTGCTCTCCTTAGCGCGGCTTCTGCCGAAAGACACCCAGGAGCAGCTCTTAGCTCCGGTGAGCATCGTACCTTCGTCTTTAGCGTCTCTTCTCATCTACATCTCAGGAAAACGCTTTTCCACTATGTCTGGCTAGGAAAAACTGTGCCAGCACAGAAAACATCTCCCATCGTGTTCTAGACGTTGCACGGAGGTCTGCCAAGTGTTTGGCAGGAAGAAAAGAAAAGTTGTCCAAAACAGCTTCCAATCGAAAGTTCATGTGATTGGAAAAGTCAGGAGAGTGCAAAAGTACTGTTTTCTATCAGTTGGCAAGCTGCGCACACAATCCCAGTGTTGTACAGCTTCCTTCTTCACCTTTCCGAAGCTGCCGCTCTCTCCGGCTCCCGGAGCCGAAGAAGCGGCTTCTTCGCGCAAAGACGATTGTGCCGCTCACAGGTCTCTCCTTAGCGCGGCTTCTGCCGAAAGACCCCCGGGAGCGGCTCTTAGCTCCAGAGAGCATTGTACCTTCGTCTTTAGCGTCTCTTCTCATCTACATCTCAGCAAAAAGCTTTTCCACTATGTCTGGCTAGGAAAAACTGTGCCAGCACAGAAAACATCTCCCATCGGTTTGTAGAAGTTTCAGAGATGTCTGCCAAGTGTTTGGCAGGAAGAAAAGAAAAGTTGTCCAAAACAGCTTCGAATCGAATGTTCATGTGATTGGAAAAGTCAGGAGAGTGCAAAGGTACTGTTTTCTATCAGTTGGCAAGCTGCGCACACAATCCCAGTGTTGTACAGCTTCCTTCTTCACCTTCCCGAAGCTGCCGCTCTCTCCGGCTCTCAGAGTCGAAGAAGCGGCTTCTTCGCGCAAAGAAAGCTGCGCACACAATCCCAGTGTTGTACAGCTTCCTTCTTCACCTTCCCGAAACTGCCGCTCTCTCCGACTCCCGGAGCCGAAGAAGCGGCTTCTTCGCGCAAAGAGGATTTTGCCGCTCACAGTTCTCTCCTTAGCGCGGCTTCTGCCGAAAGACCCCCGGGAGCGGCTCTTAGCTCCGGAGAGCATTGTACCTTTGTCTTTAGCGTCTCTTCTCATCTACATCTCAGCAAAACGCTTTTCCACTATGTCTGGCTAGGAAAAACTGTGCCAGCACAGAAAACATCTCCCATCGTGTTCTAGGACTTGCAGAGATTTCTGCCAAGTGTTTGGCAGGAAGAAAAGGAAAGTTGTCCAAAACAGCTTCCAATCGAATGTTCATGTGATTGGAAAAGTCAGGAGAGTGCAAAAGTACTGTTTTCTATCAGTTGGCAAGCTGCGCACACAATCCCAGTGTTGTACAGCTTGCTTCTTCACCTTCCCGAAGCTGCCGCTCTCTCCGGCTCCCAGAGCCGAAGAAGCGGCTTCTTCGCGCAAAGACGATTGTGCCGCTCACAGTGCTCTCCTTACCGCGGCTTCTGCCGAAAGACCCCCGGGAGCGGCTCTTAGCTCCGGAGAGCATTGTACCTTCGTCTTTAGCGTCTCTTCTCATCTACATCTCAGCAAAACGCTTTTCCACACCATCTGGCAAGGAGAAACTGTGCCAGCACAGAAAACATCTCCCATCGTTTTCTAGACATTGCACGGAGGTCTGCCAAGTGTTTGGCAGGAAGAAAAGAAAAGTTGTCCAAAACAGCTTCCAATCGAATGTTCATGTGATTGGAAAAGTCAGGAGAGTGCAAAGGTACTGTTTTCTATCAGTTGGCAAGCTGCGCACACAATCCCAGTGTTGTACAGCTTCCTTCTTCACCTTCCCGAAGCTGCCGCTCTCCCCGGCTCCGAGAGCCGAAAAAGCGGATTCTTCGCGCAAAGACGATTGTGCCGCTCACAGTGCTCTCCTTAGCGCGGCTTCTGCCGAAAGACGCCCGGGAGCGGCTCTTAGCTCCGGAGAGCATTGTACCTTTGTCTTTAGCGTCTCTTCTCATCTACATCTCAGCAAAAAGCTTTTCCACTATGTCTGGCTAGGAAAAACTGTGCCAGCACAGAAAACATCTCCCATCGTGTTCTAGGAGTTGCAGAGATGCCTTCCAAGTGTTTTGCAGGAAGAAAAGGAAAGTTGTCCAAAACAGCTTCCAATCGAATGTTCATGTGATTGGAAAAGTCAGGAGAGTGCAAAGGTACTGTTTTCTATCAGTTGGCAAGCTGCGCACACAATCCCAGTGTTGTACAGCTTCCTTCTTCACCTTCCCGAAGCTGCCGCTCTCCCCGGCTCCGAGAGACGAAGAAGCGGCTTCTTCGCGCAAAGACGATTGTGCCGCTCACAGTGCTCTCCTTAGCGCGGCTTCTGCCGAAAGACCCCCGGGAGCGGCTCTTAGCTCCGGAGAGCATTGTACCTTCGTCTTTAGCGTCTCTTCTCATCTACATCTCAGCAAAACGCTTTTCCACTATGTCTGGCTAGGAAAAACTGTGCCAGCACAGAAAACATCTCCCATCGGTTTGTAGAAGTTGCAGAGATGTCTGCCAAGTGTTTGGCAGGAAGAAAAGAGAAGTTGTCCAAAACAGCTTCCAATCGAATATTCATGTGATTGGAAAAGTCAGGAGAGTGCAAAGGTACTGTTTTCTATCAGTTGGCAAGCTGCGCACACAATCCCAGTGTTGTACAGCTTCCTTTTTCACCTTCCCGAAGCTGCCGCTCTCTCCGGCTCCCGGAGCCGAAGAAGCGGCTTCTTCGCGCAAAGAAAGCTGCGCACACAATCCCAGTGTAGTACAGCTTCCATCTTCACCTTCCCGAAGCTGCCGCTCTCTCCGGCTCCCGGAGCCGATGAAGCGGCTTCTTCGCGCAAAGAGGATTGTGCCGCTCACAGTGCTCTCCTTAGCGCGGCTTCTGCCGAAAGACCCCCGGGAGCGGCTCTTAGCTCCGGAGAGCATTGTACCTTCGTCTTTAGCGTCTCTTCTCATCTACATCTCAGCAAAACGCTTTTCCACTATGTCTGGCTAGGAAAAACTGTGTCAGCACAGAAAACATCTCCCATCGTGTTCTAGGAGTTGCAGAGATGCCTTCCAAGTGTTTGGCAGGAAGAAAAGGAAAGTTGTCCAAAACAGCTTCCAATCGAATGTTCATGTGATTGGAAAAGTCAGGAGAGTGCAACGGTACTGTTTTCTATCAGTTGGCAAGCTGCGCACACAATCCCAGTGTTGTACAGCTTCCTTCTTCACCTTCCCGAAGCTGCCGCTCTCTCCGGCTCCCAGAGCCGAAGAAGCGGCTTCTTCGCGCAAAGACGATTGTGCCGCTCACAGTGCTCTCCTAGGCGCGGCTTCTGCCGAAAGACGCCCGGGAGCGGCTCTTAGCTCCGGAGAGCATTGTACCTTCGTCTTTAGCGTCTCTTCTCATCTACATCTCAGCAAAATGCTTTTCCACTATGTCTGGCTAGGAAAAACTGTGCCAGCACAGAAAACATATCCCATCGTGTTCTAGGCGTTGCAGAGATGTCTGCCAAGTGTTTGGCAGGAAGAAAAGAAAAGTTGTCCAAAACAGCTTCCAATCGAATGTTAATGTGATTGGAAAAGTCAGGAGAGTGGAAAGGTACTGTTTTCTATCAGTTGGCAAGCTGCGCACACAATCCCAGTGTTGTACAGCTTCATTCTTCACCTTTCCGAAGCTGCCGCTCTCTCCGGCTCCCGGAGCCGAAGAAGCGGCTTCTTCGCGCAAAGACGATTGTGCCGCTCACAGTGCTCTCCTTACCGCGGCTTCTGCCGAAAGACCCCCGGGAGCGGCTCTTAGCTCCGGAGAGCATTGTACCTTCGTCTTTAGCGTCTCTTCTCATCTACATCTCAGCAAAACGCTTTTCCACTATGTCTGGCTAGGAAAAACTGTGCCAGCACAGAAAACATCTCTCATCGTGTTCTAGACGTTGCACGGAGGTCTGCCAAGTGTTTGGCAGGAAGAAAAGAAAAGTTGTCCAAAACAGCTTCCAATCGAATGTTCATGTGATTGGAAAAGTCAGGAGAGTGCAAAGGTACTGTTTTCTATCAGTTGGCAAGCTGCGCACACAATCCCAGTGTTGTACAGCTTCCTTCTTCACCTTCCCGAAGCTGCCGCTCTCCCCGGCTCCGAGAGCCGAAAAAGCGGCTTCATCGCGCAAAGACGATTGTGCCGCTCACAGTGCTCTCCTTAGCGCGGCTTCTGCCGAAAGACGCCCGGGAGCGGCTCTTAGCTCTGGAGAGCATCGTACCTTCGTCTTTAGCGTCTCTTCTCATCTACATCTCAGCAAAAAGCTTTTCCACTATGTCTGGCTAGGAAAAACTATGCCAGCACAGAAAACATCTCCCATCGTGTTCTAGGAGTTGCAGAGATGCCTTCCAAGTGTTTGGCAGGAAGAAAAGAAAAGTTGTCCAAAACAGCTTCCAATCGAATGTTCATGTGATTGGAAAAGTCAGGAGAGTGCAAAAGTACTGTTTTCTATCAGTTGGCAAGCTGCGCACACAATCCCAGTGTTGTACAGCTTCCTTCTTCACCTTTCCGAAGCTGCCGCTCTCTCCGGCTCCCGGAGCCGAAGAAGCGGCTTCTTCGTGCAAAGACGATTGTGCCGCTCACAGTGCTCTCCTTAGCGCGGCTTCTGCCGAAAGACACCCAGGAGCAGCTCTTAGCTCCGGTGAGCATCGTACCTTCGTCTTTAGCGTCTCTTCTCATCTACATCTCAGCAAAACGCTTTTCCACTATGTCTGGCTAGGAAAAACTGTGCCAGCACAGAAAACATCTCCCATCGTGTTCTAGACGTTGCACGGAGGTCTGCCAAGTGTTTGGCAGGAAGAAAAGAAAAGTTGTCCAAAACAGCTTCCAATCGAATGTTCATGTGATTGGAAAAGTCAGGAGAGTGCAAAAGTACTGTTTTCTATCAGTTGGCAAGCTGCGCACACAATCCCAGTGTTGTACAGCTTCCTTCTTCACCTTCCCGAAGCTGCCGCTCTCTCCGGCTCTCAGAGTCGAAGAAGCGGCTTCTTCGCGCAAAGAAAGCTGCGCACACAATCCCAGTGTAGTACAGCTTCCATCTTCACCTTCCCGAAACTGCCGCTCTCTCCGACTCCCGGAGCCGAAGAAGCGGCTTCTTCGCGCAAAGAGGATTTTGCCGCTCACAGTTCTCTCCTTAGCGCGGCTTCTGCCGAAAGACCCCCGGGAGCGGCTCTTAGCTCCGGAGAGCATTGTACCTTTGTCTTTAGCGTCTCTTCTCATCTACATCTCAGCAAAACGCTTTTCCACTATGTCTGGCTAGGAAAAACTGTGCCAGCACAGAAAACATCTCCCATCGTGTTCTAGGAGTTGCAGAGATTTCTGCCAAGTGTTTGGCAGGAAGAAAAGGAAAGTTGTCCAAAACAGCTTCCAATCGAATGTTCATGTGATTGGAAAAGTCAGGAGAGTGCAAAAGTACTGTTTTCTATCAGTTGGCAAGCTGCGCACACAATCCCAGTGTTGTACAGCTTGCTTCTTCACCTTCCCGAAGCTGCCGCTCTCTCCGGCTCCCAGAGCCGAAGAAGCGGCTTCTTCGCGCAAAGACGATTGTGCCGCTCACAGTGCTCTCCTTACCGCGGCTTCTGCCGAAAGACCCCCGGGAGCGGCTCTTAGCTCCGGAGAGCATTGTACCTTCGTCTTTAGCGTCTCTTCTCATCTACATCTCAGCAAAACGCTTTTCCACTATGTCTGGCTAGGAAAAACTGTGCCAGCACAGAAAACATCTCCCATCGTGTTCTAGACGTTGCACGGAGGTCTGCCAAGTGTTTGGCAGGAAGAAAAGAAAAGTTGTCCAAAACAGCTTCCAATCGAATGTTCATGTGATTGGAAAAGTCAGGAGAGTGCAAAGGTACTGTTTTCTATCAGTTGGCAAGCTGCGCACACAATCCCAGTGTTGTACAGCTTCCTTCTTCACCTTCCCGAAGCTGCCGCTCTCCCCGGCTCCGAGAGCCGAAAAAGCGGCTTCTTCGCGCAAAGACGATTGTGCCGCTCACAGTGCTCTCCTTAGCGCGGCTTCTGCCGAAAGACGCCCGGGAGCGGCTCTTAGCTCCGGAGAGCATTGTACCTTTGTCTTTAGCGTCTCTTCTCATCTACATCTCAGCAAAAAGCTTTTCCACTATGTCTGGCTAGGAAAAACTGTGCCAGCACAGAAAACATCTCCCATCGTGTTCTAGGAGTTGCAGAGATGCCTTCCAAGTGTTTTGCAGGAAGAAAAGGAAAGTTGTCCAAAACAGCTTCCAATCGAATGTTCATGTGATTGGAAAAGTCAGGAGAGTGCAAAGGTACTGTTTTCTATCAGTTGGCAAGCTGCGCACACAATCCCAGTGTTGTACAGCTTCCTTCTTCACCTTCCCGAAGCTGCCGCTCTCCCCGGCTCCGAGAGCCGAAGAAGCGGCTTCTTCGCGCAAAGACGATTGTGCCGCTCACAGTGCTCTCCTTAGCGCGGCTTCTGCCGAAAGACGCCCGGGAGCGGCTCTTAGCTCCGGAGAGCATTGTACCTTCGTCTTTAGCGTCTCTTCTCATCTACATCTCAGCAAAACGCTTTTCCACTATGTCTGGCTAGGAAAAACTGTGCCAGCACAGAAAACATCTCCCATCGGTTTGTAGAAGTTGCAGAGATGTCTGCCAAGTGTTTGGCAGGAAGAAAAGAGAAGTTGTCCAAAACAGCTTCCAATCGAATATTCATGTGATTGGAAAAGTCAGGAGAGTGCAAAGGTACTGTTTTCTATCAGTTGGCAAGCTGCGCACACAATCCCAGTGTTGTACAGCTTCCTTCTTCACCTTCCCGAAGCTGCCGCTCTCTCCGGCTCCCGGAGCCGAAGAAGCGGCTTCTTCGCGCAAAGAAAGCTGCGCACACAATCCCAGTGTAGTACAGCTTCCATCTTCACCTTCCCGAAGCTGCCGCTCTCTCCGGCTCCCGGAGCCGATGAAGCGGCTTCTTCGCGCAAAGAGGATTGTGCCGCTCACAGTGCTCTCCTTAGCGCGGCTTCTGCCGAAAGACCCCCGGGAGCGGCTCTTAGCTCCGGAGAGCATTGTACCTTCGTCTTTAGCGTCTCTTCTCATCTAAATCTCAGCAAAACGCTTTTCCACTATGTCTGGCTAGGAAAAACTGTGTCAGCACAGAAAACATCTCCCATCGTGTTCTAGGAGTTGCAGAGATGCCTTCCAAGTGTTTGGCAGGAAGAAAAGGAAAGTTGTCCAAAACAGCTTCCAATCGAATGTTCATGTGATTGGAAAAGTCTGGAGAGTGCAACGGTACTGTTTTCTATCAGTTGGCAAGCTGCGCACACAATCCCAGTGTTGTACAGCTTCCTTCTTCACCTTCCCGAAGCTGCCGCTCTCTCCGGCTCCCAGAGCCGAAGAAGCGGCTTCTTCGCGCAAAGACGATTGTGCCGCTCACAGTGCTCTCCTAGGCGCGGCTTCTGCCGAAAGACGCCCGGGAGCGGCTCTTAGCTCCGGAGAGCATTGTACCTTCGTCTTTAGCGTCTCTTCTCATCTACATCTCAGCAAAACGCTTTTCCACTATGTCTGGCTAGGAAAAACTGTGCCAGCACAGAAAACATATCCCATCGTGTTCTAGGCGTTGCAGAGATGTCTGCCAAGTGTTTGGCAGGAAGAAAAGAAAAGTTGTCCAAAACAGCTTCCAATCGAATGTTAATGTGATTGGAAAAGTCAGGAGAGTGGAAAGGTACTGTTTTCTATCAGTTGGCAAGCTGCGCACACAATCCCAGTGTTGTACAGCTTCATTCTTCACCTTTCCGAAGCTGCCGCTCTCTCCGGCTCCCGGAGCCGAAGAAGCGGCTTCTTCGTGCAAAGACGATTGTGCCGCTCACAGTGCTCTCCTTAGCGCGGCTTCTGCCGAAAGACACCCAGGAGCAGCTCTTAGCTCCGGTGAGCATCGTACCTTCGTCTTTAGCGTCTCTTCTCATCTACATCTCAGCAAAACGCTTTTCCACTATGTCTGGCTAGGAAAAACTGTGCCAGCACAGAAAACATCTCCCATCGTGTTCTAGACGTTGCACGGAGGTCTGCCAAGTGTTTGGCAGGAAGAAAAGAAAAGTTGTCCAAAACAGCTTCCAATCGAATGTTCATGTGATTGGAAAAGTCAGGAGAGTGCAAAAGTACTGTTTTCTATCAGTTGGCAAGCTGCGCACACAATCCCAGTGTTGTACAGCTTCCTTCTTCACCTTTCCGAAGCTGCCGCTCTCTCCGGCTCCCGGAGCCGAAGAAGCGGCTTCTTCGCGCAAAGACGATTGTGCCGCTCACAGGTCTCTCCTTAGCGCGGCTTCTGCCGAAAGCCGCCCGGGAGCGGCTCTTAGCTCCAGAGAGCATTGTACCTTCGTCTTTAGCGTCTCTTCTCATCTACATCTCAGCAAAAAGCTTTTCCACTATGTCTGGCTAGGAAAAACTGTGCCAGCACAGAAAACATCTCCCATCGGTTTGTAGAAGTTTCAGAGATGTCTGCCAAGTGTTTGGCAGGAAGAAAAGAAAAGTTGTCCAAAACAGCTTCGAATCGAATGTTCATGTGATTGGAAAAGTCAGGAGAGTGCAAAGGTACTGTTTTCTATCAGTTGGCAAGCTGCGCACACAATCCCAGTGTTGTACAGCTTCCTTCTTCACCTTCCCGAAGCTGCCGCTCTCTCCGGCTCTCAGAGTCGAAGAAGCGGCTTCTTCGCGCAAAGAAAGCTGCGCACACAATCCCAGTGTAGTACAGCTTCCATCTTCACCTTCCCGAAACTGCCGCTCTCTCCGACTCCCGGAGCCGAAGAAGCGGCTTCTTCGCGCAAAGAGGATTTTGCCGCTCACAGTTCTCTCCTTAGCGCGGCTTCTGCCGAAAGACCCCCGGGAGCGGCTCTTAGCTCCGGAGAGCATTGTACCTTTGTCTTTAGCGTCTCTTCTCATCTACATCTCAGCAAAACGCTTTTCCACTATGTCTGGCTAGGAAAAACTGTGCCAGCACAGAAAACATCTCCCATCGTGTTCTAGGAGTTGCAGAGATTTCTGCCAAGTGTTTGGCAGGAAGAAAAGGAAAGTTGTCCAAAACAGCTTCCAATCGAATGTTCATGTGATTGGAAAAGTCAGGAGAGTGCAAAAGTACTGTTTTCTATCAGTTGGCAAGCTGCGCACACAATCCCAGTGTTGTACAGCTTGCTTCTTCACCTTCCCGAAGCTGCCGCTCTCTCCGGCTCCCGGAGCCGAAGAAGCGGCTTCTTCGCGCAAAGACGATTGTGCCGCTCACAGTGCTCTCCTTACCGCGGCTTCTGCCGAAAGACCCCCGGGAGCGGCTCTTAGCTCCGGAGAGCATTGTACCTTCGTCTTTAGCGTCTCTTCTCATCTACATCTCAGCAAAATGCTTTTCCACTATGTCTGGCTAGGAAAAACTGTGCCAGCACAGAAAACATCTCCCATCGTGTTCTAGACGTTGCACGGAGGTCTGCCAAGTGTTTGGCAGGAAGAAAAGAAAAGTTGTCCAAAACAGCTTCCAATCGAATGTTCATGTGATTGGAAAAGTCAGGAGAGTGCAAAGGTACTGTTTTCTATCAGTTGGCAAGCTGCGCACACAATCCCAGTGTTGTACAGCTTCCTTCTTCACCTTCCCGAAGCTGCCGCTCTCCCCGGCTCCGAGAGCCGAAAAAGCGGCTTCTTCGCGCAAAGACGATTGTGCCGCTCACAGTGCTCTCCTTAGCGCGGCTTCTGCCGAAAGACGCCCGGGAGCGGCTCTTAGCTCCGGAGAGCATTGTACCTTTTTCTTTAGCGTCTCTTCTCATCTACATCTCAGCAAAAAGCTTTTCCACTATGTCTGGCTAGGAAAAACTGTGCCAGCACAGAAAACATCTCCCATCGTGTTCTAGGAGTTGCACGGAGGTCTGCCAAGTGTTTGGCAGGAAGAAAAGAAAAGTTGTCCAAAACAGCTTCCAATCGAATGTTCATGTGATTGGAAAAGTCAGGAGAGTGCAAAAGTACTGTTTTCTATCAGTTGGCAAGCTGCGCACACAATCCCAGTGTTGTACAGCTTCCTTCTTCACCTTTCCGAAGCTGCCGCTCTCTCCGGCTCCCGGAGCCGAAGAAGCGGCTTCTTCGCGCAAAGACGATTGTGCCGCTCACAGGTCTCTCCTTAGCGCGGCTTCTGCCGAAAGACGCCCGGGAGCGGCTCTTAGCTCCAGAGAGCATTGTACCTTCGTCTTTAGCGTCTCTTCTCATCTACATCTCAGCAAAAAGCTTTTCCACTATGTCTGGCTAGGAAAAACTGTGCCAGCACAGAAAACATCTCCCATCGGTTTGTAGAAGTTTCAGAGATGTCTGCCAAGTGTTTGGCAGGAAGAAAAGAAAAGTTGTCCAAAACAGCTTCGAATCGAATGTTCATGTGATTGGAAAAGTCAGGAGAGTGCAAAGGTACTGTTTTCTATCAGTTGACAAGCTGCGCACACAATCCCAGTGTTGTACAGCTTCCTTCTTCACCTTCCCGAAGCTGCCGCTCTCTCCGGCTCCCAGAGTCGAAGAAGCGGCTTCTTCGCGCAAAGAAAGCTGCGCACACAATCCCAGTGTAGTACAGCTTCCATCTTCACCTTCCCGAAACTGCCGCTCTCTCCGACTCCCGGAGCCGAAGAAGCGGCTTCTTCGCGCAAAGAGGATTTTGCCGCTCACAGTTCTCTCCTTAGCGCGGCTTCTGCCGAAAGACCCCCGGGAGCGGCTCTTAGCTCCGGAGAGCATTGTACCTTTGTCTTTAGCGTCTCTTCTCATCTACATCTCAGCAAAACGCTTTTCCACTATGTCTGGCTAGGAAAAACTGTGCCAGCACAGAAAACATCTCCCATCGTGTTCTAGGAGTTGCAGAGATTTCTGCCAAGTGTTTGGCAGGAAGAAAATGAAAGTTGTCCAAAACAGCTTCCAATCGAATGTTCATGTGATTGGAAAAGTCAGGAGAGTGCAAAAGTACTGTTTTCTATCAGTTGGCAAGCTGCGCACACAATCCCAGTGTTGTACAGCTTGCTTCTTCACCTTCCCGAAGCTGCCGCTCTCTCCGGCTCCCGGAGCCGAAGAAGCGGCTTCTTCGCGCAAAGACGATTGTGCCGCTCACAGTGCTCTCCTTACCGCGGCTTCTGCCGAAAGACCCCCGGGAGCGGCTCTTAGCTCCGGAGAGCATTGTACCTTCGTCTTTAGCGTCTCTTCTCATCTACATCTCAGCAAAACGCTTTTCCACTATGTCTGGCTAGGAAAAACTGTGCCAGCAGAGAAAACATCTCCCATCGTGTTCTAGACGTTGCACGGAGGTCTGCCAAGTGTTTGGCAGGAAGAAAAGAAAAGTTGTCCAAAACAGCTTCCAATCGAATGTTCATGTGATTGGAAAAGTCAGGAGAGTGCAAAGGTACTGTTTTCTATCAGTTGGCAAGCTGCGCATACAATCCCAGTGTTGTACAGCTTGCTTCTTCACCTTCCCGAAGCTGCTGCTCTCTCCAGCTCCCAGAGCCGAAGAAGCGGCTTCTTCGCGCAAAGACGATTGTGCCGCTCACAGTGCTCTCCTTAGCACGGCCTCTGCTGAAAGACCCCCGGGAGCGGCTCTTAGCTCCGGAGAGCATTGTACCTTCGTCTTTAGCGTCTCTTCTCATCTACATCTCAGCAAAAAGCTTTTCCACTATGTCTGGCTAGGAAAAACTCTGCCATTACAGAAAACATCTCCCATCGTGTTCTAGGAGTTGCAGAGATGCCTTCCACGTGTTTGGCAGGAAGAATAGGAAAGTTGTCCAAAACAGCTTCCAATCGAATGTTCATGTGATTGGAAAAGTCAGGAGAGTGCAAAGGTACTGTTTTCTATCAGTTGGCAAGCTGCGCACACAATCCCAGTGTTGTACAGCTTCCTTCTTCACCTTCCCGAAGCTGCCGCTCTCTCCGGCTCCCGGAGCCGAAGAAGCGGCTTCTTCGCGCAAAGAAAGCTGCGCACGCAATCCCAGTGTTGTACAGCTTCCTTCTTAAACTTCCCAAAGCTGCCGCTCTCTCCGGCTCCGAGAGCCGAAGAAGCGGCTTCTTCGCGCAAAGACGATTGTGCCACTCACAGTGCTCTCCTTAGCGCGGCTTCTGCCGAAAGACGCCCGGGAGTGGCTCTGAGCTCTGGAGAGCATCGTACCTTCGTCTTTAGCGTCTCTTCTCATCTACATCTCAGCAAAAAGCTTTTCCACTATGTCTGGCTAGGAAAAACTGTGCCAGCACAGAAAACATCTCCCATCGTGTTCTAGGAGTTGCAGAGATGCCTTCCAAGTGTTTGGAAGGAAGAAAAGGAAAGTTGTCCAAAACAGCTTCCAACCGAATGTTCATGTGATTGGAAAAGTCAGGAGAGTGCAAAGGTACTGTTTTCTATCAGTTGGCAAGCTGCGCACACAATCCCAGTGTTGTACAGCTTGCTTCTTATCCTTCCCGAAGCTGCCGCTCTCTCCGGCTCCCGGAGCCGAAGAAGCGGCTTCTTCGCGCAAAGACGATTGTGCCGCTCACAGTGCTCTCCTTAGCGCGGCTTCTGCCGAAAGACACCCGGGAGCAGCTCTTAGCTCCGGTGAGCATCGTACCTTCGTCTTTAGCGTCTCTTCTCATCTACATCTCAGCAAAACGCTTTTCCACTATGTCTGGCTAGGAAAAACTGTGCCAGCACAGAAAACATCTCCCATCGTATTCTAGACGTTGCACGGAGGCCTGCCAAGTGTTTGGCAGGAAGAAAAGAAAAGTTGTCCAAAACAGCTTCCAATCGAATGTTCATGTGATTGGAAAAGTCAGGAGACTGACGCAGTACTGTTTTCTATCAGTTGGCAAGCTGCGCACACAATCCCAGTGTTGTACAGCTTCCTTCTTCACCTTCCCGAAGCTGCCGCTCTCTCCGGCTCCCGGAGCCGATGAAGCGGCTTCTTCGCGCAAAGACGATTGTGCCGCTCACAGTGCTCTCCTTAGCGCGGCTTCTGCCGAAAGACGCCCGGGAGCGGCTCTTAGCTCCGGAGAGCATTGTACCTTCGTCTTTAGCGTCTCTTCTCATCTAAATCTCAGCAAAACGCTTTTCCACTATGTCTGGCTAGGAAAAACTGTGTCAGCACAGAAAACATCTCCCATCGTGTTCTAGGAGTTGCAGAGATGCCTTCCAAGTGTTTGGCAGGAAGAAAAGGAAAGTTGTCCAAAACCGCTTCCAATCGAATGTTCATGTGATTGGAAAAGTCAGGAGAGTGCAACGGTACTGTTTTCTATCAGTTGGCAAGCTGCGCACACAATCCCAGTGTTGTACAGCTTCCTTCTTCACCTTCCCGAAGCTGCCGCTCTCTCCAGCTCCCAGAGCCGAAGAAGCGGCTTCTTCGCGCAAAGACGATTGTGCCGCTCACAGTGCTCTCCTTAGCGCGGCTTCTGCCGAAAGACGCCCGGGAGCGGCTCTGAGCTCCGGAGAGCATTGTACCTTCGTCTTTAGCGTCTCTTCTCATCTACATCTCAGCAAAACGCTTTTCCACTATGTCTGGCTAGGAAAAACTGTGCCAGCACAGAAAACATATCCCATCGTGTTCTAGGCGTTGCAGAGATGTCTGCCAAGTGTTTGGCAGGAAGAAAAGAAAAGTTGTCCAAAACAGCTTCCAATCGAATGTTAATGTGATTGGAAAAGTCAGGAGAGTGCAAAGGTACTGTTTTCTATCAGTTGGCAAGCTGCGCACACAATCCCAGTGTTGTACAGCTTGCTTCTTCACCTTCCCGAAGCTGCTGCTCTCTCCGGCTCCCAGAGCCGAAGAAGCGGCTTCTTCGCGCAAAGACGATTGTGCCGCTCACAGTGCTCTCCTTAGCGCGGCTTCTGCCGAAAGACGCCCGGGAGCGGCTCTTAGCTCCGGAGAGCATTGTACCTTCGTCCTTAGCGTCTCTTCTCATCTACATCTCAGCAAAAAGCTTTTCCACTATGTCTGGCTAGGAAAAACTGTGCCAGCACAGAAAACATCTCCCATCGTGTTCTAGGAGTTGCAGAGATGCCTTCCAAGTGTTTGGCAGGAAGAAAAGGAAAGTTGTCCAAAACAGCTTCCAATCGAATGCTCATGTGATTGGAAAAGTCAGGAGAGTGCAAAGGTACTGTTTTCTATCAGTTGGCAAGCTGCGCACACAATCCCAGTGTTGTACAGCTTGCTTCTTCACCTTCCCGAAGCTGCCGCTCTCTCCGGCTCCCGGAGCCGAAGAAGCGGCTTCTTCGTGCAAAGAGGATTGTGCCGCTCACAGTGCTCTCCTTAGCGCGGCTTCTGCCGAAAGACACCCAGGAGCAGCTCTTAGCTCCGGAGAGCATTGTACCTTCGTCTTTAGCGTCTCTTCTCATCTACATCTCAGCAAAACGCTTTTCCACTATGTCTGGCTAGGAAAAACTTTGCCAGCACAGAAAACATCTCCCATCGTGTTCTAGGAGTTGCAGAGATGCCTTCCAAGTGTTTGGCAGGAAGAAAAGGAAAGTTGTCCAAAACAGCTTCCAATCGAATGTTCATGTGATTGGAAAAGTCAGGAGAGTGCAAAGGTACTGTTTTCTATCAGTTGGCAAGCAGCGCACACAATCCCAGTGTTGTACAGCTTGCTTCTTCACCTTCCCGAAGCTGCCGCTCTCTCCGGCTCCGAGAGCCGAAGAAGCGGCTTCTTCGCGCAAAGACGATTGTGCCGCTCACAGTGCTCTCCTTAGCGCGGCTTCTGCCGAAAGACGCCCGGGAGCGGCTCTGAGCTCCGGAGAGCATTGTACCTTCGT
The DNA here is from genome assembly GCF_035770615.1 of Melospiza melodia melodia. NCBI lineage: Eukaryota > Metazoa > Chordata > Aves > Passeriformes > Passerellidae > Melospiza > Melospiza melodia. Next base: position 32,439,185 of record NC_086225.1, read on the forward strand.
CTTTAGCGTCTCTTCTCATCTACATCTCAGCAAAACGCTTTTCCACTATGTCTGGCTAGGAAAAACTGTGCCAGCACAGAAAACATATCCCATCGTGTTCTAGGCGTTGCAGAGATGTCTGCCAAGTGTTTGGCAGGAAGAAAAGAAAAGTTGTCCAAAACAGCTTCCAATCGAATGTTAATGTGATTGGAAAAGTCAGGAGAGTGCAAAGGTACTGTTTTCTATCAGTTGGCAAGCTGCGCACACAATCCCAGTGTTGTACAGCTTGCTTCTTCACCTTCCCGAAGCTGCTGCTCTCTCCAGCTCCCAGAGCCGAAGAAGCGGCTTCTTCTCGCAAAGACGATTGTGCCGCTCACAGTGCTCTCCTTACCGCGGCTTCTGCCGAAAGACGCCCGGGAGCGGCTCTTAGCTCCGGAGAGCATTGTACCTTCGTCCTTAGCGTCTCTTCTCATCTACATCTCAGCAAAAAGCTTTTCCACTATGTCTGGCTAGGAAAAACTGTGCCAGCACAGAAAACATCTCCCATCGTGTTCTAGGAGTTGCAGAGATGCCTTCCAAGTGTTTGGCAGGAAGAAAAGGAAAGTTGTCCAAAACAGCTTCCAATCGAATGCTCATGTGATTGGAAAAGTCAGGAGAGTGCAAAGGTACTGTTTTCTATCAGTTGGCAAGCTGCGCACACAATCCCAGTGTTGTACAGCTTGCTTCTTCACCTTCCCGAAGCTGCCGCTCTCTCCGGCTCCCGGAGCCGAAGAAGCGGCTTCTTCGTGCAAAGAGGATTGTGCCGCTCACAGTGCTCTCCTTAGCGCGGCTTCTGCCGAAAGACACCCAGGAGCAGCTCTTAGCTCCGGTGAGCATCGTACCTTCGTCTTTAGCGTCTCTTCTCATCTACATCTCAGCAAAACGCTTTTCCACTATGTCTGGCTAGGAAAAACTGTGCCAGCACAGAAAACATCTCCCATCGTGTTCTAGGAGTTGCAGAGATGCCTTCCAAGTGTTTGGCAGGAAGAAAAGGAAAGTTGTCCAAAACAGCTTCCAATCGAATGTTCATGTGATTGGAAAAGTCAGGAGAGTGCAAAGGTACTGTTTTCTATCAGTTGGCAAGCAGCGCACACAATCCCAGTGTTGTACAGCTTGCTTCTTCACCTTCCCGAAGCTGCCGCTCTCTCCGGCTCCGAGAGCTGAAAAAGCGGCTTCTTCGCGCAAAGGCGATTGTGCCGCTCACAGTGCTCTCCTTAGCGCGGCTTCTGCCGAAAGACGCCTGGGAGCAACTCTTAGCTCCGGAGAGCATTGTACCTTCGTCTTTAGCGTCTCTTCTCATCTACATCTCAGCAAAACGCTTTTCCACTATGTCTGGCTAGGAAAAACTGTGCCAGCACAGAAAACATCTCCCATCGTGTTCTAGGAGTTGCAGAGATGCCTTCCAAGTGTTTGGCAGGAAGAAAAGGAAAGTTGTCCAAAACAGCTTCCATTCGAATGTTCATGTGATTGGAAAAGTCAGGAGAGTGCAAAGGTACTGTTTTCTATCAGTTGGCAAGCTGCGCACACAATCCCAGTGTTGTACAGCTTCCTTCTACTCCTTCCTGAAGCTGCCGCTCTCCCCGGCTCCGAGAGCCGAAGAAGCGGCTTCTTCGCGCAAAGACGATTGTGCCGCTCACAGTGCTCTCCTTAGCGCGGCTTCTGCCGAAAGACGCCTGGGAGCGGCTCTTAGCTCCGGAGAGCATTGTACCTTCGTCTTTAGCGTCTCTTCTCATCTACATCTCAGCAAAAAGCTTTTCCACTATGTCTGGCTAGGAAAACCTGTGCCAGCACAGAAAACATCTCCCATCGGTTTGTAGAAGTTGCAGAGATGTCTGCCAAGTGTTTGGCAGGAAGAAAAGAAAAGTTGTCCAAAACAGCTTCGAATCGAATGTTCATGTGATTGGAAAAGTCAGGAGAGTGCAACGGTACTGTTTTCTATCAGTTGGCAAGCTGCGCACACAATCCCAGTGTTGTACAGCTTGCTTCTTCACCTTTCCGAAGCTGCCGCTCTCTCCGGCTCCCGGAGCCGAAGAAGCGGCTTCTTCGCGCAAAGACGATTGTGCCGCTCAGAGGTCTCTCCTTAGCCCGGCTTCTGCCGAAAGACCCCCGGGAGCGGCTCTTAGCTCCAGAGAGCATTGTACCTTCGTCTTTAGCGTCTCTTCTCATCTACATCTCAGCAAAAAGCTTTTCCACTATGTCTGGCTAGGAAAAACTGTGCCAGCACAGAAAACATCTCCCATCGGTTTGTAGAAGTTGCAGAGATGTCTGCCAAGTGTTTGGCAGGAAGAAAAGAAAAGTTGTCCAAAACAGCTTCCAATCGAATGTTCATGTGATTGGAAAAGTCAGGAGAGTGCAAAGGTACTGTTTTCTATCAGTTGGCAAGCTGCGCACACAATCCCAGTGTTGTACAGCTTCCTTCTTCACCTTCCCGAAGCTGCCGCTCTCTCCGGCTCCCGGAGCCGAAGAAGCGGCTTCTTCGCGCAAAGAAAGCTGCGCACAAAATCCCAGTGTAGTACAGCTTCCATCTTCACCTTCCCGAAGCTGCCGCTCTCTCTGACTCCCGGAGCCGAAGAAGCGGCTTCTTCGCGCAAAGAGGATTGTGCCGCTCACAGTGCTCTCCTTAGCGCGGCTTCTGCCGAAAGACGCCCGGGAGCGGCTCTTAGCTCCGGAGAGCATTGTACCTTCGTCTTTAGCGTCTCTTCTCATCTACATCTCAGCAAAAAGCTTTTCCACTATGTCTGGCTAGGAAAAACTGTGCCAGCACAGAAAACATCTCCCATCGTGTTCTAGGAGTTGCAGAGATGTCTGCCAAATGTTTGGCAGGAAGAAAAGAAAAGTTGTCCAAAACAGCTTCCAATCAAATGCTCATGTGATTGGAAAAGTCAGGAGACTGACGCAGTACTGTTTTCTATCAGTTGGCAAGCTGCGCACACAATCCCAGTGTTGTACAGCTTCCTTCTTCACCTTCCCGAAGCTGCCGCTCTCTCCGGCTCCCGGAGCCGATGAAGCGGCTTCTTCGCGCAAAGACGATTGTGCCGCTCACAGTGCTCTCCTTAGCGCGGCTTCTGCCGAAAGACGCCCGGGAGCGGCTCTTAGCTCCGGAGAGCATTGTACCTTCGTCTTTAGCGTCTCTTCTCATCTAAATCTCAGCAAAACGCTTTTCCACTATGTCTGGCTAGGAAAAACTGTGTCAGCACAGAAAACATCTCCCATCGTGTTCTAGGAGTTGCAGAGATGCCTTCCAAGTGTTTGGCAGGAAGAAAAGGAAAGTTGTCCAAAACAGCTTCCAATCGAATGTTCATGTGATTGGAAAAGTCAGGAGAGTGCAACGGTACTGTTTTCTATCAGTTGGCAAGCTGCGCACACAATCCCAGTGTTGTACAGCTTCCTTCTTCACCTTCCCGAAGCTGCCGCTCTCTCCGGCTCCCAGAGCCGAAGAAGCGGCTTCTTCGCGCAAAGACGATTGTGCCGCTCACAGTGCTCTCCTTAGCGCGGCTTCTGCCGAAAGACGCCCGGGAGCGGCTCTGAGCTCCGGAGAGCATTGTACCTTCGTCTTTAGCGTCTCTTCTAATCTACATCTCAGCAAAACGCTTTTCCACTATGTCTGGCTAGGAAAAACTGTGCCAGCACAGAAAACATATCCCATCGTGTTCTAGGCGTTGCAGAGATGTCTGCCAAGTGTTTGGCAGGAAGAAAAGAAAAGTTGTCCAAAACAGCTTCCAATCGAATGTTAATGTGATTGGAAAAGTCAGGAGAGTGCAAAGGTACTGTTTTCTATCAGTTGGCAAGCTGCGCACACAATCCCAGTGTTGTACAGCTTGCTTCTTCACCTTCCCGAAGCTGCTGCTCTCTCCAGCTCCCAGAGCCGAAGAAGCGGCTTCTTCGCGCAAAGACGATTGTGCCGCTCACAGTGCTCTCCTTAGCGCGGCTTCTGCCGAAAGACGCCCGGGAGCGGCTCTTAGCTCCGGAGAGCATTGTACCTTCGTCCTTAGCGTCTCTTCTCATCTACATCTCAGCAAAACGCTTTTCCACTATGTCTGGCTAGGAAAAACTGTGCCAGCACAGAAAACATCTCCCATCGTGTTCTAGGAGTTGCAGAGATGCCTTCCAAGTGTTTGGCAGGAAGAAAAGGAAAGTTGTCCAAAACAGCTTCCATTCGAATGTTCATGTGATTGGAAAAGTCAGGAGAGTGCAAAGGTACTGTTTTCTATCAGTTGGCAAGCTGCGCACACAATCCCAGTGTTGTACAGCTTGCTTCTTCACCTTCCCGAAGCTGCCGCTCTCTCCGGCTCCGAGAGCTGAAAAAGCGGCTTCTTCGCGCAAAGGCGATTGTGCCGCTCACAGTGCTCTCCTTAGCGCGGCTTCTGCCGAAGGACGCCTGGGAGCAACTCTTAGCTCCGGAGAGCATTGTACCTTCGTCTTTAGCGTCTCTTCTCATCTACATCTCAGCAAAACGCTTTTCCACTATGTCTGGCTAGGAAAAACTGTGCCAGCACAGAAAACATCTCCCATCGTGTTCTAGGAGTTGCAGAGATGCCTTCCAAGTGTTTGGCAGGAAGAAAAGGAAAGTTGTCCAAAACAGCTTCCATTCGAATGTTCATGTGATTGGAAAAGTCAGGAGAGTGCAAAGGTACTGTTTTCTATCAGTTGGCAAGCTGCACACACAATCCCAGTGTTGTACAGCTTCCTTCTACTCCTTCCTGAAGCTGCCGCTCTCCCCGGCTCCGAGAGCCGAAGAAGCGGCTTCTTCGCGCAAAGACGATTGTGCCGCTCACAGTGCTCTCCTTAGCGCGGCTTCTGCCGAAAGACGCCTGGGAGCGGCTCTTAGCTCCGGAGAGCATTGTACCTTCGTCTTTAGCGTCTCTTCTCATCTACATCTCAGCAAAAAGCTTTTCCACTATGTCTGGCTAGGAAAACCTGTGCCAGCACAGAAAACATCTCCCATCGGTTTGTAGAAGTTGCAGAGATGTCTGCCAAGTGTTTGGCAGGAAGAAAAGAAAAGTTGTCCAAAACAGCTTCGAATCGAATGTTCATGTGATTGGAAAAGTCAGGAGAGTGCAACGGTACTGTTTTCTATCAGTTGGCAAGCTGCGCACACAATCCCAGTGTTGTACAGCTTGCTTCTTCACCTTTCCGAAGCTGCCGCTCTCTCCGGCTCCCGGAGCCGAAGAAGCGGCTTCTTCGCGCAAAGACGATTGTGCCGCTCAGAGGTCTCTCCTTAGCCCGGCTTCTGCCGAAAGACCCCCGGGAGCGGCTCTTAGCTCCAGAGAGCATTGTACCTTCGTCTTTAGCGTCTCTTCTCATCTACATCTCAGCAAAAAGCTTTTCCACTATGTCTGGCTAGGAAAAACTGTGCCAGCACAGAAAACATCTCCCATCGGTTTGTAGAAGTTGCAGAGATGTCTGCCAAGTGTTTGGCAGGAAGAAAAGAAAAGTTGTCCAAAACAGCTTCCAATCGAATGTTCATGTGATTGGAAAAGTCAGGAGAGTGCAAAGGTACTGTTTTCTATCAGTTGGCAAGCTGCGCACACAATCCCAGTGTTGTACAGCTTCCTTCTTCACCTTCCCGAAGCTGCCGCTCTCTCCGGCTCCCGGAGCCGAAGAAGCGGCTTCTTCGCGCAAAGAAAGCTGCGCACAAAATCCCAGTGTAGTACAGCTTCCATCTTCACCTTCCCGAAGCTGCCGCTCTCTCTGACTCCCGGAGCCGAAGAAGCGGCTTCTTCGCGCAAAGAGGATTGTGCCGCTCACAGTGCTCTCCTTAGCGCGGCTTCTGCCGAAAGACGCCCGGGAGCGGCTCTTAGCTCCGGAGAGCATTGTACCTTCGTCTTTAGCGTCTCTTCTCATCTACATCTCAGCAAAAAGCTTTTCCACTATGTCTGGCTAGGAAAAACTGTGCCAGCACAGAAAACATCTCCCATCGTGTTCTAGGAGTTGCAGAGATGTCTGCCAAATGTTTGGCAGGAAGAAAAGAAAAGTTGTCCAAAACAGCTTCCAATCAAATGCTCATGTGATTGGAAAAGTCAGGAGACTGACGCAGTACTGTTTTCTATCAGTTGGCAAGCTGCGCACACAATCCCAGTGTTGTACAGCTTCCTTCTTCACCTTCCCGAAGCTGCCGCTCTCTCCGGCTCCCGGAGCCGATGAAGCGGCTTCTTCGCGCAAAGACGATTGTGCCGCTCACAGTGCTCTCCTTAGCGCGGCTTCTGCCGAAAGACGCCCGGGAGCGGCTCTTAGCTCCGGAGAGCATTGTACCTTCGTCTTTAGCGTCTCTTCTCATCTAAATCTCAGCAAAACGCTTTTCCACTATGTCTGGCTAGGAAAAACTGTGTCAGCACAGAAAACATCTCCCATCGTGTTCTAGGAGTTGCAGAGATGCCTTCCAAGTGTTTGGCAGGAAGAAAAGGAAAGTTGTCCAAAACAGCTTCCAATCGAATGTTCATGTGATTGGAAAAGTCAGGAGAGTGCAACGGTACTGTTTTCTATCAGTTGGCAAGCTGCGCACACAATCCCAGTGTTGTACAGCTTCCTTCTTCACCTTCCCGAAGCTGCCGCTCTCTCCGGCTCCCAGAGCCGAAGAAGCGGCTTCTTCGCGCAAAGACGATTGTGCCGCTCACAGTGCTCTCCTTAGCGCGGCTTCTGCCGAAAGACGCCCGGGAGCGGCTCTGAGCTCCGGAGAGCATTGTACCTTCGTCTTTAGCGTCTCTTCTAATCTACATCTCAGCAAAACGCTTTTCCACTATGTCTGGCTAGGAAAAACTGTGCCAGCACAGAAAACATATCCCATCGTGTTCTAGGCGTTGCAGAGATGTCTGCCAAGTGTTTGGCAGGAAGAAAAGAAAAGTTGTCCAAAACAGCTTCCAATCGAATGTTAATGTGATTGGAAAAGTCAGGAGAGTGCAAAGGTACTGTTTTCTATCAGTTGGCAAGCTGCGCACACAATCCCAGTGTTGTACAGCTTGCTTCTTCACCTTCCCGAAGCTGCTGCTCTCTCCAGCTCCCAGAGCCGAAGAAGCGGCTTCTTCGCGCAAAGACGATTGTGCCGCTCACAGTGCTCTCCTTAGCGCGGCTTCTGCCGAAAGACGCCCGGGAGCGGCTCTTAGCTCCGGAGGGCATTGTACCTTCGTCCTTAGCGTCTCTTCTCATCTACATCTCAGCAAAACGCTTTTCCACTATGTCTGGCTAGGAAAAACTGTGCCAGCACAGAAAACATCTCCCATCGTGTTCTAGGAGTTGCAGAGATGCCTTCCAAGTGTTTGGCAGGAAGAAAAGGAAAGTTGTCCAAAACAGCTTCCAATCGAATGCTCATGTGATTGGAAAAGTCAGGAGAGTGCAAAGGTACTGTTTTCAATCAGTTGGCAAGCTGCGCACACAATCCCAGTGTTGTACAGCTTGCTTCTTCACCTTCCCGAAGCTGCCGCTCTCTCCGGCTCCGAGAGCTGAAAAAGCGGCTTCTTCGCGCAAAGGCGATTGTGCCGCTCACAGTGCTCTCCTTAGCACGGCTTCTGCCGAAAGACGCCTGGGAGCAACTCTTAGCTCCGGAGAGCATTGTACCTTCGTCTTTAGCGTCTCTTCTCATCTACATCTCAGCAAAACGCTTTTCCACTATGTCTGGCTAGGAAAAACTGTGCCAGCACAGAAAACATCTCCCATCGTGTTCTAGGAGTTGCAGAGATGCCTTCCAAGTGTTTGGCAGGAAGAAAAGGAAAGTTGTCCAAAACAGCTTCCAATCGAATGTTCATGTGATTGGAAAAGTCAGGAGAGTGCAAAGGTACTGTTTTCTATCAGTTGGCAAGCTGCGCACACAATCCCAGTGTTGTACAGCTTCCTTCTTCTCCTTCCTGAAGCTGCCGCTCTCCCCGGCTCCGAGAGCCGAAGAAGCGGCTTCTTCGCGCAAAGACGATTGTGCCGCTCACAGTGCTCTCCTTAGCGCGGCTTCTGCCGAAAGACGCCTGGGAGCGGCTCTTAGCTCCGGAGAGCATTGTACCTTCGTCTTTAGCGTCTCTTCTCATCTACACCTCAGCAAAAAGCTTTTCCACTATGTCTGGCTAGGAAAAACTGTGCCAGCACAGAAAACATCTCCCATCGGTTTGTAGAATTTGCAGAGATGTCTGCCAAGTGTTTGGCAGGAAGAAAAGAAAAGTTGTCCAAAACAGCTTCGAATCGAATGTTCATGTGATTGGAAAAGTCAGGAGAGTGCAACGGTACTGTTTTCTATCAGTTGGCAAGCTGCGCACACAATCCCAGTGTTGTACAGCTTGCTTCTTCACCTTTCCGAAGCTGCCGCTCTCTCCGGCTCCCGGAGCCGAAGAAGCGGCTTCTTCGCGCAAAGAAAGCTGCGCACAAAATCCCAGTGTAGTACAGCTTCCATCTTCACCTTCCCGAAGCTGCCGCTCTCTCTGACTCCCGGAGCCGAAGAAGCGGCTTCTTCGCGCAAAGACGATTGTGCCGCTCACAGTGCTCTCCTTAGCGCGGCTTCTGCCGAAAGACGCCCGGGAGCGACTCTTAGCTCCGGAGAGCATTGTACCTTCGTCTTTAGCGTCTCTTCTCATCTACATCTCAGCAAAAAGCTTTTCCACTATGTCTGGCTAGGAAAAACTGTGCCAGCACAGAAAACATCTCCCATCGTGTTCTAGGAGTTGCAGAGATGTCTGCCAAATGTTTGGCAGGAAGAAAAGAAAAGTTGTCCAAAACAGCTTCCAATCGAATGCTCATGTGATTGGAAAAGTCAGGAGAGTGCAAAGGTACTGTTTTCTATCAGTTGGCAAGCTGCGCACACAATCCCAGTGTTGTACAGCTTGCTTCTTCACCTTCCCGAAGCTGCCGCTCTCTCCGGCTCCGAGAGCCGAAGAAGCGGCTTCTTCGCGCAAAGACGACTGTGCCGCTCACAGTGCTCTCCTTAGCGCGGCTTCTGCCGAAAGACCCCCGGGAGCGGCTCTTAGCTCCGGAGAGCATTGTACCTTCGTCTTTAGCGTCTCTTCTCATCTACATCTCAGCAAAAAGCTTTTCCACTATGTCTGGCTAGGAAAAACTGTGCCAGCACAGAAAACATCTCCCATCGTGTTCTAGGAGTTGCAGAGATGCCTTCCAAGTGTTTGGCAGGAAGAAAAGGAAAGTTGTCCAAAACAGCTTCCAATCGAATGTTCATGTGATTGGAAAAGTCAGGAGAGTGCAAAGGTACTGTTTTCTATCAGTTGGCAAGCTGCGCACACAATCCCAGTGTTGTACAGCTTCCTTCTTCACCTTCCCGAAGCTGCCGCTCTCCCCGGCTCCGAGAGCCGAAGAAGCGGCTTCTTCGCGCAAAGACTTTTGTGCCGCTCACAGTGCTCTCCGTAGCACGGCTTCTGCCGAAAGACGCCTGGGAGCAACTCTTAGCTCCGGAGAGCATTGTACCTTCGTCTTTAGCGTCTCTTCTCATCTACATCTCAGCAAAACGCTTTTCCACTATGTCTGGCTAGGAAAAACTGTGCCAGCACAGAAAACATCTCCCACGGTGTTCTAGACGTTGCACGGAGGTCTGCCAAGTGTTTGGTGGGAAGAAAAGAAAAGTTGTCCAAAACAGCTTCCAATCGAATGTTCATGTGATTGGAAAAGTCAGGAGAGTGCAACGGTACTGTTTTCTATCAGTTGGCAAGCTGCGCACACAATCCCAGTGTTGTACAGCTTGCTTCTTCACCTTCCCGAAGCTGCCGCTCTCTCCGGCTCCAAGAGCCAAAGAAGTGGCTTCTTCGCGCAAAGACGGTTGTGCCGCTCACAGTGCTCTCCTTAGCCCGGCTTCTGCCGAAAGACGCCCGGGAGCGGCTCTTAGCTCTGGAGAGCATCGTACCTTCGTCTTTAGCGTCTCTTCTCATCTACATCTCAGCAAAAAGCTTTTCCACTATGTCTGGCTAGGAAAAACTGTGCCAGCACAGAAAACATCTCCCATCGTGTTCTAGACGTTGCACGGAGGTCTGCCAAGTGTTTGGCAGGAAGAAAAGAAAAGTTGTCCAAAACAGCTTCAGATCGAATGTTCATGTGATTGAAAAGTCAGGAGAGTGCAAAGGTAATGTTTTCTATCAGTTGGCAAGCTGCGCACACAATCCCAGTGTTGTACAGCTTGCTTCTTCACCTTCCCGAAGCTGCCGCTCTCTCCGGCTCCCAGAGCCGAAGAAGCGGCTTCTTCGCGCAAAGACGATTGTGCCGCTCACAGTGCTCTCCTTAGCGCGGCTTCTGCCGAAAGACGCCCGGGAGCGGCTCTTAGCTCCGGAGAGCATTGTACCTTCGTCTTTAGCGTCTCTTCTCATCTACATCTCAGCAAAACGCTTTTCCACTATGTCTGGCTAGGAAAAACTGTGCCAGCACAGAAAACATCTCCCATCGTGTTCTAGGAGTTGCAGAGATGCCTTCCAAGTGTTTGGCAGGAAGAAAAGGAAAGTTGTCCAAAACAGCTTCCAATCGAATGTTCATGTGATTGGAAAAGTCAGGAGAGTGCAACGGTACTGTTTTCTATCAGTTGGCAAGCTGCGCACACAATCCCAGTGTTGTACAGCTTGCTTCTTCACCTTCCCCAAGCTGCCGCTCTCTCCGGCTCCCAGAGCCGAAGAAGCGGCTTCTTCGCGCAAAGACGATTGTGCCGCTCACAGTGCTCTCCTTAGCGCGGCTTCTGCCGAAAGACGCCCGGGAGCGGCTCTTAGCTCCGGAGAGCATTGTACCTTCGTCTTTAGCGTCTCTTCTCAGCTACATCTCAGCAAAACACTTTTCCACTATGTCTGGCTAGGAAAAACTGTGCCAGCACAGAAAACATCTCCCATCGTGTTCTAGGAGTTGCAGAGATGTCTGCCAAGTGTTTGGCAGGAAGACAAGAAAAGTTGTCCAAAACAGCTTCCAATCGAATGCTCATGTGATTGGAAAAGTCAGGAGAGTGCAAAGGTACTGTTTTCTATCAGTTGGCAAGCTGCGCACACAATCCCAGTGTTGTACAGCTTGCTTCTTCACCTTCCCGAAGCTGCCGCTCTCTCCGGCTCCCAGAGCCGAAGAAGCGGCTTCTTCGCGCAAAGACGATTGTGCTGCTCACAGTGCTCTCCTTAGCGCGGCTTCTGCCGAAAGACGCCCGGGAGCGGCTCTTAGCTCCGGAGAGCATTGTACCTTCGTCTTTAGCGTCTCTTCTCATCTACATCTCAGCAAAACGCTTTTCCACTATGTCTGGCTAGGAAAAACTGTGCCAGCATAGAAAACATCTCCCATCGTGTTCTAGGAGTTGCAGAGATGTCTGCCAAGTGTTTGGCAGGAAGAAAAGAAAAGTTGTCCAAAACAGCTTCCAATCGAATGTTCATGTGATTGGAAAAGTCAGGAGAGTGCAAAGGTACTGTTTTCTATCAGTTGGCAAGCTGCGCACACAATCCCAGTGTTGTACAGCTTCCTTCTTCACCTTCCCGAAGCTGCCGCTCTCTCCGGCTCCCGGAGCCGAAGAAGCGGCTTCATCGCGCAAAGAAAGCTGCGCACACAATCCCAGTGTTGTACAGCTTCCTTCTTCACCTTCCCGAAGCTGCCGCTCTCTCCGGCTCCCGGAGCCGAAGAAGCGGCTTCTTCGCGCAAAGACGATTGTGCCGGCCACAGTGCTCTCCTTAGCGCGGCTTCTGCCGAAAGACGCCCGGGAGCGGCTCTTAGCTCCGGAGAGCATTGTACCTTCGTCCTTAGCGTCTCTTCTCATCTACATCTCAGCAAAATGCTTTTCCACTATGTCTGGCTAGGAAAAACTGTGCCAGCACAGAAAACATCTCCCATCGTGTTCTAGGAGTTGCAGAGATGCCTTCCAAGTGTTTGGCAGGAAGAAAAGGAAAGTTGTCCAAAACAGCTTCCAATCGAATGTTCATGTGATTGGAAAAGTCAGGAGTGTGCAAAGGTACTGTTTTCTATCAGTTGGCAAGCTGCGCACACAATCCCAGTGTTGTACAGCTTCCTTCTTCACCTTCCCGAAGCTGCCGCTCTCCCCGGCTGCCGGAGCCGAAGAAGCGGCTTCTTCTCGCAAAGACGATTGTGCCGCTCACAGTTCTCTCCTTAGCGCGGCTTCTGCCGAAAGACGCCCGGGAGCGGCTCTTAGCTCCGGAGAGCATCGTACTTTCGTCTTTAGCGTCTCTTCTCATCTACATCTCAGCAAAACGCTTTTCCACTATGTCTGGCTAGGAAAAACTGTGCCAGCACAGAAAACATCTCCCATCGTGTTCTAGGAGTTGCAGAGATGCCTTCCAAGTGTTTGGCAGGAAGAAAAGGAAAGTTGTCCAAATCAGCTTCCAATCGAATGTTCATGTGATTGGAAAAGTCAGGAGAGTGCAAAGGTACTGTTTTCTATCAGTTGGCAAGCTGCGCACACAATCCCAGTGTTGTACAGCTTGCTTCTTATCCTTCCCGAAGCTGCCGCTCTCCCCGGCTCCGAGAGCCGAAGAAGCGGCTTCTTCGCGCAAAGACGATTGTGCCACTCACAGTGCTCTCCTTAGCGCGGCTTCTGCCGAAAGACGCCCGGGAGCGGCTCTTAGCTCCGGAGAGCATTGTACCTTCGTCTTTAGCGTCTCTTCTCATCTACATCTCAGCAAAAAGCTTTTCCACTATGTCTGGCTAGGAAAAACTGTGCCAGCACAGAAAACATCTCCCATCGTGTTCTAGGAGTTGCAGAGATGTCTGCCAAATGTTTGGCAGGAAGAAAAGAAAAGTTGTTCAAAACAGCTTCCAATCGAATGTTCATGTGATTGGAAAAGTCAGGAGAGTGCAAAGGTACTGTTTTCTATCAGTTGGCAAGCTGCGCACACAATCCCAGTTTTGTACAGCTTGCTTTTTCACCTTCCCGAAACTGCCGCTCTCTCCGGCTCCGAGAGCCGAAGAAGCGGCTTCTTCGCGCAAAGACGATTGTGCCGCTCACAGTGCTCTCCTTAGCGCGGCTGCTGCCGAAAGACGCCCGGGAGCGGCTCTTAGCTCCGGAGAGCATTGTACCTTCGTCTTTAGCGTCTCTTCTCATCTACATCTCAGCAAAACGCTTTTCCACTATGTCTGGCTAGGAAAAACTGTGCCAGCACAGAAAACATCTCCCATCGTGTCCTAGGAGTTGCAGAGATGTCTGCCAAGTGTTTGGCAGGAAGAAAAGAAAAGTTGTCCAAAACAGCTTCAGATCGAATGTTCATGTGATTGAAAAAGTCAGGAGAGTGCAACGGTACTGTTTTCTATCAGTTGGCAAGCTGCGCACACAATCCCAGTGTTGTACAGCTTCCTTCTTCACCTTCCCGAAGCTGCCGCTCTCTCCGGCTCCCAGAGCCGAAGAAGCGGCTTCTTCGCGCAAAGACGATTGTGCCGCTCACAGTGCTCTCCTTAGCGCGGCTGCTGCCGAAAGACGCCCGGGAGCGGCTCTTAGCTCCGGAGAGCATTGTACCTTCGTCTTTAGCGTCTCTTCTCATCTACATCTCAGCAAAAAGCTTTTCCACTATGTCTGGCTAGGAAAAACTGTGCCAGCACAGAAAACATCTCCCATCGTGTTCTAGGAGTTGCAGAGATGTCTGCCAAGTGTTTGGCAGGAAGAAAAGAAAAGTTGTCCAAAACAGCTTCAGATAGAATGTTCATGTGATTGAAAAGTCAGGAGAGTGCAAAGGTAATGTTTTCTATCAGTTGGCAAGCTGCGCACACAATCCCAGTGTTGCACAGCTTGCTTCTTCACCTTCCCGAAGCTGCCGCTCTCTCCGGCTCCCAGAGCCGAAGAAGCGGCTTCTTCGCGCAAAGACGATTGTGCCGCTCACAGTGCTCTCCTTAGCGCGGCTTCTGCCGAAAGACGCCCGGGAGCGGCTCTTAGCTCCGGAGAGCATTGTACCTTCGTCTTTAGCGTCTCTTCTCATCTACATCTCAGCAAAACGCTTTTCCACTATGTCTGGCTAGGAAAAACTGTGCCAGCACAGAAAACATCTCCCATCGTGTTCTAGGAGTTGCAGAGATGCCTTCCAAGTGTTTGGCAGGAAGAAAAGGAAAGTTGTCCAAAACAGCTTCCAATCGAATGTTCATGTGATTGGAAAAGTCAGGAGAGTGCAACGGTACTGTTTTCTATCAGTTGGCAAGCTGCGCACACAATCCCAGTGTTGTACAGCTTGCTTCTTCACCTTCCCGAAGCTGCCGCTCTCTCCAGCTCCCAGAGCCGAAGAAGCGGCTTCTTCGCGCAAAGACGATTGTGCCGCTCACAGTGCTCTCCTTAGCACGGCTTCTGCCGAAAGACGCCTGGGAGCAACTCTTTGCTCCGGAGAGCATTGTACCTTCATCTTTAGCGTCTCTTCTCATCTACATCTCAGCAAAACGCTTTTCCACTATGTCTGGCTAGGAAAAACTGTGCCAGCACAGAAAACATCTCCCATCGTGTTCTAGACGTTGCACGGAGGTCTGCCAAGTGTTTGGTAGGAAGAAAAGAAAAGTTGTCCAAAACAGCTTCCAATCGAATGTTCATGTGATTGGAAAAGTCAGGAGAGTGCAACGGTACTGTTTTCTATCAGTTGGCAAGCTGCGCACACAATCCCAGTGTTGTACAGCTTGCTTCTTCACCTTCCCGAAGCTGCCGCTCTCTCCGGCTCCCAGAGCCGAAGAAGCGGCTTCTTCGCGCAAAGACGATTGTGCCGCTCACAGTGCTCTCCTTAGCGCGGCTTCTGCCGAAAGACGCCCGGGAGCGGCTCTTAGCTCCGGAGAGCATTGTACCTTCGTCTTTAGCGTCTCTTCTCAGCTACATCTCAGCAAAACACTTTTCCACTATGTCTGGCTAGGAAAAACTGTGCCAGCACAGAAAACATCTCCCATCGTGTTCTAGGAGTTGCAGAGATGTCTGCCAAGTGTTTGGCAGGAAGACAAGAAAAGTTGTCCAAAACAGCTTCCAATCGAATGCTCATGTGATTGGAAAAGTCAGGAGAGTGCAAAGGTACTGTTTTCTATCAGTTGGCAAGCTGCGCACACAATCCCAGTGTTGTACAGCTTGCTTCTTCACCTTCCCGAAGCTGCCGCTCTCTCCGGCTCCCAGAGCCGAAGAAGCGGCTTCTTCGCGCAAAGACGATTGTGCTGCTCACAGTGCTCTCCTTAGCGCGGCTTCTGCCGAAAGACGCCCGGGAGCGGCTCTTAGCTCCGGAGAGCATTGTACCTTCGTCTTTAGCGTCTCTTCTCATCTACATCTCAGCAAAACGCTTTTCCACTATGTCTGGCTAGGAAAAACTGTGCCAGCACAGAAAACATCTCCCATCGTGTTCTAGGAGTTGCAGAGATGTCTGCCAAGTGTTTGGCAGGAAGAAAAGAAAAGTTGTCCAAAACAGCTTCCAATCGAATGTTCATGTGATTGGAAAAGTCAGGAGAGTGCAAAGGTACTGTTTTCTATCAGTTGGCAAGCTGCGCACACAATCCCAGTGTTGTACAGCTTCCTTCTTCACCTTCCCGAAGCTGCCGCTCTCTCCGGCTCCCGGAGCCGAAGAAGCGGCTTCATCGCGCAAAGAAAGCTGCGCACACAATCCCAGTGTTGTACAGCTTCCTTCTTCACCTTCCCGAAGCTGCCGCTCTCTCTGGCTCCCGGAGCCAAAGAAGCGGCTTCTTCGCGCAAAGACGATTGTGCCGCTCACAGTGCTCTCCTTAGCGCGGCTTCTGCCGAAAGACGCCCGGGAGCGGCTCTTAGCTCCGGAGAGCATTGTACCTTCGTCTTTAGCGTCTCTTCTCAGCTACATCTTAGCAAAACACTTTTCCACTATGTCTGGCTAGGAAAAACTGTGCCAGCACAGAAAACATCTCCCATCGTGTTCTAGGAGTTGCAGAGATGTCTGCCAAGTGTTTGGCAGGAAGACAAGAAAAGTTGTCCAAAACAGCTTCCAATCGAATGCTCATGTGATTGGAAAAGTCAGGAGAGTGCAAAGGTACTGTTTTCTATCAGTTGGCAAGCTGCGCACACAATCCCAGTGTTGTACAGCTTGCTTCTTCACCTTCCCGAAGCTGCCGCTCTCTCCGGCTCCCAGAGCCGAAGAAGCGGCTTCTTCGCGCAAAGACGATTGTGCTGCTCACAGTGCTCTCCTTAGCGCGGCTTCTGCCGAAAGACGCCCGGGAGCGGCTCTTAGCTCCGGAGAGCATGGTACCTTCGTCCTTAGCGTCTCTTCTCATCTACATCTCAGCAAAACGCTTTTCCACTATGTCTGGCTAGGAAAAACTGTGCCAGCACAGAAAACATCTCCCATCGTGTTCTAGGAGTTGCAGAGATGTCTGCCAAGTGTTTGGCAGGAAGAAAAGAAAAGTTGTCCAAAACAGCTTCCAATCGAATGTTCATGTGATTGGAAAAGTCAGGAGAGTGCAAAGGTACTGTTTTCTATCAGTTGGCAAGCTGCGCACACAATCCCAGTGTTGTACAGCTTCCTTCTTCACCTTCCCGAAGCTGCCGCTCTCTCCGGCTCCCGGAGCCGAAGAAGCGGCTTCATCGCGCAAAGATAGCTGCGCACACAATCCCAGTGTTGTACAGCTTCCTTCTTCACCTTCCCGAAGCTGCCGCTCTCTCCGGCTCCCGGAGCCGAAGAAGCGGCTTCTTCTCGCAAAGACGATTGTGCCGCTCACAGTGCTCTCCTTAGCGCGGCTTCTGCCGAAAGACGCCCGGGAGCAGCTCTTAGCTCCGGAGAGCATCGTACTTTCGTCTTTAGCGTCTCTTCTCATCTACATCTCAGCAAAACGCTTTTCCACTATGTCTGGCTAGGAAAAACTGTGCCAGCACAGAAAACATCTCCCATCGTGTTCTAGGAGTTGCAGAGATGCCTTCCAAGTGTTTGGCAGGAAGAAAAGGAAAGTTGTCCAAAACAGCTTCCAATCGAATGTTCATGTGATTGGAAAAGTCAGGAGAGTGCAAAGGTACTGTTTTCTATCAGTTGGCAAGCTGCGCACACAATCCCAGTGTTGTACAGCTTCCTTCTTCACCTTCCCGAAGCTGCCGCTCTCCCCGGCTCCTAGAGCCGAAGAAGCGGCTTCTTCGCGCAAAGACGATTGTGCCACTCACAGTGCTCTCCTTAGCGCGGCTTCTGCCGAAAGACGCCCGGGAGCGGCTCTTAGCTCCGGAGAGCATTGTACCTTCGTCTTTAGCGTCTCTTCTCATCTACATCTCAGCAAAAAGCTTTTCCACTATGTCTGGCTAGGAAAAACTGTGCCAGCACAGAAAACATCTCCCATCGTGTTCTAGGAGTTGCAGAGATGTCTGCCAAATGTTTGGCAGGAAGAAAAGAAAAGTTGTTCAAAACAGCTTCCAATCGAATGTTCATGTGATTGGAAAAGTCAGGAGAGTGCAAAGGTACTGTTTTCTATCAGTTGGCAAGCTGCGCACACAATCCCAGTTTTGTACAGCTTGCTTTTTCACCTTCCCGAAACTGCCGCTCTCTCCGGCTCCGAGAGCCGAAGAAGCGGCTTCTTCGCGCAAAGACGATTGTGCCGCTCACAGTGCTCTCCTTAGCGCGGCTTCTGCCGAAAGACCCCCGGGAGCGGCTCTTAGCTCCGGAGAGCATTGTACCTTCGTCTTTAGCTTCTCTTCTCATCTACATCTCAGCAAAAAACTTTTCCACTATGTCTGGCTAGGAAAAACTGTGCCAGCACAGAAAACATCTCCCATCGTGTTCTAGGAGTTGCAGAGATGCCTTCCAAGTGTTTGGCAGGAAGAAAAGGAAAGTTGTCCAAAACAGCTTCCAATCGAATGTTCATGTGATTGGAAAAGTCAGGAGAGCGCAAAGGTACTGTTTTCTATCAGTTGGCAAGCTGCGCACACAATCCCAGTGTTGTACAGCTTCCTTCTTCACCTTCCCGAAGCTGCCGCTCTCTCCGGCTCCCGGAGCCGAAGAAGCGGCTTCTTCGCGCAAAGACGATTGTGCCGCTCACAGTGCTCTCCTTAGCGCGGCTTCTGCCGAAAGACGCCCGGGAGCGGCTCTTAGCTCCGGAGAGCATCGTACCTTCGTCTTTAGCGTCTCTTCTCATCTACATCTCAGCAAAAAGCTTTTCCACTATGTCTGGCTAGGAAAAACTGTGCCAGCACAGAAAACATCTCCCATCGTGTTCTAGACATTGCACAGAGGTCCGCCAAGTGTTTGGCAGGAAGAAAAGAAAAGTTGTCCAAAACAGCTTCCAATCGAATGTTCATGTGATTGGAAAAGTCAGGAGAGTGCAACGGTACTGTTTTCTATCAGTTGGCAAGCTGCGCACACAATCCCAGTGTTGTACAGCTTCCTTCTTCACCTTCCCGAAGCTGCCGCTATCTCCGGCTCCCGGAGCCGAAGAAGCGGCTTCTTCGCGCAAAGAGGATTGTGCCGCTCACAGTGCTCTCCTTAGCGCGGCTTCTGCCGAAAGACGCCCGGGAGCAGCTCTTAGCTCCGGAGAGCATTGTACCTTCGTCTTTAGCGTCTCTTCTCATCTACATCTCAGCAAAACGCTTTTCCACTATGTCTGGCTAGGAAAAACTGTGCCAGCACAGAAAACATCTCCCATCGTGTTCTAGACGTTGCACGGAGGTCTGCCAAGTGTTTGGCAGGAAGAAAAGAAAAGTTGTCCAAAACAGCTTCCAATCGAATGTTCATGTGATTGGAAAAGTCAGGAGAGTGCAACGGTACTGTTTTCTATCAGTTGGCAAGCTGCGCACACAATCCCATTGTTGTACAGCTTGCTTCTTCACCTTCCCGAAGCTGCCGCTCTCTCCGGCTCCCAGAGCCGAAGAAGCGGCTTCTTCGCGCAAAGACGATTTTGCCGCTCACAGTGCTCTCCTTAGTGCGGCTGCTGCCGAAAGACGCCCGGGAGCGGCTCTTAGCTCCGGAGAGCATTGTACCTTCGTCTGTAGCGTCTCTTCTCATCTACATCTCAGCAAAACGCTTTTCCACTATGTCTGGCTAGGAAAAACTGTGCCAGCACAGAAAACATCTCCCATCGTGTTCTAGACGTTGCACGGAGGTCTGCCAAGTGTTTGGCAGGAAGAAAAGAAAAGTTGTCCAAAACAGCTTCCAATCGAATGTTCATGTGATTGGAAAAGTCAGGAGAGTGCAAAGGTACTGTTTTCTATCAGTTGGCAAGCCGCGCACACAATCCCAGTGTTGTACAGCTTCCTTCTTCTCCTTCCCGAAGCTGCCGCTCCCTCCGGCTCCCGGAGCCGAAGAAGCGGCTTCTTCGCGCAAAGACGATTGTGCCGCTCACAGTGCTCTCCGTAGCGCGGCTTCTGCCGAAAGACGCCCGGTAGCGGCTCTTAGCTCCGGAGAGCATTGTACCTTCGTCTTTAGCGTCTCTTCTCATCTACATCTCAGCAAAACGCTTTTCCACTATGTCTGCCTAGGAAAAACTGTGCCAGCACAGAAAACATCTCCCATCGTGTTCTAGACGTTGCAGAGATGTCTGCCAAGTGTTTGGCAGGAAGAAAAGAAAAGTTGTCCAAAACAGCTTCCAATCGAATGTTCATGTGATTGGAAAAGTCAGGAGAGTGCAAAGGTACTGTTTTCTATCAGTTGGCAAGCTGCGCACACAATCCCAGTGTTGTACAGCTTGCTTCTTCACCTTCCCGAAGCTGCCGCTCTCTCCGGCTCCCGGAGCCGACGAAGCGGCTTCTTCGCACAAAGACGATTGTGCCGCTCACAGTGCTCTCCTTAGCACGGCTTCTGCCGAAAGATGCCTGGGAGCAACTCTTAGCTCCGGAGAGCATTGTACCTTCATCTTTAGTGTCTCTTCTCATCTACATCTCAGCAAAACGCTTTTCCACTATGTCTGGCTAGGAAAAACTGTGCCAGCACAGAAAACATCTCCCATCGTGTTCTAGACGTTGCACGGAGGTCTGCCAAGTGTTTGGTAGGAAGAAAAGAAAAGTTGTCCAAAACAGCTTCCAATCGAATGTTCATGTGATTGGAAAAGTCAGGAGAGTGCAAAGGTACTGTTTTCTATCAGTTGGCAAGCTGCGCACACAATCCCAGTGTTGTACAGCTTCCTTCTTCTCCTTCCCGAAGCTGCCGCTCCCTCCGGCTCCCGGAGCCGAAGAAGCGGCTTCTTCGCGCAAAGACGATTGTGCCGCTCACAGTGCTCTCCGTAGCGCGGCTTCTGCCGAAAGACGCCCGGTAGCGGCTCTTAGCTCCGGAGAGCATTGTACCTTCGTCTTTAGCGTCTCTTCTCATCTACATCTCAGCAAAACGCTTTTCCACTATGTCTGCCTAGGAAAAACTGTGCCAGCACAGAAAACATCTCCCATCGTGTTCTAGACGTTGCAGAGATGTCTGCCAAATGTTTGGCAGGAAGAAAAGAAAAGTTGTCCAAAACAGCTTCCAATCGAATGTTCACGTGATTGGAAAAGTCAGGAGAGTGCAAAGGTACTGTTTTCTATCAGTTGGCAAGCTGCGCACACAATCCCAGTGTTGTACAGCTTGCTTCTTATCCTTCCCGAAGCTGCCGCTCTCTCCGGCTCCCGGAGCCGAAGAAGCGGCTTCTTCGCGCAAAGACGATTGTGCCGCTCACAGTGCTCTCCTTAGCGCAGCTTCTGCCGAAAGACGCCCGGCAGCGGCTCTTAGCTCCGGAGAGCATCGTACCTTCGTCTTTAGCGTCTCTTCTCATCTACATCTCAGCAAAAAGCTTTCCCACTATGTCTGGCTAGGAAAAACTGTGCCAGCACAGAAAACATCTCCCATCGTGTTCTAGGAGTTGCAGAGATGTCTGCCAAGTGTTTGGCAGGAAGAAAAGAAAAGTTGTCCAAAACAGCTTCCAATCGAATGTTCATGTGATTGGAAAAGTCAGGAGAGTGCAAAGGTACTGTTTTCTATCAGTTGGCAAGCTGCGCACACAATCCCAGTGTTGTACAGCTTGCTTCTTCACCTTCCCGAAGCTGCCGCTCTCTCCGGCTCCCGGAGCCGACGAAGCGGCTTCTTCGCACAAAGACGATTGTGCCGCTCACAGTGCTCTCCTTAGCACGGCTTCTGCCGAAAGATGCCTGGGAGCAACTCTTAGCTCCGGAGAGCATTGTACCTTCATCTTTAGTGTCTCTTCTCATCTACATCTCAGCAAAACGCTTTTCCACTATGTCTGGCTAGGAAAAACTGTGCCAGCACAGAAAACATCTCCCATCGTGTTCTAGACGTTGCACGGAGGTCTGCCAAGTGTTTGGTAGGAAGAAAAGAAAAGTTGTCCAAAACAGCTTCCAATCGAATGTTCATGTGATTGGAAAAGTCAGGAGAGTGCAAAGGTACTGTTTTCTATCAGTTGGCAAGCTGCGCACACAATCCCAGTGTTGTACAGCTTGCTTCTTCACCTTCCCGAAGCTGCCGCTCTCTCCGGCTCCCGGAGCCGACGAAGCGGCTTTTTCGCACAAAGACGATTGTGCCGCTCACAGTGCTCTCCTTAGCACGGCTTCTGCCGAAAGACGCCCGGGAGCAGCTCTTAGCTCCGGAGAGCATCGTACTTTCGTCTTTAGCGTCTCTTCTCATCTACATCTCAGCAAAACGCTTTTCCACTATGTCTGGCTAGGAAAAACTGTGCCAGCACAGAAAACATCTCCCATCGTGTTCTAGACGTTGCACGGAGGTCTGCCAAGTGTTTGGCAGGAAGAAAAGAAAAGTTGTCCAAAACAGCTTCCAATCGAATGTTCATGTGATTGGAAAAGTCAGGAGAGTGCAAAGGTACTGTTTTCTATCAGTTGGCAAGCTGCGCACACAATCCCAGTGTTGTACAGCTTGCTTCTTCACCTTCCCGAAGCTGCCGCTCTCTCCAGCTCCCAGAGCCGAAGAAGCGGCTTCTTCGCGCAAAGACGATTGTGCCGCTCACAGTGCTCTCCTTAGCACGGCTTCTGCCGAAAGACGCCTGGGAGAAACTCTTAGCTCCGGAGAGCATTGTACCTTCATCTTTAGTGTCTCTTCTCATCTACATCTCAGCAAAACGCTTTTCCACTATGTCTGGCTAGGAAAAACTGTGCCAGCACAGAAAACATCTCCCATCGTGTTCTAGACGTTGCACGGAGGTCTGCCAAGTGTTTGGTAGGAAGAAAAGAAAAGTTGTCCAAAACAGCTTCCAATCGAATGTTCATGTGATTGGAAAAGTCAGGAGAGTGCAACGGTACGGTTTTCTATCAGTTGGCAAGCTGCGCACACAATCCCAGTGTTGTACAGCTTCCTTCTTCACCTTCCCGAAGCTGCCGCTCTCTCCGGCTCCCGGAGCCGAAGAAGCGGCTTCATCGCGCAAAGAAAGCTGCGCACACAATCCCAGTGTTGTACAGCTTCCTTCTTCACCTTCCCGAAGCTGCCGCTCTCTCCGGCTCCCGGAGCCGAAGAAGCGGCTTCTTCGCGCAAAGACGATTGTGCCGGCCACAGTGCTCTCCTTAGCGCGGCTTCTGCCGAAAGACGCCCGGGAGCGGCTCTTAGCTCCGGAGAGCATTGTACCTTCGTCCTTAGCGTCTCTTCTCATCTACATCTCAGCAAAATGCTTTTCCACTATGTCTGGCTAGGAAAAACTGTGCCAGCACAGAAAACATCTCCCATCGTGTTCTAGGAGTTGCAGAGATGCCTTCCAAGTGTTTGGCAGGAAGAAAAGGAAAGTTGTCCAAAACAGCTTCCAATCGAATGTTCATGTGATTGGAAAAGTCAGGAGTGTGCAAAGGTACTGTTTTCTATCAGTTGGCAAGCTGCGCACACAATCCCAGTGTTGTACAGCTTCCTTCTTCACCTTCCCGAAGCTGCCGCTCTCCCCGGCTCCCGGAGCCGAAGAAGCGGCTTCTTCGCGCAAAGACGATTGTGCCGCTCACAGTGCTCTCCTTAGCGCGGCTTCTGCCGAAAGACCCCCGGGAGCGGCTCTTAGCTCCGGAGAGCATTGTACCTTCGTCTTTAGCGTCTCTTCTCATCTACATCTCAGCAAAAAGCTTTTCCACTATGTCTGGCTAGGAAAAACTGTGCCAGCACAGAAAATATCTCCCATCGTGTTCTAGGAGTTGCAGAGATGTCTGCCAAGTGTATGGCAGGAAGAAAAGAAAAGTTGTCCAAAACAGCTTCCAATCGAATGCTCATGTGATTGGAAAAGTCAGGAGAGTGCAAAGGTACTGTTTTCTATCAGTTGGCAAGCTGCGCACACAATGCCAGTGTTGTACAGCTTGCTTCTTCACCTTCCCGAAGCTGCCGCTCTCTCCGGCTCCCGGAGCCGAAGAAGCGGCTTCTTCTCGCAAAGACGATTGTGCCGCTCACAGTGCTCTCCTTAGCGCGGCTGCTGCCGAAAGACGCCTGGGAGGGGCTCTTAGCTCCGGAGTGCATTGTACCTTCGTCTTTAGCGTCTCTTCTCAGCTACATCTCAGCAAAACACTTTTCCACTATGTCTGGCTAGGAAAAACTGTGCCAGCACAGAAAACATCTCCCATCGTGTTCTAGGAGTTGCAGAGATGTCTGCCAAGTGTATGGCAGGAAGAAAAGAAAAGTTGTCCAAAACAGCTTCCAATCGAATGCTCATGTGATTGGAAAAGTCAGGAGAGTGCAAAGGTACTGTTTTCTATCAGTTGGCAAGCTGCGCACACAATCCCAGTGTTGTACAGCTTGCTTCTTCACCTTCCCGAAGCTGCCGCTCTCTCCGGCTCCCGGAGCCGAAGAAGCGGCTTCTTCTCGCAAAGACGATTGTGCCGCTCACAGTGCTCTCCTTAGCGCGGCTTCTGCCGAAAGACGCCCGGGAGCGGCTCTTAGCTCCGGAGAGCATCGTACTTTCGTCTTTAGCGTCTCTTCTCATCTACATCTCAGCAAAACGCTTTTCCACTATGTCTGGCTAGGAAAAACTGTGCCAGCACAGAAAACATCTCCCATCGTGTTCTAGGAGTTGCAGAGATGTCTGCCAAGTGTTTGGCAGGAAGAAAAGAAAAGTTGTCCAAAACAGCTTCCAATCGAATGTTCATGTGATTGGAAAAGTCAGGAGAGTGCAAAGGTACTGTTTTCTATCAGTTGGCAAGCTGCGCACACAATCCCAGTGTTGTACAGCTTCCTTCTTCACCTTCCCGAAGCTGCCGCTCTCTCCGGCTCCGAGAGCCGAAGAAGCGGCTTCTTCGCGCAAAGACGATTGTGCCGCTCACAGTGCTCTCCTTAGCGCGGCTTCTGCCGAAAGACCCCCGGGAGCGGCTCTTACCTCCGGAGAGAATTGTACCTTCGTCTTTAGCGTCTCTTCTCATCTACATCTCAGCAAAAAGCTTTTCCACTATGTCTGGCTAGGAAAAACTGTGCCAGCACAGAAAACATCTCCCATCGTGTTCTAGGAGTTGCAGAGATGCCTTCCAAGTGTTTGGCAGGAAGAAAAGGAAAGTTGTCCAAAACAGCTTCCAATCGAATGTTCATGTGATTGGAAAAGTCAGGAGAGCGCAAAGGTACTGTTTTCTATCAGTTGGCAAGCTGCGCACACAATCCCAGTGTTGTACAGCTTCCTTCTTCACCTTCCCGAAGCTGCCGCTCTCTCCGGCTCCCGGAGCCGAAGAAGCGGCTTCTTCGCGCAAAGACGATTGTGCCGCTCACAGTGCTCTCCTTAGCGCGGCTTCTGCCGAAAGACGCCCGGGAGCGGCTCTTAGCTCCGGAGAGCATTGTACCTTCGTCTTTAGCGTCTCTTCTCATCTACATCTCAGCAAAACGCTTTTCCACTATGTCTGGCTAGGAAAAACTGTGCCAGCACAGAAAACATCTCCCATCGTGTTCTAGGAGTTGCAGAGATGTCTGCCAAATGTTTGGCAGGAAGAAAAGGAAAGTTGTCCAAAACAGCTTCCAATCGAATGTTCATGTGATTGGAAAAGTCAGGAGAGTGCAAAGGTACTGTTTTCTATCAGTTGGCAAGCTGCGCACACAATCCCAGTGTTGTACAGCTTGCTTTTTCACCTTCCCGAAGCTGCCGCTCTCTCCGGCTCCGAGAGCCGAAGAAGCGGCTTCCTCGCGCAAAGACGATTGTGCCGCTCACAGTGCTCTCCTTAGCGCGGCTTCTGCCGAAAGACCCCCGGGAGCGGCTCTTAGCTCCGGAGAGCATTGTACCTTCGTCTTTAGCGTCTCTTCTCATCTACATCTCAGCAAAACGCTTTTCCACTATGTCTGGCTAGGAAAAACTGTGCCAGCACAGAAAACATCTCCCATCGTGTTCTAGGAGTTGCAGAGATGCCTTCCAAGTGTTTGGCAGGAAGAAAAGGAAAGTTGTCCAAAACAGCTTCCAATCGAATGTTCATGTGATTGGAAAAGTCAGGAGAGTGCAAAGGTACTGTTTTCTATCAGTTGGCAAGCTGCGCACACAATCCCAGTGTTGTACAGCTTCCTTCTTCACCTTCCCGAAGCTGCCGCTCTCTCCGGCTCCCGGAGCCGAAGAAGCGGCTTCTTCGCGCAAAGACGATTGTGCCGCTCACAGTGCTCTCCTTAGCGCGGCTTCTGCCGAAAGACGCCCGGGAGCGGCTCTTAGCTCCGGAGAGCATCGTACCTTCGTCTTTAGCGTCTCTTCTCATCTACATCTCAGCAAAAAGCTTTTCCACTATGTCTGGCTAGGAAAAACTGTGCCAGCACAGAAAACATCTCCCATCGTGTACTAGACATTGCACAGAGGTCCGCCAAATGTTTGGCAGGAAGAAAATAAAAGTTGTCCAAAACAGCTTCCAATCGAATGTTCATGTGATTGGAAAAGTCAGGAGAGTGCAAAGGTACTGTTTTCTATCAGTTGGCAAGCTGCGCACACAATCCCAGTGTTGTACAGCTTCCTTCTTCACCTTCCCGAAGCTGCCGCTCTCTCCGGCTCCCGGAGCCGAAGAAGCGGCTTCTTCGCGCAAAGACGATTGTGCCGCTCACAGTGCTCTCCTTAGCGCGGCTTCTGCCGAAAGACGCCCAGGAGCGGCTCTTATCTCCGGAGAGCATTGTACCTTCGTCCTTAGCGTCTCTTCTCATCTACATCTCAGCAAAACGCTTTTCCACTATGTCTGGCTAGGAAAAACTGTGCCAGCACAGAAAACATCTCCCATCGTGTTCTAGACGTTGCACGGAGGTCTGCCAAGTGTTTGGCAGGAAGAAAAGAAAAGTTGTCCAAAACAGCTTCCAATCGAATGTTCATGTGATTGGAAAAGTCAGGAGAGTGCAAAGGTACTGTTTTCTATCAGTTGGCAAGCTGCGCACACAAT
The DNA here is from genome assembly GCF_035770615.1 of Melospiza melodia melodia. Lineage (NCBI taxonomy): Eukaryota > Metazoa > Chordata > Aves > Passeriformes > Passerellidae > Melospiza > Melospiza melodia. Next base: position 32,465,295 of record NC_086225.1, read on the forward strand.
CCCAGTGTTGTACAGCTTGCTTCTTATCCTTCCCGAAGCTGCCGCTCTCTCCGGCTCCGAGAGCCAAAGAAGCGGCTTCTTCGCGCAAAGACGATTGTGCCGCTCACAGTGCTCTCCTTAGCGTGGCTTCTTCCGAAAGACCCCCGGGAGCGGCTCTTAGCTCCGGAGAGCATTGTACCTTCGTCTTTAGCGTCTCTTCTCATCTACATCTCAGCAAAAAGCTTTTCCACTATGTCTGGCTAGGAAAAACTGTGCCAGCACAGAAAACATCTCCCATCGTGTTCTAGGAGTTGCAGAGATGCCTTCCAAGTGTTTGGCAGGAAGAAAAGGAAAGTTGTCCAAAACAGCTTCCAATCGAATGTTCATGTGATTGGAAAAGTCAGGAGAGTGCAAAGGTACTGTTTTCTATCAGTTGGCAAGCTGCGCACACAATCCCAGTGTTGTACAGCTTGCTTCTTCACCTTCCCGAAGCTGCCGCTCTCTCCGGCTCCCGGAGCCGAAGAAGCGGCTTCTTCGCGCAAAGACGATTGTGCCGCTCACAGTGCTCTCCTTAGCGCGGCTTCTGCCGAAAGACGCCCGGGAGCGGCTCTTAGCTCCGGAGAGCATTGTACCTTCGTCTTTAGCGTCCCTTCTCATCTACATCTCAGCAAAACGCTTTTCCACTATGTCTGGCTAGGAAAAACTGTGCCAGCACAGAAAACATCCCCCATCGTGTTCTAGGAGTTGCAGAGATGTCTGCCAAGTGTTTGGCAGGAAGAAAAGAAAAGTTGTCCAAAACAGCTTCCAATCGAATGTTCATGTGATTGGAAAAGTCAGGAGAGTGCAAAGGTACTGTTTTCTATCAGTTGGCAAGCTGCGCACACAATCCCAGTGTTGTACAGCTTCCTTCTTCACCTTCCCGAAGCTGCCGCTCCCTCCGGCTCCCGGAGCCGAAGAAGCGGCTTCTTCGCGCAAAGACGATTGTGCCGCTCACAGTGCTCTCCTTAGCGCGGCTTCTGCCGAACGACCCCCGGGAGCGGCTCTTAGCTCCGGAGAGCATTGTGCCTTCGTCTTTAGCGTCTCTTCTCATCTACATCTCAGCAAAACGCTTTTCCACTATGTCTGCCTAGGAAAAACTGTGCCAGCACAGAAAACATCTCCCATCGTGTTCTAGGAGTTGCAGAGATGTCTGCCAAATGTTTGGCAGGAAGAAAAGAAAAGTTGTCCAAAACAGCTTCCAATTGAATGTTCATGTGGTTGGAAAAGTCAGGAGAGTGCAAAGGTACTGTTTTCTATCAGTTGGCAAGCTGCGCACACAATCCCAGTGTTGTACAGCTTGCTTCTTATCCTTCCCGAAGCTGCCGCTCTCTCCGGCTCCAGGAGCCGAAGAAGCAGCTTCTTCGCGCAAAGACGATTGTGCCGCTCACAGTGCTCTCCTTAGCGCGGCTTCTGCCGAAAGACGCCCGGGAGTGGCTCTTAGCTCCGGAGAGCATCGTACCTTCGTCTTTAGCGTCTCTTCTCATCTACATCTCAGCAAAACGCTTTTCCACTATGTCTGGCTAGGAAAAACTGTGCCAGCACAGAAAACATCTCCCATCGTGTTCTAGATGTTGCACGGAGGTCTGCCAAGTGTTTGGCAGGAAGAAAAGAAAAGTTGTCCAAAACAGCTTCCAATCGAATGTTCATGTGATTGGAAAAGTCAGGAGAGTGCAAAGGTACTGTTTTCTATCAGTTGGCAAGCTGCGCACACAATCCCAGTGTTGTACAGCTTGCTACTTCACCTTCCCGAAGCTGCCGCTCTCTCCGGCTCCGAGAGCCAAAGAAGCGGCTTCTTCGCGCAAAGACGATTGTGCCGCTCACAGTGCTCTCCTTAGCGCGGCTTCTGCCGAAAGACCCCCGGGAGCGGCTCTTAGCTCCGGAGAGCATTGTACCTTCATCTTTAGCGTCTCTTCTCATCTACATCTCAGCAAAAAGCTTTTCCACTATGTCTGGCTAGGAAAAACTGTGCCAGCACAGAAAACATCTCCCATCGTGTTCTAGGAGTTGCAGAGATGTCTGCCAAATGTTTGGCAGGAAGAAAAGAAAAGTTGTCCAAAACAGCTTCCAATCGAATGTTCATGTGATTGGAAAAGTCAGGAGAGCGCAAAGGTACTGTTTTCTATCAGTTGGCAAGCTGCGCACACAATCCCAGTGTTGTACAGCTTGCTTTTTCACCTTCCCGAAGCTGCCGCTCTCTCCGGCTCCGAGAGCCGAAGAAGCGGCTTCCTCGCGCAAAGACGATTGTGCCGCTCACAGTGCTCTCCTTAGCGCGGCTTCTGCCGAAAGACCCCCGGGAGCGGCTCTTAGCTCCGGAGAGCATTGTACCTTCGTCTTTAGCGTCTCTTCTCATCTACATCTCAGCAAAAAGCTTTTCCACTATGTCTGGCTAGGAAAAACTGTGCCAGCACAGAAAACATCTCCCATCGTGTTCTAGGAGTTGCAGAGATGCCTTCCAAGTGTTTGGCAGGAAGAAAAGGAAAGTTGTCCAAAACAGCTTCCAATCGAATGTTCATGTGATTGGAAAAGTCAGGAGAGTGCAAAGGTACTGTTTTCTATCAGTTGGCAAGCTGCGCACACAATCCCAGTGTTGTACAGCTTGCTTCTTATCCTTCCCGAAGCTGCCGCTCTCTCCGGCTCCCGGAGCCGAAGAAGCGGCTTCTTCGCGCAAAGACGATTGTGCCGCTCACAGTGCTCTCCTTAGCGCGGCTTCTGCCGAAAGACGCCCGGGAGCGGCTCTTAGCTCCGGAGAGCATTGTACCTTCGTCCTTAGCGTCTCTTCTCATCTATATCTCAGCAAAACGCTTTTCCACTATGTCTGGCAAGAAAAAATGTGCCAGCACAGAAAACATCTCCCATCGTGTTCTAGGAGTCGCAGAGATGTCTGCCAAATGTTTGGCAGGAAGAAAAGAAAAGTTGTCCAAAACAGATTCCAATCGAATGTCCATGTGATTGGAAAAGTCAGGAGAGTGCAAAGGTACTGTTTTCTATCAGTTGGCAAGCTGCGCACACAATCCCAGTGTTGTAGAGCTTGCTTTTTCACCTTCCCGAAGCTGCCGCTCTCTCCGGCTCCGAGAGCCGAAGAAGCGGCTTCTTCGCGCAAAGACGATTGTGCCGCTCACAGTGCTCTCCTTAGCGCGGCTTCTGCCGAAAGACGCCCGGGAGCGGCTCTTAGCTCCGGAGAGCATCGTACCTGCGTCTTTAGCGTCTCTTCTCATCTACATCTCAGCAAAACGCTTTTCCACTATGTCTGGCTAGGAAAAACTGTGCCAGCACAGAAAACATCTCCCATCGTGTTCTAGGAGTTGCAGAGATGCCTTCCAAGCGTTTGGCAGGAAGAAAAGGAAAGTTGTCCAAAACAGCTTCCAATCGAATGTTCATGTGATTGGAAAAGTCAGGTGAGTGCAACGGTACTGTTTTCTATCTGTTGGCAAGCTGCGCACACAATCCCAGTGTTGTACAGCTTCCTTCTTCACCTTCCCGTAGCTGCCGCTCTCCCGGGCTCCGAGAGCCGAAGAAGCGGCTTCTTCGCGCAAAGACGATTGTGCCGCTCACAGTGCTCTCCTTAGCGCGGCTTCTGCCGAAAGACGCCCGGGAGCGGCTCTTAGCTCCGGAGAGCATTGTACCTTCGTCTTTAGCGTCTCTTCTCATCTACATCTCAGCAAAAAGCTTTTCCACTATGTCTGGCTAGGAAAAACTGTGCCAGCACAGAAAACATCTCCCATCGTGTTCTAGGAGTTGCAGAGATGCCTTCCAAGTGTTTGGCAGGAAGAAAAGGAAAGTTGTCCAAAACAGCTTCCAATCGAATGTTCATGTGATTGGAAAAGTCAGGAGAGTGCAAAGGTACTGTTTTCTATCAGTTGGCAAGCTGCGCACACAATCCCAGTGTTGTACAGCTTCCTTCTTCACCTTCCCGAAGCTGCCGCTCTCCCCGGCCCCCGGAGCCGAAGAAGCGGCTTCTTCGCGCAAAGACGATTGTGCCGCTCACAGTGCTCTCCTTAGCACGGCTTCTGCCGAAAGACGCCTGGGAGCAACTTATAGCTCCGGAGAGCATTGTACCTTCGTCTTTAGCGTCTCTTCTCATCTACATCTCAGCAAAACGCTCTTCCACTATGTCTGGCTAGGAAAAACTGTGCCAGCACAGAAAACATCTCCCATCGTGTTCTAGACGTTGCACGGAGGTCTGCCAAGTGTTTGGCAGGAAGAAAAGAAAGGTTGTCCAAAACAGCTTCCAATCGAATGTTCATGTGATTGGAAAAGTCAGGAGAGTGCAACGGTACTGTTTTCTATCAGTTGGCAAGCTGCGCACACAATCCCAGTGTTGTACAGCTTGCTTCTTATCCTTCCCGAAGCTGCCGCTCTCTCCGGCTCCCGGAGCCGAAGAAGCGGCTTCTTCGCGCAAAGACGATTGTGCCGCTCACAGTGCTCTCCTTAGCGCGGCTTCTGCCGAAAGACGCCCGGGAGCGGCTCTTAGCTCCGGAGAGCATTGTACCTTCGTCCTTAGCGTCTCTTCTCATCTATATCTCAGCAAAACGCTTTTCCACTATGTCTGGCAAGAAAAAATGTGCCAGCACAGAAAACATCTCCCATCGTGTTCTAGGAGTTGCAGAGATGCCTTCCAAGTGTTTGGCAGGAAGAAAAGGAAAGTTGTCCAAAACAGCTTCCAATCGAATGTTCATGTGATTGGAAAAGTCAGGAGAGTGCAAAGGTACTGTTTTCTATCAGTTGGCAAGCTGCGCACACAATCCCAGTGTTGTACAGTTTGCTTCTTATCCTTCCCGAAGCTGCCGCTCTCTCCGGCTCCCGGAGCCGAAGAAGCGGCTTCTTCGCGCAAAGACGATTGTGCCGCTCACAGTGCTCTCCTTAGCGCGGCTTCTGCCGAAAGACGCCCGGGAGCGGCTCTTAGCTCCGGAGAGCATTGTACCTTCGTCCTTAGCGTCTCTTCTCATCTATATCTCAGCAAAACGCTTTTCCACTATGTCTGGCAAGAAAAAATGTGCCAGCACAGAAAACATCTCCCATCGTGTTCTAGGAGTCGCAGAGATGTCTGCCAAATGTTTGGCAGGAAGAAAAGAAAAGTTGTCCAAAACAGCTTCCAATCGAATGTCCATGTGATTGGAAAAGTCAGGAGAGTGCAAAGGTACTGTTTTCTATCAGTTGGCAAGCTGCGCACACAATCCCAGTGTTGTACAGCTTGCTTTTTCACCTTCCCGAAGCTGCCGCTCTCTCCGGCTCCGAGAGCCGAAGAAGCGGCTTCTTCGCGCAAAGACGATTGTGCCGCTCACAGTGCTCTCCTTAGCGCGGCTTCTGCCGAAAGACGCCCGGGAGCGGCTCTTAGCTCCGGAGAGCATCGTACCTGCGTCTTTAGCGTCTCTTCTCATCTACATCTCAGCAAAACGCTTTTCCACTATGTCTGGCTAGGAAAAACTGTGCCAGCACAGAAAACATCTCCCATCGTGTTCTAGGAGTTGCAGAGATGCCTTCCAAGCGTTTGGCAGGAAGAAAAGGAAAGTTGTCCAAAACAGCTTCCAATCGAATGTTCATGTGATTGGAAAAGTCAGGTGAGTGCAACGGTACTGTTTTCTATCTGTTGGCAAGCTGCGCACACAATCCCAGTGTTGTACAGCTTCCTTCTTCACCTTCCCGTAGCTGCCGCTCTCCCTGGCTCCGAGAGCCGAAGAAGCGGCTTCTTCGCGCAAAGACGATTGTGCCGCTCACAGTGCTCTCCTTAGCGCGGCTTCTGCCGAAAGACGCCCGGGAGCGGCTCTTAGCTCCGGAGAGCATTGTACCTTCGTCTTTAGCGTCTCTTCTCATCTACATCTCAGCAAAAAGCTTTTCCACTATGTCTGGCTAGGAAAAACTGTGCCAGCACAGAAAACATCTCCCATCGTGTTCTAGGAGTTGCAGAGATGCCTTCCAAGTGTTTGGCAGGAAGAAAAGGAAAGTTGTCCAAAACAGCTTCCAATCGAATGTTCATGTGATTGGAAAAGTCAGGAGAGTGCAAAGGTACTGTTTTCTATCAGTTGGCAAGCTGCGCACACAATCCCAGTGTTGTACAGCTTCCTTCTTCACCTTCCCGAAGCTGCCGCTCTCCCCGGCCCCCGGAGCCGAAGAAGCGGCTTCTTCACGCAAAGACGATTGTGCCGCTCACAGTGCTCTCCTTAGCACGGCTTCTGCCGAAAGACGCCTGGGAGCAACTTATAGCTCCGGAGAGCATTGTACCTTCGTCTTTAGCGTCTCTTCTCATCTACATCTCAGCAAAACGCTCTTCCACTATGTCTGGCTAGGAAAAACTGTGCCAGCACAGAAAACATCTCCCATCGTGTTCTAGACGTTGCACGGAGGTCTGCCAAGTGTTTGGCAGGAAGAAAAGAAAGGTTGTCCAAAACAGCTTCCAATCGAATGTTCATGTGATTGGAAAAGTCAGGAGAGTGCAACGGTACTGTTTTCTATCAGTTGGCAAGCTGCGCACACAATCCCAGTGTTGTACAGCTTGCTTCTTCACCTTCCCGAAGCTGCCGCTCTCTCCGGCTCCCGGAGCCGAAGAAGCGGCTTCATCGTGCAAAGAAAGCTGCGCACACAATCCCAGTGTTGGACAGCTTCCTTCTTCACCTTCCCGAAGCTGCCGCTCTCTCCGGCTCCGAGAGCCGAAGAAGCGGCTTCTTCGCGCAAAGACGATTGTGCCGCTCACAGTGCTCTCCTTAGCGCGGCTTCTGCCGAAAGACGCCCGGGAGCGGCTCTTAGCTCCGGAGAGCATTGTACCTTCGTCTTTAGCGTCTCTTCTCATCTACATCTCAGCAAAACGCTTTTCCACTATGTCTGGCTAGGAAAAACTGTGCCAGCACAGAAAACATCTCCTATCGTGTTCTAGGAGTTGCAGAGATGCCTTCCAAGTGTTTGGCAGGAAGAAAAGGAAAGTTTTCCAAAACAGCTTCCAATCGAATGTTCATGTGATTGGAAAAGTCAGGAGAGTGCAAAGGTACTGTTTTCTATCAGTTGGCAAGCTGCGCACACAATCCCAGTGTTGTACAGCTTCCTTCTTCACCTTCCCGAAGCTGCCGCTCTCCCCGGCCCCCGGAGCCGAAGAAGCGGCTTCTTCGCGCAAAGAGGATTGTGCCGCTCACAGTGCTCTCCTTAGCACGGCTTCTGCCGAAAGACGCCTGGGAGCAACTCTTAGCTCCGGAGAGCATTGTACCTTCGTCTTTAGCGTCTCTTCTCATCTACATCTCAGCAAAACACTTTTCCACTATGTCTGGCTAGGAAAAACTTTGCCACCACAGAAAACATCTCCCATCGTGTTCTAGACGTTGCACGGAGGTCTGCCAAGTGTTTGGCAGGAAGAAAAGTAAGGTTGTCCAAAACAGCTTCCAATCAAATGTTCATGTGATTGGAAAAGTCAGGAGAGTGCAACGGTACTGTTTTCTATCAGTTGGCAAGCTGTGCACACAATCCCAGTGTTGTACAGCTTGCTTCTTCACCTTCCCGAAGCTGCCGCTCTCTCCGGCTCCCAGAGCCGAAGAAGCGGCTTCTTCGCGCTAAGAGGATTGTGCCGCTCACAGTGCTCTCCTTAGCGCGGCTTCTGCCAAAAGACGCCCGGGAGCGGCTCTTAGCTCCGGAGAGCATTGTACGTTCGTCTTTAGCGTCTCTTTTCATCTACATCTCAGCAAAACGCTTTTCCACTATGTCTGGCTAGGAAAAACTGTGCCAGCACCGAAAACATCTCCCATCGTGTTCTAGGAGTTGCAGAGATGTCTGCCAAGTGTTTGGCAGGAAGAAAAGAATAGTTGTCCAAAACAGCTTCCAATCGAATGTTCATGTGATTGGAAAAGTCAGGAGAGTGCAACGGTACTGTTTTCTATCAGTTGGCAAGCTGCGCACACAATCCCAGTGTTGTACAGCTTCCTTCTTCACCTTGACGAAGCTGCCGCTCTCTCCGGCTCCCGGAGCCGAAGAAGCGGCTTCATCGTGCAAAGAAAGCTGCGCACACAATCCCAGTGTTGTACAGCTTGCTTCTTCACCTTCCCGAAGCTGCCGCTCTCTCCGGCTCCCGGAGCCGAAGAAGCGGCTTCTTCGCGCAAAGACGATTGTGCCGCTCACAGTGCTCTCCTTAGCGCGGCTTCTGCCGAAAGACGCCCGGGAGCGGCTCTTAGCTCCGGAGAGCATTGTACCTTCGTCCTTAGCGTCTCTTCTCATCTACATCTCAGCAAAACGCTTTTCCACTATGTCTGGCTAGGAAAAACTGTGCCAGCACAGAAAACATCTCCCATCGTGTTCTAGGAGTTGCAGAGATGTCTGCCAAATGTTTGGCAGGAAGAAAATAAAAGTTGACCAAAACAGCTTCCAATCGAATGTCCATGTGATTGGAAAAGTCAGGAGAGTGCAAAGGTACTGTTTTCTATCAGTTGGCAAGCTGCGCACACAATCCCAGTGTTGTACAGCTTGCTTCTTCACCTTCCCGAAGCTGCCGCTCTCTCCGGCTCCAAGAGCCGAAGAAGCGGCTTCTTCGCGCAAAGACGATTGTGCCGCTCACAGTGCTCTCCTTAGCGCGGCTTCTGCCGAAAGACGCCCGGGAGCGGCTCTTAGCTCCGGAGAGCATCGTACCTTCGTCTTTAGCGTCTCTTCTCATCTACATCTCAGCAAAACGCTTTTCCACTATGTCTGGCTAGGAAAAACTGTGCCAGCACAGAAAACATCTCCCATCGTGTTCTAGACGTTGCACGGCGGTCTGCCAAGTGTTTGGTAGGAAGAAAAGAATAGTTGTCCAAAACAGCTTCCAATCGAATGTTCATGTGATTGGAAAAGTCAGGAGAGTGCAAAGGTACTGTTTTCTATCAGTTGGCAAGCTGCGCACACAATCCCAGTGTTGTACAGCTTCCTTCTTCACCTTGACGAAGCTGCCGCTCTCTCCGGCTCCCGGAGCCGAAGAAGCGGCTTCATCGTGCAAAGAAAGCTGCGCACACAATCCCAGTGTTGTACAGCTTGCTTCTTCACCTTCCCGAAGCTGCCGCTCTCTCCGGCTCCCGGAGCCGAAGAAGCGGCTTCTTCGCGCAAAGACGATTGTGCCGCTCACAGTGCTCTCCTTAGCGCGGCTTCTGCCGAAAGACGCCCGGGAGCGGCTCTTAGCTCCGGAGAGCATTGTACCTTCGTCCTTAGCGTCTCTTCTCATCTACATCTCAGCAAAACGCTTTTCCACTATGTCTGGCTAGGAAAAACTGTGCCAGCACAGAAAACATCTCCCATCGTGTTCTAGGAGTTGCAGAGATGTCTGCCAAATGTTTGGCAGGAAGAAAATAAAAGTTGTCCAAAACAGCTTCCAATCGAATGTCCATGTGATTGGAAAAGTCAGGAGAGTGCAAAGGTACTGTTTTCTATCAGTTGGCAAGCTGCGCACACAATCCCAGTGTTGTACAGCTTGCTTCTTCACCTTCCCGAAGCTGCCGCTCTCTCCGGCTCCAAGAGCCGAAGAAGCGGCTTCTTCGCGCAAAGACGATTGTGCCGCTCACAGTGCTCTCCTTAGCGCAGCTTCTGCCGAAAGACGCCCGGGAGCGGCTCTTAGCTCCGGAGAGCATCGTACCTTCGTCTTTAGCGTCTCTTCTCATCTAAATCTCAGCAAAACGCTTTTCCACTATGTCTGGCTAGGAAAAACTGTGCCAGCACAGAAAACATCTCCCATCGTGTTCTAGACGTTGCATGGCGGTCTGCCAAGTGTTTGGTAGGAAGAAAAGAATAGTTGTCCAAAACAGCTTCCAATCGAATGTTCATGTGATTGGAAAAGTCAGGAGAGTGCAACGGTACTGTTTTCTATCAGTTGGCAAGCTGCGCACACAATCCCAGTGTTGTACAGCTTGCTTCTTCACCTTCCCGAAGCTGTAGCTCTCTCCAGCTCCCAGAGCCGAAGAAGCGGCTTCTTCGCCCAAAGAGGATTGTGCCGCTCACAGTGCTCTCCTTAGCGCGGCTGCTGCCGAAAGACGCCCGGGAGCGGCTCTTAGCTCCGGAGAGCATTGTACCTTCGTCTTTAGCGTCTCTTCTCAGCTACATCTCAGCCAAACACTTTTCCATTATGTCTAACTAGGAAAAACTGTGCCAGCACAGAAAACATCTCCCATCGTGTTCTAGGAGTTGTAGAGATGTCTGCCAAGTGTTTGGCAGGAAGAAAAGAAAAGTTATCCAAAACAGCTTCCAATCGAATGCTCATGTGATTGGAAAAGTCAGGAGAGTGCAAAGGTACTGTTTTCTATCAGTTGGCAAGCTGCGCACACAATCCCAGTGTTGTACAGCTTGCTTCTTCACCTTCCCGAAGCTGCCGCTCTCTCCGGCTCCGAGAGCCAAAGAAGCGGCTTCTTCGCGCAAAGACGATTGTGCCGCTCACAGTGCTCTCCTTAGCGCGGCTTCTGCCGAAAGACGCCCGGGAGCGGCTCTTAGCTCTGGAGAGCATCGTACCTTCGTCTTTAGCGTCTCTTCTCATCTACATCTCAGCAAAAAGCTTTTCCACTATGTCTGGCTAGGAAAAACTGTGCCAGCACAGAAAACATCTCCCATCGTGTTCTAGACGTTGCACGGAGGTCTGCCAAGTGTTTGGCAGGAAGAAAAGAAAAGTTGTCCAAAACAGCTTCCAATCGAATGTTCATGTGATTGGAAAAGTCAGGAGAGTGCAAAGGTACTGTTTTCTATCAGTTGGCAAGCTGCGCACACAATCCCAGTGTTGTACAGCTTGCTTCTTATCCTTCCCGAAGCTGCCGCTCTCTCCGGCTCCCGGAGCCGAAGAAGCGGCTTCTTCGCGCAAAGACGATTGTGCCGCTCACAGTGCTCTCCTTAGCGCGGCTTCTGCCGAAAGACGCCCGGGAGCGGCTCTTAGCTCCGGAGGGCATCGTACCTTCATCTTTAGCGTCTCTTCTCATCTACATCTCAGCAAAAAGCTTTTCCACTATGTCTGGCTAGGAAAAACTGTGCCAGCACAGAAAACATCTCCCATCGTGTTCTAGACGTTGCACGGAGGTCTGCAAAGTGTTTGGCAGTAAGAAAAGAAAAGTTGTCCAAAACAGCTTCCAATCGAATGTTCATGTGATTGGAAAAGTCAGGAGAGTGCAAAGGTACTGTTTTCTATCAGTTGGCAAGCTGCACACACAATCCCAGTGTTGTACAGCTTGCTTCTTCACCTTCCCGAAGCTGCCGCTCTCTCCGGCTCCCGGAGCCGAAGAAGCGGCTTCTTCGCGCAAAGACGATTGTGCCGCTCACAGTGCTCTCCTTAGCGCGGCTTCTGCCGAAAGACGCCCGGGAGCGGCTCTTAGCTCCGGAGGGCATCGTACCTTCGTATTTAGCGTCTCTTCTCATCTACATCTCAGCAAAAAGCTTTTCCACTATGTCTGGCTAGGAAAAACTGTGCCAGCACAGAAAACATCTCCCATCGTGTTCTAGACGTTGCACGGAGGTCTGCCAAGTGTTTGGCAGGAAGAAAAGAAAAGTTGTCCAAAACAGCTTCCAATCGAATGTTCATGTGATTGGAAAAGTCAGGAGAGTGCAACGGTACTGTTTTCTATCAGTTGGCAAGCTGCGCACACAATCCCAGTGTTGTACAGCTTGCTTCTTCACCTTTCCGAAGCTGCCGCTCTCTCCGGCTCCCGGAGCCGAAGAAGCGGCTTCTTCGAGCAAAGACGATTGTGCCGCTCACAGGTCTCTCCTTAGCGCGGCTTCTGCCGAAAGACCCCCGGGAGCGGCTCTTAGCTCCGGAGAGCATTGTACCTTCGTCTTTAGTGTCTCTTCTCATCTACATCTCAGCAAAAAGCTTTTCCACTATGTCTGGCTAGGAAAAACTGTGCCAGCACAGAAAACATCTCCCCTCGGTTTGTAGAAGTTGCAGAGATGTCTGCCAAGTGTTTGGCAGGAAGAAAAGAAAAGTTGTCCAAAATAGCTTCCAATCGAATGTTCATGTGATTGGAGAAGTCAGGAGAGTGCAAAGGTACTGTTTTCTATCAGTTGGCAAGCTGCGCACACAATCCCAGTGTTGTACAGCTTCCTTCTTCACCTTCCCGAAGCTGCCGCTCTCTCCGGCTCCCGGAGCCGAAGAAGCGGCTTCTTCGCGAAAAGACGATTGTGCCGCTCACAATGCTCTCCTTAGCGCGGCTTCTGCCGAAAGACGGCCGGGAGCGGCTCTTAGCTCCGGAGAGCATTGTACCTTCGTCTTTAGCGTCTCTTCTCATCTACATCTCAGCAAAACGCTTTTCCACTATGTCTGGCTAGGAAAAACTGTGCCAGCACAGAAAACATCTCCCATCGTGTTCTAGACGTTGCACGGAGGTCTGCCAAGTGTTTGGCAGGAAGAAAAGAAAAGTTGTCCAAAACAGCTTCCAATCGAATGTTCATGTGATTGGAAAAGTCAGGAGAGTGCAAAGGTACTGTTTTCTATCAGTTGGCAAGCTGCGCACACAATCCCAGTGTTGTACAGCTTGCTTCTTCACCTTCCCGAAGCTGCCGCTCTCTCCGGCTCCGAGAGCCGAAGAAGCGGCTTCTTCGCGCAAAGACGATTGTCCCGCTCACAGTGCTCTCCTTAGCGCGGCTTCTGCCGAAAGACCCCCGGGAGCGGCTCTTAGCTCCGGAGAGCATTGTACCTTCGTCTTTAGCGTCACTTCTCATCTACATCTCAGCAAAACGCTTTTCCACTATGTCTGGCTAGGAAAAACTGTGCCAGCACAGAAAACATCTCCCATCGTGTCCTAGGATTTTCAGAGATGTCTGCCAAATGTTTGGCAGGAAGAAAAGGAAAGTTGTCCAAAACAGCTTCCAATCGAATGTTCATGTGATTGGAAAAGTCAGGAGAGTGCAAAGGTACTGTTTTCTATCAGTTGGCAAGCTGCGCACACAATCCCAGTGTTGTACAGCTTGCTTTTTCACCTTCCCGAAGCTGCCGCTCTCTCCGGCTCCGAGAGCCGAAGAAGCGGCTTCTTCGCGCAAAGACGATTGTGCCGCACACAGTGCTCTCCTTAGCGCAGCTTCTGCCGAAAGACCCCCGGGAGCGGCTCTTAGCTCCGGAGAGCATTGTACCTTCGTCTTTAGCGTCTCTTCTCATCTACATAACAGCAAAAAGCTTTTCCACTATGTCTGGCTAGGAAAAACTGTGCCAGCACAGAAAACATCTCCCATCGTGTTCTAGGAGTTGCAGAGATGCCTTCCAAGTGTTTGGCAGGAAGAAAAGGAAAGTTGTCCAAAACAGCTTCCAATCGAATGCTCATGTGATTGGAAAAGTCAGGAGAGTGCAAAGGTACTGTTTTCTATCAGTTGGCAAGCTGCGCACACAATCCCAGTGTTGTACAGCTTGCTTCTTCACCTTCCTGAAGCTGCCGCTCTCTCCGGCTCCCGGAGCCGAAGAAGCGGCTTCTTCGCGCAAAGACGATTGTGCCGCTCACAGTGCTCTCCTTAAAGCGGCTTCTGCCGAAAGACGCCCAGGAGCGGCTCTTAGCTCCGGAGAGCATCGTACCTTCGTCTTTAGCGTCTCTTCTCATCTACATCTCAGCAAAAAGCTTTTCCACTATGTCTGGCTAGGAAAAACTGTGCCAGCACAGAAAACATCTCCCATCGTGTTCTAGGAGTTGCAGAGATGCCTTCCAAGCGTTTGGCAGGAAGAAAAGGAAAGTTGTCCAAAACAGCTTCCAATCGAATGTTCATGTGATTGGAAAAGTCAGGAGAGTGCAAAGGTACTGTTTTCTATCAGTTGGCAAGCTGCGCACACAATCCCAGTGTTGTAAGGCTTCCTTCTTCACCTTCCCGAAGCTGCCGCTCTCCCCGGCCCCCGGAGCCGAAGAAGCGGCTTCTTCGCGCAAAGAGGATTGTGCCGCTCACAGTGCTATCCTTAGCACGGCTTCTGCCGAAAGACGCCTGGGAGCAACTCTTAGCTCCGGAGAGCGTTGTACCTTCGTCTTTAGCGTCTCTTCTCATCTACATCTCAGCAAAACGCTTTTCCACTATGTCTGGCTAGGAAAAACTGTGCCAGCACAGAAAACATCTCCCATCGTGTTCTAGACGTTGCACGGAGGTCTGCCAAGTGTTTGGCAGGAAGAAAAGAAAAGTTGTCCAAAACAGCTTCCAATCGAATGTTCATGTGATTGGAAAAGTCAGGAGAGTGCAACGGTACTGTTTTCTATCAGTTGGCAAGCTGCGCACACAATCCCAGTGTTGTACAGCTTGCTTCTTCACCTTCCCGAAGCTGCCGCTCTCTCCAGCTCCCAGAGCCGAAGAAGCGGCTTCATCGCGCAAAGAAGGCTGCGCACACAATCCCAGTGTTGTACAGCTTCCTTCTTCACCTTCCCGAAGCTGCCGCTCTCTCCGGCTCCCGGAGCCGAAGAAGCGGCTTCTTCGCGCAAAGACGCTTGTGCCGCTCACAGTGCTCTCCTTAGCGCGGCTTCTGCCGAAAGACGCCCGGGAGCGGCTCTTAGCTCCGGAGAGCATTGTACCTTCGTCTTTAGCGTTTCTTCTCATCTACATCTCAGCAAAACGCTTTTCCACTATGTCTGGCTAGGAAAAACTGTGCCAGCACAGAAAACATCTCCCATCGTGTTCTAGGAGTTGCAGAGATGTCTGCCAAGTGTTTGGCAGGAAGAAAAGAAAAGTTGTCCAAAACAGCTTCCAATCGAATGTTCATGTGATTGGAAAAGTCAGGAGAGTGCAAAGGTACTGTTTTCTATCAGTTGGCAAGCTGCGCACACAATCCCAGTGTTGTACAGCTTGCTTCTTCACCTTCCCGAAGCTGCCGCTCTCTCCAGCTCCCAGAGCCGAAGAAGCGGCTTCTTCGCACAAAGACGATTGTGCCGCTCACAGTGCTCTCCTTAGCGCGGCTTCTGCCGAAAGACGCCCGGGAGCGGCTCTTAGCTCCGGAGAGCATTGTACTTTCGTCTTTAGCGTCTCTTCTCAGCTACATATCAGCAAAACGCTTTTCCAATATGTCTGGCTAGGAAAAACTGTGCCAGCACAGAAAACATCTCCCATCGTGTTCTAGGAGTTGCAGAGATGTCTGCCAAGTGTTTGGCAGGAAGAAAAGAAAAGTTGTCCAAAACAGCTTCCAATCGAATGTTCATGTGATTGGAAAAGTCAGGAGAGTGCAAAGGTACTGTTTTCTATCAGTTGGCAAGCTGCGCACACAATCCCAGTGTTGTACAGCTTCCTTCTTCACCTTCCCGAAGCTGCCGCTCTCTCCGGCTCCCGGAGCCGAAGAAGTGGCTTCTTCGCGCAAAGACGATTGTGCCGCTCACAGTGCTCTCCTTAGCACGGCTTCTGCCGAAAGACGCCTGGGAGCAACTCTTAGCTCCGGAGAGCATTGTACCTTCGTCTTTAGCGTCTCTTCTCATCTACATCTCAGCAAAACGCTTTTCCACTATGTCTGGCTAGGAAAAGCTGTGCCAGCACAGAAAACATCTCCCATCGTATTCTAGACGTTGCACGGAGGTCTGCACAGTGTTTGGCAGGAAGAAAAGAAAAGTTGTCCAAAACAGCTTCCAATCGAATGTTCATGTGATTGGAACAGTCAGGAGAGTGCAACGGTACTGTTTTCTAGCAGTTGGCAAGCTGCGCACACAATCCCAGTGTTGTACAGCTTGCTTCTTCACCTTCCCGAAGCTGCCGCTCTCTCCGGCTCCCAGAGCCGAAGAAGCGGCTTCTTCGCGCAAAGACGATTGTGCCGCTCACAGTGCTCTCCTTCGCGCGGCTTCTGCCGAAAGACGCCCGGGAGCGGCTCTTAGCTCCGGAGAGCATTGTACCTTCGTCTTTAGCGTCTCTTCTCATCTACATCTCAGCAAAACGCTTTTCCACTATGTCTGGCTAGGAAAAACTGTGCCAGCACAGAAAACATCTCCCATCGTGTTCTAGGAGTTGCAGAGATGTCTGCCAAGTGTTTGGCAGGAAGAAAAGAAAAGTTGTCCAAAACAGCTTCCAATCGAATGTTCATGTGATTGGAAAAGTCAGGAGAGTGCAAAGGTACTGTTTTCTATCAGTTGGCAAGCTGCGCACACAATCCCAGTGTTGTACAACTTGCTTCTTCACTTTCCCGAAGCTGCCGCTCTCCCCGGCTCCGAGAGCCGAAAAAGCGGCTTCTTCGCGCAAAGACGATTGTGCCGCTCACAGTGCTCTCCTTAGCGCAGCTTCTGCCGAAAGACCCCCGAGAGCGGCTCTTAGCTCCGGAGAGCATTGTACCTTCGTCTTTAGCGTCTCTTCTCATCTACATCTCAGCAAAACGCTTTTCCACTATGTCTGGCTAGGAAAAATTGTGCCAGCACAGAAAACATCTCCCATCGTGTTCTAGACGTTGCACGGAGCTCTGCTGAGTGTTTGGCAGGAAGAAAAGAAAAGTTGTCCAAAACAGCTTCCAATCGAATGTTCATGTGATTGGAAAAGTCAGGAGAGTGCAAAGGTACTGTTTTCTATCAGTTGGCAAGCTGCGCACACAATCCCAGTGTTGTACAGCTTGCTTCTTCACCTTCCCGAAGCTGCCGCTCTCTCCAGCTCCCAGAGCCGAAGAAGCGGCTTCTTCGCGCAAAGACGATTGTGCCGCTCACAGTGCTCTCCTTAGCGCGGCTTGTGCCGAAAGACGCCCGGGAGCAGCTCTTAGGTCCGGAGAGCATCGTACCTTCCTCTTTAGAGTCTCTTCTCATCTACATCTCAGCAAAACGCTTTTCCACTATGTCTGGCTAAGAAAAAACTGTGCCAGCACAGAAAACATCTTCCATCGTGTTCTAGGAGTTGCAGAGATGCCTTCCAAGTGTTTGGCAGGAAGAAAAGGAAAGTTGTCCAAAACAGCTTCCAATCGAATGTTCATGTGATTGGAAAAGTCAGGAGAGTGCAACGGTACTGTTTTCTATCAGTTGGCAAGCTGCGCACACAATCCCAGTGTTGTACAGCTTGCTTCTTCACCTTCCCGAAGCTGCCGCTCTCTCCAGCTCCGAGAGCCGAAGAAGCGGCTTCTTCGCGCAAAGACGATTGTGCCGCTCACAGTGCTCTCCTTAGCGCGGCTTCTGCCGAAAGACGCCCGGGAGCGGCTCTTAGCTCCGGAGAGCATTGTACCTTCGTCTTTAGCGTCTCTTCTCATCTGCATCTCAGCAAAACGCTTTTCCACTATGTCTGGCTAGGAAAAACTGTGCCAGCACAGAAAACATCTCCCATCGTGTTCTAGGAGTTGCAGAGATGCCTTCCAAGTGTTTGGCAGGAAGAAAAGGAAAGTTGTCCAAAACAGCTTCCAATCGAATGTTCATGTGATTGGAAAAGTCAGGAGAGTGCAACGGTACTGTTTTCTATCAGTTGGCAAGCTGCGCACACAATCCCAGTGTTGTATAGCTTGCTTCTTCACCTTCCCGAAGCTGCCGCTCTCTCCAGCTCCCAGAGCCGAAGAAGCGGCTTCATCGCGCAAAGAAGGCTGCGCACACAATCCCAGTGTTGTACAGCTTCCTTCTTCACCTTCCCGAAGCTGCCGCTCTCTCCGGCTCCCGGAGCCGAAGAAGCGGCTTCTTCGCGCAAAGACGCTTGTGCCGCTCACAGTGCTCTCCTTAGCGCGGCTTCTGCCGAAAGACGCCCGGGAGCGGCTCTTAGCTCCGGAGAGCATTGTACCTTCGTCTTTAGCGTTTCTTCTCATCTACATCTCAGCAAAACGCTTTTCCACTATGTCTGGCTAGGAAAAACTGTGCCAGCACAGAAAACATCTCCCATCGTGTTCTAGGAGTTGCAGAGATGTCTGCCAAGTGTTTGGCAGGAAGAAAAGAAAAGTTGTCCAAAACAGCTTCCAATCGAATGTTCATGTGATTGGAAAAGTCAGGAGAGTGCAAAGGTACTGTTTTCTATCAGTTGGCAAGCTGCGCACACAATCCCAGTGTTGTACAGCTTGCTTCTTCACCTTCCCGAAGCTGCCGCTCTCTCCAGCTCCCAGAGCCGAAGAAGCGGCTTCTTCGCACAAAGACGATTGTGCCGCTCACAGTGCTCTCCTTAGCGCGGCTTCTGCCGAAAGACGCCCGGGAGCGGCTCTTAGCTCCGGAGAGCATTGTACTTTCGTCTTTAGCGTCTCTTCTCAGCTACATATCAGCAAAACGCTTTTCCAATATGTCTGGCTAGGAAAAACTGTGCCAGCACAGAAAACATCTCCCATCGTGTTCTAGGAGTTGCAGAGATGTCTGCCAAGTGTTTGGCAGGAAGAAAAGAAAAGTTGTCCAAAACAGCTTCCAATCGAATGTTCATGTGATTGGAAAAGTCAGGAGAGTGCAAAGGTACTGTTTTCTATCAGTTGGCAAGCTGCGCACACAATCCCAGTGTTGTACAGCTTCCTTCTTCACCTTCCCGAAGCTGCCGCTCTCTCCGGCTCCCGGAGCCGAAGAAGTGGCTTCTTCGCGCAAAGACGATTGTGCCGCTCACAGTGCTCTCCTTAGCACGGCTTCTGCCGAAAGACGCCTGGGAGCAACTCTTAGCTCCGGAGAGCATTGTACCTTCGTCTTTAGCGTCTCTTCTCATCTACATCTCAGCAAAACGCTTTTCCACTATGTCTGGCTAGGAAAAGCTGTGCCAGCACAGAAAACATCTCCCATCGTATTCTAGACGTTGCACGGAGGTCTGCACAGTGTTTGGCAGGAAGAAAAGAAAAGTTGTCCAAAACAGCTTCCAATCGAATGTTCATGTGATTGGAAAAGTCAGGAGAGTGCAACGGTACTGTTTTCTAGCAGTTGGCAAGCTGCGCACACAATCCCAGTGTTGTACAGCTTGCTTCTTCACCTTCCCGAAGCTGCCGCTCTCTCCGGCTCCCAGAGCCGAAGAAGCGGCTTCTTCGCGCAAAGACGCTTGTGCCGCTCACAGTGCTCTCCTTAGCGCGGCTTCTGCCGAAAGACGCCCGGGAGCGGCTCTTAGCTCCGGAGAGCATTGTACCTTCGTCTTTAGCGTTTCTTCTCATCTACATCTCAGCAAAACGCTTTTCCACTATGTCTGGCTAGGAAAAACTGTGCCAGCACAGAAAACATCTCCCATCGTGTTCTAGGAGTTGCAGAGATGTCTGCCAAGTGTTTGGCAGGAAGAAAAGAAAAGTTGTCCAAAACAGCTTCCAATCGAATGTTCATGTGATTGGAAAAGTCAGGAGAGTGCAAAGGTACTGTTTTCTATCAGTTGGCAAGCTGCGCACACAATCCCAGTGTTGTACAACTTGCTTCTTCACTTTCCCGAAGCTGCCGCTCTCCCCGGCTCCGAGAGCCGAAAAAGCGGCTTCTTCGCGCAAAGACGATTGTGCCGCTCACAGTGCTCTCCTTAGCGCAGCTTCTGCCGAAAGACCCCCGAGAGCGGCTCTTAGCTCCGGAGAGCATTGTACCTTCGTCTTTAGCGTCTCTTCTCATCTACATCTCAGCAAAACGCTTTTCCACTATGTCTGGCTAGGAAAAACTGTGCCAGCACAGAAAACATCTCCCATCGTGTTCTAGACATTGCACGGAGCTCTGCTGAGTGTTTGGCAGGAAGAAAAGAAAAGTTGTCCAAAACAGCTTCCAATCGAATGTTCATGTGATTGGAAAAGTCAGGAGAGTGCAAAGGTACTGTTTTCTATCAGTTGGCAAGCTGCGCACACAATCCCAGTGTTGTACAGCTTGCTTCTTCACCTTCCCGAAGCTGCCGCTCTCTCCAGCTCCCAGAGCCGAAGAAGCGGCTTCTTCGCGCAAAGACGATTGTGCCGCTCACAGTGCTCTCCTTAGCGCGGCTTGTGCCGAAAGACGCCCGGGAGCAGCTCTTAGGTCCGGAGAGCATCGTACCTTCCTCTTTAGAGTCTCTTCTCATCTACATCTCAGCAAAACGCTTTTCCACTATGTCTGGCTAGGAAAAACTGTGCCAGCACAGAAAACATCTCCCATCGTGTTCTAGGAGTTGCAGAGATGCCTTCCAAGTGTTTGGCAGGAAGAAAAGGAAAGTTGTCCAAAACAGCTTCCAATCGAATGTTCATGTGATTGGAAAAGTCAGGAGAGTGCAACGGTACTGTTTTCTATCAGTTGGCAAGCTGCGCACACAATCCCAGTGTTGTACAGCTTGCTTCTTCACCTTCCCGAAGCTGCCGCTCTCTCCGGCTCCCGGAGCCGAAGAAGTGGCTTCTTCGCGCAAAGACGATTGTGCCGCTCACAGTGCTCTCCTTAGCACGGCTTCTGCCGAAAGACGCCTGGGAGCAACTCTTAGCTCCGGAGAGCATTGTACCTTCGTCTTTAGCGTCTCTTCTCATCTACATCTCAGCAAAACGCTTTTCCACTATGTCTGGCTAGGAAAAGCTGTGCCAGCACAGAAAACATCTCCCATCGTATTCTAGACGTTGCACGGAGGTCTGCACAGTGTTTGGCAGGAAGAAAAGAAAAGTTGTCCAAAACAGCTTCCAATCGAATGTTCATGTGATTGGAAAAGTCAGGAGAGTGCAACGGTACTGTTTTCTAGCAGTTGGCAAGCTGCGCACACAATCCCAGTGTTGTACAGCTTGCTTCTTCACCTTCCCGAAGCTGCCGCTCTCTCCGGCTCCCAGAGCCGAAGAAGCGGCTTCTTCGCGCAAAGACGATTGTGCCGCTCACAGTGCTCTCCTTCGCGCGGCTTCTGCCGAAAGACGCCCGGGAGCGGCTCTTAGCTCCGGAGAGCATTGTACCTTCGTCTTTAGCGTCTCTTCTCATCTACATCTCAGCAAAACGCTTTTCCACTATGTCTGGCTAGGAAAAACTGTGCCAGCACAGAAAACATCTCCCATCGTGTTCTAGGAGTTGCAGAGATGTCTGCCAAGTGTTTGGCAGGAAGAAAAGAAAAGTTGTCCAAAACAGCTTCCAATCGAATGTTCATGTGATTGGAAAAGTCAGGAGAGTGCAAAGGTACTGTTTTCTATCAGTTGGCAAGCTGCGCACACAATCCCAGTGTTGTACAACTTGCTTCTTCACTTTCCCGAAGCTGCCGCTCTCCCCGGCTCCGAGAGCCGAAAAAGCGGCTTCTTCGCGCAAAGACGATTGTGCCGCTCACAGTGCTCTCCTTAGCGCAGCTTCTGCCGAAAGACCCCCGAGAGCGGCTCTTAGCTCCGGAGAGCATTGTACCTTCGTCTTTAGCGTCTCTTCTCATCTACATCTCAGCAAAACGCTTTTCCACTATGTCTGGCTAGGAAAAACTGTGCCAGCACAGAAAACATCTCCCATCGTGTTCTAGACGTTGCACGGAGCTCTGCTGAGTGTTTGGCAGGAAGAAAAGAAAAGTTGTCCAAAACAGCTTCCAATCGAATGTTCATGTGATTGGAAAAGTCAGGAGAGTGCAAAGGTACTGTTTTCTATCAGTTGGCAAGCTGCGCACACAATCCCAGTGTTGTACAGCTTGCTTCTTCACCTTCCCGAAGCTGCCGCTCTCTCCAGCTCCCAGAGCCGAAGAAGCGGCTTCTTCGCGCAAAGACGATTGTGCCGCTCACAGTGCTCTCCTTAGCGCGGCTTGTGCCGAAAGACGCCCGGGAGCAGCTCTTAGGTCCGGAGAGCATCGTACCTTCCTCTTTAGAGTCTCTTCTCATCTACATCTCAGCAAAACGCTTTTCCACTATGTCTGGCTAGGAAAAACTGTGCCAGCACAGAAAACATCTCCCATCGTGTTCTAGGAGTTGCAGAGATGCCTTCCAAGTGTTTGGCAGGAAGAAAAGGAAAGTTGTCCAAAACAGCTTCCAATCGAATGTTCATGTGATTGGAAAAGTCAGGAGAGTGCAACGGTACTGTTTTCTATCAGTTGGCAAGCTGCGCACACAATCCCAGTGTTGTACAGCTTGCTTCTTCACCTTCCCGAAGCTGCCGCTCTCTCCTGCTCCGAGAGCCGAAGAAGCGGCTTCTTCGCGCAAAGACGATTGTGCCGCTCACAGTGCTCTCCTTAGCGCGGCTTCTGCCGAAAGACGCCCGGGAGCGGCTCTTAGCTCCGGAGAGCATTGTACCTTCGTCTTTAGCGTCTCTTCTCATCTGCATCTCGGCAAAACGCTTTTCCACTATGTCTGGCTAGGAAAAACTGTGCCAGCACAGAAAACATCTCCCATCGTGTTCTAGGAGTTGCAGAGATGCCTTCCAAGTGTTTGGCAGGAAGAAAAGGAAAGTTGTCCAAAACAGCTTCCAATCGAATGTTCATGTGATTGGAAAAGTCAGGAGAGTGCAACGGTACTGTTTTCTATCAGTTGGCAAGCTGCGCACACAATCCCAGTGTTGTATAGCTTGCTTCTTCACCTTCCCGAAGCTGCCGCTCTCTCCAGCTCCCAGAGCCGAAGAAGCGGCTTCATCGCGCAAAGAAGGCTGCGCACACAATCCCAGTGTTGTACAGCTTCCTTCTTCACCTTCCCGAAGCTGCCGCTCTCTCCGGCTCCCGGAGCCGAAGAAGCGGCTTCTTCGCGCAAAGACGCTTGTGCCGCTCACAGTGCTCTCCTTAGCGCGGCTTCTGCCGAAAGACGCCCGGGAGCGGCTCTTAGCTCCGGAGAGCATTGTACCTTCGTCTTTAGCGTTTCTTCTCATCTACATCTCAGCAAAACGCTTTTCCACTATGTCTGGCTAGGAAAAACTGTGCCAGCACAGAAAACATCTCCCATCGTGTTCTAGGAGTTGCAGAGATGTCTGCCAAGTGTTTGGCAGGAAGAAAAGAAAAGTTGTCCAAAACAGCTTCCAATCGAATGTTCATGTGATTGGAAAAGTCAGGAGAGTGCAAAGGTACTGTTTTCTATCAGTTGGCAAGCTGCGCACACAATCCCAGTGTTGTACAGCTTGCTTCTTCACCTTCCCGAAGCTGCCGCTCTCTCCAGCTCCCAGAGCCGAAGAAGCGGCTTCTTCGCACAAAGACGATTGTGCCGCTCACAGTGCTCTCCTTAGCGCGGCTTCTGCCGAAAGACGCCCGGGAGCGGCTCTTAGCTCCGGAGAGCATTGTACTTTCGTCTTTAGCGTCTCTTCTCATCTACATCTCAGCAAAACGCTTTTCCACTATGTCTGGCTAGGAAAAACTGTGCCAGCACAGAAAACATCTCCCATCGTATTCTAGACGTTGCACGGAGGTCTGCCAAGTGTTTGGCAGGAAGAAAAGAAAAGTTGTCCAAAACAGCTTCCAATCGAATGTTCATGTGATTGGAAAAGTCAGGAGAGTGCAACGGTACTGTTTTCTAGCAGTTGGCAAGCTGCGCACACAATCCCAGTGTTGTACAGCTTGCTTCTTCACCTTCCCGAAGCTGCCGCTCTCTCCGGCTCCCAGAGCCGAAGAAGCGGCTTCTTCGTGCAAAGACGATTGTGCCGCTCACAGTGCTCTCCTTCGCGCGGCTTCTGCCGAAAGACGCCCGGGAGCGGCTCTTAGCTCCGGAGAGCATTGTACCTTCGTCTTTAGCGTCTCTTCTCATCTACATCTCAGCAAAACGCTTTTCCACTATGTCTGGCAAGGAAAAACTGTGCCAGCACAGAAAACATCTCCCATCGTGTTCTAGGAGTTGCAGAGTTGTCTGCCAAATGTTTGGCAGGAAGAAAAGAAAAGTTGTCCAAAACAGCTTCCAATCGAATGTTCATGTGATTGGAAAAGTCAGGAGAGTGCAAAGGTACTGTTTTCTATCAGTTGGCAAGCTGCGCACACAATCCCAGTGTTGTACAACTTGCTTCTTCACCTTCCCGAAGCTGCCGCTCTCCCCGGCTCCGAGAGCCGAAAAAGCGGCTTCTTCGCGCAAAGACGATTGTGCCGCTCACAGTGCTCTCCTTAGCGCAGCTTCTGCCGAAAGACCCCCGAGAGCGGCTCTTAGCTCCGGAGAGCATTGTACCTTCGTCTTTAGCGTCTCTTCTCATCTACATCTCAGCAAAACGCTTTTCCACTATGTCTGGCAAGGAAAAACTGTGCCAGCACAGAAAACATCTCCCATCGTGTTCTAGGAGTTGCAGAGTTGTCTGCCAAATGTTTGGCAGGAAGAAAAGAAAAGTTGTCCAAAACAGCTTCCAATCGAATGTTCATGTGATTGGAAAAGTCAGGAGAGTGCAAAGGTACTGTTTTCTATCAGTTGGCAAGCTGCGCACACAATCCCAGTGTTGTACAACTTGCTTCTTCACCTTCCCGAAGCTGCCGCTCTCCCCGGCTCCGAGAGCCGAAAAAGCGGCTTCTTCGCGCAAAGACGATTGTGCCGCTCACAGTGCTCTCCTTAGCGCAGCTTCTGCCGAAAGACCCCCGAGAGCGGCTCTTAGCTCCGGAGAGCATTGTACCTTCGTCTTTAGCGTCTCTTCTCATCTACATCTCAGCAAAACGCTTTTCCACTATGTCTGGCTAGGAAAAACTGTGCCAGCACAGAAAACATCTCCCATCGTGTTCTAGACGTTGCACGGAGCTCTGCTGAGTGTTTGGCAGGAAGAAAAGAAAAGTTGTCCAAAACAGCTTCCAATCGAATGTTCATGTGATTGGAAAAGTCAGGAGAGTGCAAAGGTACTGTTTTCTATCAGTTGGCAAGCTGCGCACACAATCCCAGTGTTGTACAGCTTGCTTCTTCACCTTCCCGAAGCTGCCGCTCTCTCCAGCTCCCAGAGCCGAAGAAGCGGCTTCTTCGCGCAAAGACGATTGTGCCGCTCACAGTGCTCTCCTTAGCGCGGCTTGTGCCGAAAGACGCCCGGGAGCAGCTCTTAGGTCCGGAGAGCATCGTACCTTCCTCTTTAGAGTCTCTTCTCATCTACATCTCAGCAAAACGCTTTTCCACTATGTCTGGCTAGGAAAAACTGTGCCAGCACAGAAAACATCTTCCATCGTGTTCTAGGAGTTGCAGAGATGCCTTCCAAGTGTTTGGCAGGAAGAAAAGGAAAGTTGTCCAAAACAGCTTCCAATCGAATGTTCATGTGATTGGAAAAGTCAGGAGAGTGCAACGGTACTGTTTTCTATCAGTTGGCAAGCTGCGCACACAATCCCAGTGTTGTACAGCTTGCTTCTTCACCTTCCCGAAGCTGCCGCTCTCTCCAGCTCCCAGAGCCGAAGAAGCGGCTTCATCGCGCAAAGAAAGCTGTGCACACAATCCCAGTCTTGTACAGCTTCCTTCTTTACCTTCCCGAAGCTGCCGCTCTCACCGGCTCCCGGAGCCGAAGAAGCGGCTTCTTCGCGCAAAGACGATTGTGCCGCTCACAGTGCTCTCCTTAGCGCGGCTTCTGCCGAAAGACGCCCGGGAGCGGCTCTTAGCTCCGGAGAGCATTGTACCTTCCTCTTTAGCGTCTCTTCTCAGCTACATATCAGCAAAACGCTTTTCCACTATGTCTGGCTAGGAAAAACTGTGCCAGCACAGAAAACATCTCCCATCGTGTTCTAGGAGTTGCAGAGATGTCTGCCAAGTGTTTGGCAGGAAGAAAAGAAAAGTTGTCCAAAACAGCTTACAATCGAATGCTCATGTGATTGGAAAAGTCAGGAGAGTGCAAAGGTACTGTTTTCTATCAGTTGGCAAGCTGCGCACACAATCCCAGTGTTGTACAGCTTGCTTCTTCACCTTCCCGAAGCTGCCGCTCTCTCCGGCTCCCGGAGCAGAAAAAGCGGCGTCTTCGCGCAAAGACGATTGTGCCGCTCACAGTGCTCTCCTTAGCGCGGCTTCTGCCGAAAGACGCCTGGGAGCAACTCTTAGCTCCGGAGAGCATTGTACCTTCGTCTTTAGCGTCTCTTCTCATCTACATCTCAGCAAAACGCTTTTCCACTATGTCTGGCTAGGAAAAACTGTGCCAGCACAGAAAACATCTCCCATCGTGTTCTAGACGTTGCACGGAGGTCTGCCAAGTGTTTGGCAGGAAGAAAAGAAAAGTTGTCCAAAACAGCTTCCAATCGAATGTTCATGTGATTGGAAAATTCAGGAGAGTGCAACGGTACTGTTTTCTATCAGTTGGCAAGCTGCGCCCACAATCCCAGTGTTGTACAGCTTGCTTCTTCACCTTCCCGAAGCTGCCGCTCTCTCCAGCTCCCAGAGCCGAAGAAGCGGCTTCTTCACGCAAAGACGATTGTGCTGCTCACAGTGCTCTCCTTAGCGCGGCTTGTGCCGAAAGACGCCCGGGAGCGGCTCTTAGCTCCGGAGAGCATCGTACCTTCCTCTTTAGAGTCTCTTCTCTTCTACATCTCAGCAAAACGCTTTTCCACTATGTCTGGCTAGGAAAAACTGTGCCAGCAGAGAAAACATCTCCCATCGTGTTCTAGGAGTTGCAGAGATACCTTCCAAGTGTTTGGCAGGAAGAAAAGGAAAGTTGTCCAAAACAGCTTCCAATCGAATGTTCATGTGATTGGAAAAGTCAGGAGAGTGCAAAGGTACTGTTTTCTATCAGTTGGCAAGCTGCGCACACAATCCCAGTGTTGTACAGCTTGCTTCTTCACCTTCCCGAAGCTGCCGCTCTCTCCGGCTCCGAGAGCCAAAGAAGCGGCTTCTTCGCGCAAAGACGATTGTCCCGCTCACAGTGCTCTCCTTAGCGCGGCTTGTGCCGAAAGACCCCCGGGAGCGGCTCTTAGCTCCGGAGAGCATTGTACCTTCGTCTTTAGCGTCTCTTCTCATCTACATCTCAGCAAAACGCTTTTCCACTCTGTCTGCCTAGGAAAAACTGTGCCAGCACAGAAAACATCTCCCATCGTGTTCTAGACGTTGCAGTGATGTCTGCCAAATGTTTGGCAGGAAGAAAAGAAAAGTTGTCCAAAACAGCTTCCAATCGAATGTTCATGTGATTGGAAAAGTCAGGAGAGTGCAAAGGTACTGTTTTCTATCAGTTGGCAAGCTGCGCACACAATCCCAGTGTTGTACAGCTTCCTTCTTCACCTTCCCGAAGCTGCCGCTCTCTCCGGCTCCCGGAGCCGAAGAAGCGGATTCTTCGCGCAAAGAAAGCCGCGCACACAATCCCAGTGTTGTACAGCTTCCTTCTTCACCTTCCCGAAGCTGCCGCTCTCTCCGGCTCCCGGAGCCGAAGAAGCGGCTTCTTCGCGCAAAGACGATTGTGCCGCTCACAATGCTCTCCTTAGCGCGGCTTCTGCCGAAAGACGGCCGGGAGCGGCTCTTAGCTCCGGAGAGCACTGTACCTTCGTCTTTAGCGTCTCTTCTCATCTACATCTCAGCAAAACGCTTTTCCACTATGTCTGGCTAGGAAAAACTGTGCCAGCAAAGAAAACATCTCCCATCGTGTTCTAGACGTTGCACGGAGGTCTGCCAAGTGTTTGGCAGGAAGAAAAGAAAAGTTGTCCAAAACAGCTTCCAAACGAATGTTCATGTGATTGGAAAAGTCAGGAGAGTGCAGAGGTACTGTTTTCTATCAGTTGGCAAGCTGCGCACACAATCCCAGTGTTGTACAGCTTGCTTCTTCACCTTCCCGAAGCTGCCGCTCTCTCCGGCTCCGAGAGCCGAAGAAGCGGCTTCTTCGCGCAAAGACGATTGTGCCGCTCACAGTGCTCTCCTTAGCGCGGCTTCTGCCGAAAGACGCCTGGGAGCAACTCTTAGCTCCGGAGAGCATTGTACCTTCGTCTTTAGCGTCTCTTCTCATCTACATCTCAGCAAAACGCTTTTCCACTATGTCTGGCTAGGAAAAACTGTGCCAGCACAGAAAACATCTCCCATCGTGTTCTAGACATTGCACGGAGGTCTGCCAAGTGTTTGGCAGGAAGAAAAGAAAAGTTGTCCAAAACAGCTTCCAATCGAATGTTCATGTGATTGAAAAGTCAGGAGAGTGCAAAGGTACTGTTTTCTATCAGTTGGCAAGCAGCGCACACAATCCCAGTGTTGTACAGCTTCCTTCTTCACCTTCCCGAAGCTGCCGCTCTCCCCGGCTCCGAGACCCGAAAAAGCGGCTTCTTCGCGCAAAGACGATTTTGCCGCTAACAGTGCTCTCCTTAGCGCAGCTTCTGCCGAAAGACCCCCGAGAGCGGCTCTTAGCTCCGGAGAGCATTGTACCTTCGTCTTTAGCGTCTCTTCTCATCTACATCTCAGCAAAACGCTTTTCCACTATGTCTGGCTAGGAAAAACTGTGCCAGCACAGAAAACATCTCCCATCGTGTCCTAGGATTTTCAGAGATGTCTGCCAAATGTTTGGCAGGAAGAAAAGGAAAGTTGTCCAAAACAGCTTCCAATCGAATGTTCATGTGATTGGAAAAGTCAGGAGAGTGCAAAGGTACTGTTTTCTATCAGTTGGCAAGCTGCGCACATAATCCCAGTGTTGTACAGCTTCCTTCTTCACCTTCCCGAAGCTGCCGCTCTCTCCGGCTCCCGGAGCCGAAGAAGCGGCTTCTTCGCGCAAAGACGATTGTGCCGCTCACAATGCTCTCCTTAGCGCGGCTTCTGCCGAAAGACGGCCGGGAGCGGCTCTTAGCTCCGGAGAGCATTGTACCTTCGTCTTTAGCGTCTCTTCTCATCTACATCTCAGCAAAACGCTTTTCCACTATGTCTGGCTAGGAAAAACTGTGCCAGCACAGAAAACATCTCCCATCGTGTTCTAGACGTTGCACGGAGGTCTGCCAAGTGTTTGGCAGGAAGAAAAGAAAAGTTGTCCAAAACAGCTTCCAATCGAATGTTCATGTGATTGGAAAAGTCAGGAGAGTGCAAAGGTACTGTTTTCTATCAGTTGGCAAGCTGCGCACACAATCCCAGTGTTGTACAGCTTGCTTCTTATCCTTCCCGAAGCTGCCGCTCTCTCCGGCTCCCGGAGCCGAAGAAGCGGCTTCTTCGCGCAAAGACGATTGTGCCGCTCACAGTGCTCTCCTTAGCGCGGCTTCTGCCGAAATACGCCCGGGAGCGGCTCTTAGCTCCGGAGGGCATCGTACCTTCGTATTTAGCATCTCTTCTCATCTACATCTCAGCAAAAAGCTTTTCCACTATGTCTGGCTAGGAAAAACTGTGCCAGCACAGAAAACATCTCCCATCGTGTTCTAGGAGTTGCACGGAGGTCTGCCAAGTGTTTGGCAGGAAGAAAAGAAAAGTTGTCCCAAACAGCTTCCAATCGAATGTTCATGTGATTGGAAAATTCAGGAGAGTGCAACGGTACTGTTTTCTATCAGTTGGCAAGCTGCGCACACAATCCCAGTGTTGTACAGCTTGCTTCTTCACCTTTCCGAAGCTGCCGCTCTCTCCGGCTCCCGGAGCCGAAGAAGCGGCTTCTTCGCGCAAAGACGATTGTGCCGCTCACAGGTCTCTCCTTAGCGCGGCTTCTGCCGAAAGACGCCCGGGAGCGGCTCTTAGCTCCGGAGAGCATTGTACCTTCGTCTTTAGTGTCTCTTCTCATCTACATCTCAGCAAAACGCTTTTCCACTATGTCTGGCTAGGAAAAACTGTGCCAGCACAGAAAACATCTCCCATCGGTTTGTAGAAGTTGCAGAGATGTCTGCCAAGTGTTTGGCAGGAAGAAAAGAAAAGTTGTCCAAAACAGCTACCAATCGAATGTTCATGTGATTGGAGAAGTCAGGAGAGTGCAAAGGTACTGTTTTCTATCAGTTGGCAAGCTGCGCACACAATCCCAGTGTTGTACAGCATCCTTCTTCACCTTCCCGAAGCTGCCGCTCTCTCCGGCTCCCGGAGCCGAAGAAGCGGATTCTTCGCGCAAAGAAAGCCGCGCACACAATCCCAGTGTTGTACAGCTTCCTTCTTCACCTTCCCGAAGCTGCCGCTCTCTCCGGCTCCCGGAGCCGAAGAAGCGGCTTCTTCGCGCAAAGACGATTGTGCCGCTCACAGTGCTCTCCTTAGCGCGGCTTGTGCCGAAAGACGCCCGGGAGCGGCTCTTAGCTCCGGAGAGCATCGTACCTTCCTCTTTAGAGTCTCTTCTCATCTACATCTCAGCAAAACGCTTTTCCACTATGTCTGGCTAGGAAAAACTGTGCCAGCACAGAAAACATCTCCCATCGTGTTCTAGACGTTGCACAGATGCCTTCCAAGTGTTTGGCAGTAAGAAAAGTAAAGTTGTCCAAAACAGCTTCCAATCGAATGTTCATGTGATTGGAAAAGTCAGGAGAGTGCAAAGGTACTGTTTTCTAGCAGTTGGCAAGCTGCGCACACAATCCCAGTGTTTTACAGCTTGCTTCTTCACCTTCCCGAAGCTGCCGCTCTCTCCAGCTCCCAGAGCCGAAGAAGCGGCTTCTTCGCGCAAAGACGATTGTGCCGCTCACAGTGCTCTCCTTAGCGCGGCTTGTGCCGAAAGACGCCCGGGAGCGGCTCTTAGCTCCGGAGAGCATCGTACCTTCCTCTTTAGAGTCTCTTCTCATCTACATCTCAGCAAAACGCTTTTCCACTATGTCTGGCTAGGAAAAACTGTGCCAGCACAGAAAACATCTCCCATCGTGTTCTAGGAGTTGCAGAGATACCTTCCAAGTGTTTGGCAGGAAGAAAAGGAAAGTTGTCCAAAACAGCTTCCAATCGAATGTTCATGTGATTGGAAAAGTCAGGAGAGTGCAAAGGTACTGTTTTCTATCAGTTGGCAAGCTGCGCACACAATCCCAGTGTTGTACAGCTTGCTTCTTCACCTTCCCGAAGCTGCCGCTCTCTCCGGCTCCGAGAGCCAAAGAAGCGGCTTCTTCGCGCAAAGACGATTGTCCCGCTCACAGTGCTCTCCTTAGCGCGGCTTCTGCCGAAAGACCCCCGGGAGCGGCTCTTAGCTCCGGAGAGCATTGTACCTTCGTCTTTAGCGTCTCTTCTCATCTACATCTCAGCAAAACGCTTTTCCACTCTGTCTGCCTAGGAAAAACTGTGCCAGCACAGAAAACATCTCCCATCGTGTTCTAGACGTTGCAGTGATGTCTGCCAAATGTTTGGCAGGAAGAAAAGAAAAGTTGTCCAAAACAGCTTCCAATCGAATGTTCATGTGATTGGAAAAGTCAGGAGAGTGCAAAGGTACTGTTTTCTATCAGTTGGCAAGCTGCGCACACAATCCCAGTGTTGTACAGCTTCCTTCTTCACCTTCCCGAAGCTGCCGCTCTCTCCGGCTCCCGGAGCCGAAGAAGCGGATTCTTCGCGCAAAGAAAGCCGCGCACACAATCCCAGTGTTGTACAGCTTCCTTCTTCACCTTCCCGAAGCTGCCGCTCTCTCCGGCTCCCGGAGCCGAAGAAGCGGCTTCTTCGCGCAAAGACGATTGTGCCGCTCACAATGCTCTCCTTAGCGCGGCTTCTGCCGAAAGACGGCCGGGAGCGGCTCTTAGCTCCGGAGAGCACTGTACCTTCGTCTTTAGCGTCTCTTCTCATCTACATCTCAGCAAAACGCTTTTCCACTATGTCTGGCTAGGAAAAACTGTGCCAGCAAAGAAAACATCTCCCATCGTGTTCTAGACGTTGCACGGAGGTCTGCCAAGTGTTTGGCAGGAAGAAAAGAAAAGTTGTCCAAAACAGCTTCCAAACGAATGTTCATGTGATTGGAAAAGTCAGGAGAGTGCAGAGGTACTGTTTTCTATCAGTTGGCAAGCTGCGCACACAATCCCAGTGTTGTACAGCTTGCTTCTTCACCTTCCCGAAGCTGCCGCTCTCTCCGGCTCCGAGAGCCGAAGAAGCGGCTTCTTCGCGCAAAGACGATTGTGCCGCTCACAGTGCTCTCCTTAGCGCGGCTTCTGCCGAAAGACGCCTGGGAGCAACTCTTAGCTCCGGAGAGCATTGTACCTTCGTCTTTAGCGTCTCTTCTCATCTACATCTCAGCAAAACGCTTTTCCACTATGTCTGGCTAGGAAAAACTGTGCCAGCACAGAAAACATCTCCCATCGTGTTCTAGACATTGCACGGAGGTCTGCCAAGTGTTTGGCAGGAAGAAAAGAAAAGTTGTCCAAAACAGCTTCCAATCGAATGTTCATGTGATTGAAAAGTCAGGAGAGTGCAAAGGTACTGTTTTCTATCAGTTGGCAAGCAGCGCACACAATCCCAGTGTTGTACAGCTTCCTTCTTCACCTTCCCGAAGCTGCCGCTCTCCCCGGCTCCGAGACCCGAAAAAGCGGCTTCTTCGCGCAAAGCGATTTTGCCGCTAACAGTGCTCTCCTTAGCGCAGCTTCTGCCGAAAGACCCCCGAGAGCGGCTCTTAGCTCCGGAGAGCATTGTACCTTCGTCTTTAGCGTCTCTTCTCATCTACATCTCAGCAAAACGCTTTTCCACTATGTCTGGCTAGGAAAAACTGTGCCAGCACAGAAAACATCTCCCATCGTGTCCTAGGATTTTCAGAGATGTCTGCCAAATGTTTGGCAGGAAGAAAAGGAAAGTTGTCCAAAACAGCTTCCAATCGAATGTTCATGTGATTGGAAAAGTCAGGAGAGTGCAAAGGTACTGTTTTCTATCAGTTGGCAAGCTGCGCACATAATCCCAGTGTTGTACAGCTTCCTTCTTCACCTTCCCGAAGCTGCCGCTCTCTCCGGCTCCCGGAGCCGAAGAAGCGGCTTCTTCGCGCAAAGACGATTGTGCCGCTCACAATGCTCTCCTTAGCGCGGCTTCTGCCGAAAGACGGCCGGGAGCGGCTCTTAGCTCCGGAGAGCATTGTACCTTCGTCTTTAGCGTCTCTTCTCATCTACATCTCAGCAAAACGCTTTTCCACTATGTCTGGCTAGGAAAAACTGTGCCAGCACAGAAAACATCTCCCATCGTGTTCTAGACGTTGCACGGAGGTCTGCCAAGTGT
This sequence comes from Melospiza melodia melodia, assembly GCF_035770615.1. Lineage (NCBI taxonomy): Eukaryota > Metazoa > Chordata > Aves > Passeriformes > Passerellidae > Melospiza > Melospiza melodia. The sequence continues at coordinate 32,497,849 of NC_086225.1, forward strand.
TTGGCAGGAAGAAAAGAAAAGTTGTCCAAAACAGCTTCCAATCGAATGTTCATGTGATTGGAAAAGTCAGGAGAGTGCAAAGGTACTGTTTTCTATCAGTTGGCAAGCTGCGCACACAATCCCAGTGTTGTACAGCTTGCTTCTTATCCTTCCCGAAGCTGCCGCTCTCTCCGGCTCCCGGAGCCGAAGAAGCGGCTTCTTCGCGCAAAGACGATTGTGCCGCTCACAGTGCTCTCCTTAGCGCGGCTTGTGCCGAAAGACGCCCGGGAGCGGCTCTTAGCTCCGGAGAGCATCGTACCTTCCTCTTTAGAGTCTCTTCTCATCTACATCTCAGCAAAACGCTTTTCCACTATGTCTGGCTAGGAAAAACTGTGCCAGCACAGAAAACATCTCCCATCGTGTTCTAGGAGTTGCAGAGATACCTTCCAAGTGTTTGGCAGGAAGAAAAGGAAAGTTGTCCAAAACAGCTTCCAATCGAATGTTCATGTGATTGGAAAAGTCAGGAGAGTGCAAAGGTACTGTTTTCTATCAGTTGGCAAGCTGCGCACACAATCCCAGTGTTGTACAGCTTGCTTCTTCACCTTCCCGAAGCTGCCGCTCTCTCCGGCTCCGAGAGCCAAAGAAGCGGCTTCTTCGCGCAAAGACGATTGTCCCGCTCACAGTGCTCTCCTTAGCGCGGCTTCTGCCGAAAGACGCCCGGGAGCGGCTCTTAGCTCCGGAGAGCATTGTACCTTCGTCTTTAGCGTCTCTTCTCATCTACATCTCAGCAAAACGCTTTTCCACTCTGTCTGCCTAGGAAAAACTGTGCCAGCACAGAAAACATCTCCCATCGTGTTCTAGACGTTGCAGTGATGTCTGCCAAATGTTTGGCAGGAAGAAAAGAAAAGTTGTCCAAAACAGCTTCCAATCGAATGTTCATGTGATTGGAAAAGTCAGGAGAGTGCAAAGGTACTGTTTTCTATCAGTTGGCAAGCTGCGCACACAATCCCAGTGTTGTACAGCTTCCTTCTTCACCTTCCCGAAGCTGCCGCTCTCTCCGGCTCCCGGAGCCGAAGAAGCGGATTCTTCGCGCAAAGAAAGCCGCGCACACAATCCCAGTGTTGTACAGCTTCCTTCTTCACCTTCCCGAAGCTGCCGCTCTCTCCGGCTCCCGGAGCCGAAGAAGCGGCTTCTTCGCGCAAAGACGATTGTGCCGCTCACAATGCTCTCCTTAGCGCGGCTTCTGCCGAAAGACGGCCGGGAGCGGCTCTTAGCTCCGGAGAGCACTGTACCTTCGTCTTTAGCGTCTCTTCTCATCTACATCTCAGCAAAACGCTTTTCCACTATGTCTGGCTAGGAAAAACTGTGCCAGCAAAGAAAACATCTCCCATCGTGTTCTAGACGTTGCACGGAGGTCTGCCAAGTGTTTGGCAGGAAGAAAAGAAAAGTTGTCCAAAACAGCTTCCAAACGAATGTTCATGTGATTGGAAAAGTCAGGAGAGTGCAGAGGTACTGTTTTCTATCAGTTGGCAAGCTGCGCACACAATCCCAGTGTTGTACAGCTTGCTTCTTCACCTTCCCGAAGCTGCCGCTCTCTCCGGCTCCGAGAGCCGAAGAAGCGGCTTCTTCGCGCAAAGACGATTGTGCCGCTCACAGTGCTCTCCTTAGCGCGGCTTCTGCCGAAAGACGCCTGGGAGCAACTCTTAGCTCCGGAGAGCATTGTACCTTCGTCTTTAGCGTCTCTTCTCATCTACATCTCAGCAAAACGCTTTTCCACTATGTCTGGCTAGGAAAAACTGTGCCAGCACAGAAAACATCTCCCATCGTGTTCTAGACATTGCACGGAGGTCTGCCAAGTGTTTGGCAGGAAGAAAAGAAAAGTTGTCCAAAACAGCTTCCAATCGAATGTTCATGTGATTGAAAAGTCAGGAGAGTGCAAAGGTACTGTTTTCTATCAGTTGGCAAGCAGCGCACACAATCCCAGTGTTGTACAGCTTCCTTCTTCACCTTCCCGAAGCTGCCGCTCTCCCCGGCTCCGAGACCCGAAAAAGCGGCTTCTTCGCGCAAAGCGATTTTGCCGCTAACAGTGCTCTCCTTAGCGCAGCTTCTGCCGAAAGACCCCCGAGAGCGGCTCTTAGCTCCGGAGAGCATTGTACCTTCGTCTTTAGCGTCTCTTCTCATCTACATCTCAGCAAAACGCTTTTCCACTATGTCTGGCTAGGAAAAACTGTGCCAGCACAGAAAACATCTCCCATCGTGTCCTAGGATTTTCAGAGATGTCTGCCAAATGTTTGGCAGGAAGAAAAGGAAAGTTGTCCAAAACAGCTTCCAATCGAATGTTCATGTGATTGGAAAAGTCAGGAGAGTGCAAAGGTACTGTTTTCTATCAGTTGGCAAGCTGCGCACATATTCCCAGTGTTGTACAGCTTCCTTCTTCACCTTCCCGAAGCTGCCGCTCTCTCCGGCTCCCGGAGCCGAAGAAGCGGCTTCTTCGCGCAAAGACGATTGTGCCGCTCACAATGCTCTCCTTAGCGCGGCTTCTGCCGAAAGACGGCCGGGAGCGGCTCTTAGCTCCGGAGAGCATTGTACCTTCGTCTTTAGCGTCTCTTCTCATCTACATCTCAGCAAAACGCTTTTCCACTATGTCTGGCTAGGAAAAACTGTGCCAGCACAGAAAACATCTCCCATCGTGTTCTAGACGTTGCACGGAGGTCTGCCAAGTGTTTGGCAGGAAGAAAAGAAAAGTTGTCCAAAACAGCTTCCAATCGAATGTTCATGTGATTGGAAAAGTCAGGAGAGTGCAAAGGTACTGTTTTCTATCAGTTGGCAAGCTGCGCACACAATCCCAGTGTTGTACAGCTTGCTTCTTATCCTTCCCGAAGCTGCCGCTCTCTCCGGCTCCCGGAGCCGAAGAAGCGGCTTCTTCGCGCAAAGACGATTGTGCCGCTCACAGTGCTCTCCTTAGCGCGGCTTCTGCCGAAAGACGCCCGGGAGCGGCTCTTAGCTCCGGAGGGCATCGTACCTTCGTATTTAGCATCTCTTCTCATCTACATCTCAGCAAAAAGCTTTTCCACTATGTCTGGCTAGGAAAAACTGTGCCAGCACAGAAAACATCTCCCATCGTGTTCTAGGAGTTGCACGGAGGTCTGCCAAGTGTTTGGCAGGAAGAAAAGAAAAGTTGTCCAAAACAGCTTCCAATCGAATGTTCATGTGATTGGAAAATTCAGGAGAGTGCAACGGTACTGTTTTCTATCAGTTGGCAAGCTGCGCACACAATCCCAGTGTTGTACAGCTTGCTTCTTCACCTTTCCGAAGCTGCCGCTCTCTCCGGCTCCCGGAGCCGAAGAAGCGGCTTCTTCGCGCAAAGACGATTGTGCCGCTCACAGGTCTCTCCTTAGCGCGGCTTCTGCCGAAAGACGCCCGGGAGCGGCTCTTTGCTCCGGAGAGCATTGTACCTTCGTCTTTAGTGTCTCTTCTCATCTACATCTCAGCAAAACGCTTTTCCACTATGTCTGGCTAGGAAAAACTGTGCCAGCACAGAAAACATCTCCCATCGGTTTGTAGAAGTTGCAGAGATGTCTGCCAAGTGTTTGGCAGGAAGAAAAGAAAAGTTGTCCAAAACAGCTACCAATCGAATGTTCATGTGATTGGAGAAGTCAGGAGAGTGCAAAGGTACTGTTTTCTATCAGTTGGCAAGCTGCGCACACAATCCCAGTGTTGTACAGCATCCTTCTTCACCTTCCCGAAGCTGCCGCTCTCTCCGGCTCCCGGAGCCGAAGAAGCGGATTCTTCGCGCAAAGAAAGCCGCGCACACAATCCCAGTGTTGTACAGCTTCCTTCTTCACCTTCCCGAAGCTGCCGCTCTCTCCGGCTCCCGGAGCCGAAGAAGCGGCTTCTTCGCGCAAAGACGATTGTGCCGCTCACAATGCTCTCCTTAGCGCGGCTTCTGCCGAAAGACGGCCGGGAGCGGCTCTTAGCTCCGGAGAGCACTGTACCTTCGTCTTTAGCGTCTCTTCTCATCTACATCTCAGCAAAACGCTTTTCCACTATGTCTGGCTAGGAAAAACTGTGCCAGCACAGAAAACATCTCCCATCGTGTTCTAGACGTTGCACGGAGGTCTGCCAAGTGTTTGGCAGGAAGAAAAGAAAAGTTGTCCAAAACAGCTTCCAATCGAATGTTCATGTGATTGGAAAAGTCAGGAGAGTGCAGAGGTACTGTTTTCTATCAGTTGGCAAGCTGCGCACACAATCCCAGTGTTGTACAGCTTCCTTCTTCACCTTCCCGAAGCTGCCGCTCTCTCCGGCTCCGAGAGCCGAAGAAGCGGCTTCTTCGCGCAAAGACGATTGTCCCGCTCACAGTGCTCTCCTTAGCGCGGCTTCTGCCGAAAGACCCCCGGGAGCGGCTCTTAGCTCCGGAGAGCATTGTACCTTCGTCTTTAGCGTCTCTTCTCATCTACATCTCAGCAAAAAGCTTTTCCACTATGTCTGGCTAGGAAAAACTGTGCCAGCAAAGAAAACATCTCCCATCGTGTTCTAGGAGTTGCAGAGATACCTTCCAAGTGTTTGGCAGGAAGAAAAGGAAAGTTGTCCAAAACAGCTTCCAATCGAATGTTCATGTGATTGGAAAAGTCAGGAGAGTGCAAAGGTACTGTTTTCTATCAGTTGGCAAGCTGCGCACATAATCCCAGTGTTGTACAGCTTCCTTCTTCACCTTCCCGAAGCTGCCGCTCTCTCCGGCTCCCGGAGCCGAAGAAGCGGCTTCTTCGCGCAAAGACGATTGTGCCGCTCACAATGCTCTCCTTAGCGCGGCTTCTGCCGAAAGACGGCCGGGAGCGGCTCTTAGCTCCGGAGAGCATTGTACCTTCGTCTTTAGCGTCTCTTCTCATCTACATCTCAGCAAAACGCTTTTCCACTATGTCTGGCTAGGAAAAACTGTGCCAGCACAGAAAACATCTCCCATCGTGTTCTAGACGTTGCACGGAGGTCTGCCAAGTGTTTGGCAGGAAGAAAAGAAAAGTTGTCCAAAACAGCTTCCAATCGAATGTTCATGTGATTGGAAAAGTCAGGAGAGTGCAAAGGTACTGTTTTCTATCAGTTGGCAAGCTGCGCACACAATCCCAGTGTTGTACAGCTTGCTTCTTATCCTTCCCGAAGCTGCCGCTCTCTCCGGCTCCCGGAGCCGAAGAAGCGGCTTCTTCGCGCAAAGACGATTGTGCCGCTCACAGTGCTCTCCTTAGCGCGGCTTCTGCCGAAAGACGCCCGGGAGCGGCTCTTAGCTCCGGAGGGCATCGTACCTTCGTATTTAGCATCTCTTCTCATCTACATCTCAGCAAAAAGCTTTTCCACTATGTCTGGCTAGGAAAAACTGTGCCAGCACAGAAAACATCTCCCATCGTGTTCTAGGAGTTGCACGGAGGTCTGCCAAGTGTTTGGCAGGAAGAAAAGAAAAGTTGTCCAAAACAGCTTCCAATCGAATGTTCATGTGATTGGAAAATTCAGGAGAGTGCAACGGTACTGTTTTCTATCAGTTGGCAAGCTGCGCACACAATCCCAGTGTTGTACAGCTTGCTTCTTCACCTTTCCGAAGCTGCCGCTCTCTCCGGCTCCCGGAGCCGAAGAAGCGGCTTCTTCGCGCAAAGACGATTGTGCCGCTCACAGGTCTCTCCTTAGCGCGGCTTCTGCCGAAAGACGCCCGGGAGCGGCTCTTTGCTCCGGAGAGCATTGTACCTTCGTCTTTAGTGTCTCTTCTCATCTACATCTCAGCAAAACGCTTTTCCACTATGTCTGGCTAGGAAAAACTGTGCCAGCACAGAAAACATCTCCCATCGGTTTGTAGAAGTTGCAGAGATGTCTGCCAAGTGTTTGGCAGGAAGAAAAGAAAAGTTGTCCAAAACAGCTACCAATCGAATGTTCATGTGATTGGAGAAGTCAGGAGAGTGCAAAGGTACTGTTTTCTATCAGTTGGCAAGCTGCGCACACAATCCCAGTGTTGTACAGCATCCTTCTTCACCTTCCCGAAGCTGCCGCTCTCTCCGGCTCCCGGAGCCGAAGAAGCGGATTCTTCGCGCAAAGAAAGCCGCGCACACAATCCCAGTGTTGTACAGCTTCCTTCTTCACCTTCCCGAAGCTGCCGCTCTCTCCGGCTCCCGGAGCCGAAGAAGCGGCTTCTTCGCGCAAAGACGATTGTCCCGCTCACAGTGCTCTCCTTAGCGCGGCTTCTGCCGAAAGACCCCCGGGAGCGGCTCTTAGCTCCGGAGAGCATTGTACCTTCGTCTTTAGCGTCTCTTCTCATCTACATCTCAGCAAAAAGCTTTTCCACTATGTCTGGCTAGGAAAAACTGTGCCAGCAAAGAAAACATCTCCCATCGTGTTCTAGGAGTTGCAGAGATACCTTCCAAGTGTTTGGCAGGAAGAAAAGGAAAGTTGTCCAAAACAGCTTCCAATCGAATGTTCATGTGATTGGAAAAGTCAGGAGAGTGCAAAGGTACTGTTTTCTATCAGTTGGCAAGCTGCGCACATAATCCCAGTGTTGTACAGCTTCCTTCTTCACCTTCCCGAAGCTGCCGCTCTCTCCGGCTCCCGGAGCCGAAGAAGCGGCTTCTTCGCGCAAAGACGATTGTGCCGCTCACAATGCTCTCCTTAGCGCGGCTTCTGCCGAAAGACGGCCGGGAGCGGCTCTTAGCTCCGGAGAGCATTGTACCTTCGTCTTTAGCGTCTCTTCTCATCTACATCTCAGCAAAACGCTTTTCCACTATGTCTGGCTAGGAAAAACTGTGCCAGCACAGAAAACATCTCCCATCGTGTTCTAGACGTTGCACGGAGGTCTGCCAAGTGTTTGGCAGGAAGAAAAGAAAAGTTGTCCAAAACAGCTTCCAATCGAATGTTCATGTGATTGGAAAAGTCAGGAGAGTGCAAAGGTACTGTTTTCTATCAGTTGGCAAGCTGCGCACACAATCCCAGTGTTGTACAGCTTGCTTCTTATCCTTCCCGAAGCTGCCGCTCTCTCCGGCTCCCGGAGCCGAAGAAGCGGCTTCTTCGCGCAAAGACGATTGTGCCGCTCACAGTGCTCTCCTTAGCGCGGCTTCTGCCGAAAGACGCCCGGGAGCGGCTCTTAGCTCCGGAGGGCATCGTACCTTCGTATTTAGCATCTCTTCTCATCTACATCTCAGCAAAAAGCTTTTCCACTATGTCTGGCTAGGAAAAACTGTGCCAGCACAGAAAACATCTCCCATCGTGTTCTAGGAGTTGCACGGAGGTCTGCCAAGTGTTTGGCAGGAAGAAAAGAAAAGTTGTCCAAAACAGCTTCCAATCGAATGTTCATGTGATTGGAAAATTCAGGAGAGTGCAACGGTACTGTTTTCTATCAGTTGGCAAGCTGCGCACACAATCCCAGTGTTGTACAGCTTGCTTCTTCACCTTTCCGAAGCTGCCGCTCTCTCCGGCTCCCGGAGCCGAAGAAGCGGCTTCTTCGCGCAAAGACGATTGTGCCGCTCACAGGTCTCTCCTTAGCGCGGCTTCTGCCGAAAGACGCCCGGGAGCGGCTCTTTGCTCCGGAGAGCATTGTACCTTCGTCTTTAGTGTCTCTTCTCATCTACATCTCAGCAAAACGCTTTTCCACTATGTCTGGCTAGGAAAAACTGTGCCAGCACAGAAAACATCTCCCATCGGTTTGTAGAAGTTGCAGAGATGTCTGCCAAGTGTTTGGCAGGAAGAAAAGAAAAGTTGTCCAAAACAGCTACCAATCGAATGTTCATGTGATTGGAGAAGTCAGGAGAGTGCAAAGGTACTGTTTTCTATCAGTTGGCAAGCTGCGCACACAATCCCAGTGTTGTACAGCATCCTTCTTCACCTTCCCGAAGCTGCCGCTCTCTCCGGCTCCCGGAGCCGAAGAAGCGGATTCTTCGCGCAAAGAAAGCCGCGCACACAATCCCAGTGTTGTACAGCTTCCTTCTTCACCTTCCCGAAGCTGCCGCTCTCTCCGGCTCCCGGAGCCGAAGAAGCGGCTTCTTCGCGCAAAGACGATTGTGCCGCTCACAATGCTCTCCTTAGCGCGGCTTCTGCCGAAAGACGGCCGGGAGCGGCTCTTAGCTCCGGAGAGCACTGTACCTTCGTCTTTAGCGTCTCTTCTCATCTACATCTCAGCAAAACGCTTTTCCACTATGTCTGGCTAGGAAAAACTGTGCCAGCACAGAAAACATCTCCCATCGTGTTCTAGACGTTGCACGGAGGTCTGCCAAGTGTTTGGCAGGAAGAAAAGAAAAGTTGTCCAAAACAGCTTCCAATCGAATGTTCATGTGATTGGAAAAGTCAGGAGAGTGCAGAGGTACTGTTTTCTATCAGTTGGCAAGCTGCGCACACAATCCCAGTGTTGTACAGCTTCCTTCTTCACCTTCCCGAAGCTGCCGCTCTCTCCGGCTCCGAGAGCCGAAGAAGCGGCTTCTTCGCGCAAAGACGATTGTCCCGCTCACAGTGCTCTCCTTAGCGCGGCTTCTGCCGAAAGACCCCCGGGAGCGGCTCTTAGCTCCGGAGAGCATTGTACCTTCGTCTTTAGCGTCTCTTCTCATCTACATCTCAGCAAAAAGCTTTTCCACTATGTCTGGCTAGGAAAAACTGTGCCAGCAAAGAAAACATCTCCCATCGTGTTCTAGGAGTTGCAGAGATACCTTCCAAGTGTTTGGCAGGAAGAAAAGGAAATTTGTCAAAAACAGCTTCCAATCGAATGTTCATGTGATTGGAAAAGTCAGGAGAGTGCAAAGGTACTGTTTTCTATCAGTTGGCAAGCTGCGCACACAATCCCAGTGTTGTACAGCTTCCTTCTTCACCTTCCCGAAGCTGCCGCTCTCCCCGGCCCCCGGAGCCGAAGAAGCGGCTTCTTCGCGCAAAGAGGATTGTGCCGCTCACAGTGCTCTCCTTAGCGCGGCTTCTGCCGAAAGACGCCTGGGAGCAACTCTTAGCTCCGGAGAGCATTGTACATTCGTCTTTAGCGTCTCTTCTCACCTACATCTCAGCAAAACGCTTTTCCACTATGTCTGGCTAGGAAAAACTGTGCCAGCACAGAAAACATCTCCCATTGTGTTCTAGACATTGCACGGAGGTCTGCCAAGTGTTTGGTAGGAAGAAAAGAAAAGTTGTCCAAAACAGCTTCCAATCGAATGTTCATGTGATTGAAAAGTCAGGAGAGTGCAAAGGTACTGTTTTCTATCAGTTGGCAAGCAGCGCACACAATCCCAGTGTTGTACAGCTTCCTTCTTCACCTTCCCGAAGCTGCCGCTCTCCCCGGCTCCGAGAGCCGAAAAAGCGGCTTCTTCGCGCAAAGACGATTGTGCCGCTCACAGTGCTCTCCTTAGCGCAGCTTCTGCCGAAAGACCCCCGAGAGCGGCTCTTAGCTCCGGAGAGCATTGTACCTTCGTCTTTAGCGTCTCTTCTCATCTACATCTCAGCAAAACGCTTTTCCACTATGTCTGGCTAGGAAAAACTGTGCCAGCACAGAAAACATCTCCCATCGTGTCCTAGGATTTTCAGAGATGTCTGCCAAATGTTTGGCAGGAAGAAAAGGAAAGTTGTCCAAAACAGCTTCCAATCGAATGTTCATGTGATTGGAAAAGTCAGGAGAGTGCAAAGGTACTGTTTTCTATCAGTTGGCAAGCTGCGCACACAATCCCAGTGTTGTACAGCTTCCTTCTTCACCTTCCCGAAGCTGCCGCTCTCTCCGGCTCCCGGAGCCGAAGAAGCGGCTTCTTCGCGCAAAGACGATTGTGCCGCTCACAATGCTCTCCTTAGCGCGGCTTCTGCCGAAAGACGGCCAGGAGCGGCTCTTAGCTCCGGAGAGCATTGTACCTTCGTCTTTAGCGTCTCTTCTCATCTACATCTCAGCAAAACGCTTTTCCACTATGTCTGGCTAGGAAAAACTGTGCCAGCACAGAAAACATCTCCCATCGTGTTCTAGACGTTGCACGGAGGTCTGCCAAGTGTTTGGCAGGAAGAAAAGAAAAGTTGTCCAAAACAGCTTCCAATCGAATGTTCATGTGATTGGAAAAGTCAGGAGAGTGCAAAGGTACTGTTTTCTATCAGTTGGCAAACTGCGCACACAATCCCAGTGTTGTACAGCTTGCTTCTTCACCTCCCCGAAGCTGCCGCTCTCTCCGGCTCCCAGAGCCGAAGAAGCGGCTTCTTCGCGCAAAGACGATTGTCCCGCTCACAGTGCTCTCCTTAGCGCGGCTTCTGCCGAAAGACCCCCGGGAGCGGCTCTTAGCTCAGGAGAGCATTGTACCTTCGTCTTTAGCGTCTCTTCTCATCTACATCTCAGCAAAACGCTTTTCCACTCTGTCTGCCTAGGAAAAACTGTGCCAGCACAGAAAACATCTCCCATCGTGTTCTAGACGTTGCAGTGATGTCTGCCAAATGTTTGGCAGGAAGAAAAGGAAAGTTGTCCAAAACAGCTTCCAATCGAATGTTCATGTGATTGGAAAAGTCAGGAGAGTGCAAAGGTACTGTTTTCTATCAGTTGGCAAGCTGCGCACACAATCCCAGTGTTGTACAGCTTGCTTCTTATCCTTCCCGAAGCTGCCGCTCTCTCCGGCTCCCGGAGCCGAAGAAGCGGCTTCTTCGCGCAAAGACGATTGTGCCGCTCACAGTGCTCTCCTTAGCGCGGCTTCTGCCGAAAGACGCCCGGGAGCGGCTCTTAGCTCCGGAGGGCATCGTACCTTCGTATTTAGCATCTCTTCTCATCTACATCTCAGCAAAAAGCTTTTCCACTATGTCTGGCTAGGAAAAACTGTGCCAGCACAGAAAACATCTCCCATCGTGTTCTAGGAGTTGCACGGAGGTCTGCCAAGTGTTTGGCAGGAAGAAAAGAAAAGTTGTCCAAAACAGCTTCCAATCGAATGTTCATGTGATTGGAAAAGTCAGGAGAGTGCAAAGGTACTGTTTTCTATCAGTTGGTAAGCTGCGCACACAATCCCAGTGCTGTACAGCTTGCTTCTTCACCTTCCCGAAGCTGCCGCTCTCTCCGGCTCCGAGAGCCGAAGAAGCGGCTTCTTCGCGCAAAGACGATTGTGCCGCTCACAGTGCTCTCCTTAGCGCGGCTTCTGCCGAAAGACCCCCGGGAGCGGCTCTTAGCTCCGGAGAGCATTGTACCTTCGTCTTTAGCGTCTCTTCTCATCTACATCTCAGCAAAACGCTTTTCCACTATGTCTGGCTAGGAAAAACTGTGCCAGCACAGAAAACATCTCCCATCGTGTTCTAGACGTTGCAGTGATGTCTGCCAAATGTTTGGCAGGAAGAAAAGGAAAGTTGTCCAAAACAGCTTCCAATCGAATGTTCATGTGATTGGAAAAGTCAGGAGAGTGCAAAGGTACTGTTTTCTATCAGTTGGCAAGCTGCGCACACAATCCCAGTGTTGTACAGCTTGCTTCTTCACCTTCCCGAAGCTGCCGCTCTCTCCGGCTCCCGGAGCCGAATAAGCGGCTTCTTCGCGCAAAGACGATTGTGCCGCTCACAGTGCTCTCCTTAGCGCGGCTTCTGCCGAAAGACGCCCGGGAGCGGCTCTTAGCTCCGGAGGGCATCGTACCTTCGTATTTAGCATCTCTTCTCATCTACATCTCAGCAAAAAGCTTTTCCACTATGTCTGGCTAGGAAAAACTGTGCCAGCACAGAAAACATCTCCCATCGTGTTCTAGACGTTGCACGGAGGTCTGCCAAGTGTTTGGCAGGAAGAAAAGAAAAGTTGTCCAAAACAGCTTCCAATCGAATGTCCATGTGATTGGAAAAGTCAGGAGAGTGCAAAGGTACTGTTTTCTATCAGTTGGCAAGCTGCGCACACAATCCCAGTGTTGTACAGCTTGCTTCTTCACCTTCCCGAAGCTGCCGCTCTCTCCGGCTCCCGGAGCCGAAGAAGCGGCTTCTTCGCGCAAAGAAAATTATACCGCTCACAGTGCTCTCCTTGGCGCGGCTTCTTCTGAAAGACGCCCGGGAGCGGCTCTTAGCTCCGGAGAGCATCGTACCTTCGTCTTTGGCGTCTTTTGTAGTCTACATCTTAGCAAAAAGCTTTTCCACTATGTCTGGCTAGGAAAAACTGTGCCAGCACAGAAAATATCTATCATCGTGTTCTAGGAGTTGCAGAGATGTCTGCCTAGTGTTTGGCAGGAAGAAACGAAAAGTTGTCCAAAACAGCTTCCAATCGAATGTTCATGTGATTGGAAAAGTCAGGAGAGTGCAACGGTACTGTTTTGTATCAGTTGGCAAGGTGCGCACACAATCCCAGTGTTGTACAGCTTGCTTCTTCACCTTCCCGAATCTGCCGCTCTCCCCTGCTCCCGGAGCTGAAGAAGCGGCTTCTTCGCGCAAAGAGGATTGTGCCGCTCACAGTGCTTTCCTTAGGGCGGCTTCTGCTGAAAGACGCCCGGGAGCGGCTCTTAGCTCCGGAGAGCATCGTACCTTCGTCTTTAGCGTCTTTTGTAGTCTACATCTTAGCAAAACGCTTTTCCACTATGTCTGGCTAGGAAAAACTGTGCCAGCACAGAAAACATCTCCCATCGTGTTCTAGAAGTTGCAGAGATGTCTGCCAAGTGTTTGGTAGGAAGAAAAGAAAATTTGTCCAAAACAGCTTCCAATCGAATGTTCATGTGATTGGAAAAGTCAGGAGATTGCAAAAGTACTGTTTTGTATCAGTTGGCAAGGTGCGCACACAATCACAGTGTTGTACAGCTTGCTTCTTCACCTTCCCGAAGATGCCGCTCTCCCCGGCTCCCGGAGCCGAAAAAGCGGCTTCTTCGCGCAATGAGGATTGTGCCGCTCACAGTGCTCTCATTAGCGCGGCATCTGCCGAAAGACACCCGGGAGTGGCTCTTAGCTCCGGCGAGCATCGTACCTTCGTCTTTGGCGTCTTTTGTAATCTACATCTTAGGAAAATGCTTTTCCACTCTATCTGGCTAGGAAAAACTGTGCCAGCACAGAAAACATCTCCCATCGTGTTCTAGAAGTTGCAGAGATGTCTGCCAAGTGTTTGGCAGGAAGAAAAGAAAAGTTGTCCAAAACAGCTTCCAATCGAATGTTCACGTGATTGGAAAAGTCAGGAGAGTGCAACGGTACTGTTTTGTATCAGTTTGCAAGGTGCGCACACAATCCCAGTGTTGTACAGCTTTCTTCTTCACTTTCCCGAAGCTGCCGCTCTCCCCGGCTCCCGGAGCCGAAGAAGCGGCTTCTTCGCGCAAAGACGATTGTGCCGCTCACAGTGCTCTCCTTAGCACGGCTTCTGGCCAAAGACGCCCGGATGCGGCTTTTGGCTCCGGAGAGCATCGTACCTTCGTCTTTAGCGTCTCTTCTCATCTACATCTCAGCAAAACGCTTTTCCACTATTTCTGGCTAGGAAAAACTGTGCCAGCACAGAAAACATCTCCCATCGTGTTCTAGACATTGCACGGAGGTCTGCCAAGTGTTTGGCAGGAAGAAAAGAAAAGTTGTCCAAAACAGCTTCCAATCGAATCTTCATGTGATTGGAAAAGTCAGGAGAGTGCAAAGGTACTGTTTTCTATCAGTTGGCAAGGTGCGCACACAATCACAGTGTTGTACAGCTTGCTTCTTCACCTTCCCGAAGCTGCCGCTCTCCCCGGCTCCCGGAGCCGAAAAGCGGCTTCATCGCGCAAAGACGATTTTGTCGCTCACAGTGCTCTCCTTAGCGCGGCTTCTGCCGAAAGATGCCCGGGAGCGGCTCTTAGCTCTGAAGAGAATCGTACCTTGGTCTTTCGCATCTTTTGTAGTCTACAACTCAGCAAAACGCTTTTCCACTATTTCTGGCTAGGAAAAACTGTGCCAGCACAGAAAACATCTCCCATCGTGTTCTAGAAGTTGCAGAGATGTCTGCCAAGTGTTTGGCAGGAAGAAAAGTTCTCCAAAAAAGCTTCCTATCGAATGTTCATGTGATTGGAAAAGTCAGGAGAGTGCAACGGTACTGTTTTCTATCTGTTGGCAAGGTGCGCACACAATCCCAGTGTTGTACAGCTTGCTTCTTCACCTTCCCGAAGCTGCCGCTCTCCCCGGCTCCCGGAGCCGAAGAAGCGGCTTCTTCGCGCAAAGACGATTGTGCCGCTCACAGTGCTCTCCTTAGCGCGGCTTCTGCCGAAAGACGCCCGGGAGCGGCTGTAAGCTCCAGAGAGCATCGTACCTTTGTCTTTAGCGTCTCTTCTCATCTACATCTTAGCAAAAAGGTTTTCCACTATGTCTGGCTAGGAAAAACTGTGCCAGCACAGAAAACATCTCTCATCGTGTTCTAGAAGTTGCAGAGATGTCTGCCAAGTGTTTGGTAGGAAGAAAAGCTGTCCAAAACAGCTTCCAATCGAATGTTCATGTGATTGGAAAAGTCAGGAGAGTGCAAAAGTACGGTTTTGTATCAGTTGGCAAGGTACGCACACAATCCCAGTGTTGTACAGCTTGCTTCTTCACCTTCCCGAAGCTGCGGCTCTCCCCGGCTCCTGGAGCCGAAGAAGCGGCTTCTTCGCGCAAAGACGATTGTGCTGCTCACAGTGCTCTCCTTAGCGCGGCTTCTGCCGAAAGACGCCCGCGAGCGGCTCTTAGCTCCGGAGAGCATCGTACCTTCGTCTTTAGCATCTTTTGTAGTCTACATCTTAGCAAAACGCTTTTCCACTATGTCTGGCAAGGAAAAACTGTGCCAGCACAGAAAACATCTCCCATCGTGTTCTAGACGTTGCACGGAGGTCTGCCAAGCGTTTGGCAGGAAGAAAAGAAAAGTTGTCCAAAACAGCTTCTAATCGAATGTTCATGTGATTGGAAAAGTCAGGAGAGTGCAACGGTACAGTTTTCTATCTGTTGGCAAGGTGCGCACACAATCCCAGTGTTGTACAGCTTGCTTCTTCACCTTCCCGAAGCTGCCGCTCTCCCCGACTCCCGGAGCCGAAGAAGCGGCTGTTTCGCGCAAAGACGATTGCGTCACTCACAGTGCTCTCCTTAGCGCGGCTTCTGCCCAAAGACGCCCGGGAGCGGCTTTTGGCTCCGGAGAGCATCGTACCTTCGTGTTTAGCGTCTCTTCACATCTACATCTCAGCAAAAAGCTTTTCAACTATGTCTGGCTAGGAAAAACTGTGCCAGCACAGAAAACATCTCCCATCGTGTTCTAGACATTGCACGGAGGTCTGCCAAGTGTCTGGCAGGAAGAAAAGAAAAGTTGTCCAAAACAGCTTCCAATCGAATGTTCATGTGATTGGAAAAGTCAGGAGAGTGCAACGGTACTGTTTTCTATCAGTTGGCAAGCTGCGCACACAATCCCAGTGTTGTACAGCTTGCTTCTTCACCTTCCCGAAGCTGCCGCTCTCCCCGGCTCCCGGAGCCGAAGAAGCGGCTTCTTCGCGCAAAAACGATTGTGTCGCTCACAGTGCTCTCCTTAGCGCGGCTTCTGCCGAAAGATGCCAGGGAGCGGCTCTTAGCTCTGGAGAGAATCGTACCTTGGTCTTTCGCATCTTTTGTAGTCTACATCTCAGCAAAAAGCTTTTCCACTATTTCTGGCTAGGAAAAACTGTGCCAGCACAGAAAACATCTCCCATCGTGTTCTAGAAGTTGCAGAGATGTCTGCCAAGTGTTTGGCAGGACGAAAAGTCCTCCAAAACAGCTTCCAATCGAATGTTCATGTGATTGGAAAAGTCAGGAGAGTGCAACGGTACTGTTTTCTATCTGTTGGCAAGGTGCTCACACAATCCCAGTGTTGTACAGCTTGCTTCTTCACCTTCCCGAAGCTGCCGCTCTCCCCGGCTCCCGGAGCCGAAGAAGCGGCTTCTTCGCGCAAAGACGATTGTGCCGCTCACAGTGCTCTCCTTAGCGCGGCTTCTGCCGAAAGACGCCCGGGAGCGGCTCTTAGCTCCGGAGAGCATCGTACCTTCGTGTTTAGCGTCTCTTCTCATCTACATCTTAGCAAAACGCTTTTCCACTATGTCTGGCTAGGAAAAACTGTGCCAGCACAGAAAACATCTCCCATCGTGTTCTAGACGTTGCAGAGATGTCTGCCAAATGTTTGGCAGGAAGAAAAGCAAAGTTGTCCAAAACAGCTTCCAATCGAATGTTCATGTGATTGGAAAAGTCAGGAGAGTGCAAAAGTACTGTTTTGTATCAGTTGGCAAGGTGCGCACACAATCCCAGTGTTGTACAGCTTGCTTCTTAACCTTGCCGAAGCTGCCACTCTCCCCGGCTCCCGGAGCCGAAGAAGCGGCTGCTTCGCGCAAAGACGATTGTGCCGCTCACAGTGCTCTCCTTAGGGCGGCTGCTGCCGAAAGACGCCCGGGAGCGGCTCTTAGCTCCGGAGAGCATCGTACCTTCGTCTTTTATGTCTTTTGTAGTCTACATCTCTGCAAAAAGCTTTTCCCCTATGTCTTGCTAGGAAAAACTGTGCCAGCACAGAAAACATCTCCCATCGTGTTCTAGAAGTTGCAGAGATGTCTGCCAAGTGTCTGGCAGGAAGAAAAGAAAAGTTGTCCAAAACAGCTTCCAATCGAATGTTCATGTGATTGGAAAAGTCAGGAGAGTGCAACGGTACTGTTTTGTATCAGTTGGCAAGGTGCGCACACAATCCCAGTGTTGTACAGCTTGCTTCTTCACCTTCCCGAAGATGCCGCTCTCCCCGGCTCCCGGAGCCGAAGAAGCGGCTGCTTCGCGCAAAGACGATTGTGCCGCTCACAGTGCTCTCCTTAGCGCGGCTTCTGCCGAAAGACGCCCGGGAGCGGCTCTTAGCTCCGGAGAGCATCGTACCTTCTTCTTTAGCGTCTCTTCTCATCTACATCTTAGCAAAACGCTTTTCCACTATGTCTGGCTAGGAAAAACTGTGCCAGCACAGAAAACATCTCTCATCGTGTTCTAGAAGTTGCAGAGATGTCTGCCAAGTGTTTGGTAGGAAGAAAAGCTGTCCAAAACAGCTTCCAATCGAATGTTCATGTGATTGGAAAAGTCAGGAGAGTGCAAAAGTACGGTTTTGTATCAGTTGGCAAGGTACGCACACAATCCCAGTGTTGTACAGCTTGCTTCTTCACCTTCCCGAAGCTGCCGCTCTCCCCGGCTCCTGGAGCCGAAGAAGCGGCTTCTTCGCGCAAAGACGATTGTGCTGCTCACAGTGCTCTCCTTACCGCGGCTTCTGCCGAAAGATGCCTGGGAGCGGCTCTTAGCTCCGGAGAGCATCGTACCTTCGTCTTTGGCGTCTTTTGTAGTCTACATCTTAGCAAAACGCTTTTCCACTATGTGTGGCAAGGAAAAACTGTGCCAGCACAGAAAACATCTCCCATCGTGTTCTAGACGTTGCACGGAGGTCTGCCAAGTGTTTGGCAGGAAGAAAAGAAAAGTTGTCCAAAACAGCTTCTAATCGAATGTTCATGTGATTGGAAAAGTCAGGAGAGTGCAACGGTACAGTTTTCTATCTGTTGGCAAGGTGCGCACACAATCCCAGTGTTGTACAGCTTGCTTCTTCACCTTCCCGAAGCTGCCGCTCTCCCCGACTCCCGGAGCCGAAGAAGCGGCTGCTTCGCGCAAAGACGATTGTGTCACTCACAGTGCTCTCCTTAGCGCGGCTTCTGCCCAAAGACGCCCGGGAGCGGCTTTTGGCTCCGGAGAGCATCGTATCTTCATCTTTAGCGTCTCTTCTCATCTACATCTCAGCAAAAAGCTTTTCCACTATGTCTTTCTAGGAAAAACTGTGCCAGCACAGAAAACATCTCCCATCGTGTTCTAGACATTGCACGGAGGTCTGCCAAGTGTTTGGCAGGAAGAAAAGAAAAGTTGTCCAAAACAGCTTCCAATCGAATGTTCATGTGATTGGAAAAGTCAGGAGAGTGCAACGGTACTGTTTTCTATCAGTTGGCAAGCTGCGCACACAATCCCAGTGTTGTACAGCTTGCTTCTTCACCTTCCCGAAGCTGCCGCTCTCCCCGGCTCCCGGAGCCGAAGAAGCGGCTTCTTCGCGCAAAGACGATTGTGTCGCTCACAGTGCTCTCCTTAGCGCGGCTTCTGCCGAAAGATGCCCGGGAGCGGCTCTTAGCTCTGGAGAGAATCGTACCTTGGTCTTTCGCATCTTTTGTATTCTACATCTCAGTAAAATGCTTTTCCACTATTTCTGGCTAGGAAAAACTGTGCCAGCACAGAAAACATCTCCCATCGTGTTCTAGAAGTTGCAGAGATATCTTCCCAGTTTTTGGCAGGAAGAAAAGAAAAGTTGTCCAAAACAGCTTCCAATCGAATGTTCATGTGATTGGAAAAGTCAGGAGAGTGCAACAGTACTGTTTTGTATCAGTTGGCAAGGTGCGCACACAATCCCAGTGTTGTACAGCTTGCTTCTTAACCTTGCCGAAGCTGCCGCTCTCCCCGGCTCCCGGAGCCGAAGAAGCGGCTGCTTCGCGCAAAGACGATTGTGCCGCTCACAGTGCTCTCCTTAGGGCGGCTGCTGCCGAAAGACGCCCGGGAGCGGCTCTTAGCTCCGGAGAGCATCGTACCTTCGTCTTTTATGACTTTTGTAGTCTACATCTCTGCAAAAAGCTTTTCCCCTATGTCTTGCTAGGAAAAACTGTGCCAGCACCGAAAACATCTCCCATCGTGTTCTAGAAGTTGCAGAGATGTCTGCCAAGTGTCTGGCAGGAAGAAAAGAAAAGTTGTCCAAAACAGCTTCCAATCGAATCTTCATGTGATTGGAAAAGTCAGGAGAGTGCAACGGTACTGTTTTGTATCAGTTGGCAAGGTGCGCACACAATCCCAGTGTTGTACAGCTTGCTTCTTCACCTTCCCGAAGATGCCGCTCTCCCCGGCTCCCGGAGCCGAAGAAGCGGCTGCTTCGCGCAAAGACGATTGTGCCGCTCACAGTGCTCTCCTTAGCGCGGCTTCTGCCGAAAGACGCCCGGGAGCGGCTCTTAGCTCCGGAGAGCATCGTACCTTCTTCT
The DNA here is from genome assembly GCF_035770615.1 of Melospiza melodia melodia. Lineage (NCBI taxonomy): Eukaryota > Metazoa > Chordata > Aves > Passeriformes > Passerellidae > Melospiza > Melospiza melodia. The sequence continues at coordinate 32,516,745 of NC_086225.1, forward strand.
TTAGCGTCTCTTCTCATCTACATCTTAGCAAAACGCTTTTCCACTATGTCTGGCTAGGAAAAACTGTGCCAGCACAGAAAACATCTCCCATCGTGTTCTAGAAGTTGCAGAGATGTCTGCCAAGTGTTTGGTAGGAAGAAAAGCTGTCCAAAACAGCTTCCAATCGAATGTTCATGTGATTGGAAAAGTCAGGAGAGTGCAAAAGTACGGTTTTGTATCAGTTGGCAAGGTACGCACACAATCCCAGTGTTGTACAGCTTGCTTCTTCACCTTCCCGAAGCTGCCGCTCTCCCCGGCTCCTGGAGCCGAAGAAGCGGCTTCTTCGCGCAAAGACGATTGTGCTGCTCACAGTGCTCTCCTTACCGCGGCTTCTGCCGAAAGATGCCCGGGAGCGGCTCTTAGCTCCGGAGAGCATCGTACCTTCGTCTTTGGCGTCTTTTGTAGTCTACATCTTAGCAAAACGCTTTTCCACTATGTCTGGCAAGGAAAAACTGTGCCAGCACAGAAAACATCTCCCATCGTGTTCTAGACGTTGCACGGAGGTCTGCCAAGTGTTTGGCAGGAAGAAAAGAAAAGTTGTCCAAAACAGCTTCCAATCGAATGTTCATGTGATTGGAAAAGTCAGGAGAGTGCAACGGTACAGTTTTCTATCTGTTGGCAAGGTGCGCACACAATCCCAGTGTTGTACAGCTTGCTTCTTCACCTTCCCGAAGCTGCCGCTCTCCCCGGCTCTCGGAGCCGAAGAAGCGGCTTCTTCGCGCAAAGACGATTGTGCCGCTCACAGTGCTCTCCTTAGCGCGGCTTCTGCCGAAAGACGCCCGGGAGCGGCTCTTAGCTCCGGAGAGCATCGTACCTTCTTCTTTAGCGTCTCTTCTCATCTACATCTTAGCAAAACGCTTTTCCACTATGTCTGGCTAGGAAAAACTGTGCCAGCACAGAAAACATCTCCCATCGTGTTCTAGAAGTTGCAGAGATGTCTGCCAAGTGTTTGGTAGGAAGAAAAGCTGTCCAAAACAGCTTCCAATCGAATGTTCATGTGATTGGAAAAGTCAGGAGAGTGCAAAAGTACGGTTTTGTATCAGTTGGCAAGGTACGCACACAATCCCAGTGTTGTACAGCTTGCTTCTTCACCTTCCCGAAGCTGCCGCTCTCCCCGGCTCCCGGAGCCGAAGAAGCGGCTGCTTCGCGCAAAGACGATTGTGTCACTCACAGTGCTCTCCTTAGCGCGGCTTCTGCCCAAAGACGCCCGGGAGCGGCTTTTGGCTCCGGAGAGCATCGTATCTTCATCTTTAGCGTCTCTTCTCATCTACATCTCAGCAAAAAGCTTTTCCACTATGTCTGTCTAGGAAAAACTGTGCCAGCACAGAAAACATCTCCCATCGTGTTCTAGAAGTTGCAGAGATGTCTGCCAAGTGTTTGGCAGGAAGAAAAGTTCTCCAAAACAGCTTCCAATCGAATGTTCATGTGATTGGAAAAGTCAGGAGTGTGCAACGGTACTGTTTTCTATCTGTTGGCAAGGCGCTCACACAATCACAGTGTTGTACAGCTTGCTTCTTCACCTTCCCGAAGCTGCCGCTCTCCCCGGCTCTCGGAGCCGAAGAAGCGGCTTCTTCGCGCAAAGACGATTGTGCCGCTCACAGTGCTCTCCTTAGCGCGGCTTCTGCCGAAAGACGCCCGGGAGCGGCTCATAGCTCCGGAGAGCATCGTACCTTCTTCTTTAGCGTCTCTTCTCATCTACATCTTAGCAAAACGCTTTTCCACTATGTCTGGCTAGGAAAAACTGTGCCAGCACAGAAAACATCTCCCATCGTGTTCTAGACGTTGCAGAGATGTCTGCCAAATGTTTGGCAGGAAGAAAAGAAAAGTTGTCCAAAACAGCTTCCAATCGAATGTTCATGTGATTGGAAAAGTCAGGAGAGTGCAAAAGTACTGTTTTGTATCAGTTGGCAAGGTGCGCACACAATCCCAGTGTTGTACAGCTTGCTTCTTAACCTTGCCGAAGCTGCCACTCTCCCCGGCTCCCGGAGCCGAAGAAGCGGCTTCTTCGCGCAAAGACGATTTTGTCGCTCACAGTGCTCTCCTTAGCGCGGCTTCTGCCGAAAGATGCCCGGGAGCGGCTCTTAGCTCTGGAGAGAATCATACCTTGGTCATTCGCATCTTTTGTAGTCTACATTTCAGCAAAACGCTTTTCCACTCTGTCTGGCTAGGAAAAACTGTGCCAGCACAGAAAACATCTCCCATCGTGTTCTAGAAGTTGCAGAGATGTCTTCCCAGTTTTTGGCAGGAAGAAAAGAAAAGTTGTCCAAAACAGCTTCCAATCGAATGTTCATGTGATTGGAAAAGTCAGGAGAGTGCAACGGTACTGTTTCTATCAGTTGGCAAGCTGCGCACACAATCCCAGTGTTGTACAGCTTGCTTCTTAACCTTGCCGAAGCTGCCGCTCTCCCCGGCTCCCGGAGCCGAAGAAGCGGCTGCTTCGCGCAAAGACGATTGTGCCGCTCACAGTGCTCTCCTTAGGGCGGCTGCTGCCGAAAGACGCCCGGGAGCGGCTCTTAGCTCCGGAGAGCATCGTACCTTCGTCTTTTATGTCTTTTGTAGTCTACATCTTAGCAAAACGCTTTTCCACTATGTCTGGCTAGGAAAAACTGTGCCAGCACAGAAAACATCTCCCATCGTGTTCTAGAAGTTGCAGAGATGTCTGCCAAGTGTTTGGCAGGAAGAAAAGAAAAGTTGTCCAAAACAGCTTCCAATCGAATGTTCATGTGATTGGAAAAGTCAGGAGAGTGCAACAGTACTGTTTTCTATCAGTCGGCAAGCTGCGCACACAATCACAGTGTTGTGCAGCTTGCTTCTTCACCTTCCCGAAGCTGCCGCTCTCCCCGGCTCCCGGAGCCGATGAAGCGACTGCTTCGCGCAAAGACGATTGTGCCGCTCACAGTGCTCTCCTTAGCGCGGCTTCTTCTGAAAGACGCCCGGGAGCGGCTCTTAGCTCCGGAGAGCATCGTACCTTCGTGTTTAGCGTCTCTTTTCATCTACATCTCAGCAAAAAGCTTTTCCACTATATCTGGCTAGGAAAAACTGTGCCAGCACAGAAAACATCTCTCATCGTGTTCCAGACATTGCACGGAGGTCTGCCTAGTGTTTGGCAGGAAGAAAAGAAAAGTTGTCCAAAACAGCTTCCAATCGAATGTTCATGTGATTGGAAAAGTCAGGAGAGTGCAAAAGTACTGTTTTGTATCAGTTGGCAAGGTGCGCACACAATCCCAGTGTTGTACAGCTTGCTTCTTAACCTTGCGGAAGCTGCCACTCTCCCCGGCTCCCGGAGCCGAAGAAGCGGCTGCTTCGCGCAAAGACGATTGTGCCGCTCACAGTGCTCTCCTTAGCGCGGCTTCTGCCGAAAGATGCCCGGGAGCGGCTCTTAGCTCCGGAGAGCATCGTACCTTCGTCTTTAGCGTCTCTTCTCATCTACATCTCAGCAAAAAAGCTTTTCCACTATGTCTGGCTATGAAAAACTGTGCCAGGACAGAAAACATCTCCCATCGTGTTCTAGACGTTGCAGAGATGTCTGCCAAATATTTGGAAGGAAGAAAAGAAAAGTTTTCCAAAACAGCTTCCAATCGAATGTTCATGTGATTGGAAAAGTCAGGAGAGTGCAACGGTACTGTTTTCTGTCAGTTGGCAAGCTGCGCACGCAATCCCAGTGTTGTACAGCTTGCTTCTTCACCTTCCCGAAGCTGCCGCTCTCCCCGGCTCCCGGAGCCGAAGAAGCGGCTGCTTCGCGCAAAGACGATTGTGCCGCTCACAGTGCTCTCCTTAGGGCGACTGCTGCCGAAAGACGCCCGGGAGCGGCTCTTAGCTCCGGAGAGCATCGTACCTTCGTCTTTTACGTCTTTTGTAGTCTACATCTCTGCAAAAAGCTTTTCCACTATGTCTGGCAAGGAAAAACTGTGCCAGCACAGAAAACATCTCCCATCGTGTTCTAGAAGTTGCAGAGATGTCTGCCAAGTGTTTGGCAGGAAGAAAAGAAAAGTTGTCCAAAACAGCTTCCAATCGAATGTTCATGTGATTGGAAAAGTCAGGAGAGTGCAACGGTACTGTTTTGTATCAGTTGGCAAGGTGCGCACACAATCCCAGTGTTGTACAGCTTGCTTCTTCACCTTCCCGAGGATGCCGCTCTCCCCGGCTCCCGGAGCCGAAGAAGCGGCTGCTTCGCGCAAAGACGATTGTGCCGCTCACAGTGCTCTCCTTAGCGCGGCTTCTTCTGAAAGACGCCCGGGAGCGGCTCATAGCTCCGGAGAGCATCGTACCTTCGTCTTTAGCGTCTCTTCTCATCTACATCTCAGCAAAAAGCTTTTCCACTATGTCTGGGTAGGAAATACTGTGCCAGCACAGAAAACATCTCCCATCGTGTTCTAGACGTTGCAGAGATGTCTGCCAAATATTTGGAAGGAAGAAAAGAAAAGTTTTCCAAAACAGCTTCCAATCGAATGTTCATGTGATTGGAAAAGTCAGGAGAGTGCAACGGTACTGTTTTCTGTCAGTTGGCAAGCTGCGCACGCAATCCCAGTGTTGTACAGCTTGCTTCTTCACCTTCCTGAAGCTGCCGCTCTCCCCGGCTCCCGGAGCCGAAGAAGCGGCTGCTTCGCGCAAAGACGATTGTGCCGCTCACAGTGCTCTCCTTAGCGCGGCTTCTGCCGAAAGACGCCCGGGAGCGGCTCATAGCTCCGGAGAGCATCGTACCTTCGTCTTTAGCGTCTCTTCTCATCTACATCTCAGCAAAAAGCTTTTCCACTATGTCTGGCTAGGAAATACTGTGCCAGCACAGAAAACATCTCCCATCGTGTTCTAGACGTTGCAGAGATGTCTGCCAAATATTTGGAAGGAAGAAAAGAAAAGTTTTCCAAAACAGCTTCCAATCGAATGTTCATGTGATTGGAAAAGTCAGGAGAGTGCAACGGTACTGTTTTCTGTCAGTTGGCAAGCTGCGCACGCAATCCCAGTGTTGTACAGCTTGCTTCTTCACCTTCCCGAAGCTGCCGCTCTCCCCGGCTCCCGGAGCCGAAGAAGCGGCTGCTTCGCGCAAAGACGATTGTGCCGCTCACAGCGCTCTCCTTAGCGCGGCTTCTGCCGAAAGACGCCCCGGAGCGGCTCTTAGCTCCGTACCTTCCAATTCAATTTTTTGGCTCGACAAACCAAATGGTATACTTGCAGCAGTAAGGCAGGACAGTGAACTGGACTTTCTCCTTTTTGTGAGAAGCTAATGAAAAAGTTTCACTGCAATCAGAGCAGGCTGTCAAACAAGAAAAATGTCATGAAAATAAGCCAGCCTTATCCTCTTAGTCCTGCTTGCTGTGATTGGCCAAGAATGAAATGTGTCAACTCTGTGTTTCTGGGTATCACATCAGTAACAGGTAGTTCAGCTGCTGTACTTCTCCCCTAAAGTTAAGAACAGAATCCAAGGAATTGTGATTCCATGGTCTCAATTCACCCGATGAAAAAGGAGTGGAAGGTGCAGGGGTCAATTAACTTGAATGGCCTATGTAAATCAGCAGCCACTGATTTCCTGAAGGCTTCAAGAGGTTAGTTGCCTATGTTTTTCTTGGAATTGTTTTAACCTTTGGTCATGTTTTTCTTGGGATTCTTTTACCCTTTCCCCATTTGTTCAGCCTTTGCTCTCAAGCCTTTGCTGACATTTCCAATATCTCGGTAGCCTGTAAAAGTGTTGTCTTGATTGATCACATCATTATTCCCTTCCAAGGGTTGTTTGCCTCAAGTCTCAGTTTGGCTGGTTTTCTGCTAGTTGATTGTCAGAGGGCAGCAGGTGTTTTGTAAGAGCAAGTACACAATCCCATAGCTTGCTTTTCTTTGGATTTGGCCTGTCTAGAAAATGGAATGACTGAACATCTCTGAGAGGCTTTTCTCTCCCCATTAGGTTTCACTGGAAGGGCAGATGCAAATCGTCTACCTAAAGTCTTGGCACAGAAGAAAGTAGTGGTTTGCTGCTGCATATAGCTAGAAGCTTACAAAAGGAAGGCCTTGGGCTGAGGCCCATTACTTTGGCTAAGTAGAAAAGGACTGTGGGAGGTGAGGCAGCTGAATTAGAGGTAAATCAACAAGTTCTAGAACCGTCGTGTGTTCACAGCGTGGTGCATGGTGGTTGGTTGAATTGTGTTTGTTATGGCTTAAAGCTATGGAACTGATAAAGGCCTGATGTTGGAATCCATAGGGTTAGAGGATTTTTAAGAAAAGGTTAAAAAGAAGTATGTCGGCCTTAGACTGGTGTTTTGTGAGCATTGCAGAAAAGTTTCCCATGCAAGCAGAAAAGTTTTCCATGCAAGCAGAAAAGTTTCCCAAGCAGTAGACGTGACAAATGGAAACAAGGTTATTTAATGTATATCTTTAGAAGGTTAGCATGAATAGAACTCTGTTCTTTGTCTCTTATCAACTAGTCTTTGTTTTAGCTACGATTACGTATGTTTTATAAGATTGGATGGAATGCTTGTCAGTATGTGTTTTCTCTGTCTGATTGGCTGAATTCTAGTCTGAGATGATTTTATGTATTGCTGTATGAGCCCTTTTGAAGGAGACATTTTTTGGTTTGGATCAGTGAGCTGTCATGTCTCCATTTTGTATTTTGAGACTGATATGCTGGAAATAAAAGCAAAAATCTCTTCACTGCTCTGGTTACCATGTTATCCATATTTGGATATTTTTCTGCGGCCTAGTGGGTTCCTTTTTTAAGGCGTGGGTTCCTGATACCATTGGACTTATACCTGTCCCGTCCCCCGCATATTGCTGCCCCGTGTGAGGACGTAGAATAGAAGAAAAAAAAAGAAAAATCGTGGAAGTACCAGCTGCGGAGACCCAAGCGTTAACAAGGAGGACACTGTATCATCTCTCCCGCTGAAGCCAAGAAAATTGTAAGCAACTTATCTCGGGAGAGCGCTTGGGTGACGTTGGGAGGAGAAATAGAGAAAAAGAAAATTATTAAAAGAACACAAAAATGGGAACGAATTTATCACAAGTTGAATGGGATGTTTTTCATCAATTAGAGACAATGTTACAAGAAAAAGGTCACTCTGAAATTTCAAAAACTGAGCTTAAAAACTTACTTATCTGGGTTAAAGCGAATACGCAAGATTTAAATCTGCAGTCTGCTTTTACTTTTTATTTTTGGGATCAGATAAACTGGAGAATCTATAATCTAGTCTCTCTCAAAAAAGATGAAAGCTTAAGAGAACTTATGCTGGTTTGTAGAGCGCTGTTGGAGCGCTGTTTTAAACAAACTGATAATAATAAGATCAACTTGGACTCAGAAAACAAAGCTTCTGGTTCTGTCTCATTAAATTCCAGTAAACCAGAGACTGTGTGTGTATCGGAGAATGTTACAAGTGTTGTTGCAAATGCTGAAAGTATTGCTTTGAACTCGGCTGAACAAAATCTTTCTTCTCTCTCTCTGGGAAAAATGAGACTCTTTCGGACTTTTCTTCGCGTTGTTCTGTTAATGTAAAAATATGTGACTCTTGTAAGGGGGATGGAACAAAGAGTTTAAAAGATGGAAATGAAAAAGTGACTGTACTTCCTAAAATTGTTTGTGCAGGGACACTGAAACCTGAATTGGATTCTGTTGGGCCTGGGGTGGAGGCTGAGGTGGCTGCTTCCACTCGGGAAATTGTGGTTCCGGGGAACTCTTTTTCAGTTAAGCAAAAACATGGTTGCTCTGGTGTTTGTCAATCTATAGATACAGAGAAAGAAAAATTGGCTTTAAGGGTGGAGTCCTTTGAAAGGAAGAGATGGAAGAAACTGGCGACTGTGTTGTTGCTGAAATTCAAAAAGCTGGACTTGAAATCTCTGCAATGAAAATTCAAGAAGTTTCACCTTAGAAGTACCTGGGATGGAAGATGATGGAAGACGACAATAACACCACAGAAAATTCAGATCCGAACCAGAGTAAACAACCTACAAGAGTTACAACAACTTCTAGGAAAAATCAACTGGGTCAGACCGATGTTGGGAATCACCAATGATGAACTGAGTCCGCTCTTCGATTTGCTGAGAGGAAGTTGCGACATCACTTTGCCAAGAACTTTAACCCCTGAAGCTCGTGCTGCTCTCGACAAAGTCACAGAAGCTCTTCAAAAAAGACAAGCTCATCGCTGCGTTCCTGAAAACCCTTTCTTTCTTGCAATCTTAGGAGAGAAGATGCAGCTTTGTGGTCTCATTTTCCAGTGGGATGCCACAGAACAAGATCCTTGTTAATAATGGAATGGGTTTTTCCTCCCTACAGGTTTTCAAAGACCATTTGCTCAGTTTTAGAAATGATTGCATACATTATAATTAAGGCTAGAACCAGATTGTTAACTTTGGCAGGTCAAGAATTTTCAGTTATCTATTTGCCATTGAAAAATGAGTATTTCAATTGGGCAATGCAAAATTCTGATGATTTACAGTATGCATTCTTAGGTTTTCCAGGTGTTTGTTCCATACACTATCCAGCTCACAAACTACTGCAAGCAAAATTGAGTTTCAGAAGAAAACCTAAACTAAGTGAAGAACCTTTACATGCTGTGACTCTCTTCACTGATGGCTCTGGTAAAAGCCACAAGTCCGTTGTGACTTGGTTTAATCAAAAGACTGATGTTTGGGAATCTGATATTCAAACAGTAGAGGGATCCCCTCAAATTGTTGAGCTTGCTGCAGTAGTTTGAGCTTTTCAGCTGTTTCCTCAGCCTTTTAATTTGGTCACAGATTCTGCTTATGTTGCTAATGTAGTCAGGAGAATAGAAGGTTCCATTTTAAAGGATGTTAGTAATGAAACTTTACATCGTTGGCTTTCATGTCTTTTTATAACTTTGCAATATAGAACTAATCCATATTTTGTTTCTCACATTAGGGCGCATTCTTCACTTCCTGGATTTTTAGTGGAAGGAAATGCAAGAGCGGACAAGCTGACAATGGTCATTTCTAACACATTGCCAAATAGTTTTGAACAAGCAAAATTGAGTCCTGCCTTTTTCCACCAAAATGCACAAGCACTCATGCGAATGTTCCAAATCACTAAAAGTCAAGCTAAAGCTATCATTCGTACTTGCCCTGACTGTCAATTGGTACAACATCCTGCTTCTACAGGAGCAATCAACCACCGAGGCTTACAAAGCCTACAGTTGTGGCAAACAGATGTTACTAAATAGCCTTCTTTTGGTAAATTTAAAAATATTCATGTTTCCAAAGACACGTTCTCTGGTGCAGTTTTTGCTTCCCTTCACACAGGTGAAACTGGCAGCCATGCCTGTCATCATTTCCTGCAAGCTTTTGCTTCATTGGGTATACCCCAAGAAGTAAAAACTGACAATGGTCCCGCATACATATCTCAAAAATTGGCCACATTTTTAAATGAATGGGGTGTTCGACACATTTTTGGTATTCCCCGCTCTCCCACAAGCCAAGCAATCATTGAAAGAACACATCAAACCTTAAAACGCATATTAGATCAACAGAGAGGGGGAACGGAAATCACCCCACAGATGAGACTGAGTAAGGCTTTGTATGTTTTTAATTGTCTAAATAGTTCAAGTACAGAACCAGATCCACCAATCTTTAGACACTTTTCAAATAGCACACAGGCAAAACTGAAAGAACATCCTCCTCTTCTAATTAGAAACCCTGACTCTGGACAGATGGAAGGTCCGTTTCAATTAATAACGTGGGGCAAAGTGTATGCTTCTATTTCCACAGGTGCTGGAAGAATTAAGTGGGTTCCTGCCAAAAACGTCAAACCGTATCGCACTTCAGAACCTGTTGTCGAGCCTAGAACTGAGGAAGCAAGTACGCAGACGTGGACCGAATCGAAGGATCCCGGGTCTCGCCTGACGCCTCTTGTGCCTGATGTTCTTTGTGCATCGGTGGAACCCATGAACTCTGATTTTGTGCCAATGTTATTTATGAGTATACGAATTGAATGCTGAATGTTTGTTTAACAAAGCTAATTTTTGGCTGAAAATTTAGGTTATTGTTTTTGTTTAGAAAGAATTCTGCCAAAACTTAGTTCTTGAAAGAGATGGGGCAGAATCAAATGGTATACTTGTTTTGCTTGATTTTAATTGTTTTTTGTTGTGCAGATTTGCCTGTGGATCAACCGAAAACAAATGTTTGGGTGACCTTAGCCAAGGCTGCCGGATCGGATACTATATGTCTGTCTAATTTGGAACCAGAAAAGCCTTTCTCAACCTGTTTGGTTGGTGCGCCAGTGAAAGAGTTTCCTTTGGTCAGAAAAGAATCCAATGGTAAACCAGGTGGAATTGACAATGGAAACAGTCCTTCCTTCAATTGGAACATTTGGTCCAAAAAACTTCTCAGGGCAGCAAATGTTTCAAACAGTTGGGATGTGTTTCTGGAGATGGACCAATATCCACGGCAATTGCCAAAAGGGTATTGGATCATTTGCGGAGACAGAGGTTGGCGAGGCATTCCAGCCCACCTTGCAGGCGGCCCTTGCAGCATTGGTATGCTTACCATAATTGCCCCCACTGCCAAAGCCGTGATGAAAAAGAAAAAAAAGGAAAACAAGAGCTGTTCCTCATTATGATGAGAACTGTCAGAGTGATTTTATGCCTTGGAATGCCGCCAGAAGGGTTTCAGCAGGTATATTTCTACCCCAATTGGCTTCAGCTGTGGCATTGAGACAATTAGATCGAGTTGGATGTTGGCTGAGCAAACAAGCTAATGCCACATCCTCCGCAATCAGTGATATGTTGACCGATGTTGATAGTATTACACATGCTACTCTTCAAAACAGAGCAGCCATTGATTTTCTCTTACTGGCACAAGGACATGGTTGTGAGGAATTGGAAGGATTGTGTTGTATGAATTTGTCTGATCATTCTGAATCCATTCACAAAAGCATTCAAAAATTAAAGGATCTGACAGCCCAAATTAAAGAAGATGGAGGTTCCTGGTTGGATGATTTGTTTCAAAATTGGAGTTTTGCACCTTGGCTAAGGCAACTTTGCAAGCAAGGTCTTTACATATTAGGTGTTCTAATACTGATATTGATAGTGGCACCTTGTATACTCTGTTGTCTTCGGCGAATGATGAACAAAACAGTCCGAGAAGTTTTTGTCATTCAAGCAGGAGAATTAGGAAGTAGAAGCACAGAGAGTGTACGAAATCTCACGGAAGCAGTAGATGAGGGTATTGACATGAACGAAGGTTTTGAATTAAGGCCTTGGAATCGACCAGAGTTTTTTGAACGATGCCTTGTGACTGTTGACAAACGTGATTCATATCTCTCTTTCAGGGATTGGGTCTTCACAGCATTAAGTTGCTGTGCCGTAATATAGCAATGCTTCAGTTTAGTGAAAATAGGTCTTCAGCAGATAATAAGCAGAAATTTTGCAATAGAGCTATGAAACGCAAATAGCAAGCGACAAGAAAATGAAAGCTTCTGGGTCAAACGGAGAGGGGGAAATGTTGGAATACATAAGGTTAGAGGATTTTTAAGAAATGCTTAAAAAGAAGTATGTAGGCCTTAGAATGGAGATTTGTTAGCATTGCAGAAATGTTTCCCATGCAAGCAGAAAAAGTTTCCCAAGCAGTAGACATGACAAATAACAATAGGCTTCTGTAGAATTGGCTTTAGGATGGCAACAAGGTTATTTAATGTATATCTTTAGAAGGTTAGCATGAATAGAACTCTGTTCTTTGTCTCTTATCAACTAGTCTTTGTTTTAGCTACGATTACCTATGTTTTATAAGATTGGATGGAATGCTTGTCAATATGTGTTTTCTGTGTCTGATTGGCTGAATTCTAGTCTGAGATGATTTTATGTATTGCTGTATGAGCCCTGTTGAAGGAGACATTTTTTGGTGTGGATCTGTGAGCTGTCATGTCTCCATTTTGTATTTTGAGACTGATGTGCTGGAAATAAAAGCAAAAATCTCTTCACTGCTCTGGTTACCATGTTATCCATATTTGGATATTTTGCTGCGGCCTAGTGGGTTCCTTTTTTCAGGCGTGGGTTCCTGATACCATTGGACTTATACCTGTCCCGTCCCCCGCATTTTGGTGCCCCGTGGGAGGACGTAGAATAGAAGAAAAAAAAAGAAAAATCGTGGAAGTGCCAGCTGCGGAGACCCAAGTGTTAACAAGGAGCACACTGTATCATCTCTCCCGCCGAAGCCAAGAAAATTGTAAGTAACTTATCTCGGGAGAGCGCTTGGGTGACGTTGGGAGGAGAAATAGAGAAAAAGAAAATTATTAAAAGAACACAAAAATGGGAACGAATTTATCACAAGTTGAATGGGATGTTTTTCATCAATTAGAGACAATGTTACAAGAAAAATGTCACTCTGAAATTTCAAAAACTGAGCTTAAAAACTTACTTAACTGGGTTAAAGCGAATACGCAAGATTTAAATCTGCAGTCTGCTTTTACTTTTCATTTTTGGGATCAGATAAACTGGAGAATCTATAATCTAGTCTCTCTCAAAAAAGATGAAAGCTTAAGAGAACTTATGCCGGTTTGTAGAGCGCTGTTGGAGCGCTGTTTTAAACAAACTGATAAAAATAAGATCAACTTGGACTCAGAAAACAAAGCTTCTGGTTCTGTCTCATTAAATTCCATTAAACCGGAGACTGTGTTTGTATCGGAGAATGTTACAAGTGTTGTTGCAAATGCTGAAAGTATTGCTTTGAACTCTGTTGAACAAAATCTTTCTTCTCCCTCTCTGAAAAAAAATGAGACTTTTTGGACTTTTCTTCGCGTTGTTCTGTTAATGTAAAAATATGTGACTCTTGTAAGGGGGATGGAACAAAGTGTGTAAAAGATGGAAATGAAAAAGTGACTGTACTTCCTAAAATTGTTTGTGCAGGGACACTGAAACCTGAATTGGATTCTGTTGGGCCTGGGGTGGAGGCTGAGGTGGCTGCTTCCACTCGGGAAATTGTGGTTCCGGGGAACTCTTTTTCAGTTAAGCAAATACATGGTTGTTCTGGTGTTTGTCAATCTATAGATACAGAGAAAGAAAAATTGGCTTTAAGGGTGGAGTCCTTTGAAAGGAAGAGATGGAAGAAACTGGCGACTGTGTTGTTGCTGAAATTCAAAAAGCTGGACTTGAAATCTCTGCAACGAAAATTCAACAAGTTTCACCTTAGAAGTACCTGGGATGGAAGATGACTGAGACGACAAGAACACCACAGAAAATTCAGATCCGAACCAGAGTCAACAACCTACAAGAGTTACAACAACTTCTAGGAGAAATCAACTGGGTCAGACCGATGTTGGGAATCACCAATGATGAACTGAGTCTGCTCTTCCATTTGCTGAGAGGAAGTTGCGACATCACTTTGCCAAGAACTTTAACCCCTGAAGCTCGTGCTGCTCTCGACAAAGTCACAGAAGCTCTTCAAAAAAGACAAGCTCATCGCTGCGTTCCTGAAAACCCTTTCTTTCTTGCAATCTTAGGAGAGAAGATGCAGCTTTGTGGTCTCATTTTCCAGTGGGATGCCACAGAACAAGATCCTTTGTTAATAATGGAATGGGTTTTTCCTCCCTACAGGTTTTCAAAGACCATTTGCTCAGTTTTAGAAATGATTGCATACATTATAATTAAGGCTAGAACCAGATTGTTAACTTTGGCAGGTCAAGAATTTTCAGTTATCTATTTGCCATTGAAAAATGAGTATTTCAATTGGGCAATGCAAAATTCTGATGATTTACAATATGCATTCTTAGGTTTTCCAGGTGTTTGTTCCATACACTATCCAGCTCACAAACTACTGCAAGCAAAATTGAGTTTCAGAGAAAAACCTAAGTTAAGTGAAGAACCTTTACATGCTGTGACTCTCTTCACTGATTGCTCTGGTAAAAGCCACAAGTCCGTTGTGACTTGGTTTAATCAAAAGACTGATGTTTGGGAATCTGATATTCAAACAGTAGAGGGATCCCCTCAAATTGCTGAGCTTGCTGCAGTAGTTTGAGCTTTTCAGCTGTTTCCTCAGCCTTTTAATTTGGTCACAGATTCTGCTTATGTTGCTAATGTAGCCAGGAGAATAGAAGGTTCCCTTTTAAAGGATGTTAGCAATGAAACTTTACATCGTTGGCTTTCATGTCTTTTTATAACTTTGCAATATAGAACTAGTCCATATTTTGTTTCTCACATTAGGGCGCATTCTTCACTTCCTGGATTTTTAGTGGAAGGAAATGCAAGAGCGGACAAGCTGACAATGGTCATTTCTAACACATTGCCAAATAGTTTTGAACAAGCAAAATTGAGTCCTGCCTTTTTCCACCAAAATGCACAAGCACTCATGCGAATGTTCCAAATCACTAAAAGTCAAGCTAAAGCTATCATTCGTACTTGCCCTGACTGTCAATTGGTACAACCTCCTGCTTCTACAGGAGCAATCAACCCGCAAGGCTTACAAAGCCTACAGTTGTGGCAAACAGATGTTACTAAATAGCCTTCTTTTGGTAAATTTGAAAATATTCATGTTTCCATAGACACGTTCTCTGGTGCAGTTTTTGCTTCCCTTCACACAGGTGAAACTGGCAGCCATGCCTGTCATCATTTCCTGCAAGGTTTTGCTTCATTGGGTATACCCCAAGAAGTAAAAACTGACAATGGTCCCGCATACATATCTCAAAAATTGGCCACATTTTTAAATGAATGGGGTGTTCGACACATTTTTGGTATTCCCCACTCTCCCACAAGCCAAGCAATCATTGAAAGATCACATCAAACCTTAAAACGCATATTAGATCAACAGAGAGGGGGAACGGAAATCACCCCACAGATGAGACTGAGTAAGGCTTTGTATGTTTTTAATTTTCTAAATAGTTCAAGTACAGAACCAGATCCACCAATCTTTAGACACTTTTCAAATAGCACACAGGCAAAACTGAAAGAACATCCTCCTCTTCTAATTAGAAACCCTGACTCTGGACAGATGGAAGGCCCGTTTCAATTAATAACGTGGGGCAAAGGGTATGCCTCTATTTCCACAGGTGCTGGAAGAATTAAGTGGGTTCCTGCCAAAAACGTCAAACCGTATCGCACTTCAGAACCTGTTGTCGAGCCTAGAACTGAGGAAGCAAGTACGCAGACGTGGACTGAATGGAAGGATCCCGGGTCTCGCCTGACGCCTCTTGTGCCTGACGTTCTTTGTGCATCGGTGGAACCCATGAACTCTGATTTTGTGCCAATGTTATTTATGAGTATACGAATTGAATGCTGAATGTTTGTTTAACGAAGCTAATTTTTGGCTGAAAATTTAGGTTCTCGTTTTTGTTTAGAAAGAATTCTGCCAAAACTTAGTTCTTGAAAGAGATGGGGCAGAATCAAATGGTATACTTGTTTTGCTTGATTTTAATTGTTTTTGTCGTGCAGATTTGCCTGTGGATCAACCGAAGATGAATGTTTGGGTGACCTTAGCCAAGGCTGCCGGATCGGATACTATATGTCTGTCTAATTTGGAACCAGAAAAGCCTTTCTCAACCTGTTTGGTTGGTGTGCCAGTGAAAGAGTTTCCTTTGGTCAGAAAAGAATCCAATGGTAAACCAGCTGGAATTGAAAATGGAAACAGTCCTTTCTTCAATTGGAACATTTGGTCCAAGAAACTTCTCAGGGCAGCAAATGTTTCAAACAGTTGGGATGTGTTTCTGGAGATGGACCAATATCCACGGCAATTGCCAAAAGGGTATTGGATCATTTGCGGAGACAGAGGTTGGCAAGGCATTCCAGCCCACCTTGAAGGTGGCCCTTGTAGCATTGGTATGCTTACCATAATTGCCCCCACTGCCAAAGCAGTGATGAAAAAGAAACAAAGGAAAACAAGAGCTGTTCCTCATTATGATGAGAACTGTCAGAGTGATTTTATGCCTTGGAATGCTGCCAGAAGGGTTTCAGCAGGTATATTTCTACCCCAATTGGCTTCAGCTGTGGCATTGAGACAATTAGATCGAGTTGGATGTTGGCTGAGCAAACAAGCTAATGCCACATCCTCCGCAATCAGTGATATGTTGACCGATGTTGATAGTATTACACATGCTACTCTTCAAAACAGAGCAGCCATTGATTTTCTCTTACTGGCACAAGGACATGGTTGTGAGGAATTGGAAGGATTGTGTTGTATGAATTTGTCTGATCATTCTGAATCCATTCACAAAAGCATTCAAAAATTAAAGGATCTGACAGCCCAAATTAAAGAAGATGGAGGTTCCTGGTTGGATGATTTGTTTCAAAATTGGAGTTTTGCACCTTGGCTAAGGCAACTTCGCAAGATAGGTCTTTACATATTAGGTGTTCTAATACTGATATTGATAGTGGCACCTTGTATACTCTGTTGTCTTCGGCGAATGGTGAACAAAACAGTCCGAGAAGTTTTTGTCATTCAAGCAGGAGAATTAAGAAGTAGAAGCACAGAGAGTGTATGAAATCTCACGGAAGCAGTAGATGAGGGTATTGACATGAACGAAGGTTTTGAATTAAGGCCTTGGAATCGACCAGAGTTTTTTGAACGATGCCTTGTGACTGTTGCCAAACGTGATTCATAGCTCTTTCAGGGACTGGGTCTTCAGAGCATTAGGTTGCTTTGCCGTAATATAGCAATGCTTCAGTTTAGTGAAAATAGGTCTTCAGCAGATAATAAGCAGAAATTTTGCAATAGAGCTATGAAACGCAAATAGCAAGCGACAAGAAAATGAAAGCTTCTGGGTCAAACAGAGAGGGGGAAATGTTGGAATCCATAAGGTTAGAGGATTTTTAAGAAATGGTTAAAAAGAAGTATGTCGGCCTTCGACTGGGGTTTTGTTAGCATTGCAGAAAATTTTCCCATGCAAGCAGAAAAGTTTCCCAAGCAGTAGAGGTGACAAATAACAATAGGCTTCTGTAGAATTGGCTTTAGGATGGCAACAAGGTTATTTAATGTATATCTTTAGAAGGTTAGCATGAATAGAACTCTGTTCTTTGTCTCTTATCAACTAGTCTTTGTTTTAGCTACGATTACCTATGTTTTATAAGATTGGATGGAATGCTTGTCAATATGTGTTTTCTCTGTCTGATTGGCTGAATTCTAGTCTGAGATGATTTTATGTATTGCTGTATGAGCCCTGTTGAAAGAGACATTTTTTGGTGTGGATCAGTGAGCTGTCATGTCTCCATTTTGTATTTTGAGACTGATGTGCTGGAAATAAAAGCAAAAATCTCTTCACTGCTCTGGTTACCATGTTATCCATATTTGGATATTTTGCCGCGGCCTAGTGGGTTCCTTTTTTAAGGCGTGGGATCCTGACACCATTGGACTTATACCTGTCCCGTCCCCCGCATATTGCTGCCCCGTGTGAGGACGTAGAATAGAAGAAAAAAAAAGAAAAATCGTGGAAGTACCAGCCGCGGAGACCCAAGTGTTAACAAGGAGCACACTGTATCATCTCTCCCGCCGAAGCCAAGAAAATTGTAAGTAACTTATCTCGGGAGAGCGCTTGGGTGACGTTGGGAGGAGAAATAGAGAAAAAGAAAATTATTAAAAGAACACAAAAATGGGAACGAATTTATCAAAAGTTGAATGGGATGTTTTTCATCAATTAGAGACAATGTTACAAGAAAAAGGTCACTCTGAAATTTCAAAAACTGAGCTTAAAAACTTACTTATCTGGGTTAAAGCAAATACGCAAGATTTAAATCTGCAGTCTGCTTTTACTTTTCATTTTTGGGACCAGATAAACTGGAGAATCTATAATCCAGTCTCTCTCAAAAAAGATGAAAGCTTAAGAGAACTTGTGCCGGTTTGTAGAGCGCTGTTGGAGCGCTGTTTTAAACAAACTGATAATAATAAGATCAACTTGGACTCAGAAAACAAAGCTTCTGGTTCTGTCTCATTAAATTCCAGTAAACCGGAGACTGTGTTTGTATCGGAGAATGTTACAAGTGTTGTTGCAAATGCTGAAAGTATTGCTTTGAACTCTGTTGAACAAAATCTTTCTTCTCCCTCTCTGGGAAAAAATGAGACTCTTTTGGACTTTTCTTCGCGTTGTTCTGTTAATGTAAAAATATGTGACTCTTGTAAGGGGGATGGAACAAAGTGTGTAAAAGATGGAAATGAAAAAGTGACTGTACTTCCTAAAATTGTTTGTGCAGGGACACTGAAACCTGAATTGGATTCTGTTGGGCCTGGGGTGGAGGCTGAGGTGGCTGCTTCCACTCGGGAAATTGTGGTTCCGGGGAACTCTTTTTCAATTAAGCAAAAACATGGTTGTTCTGGTCTTTGTCAAACTATAGATACAGAGAAAGAGAAATTGGCTTTAAGGGTGGAGTCCTTTGAAAGGAAGAGATGGAAGAAACTGGCGACTGTGTTGTTGCTGAAATTCAAAAAGCTGGACTTGAAATCTCTGCAACGAAAATTCAAGAAGTTTCACCTTAGAAGTACCTGGGATGGAAGATGACTGAGACGACAATAACACCACAGAAAATTCAGATCCGAACCAGAGTCAACAACCTACAAGAGTTACAACAACTTCTAGGAGAAATCAACTGGGTCAGACCGATGTTGGGAATCACCAATGATGAACTGAGTCCGCTCTTCGATTTGCTGAGAGGAAGTTGCGACATCACTTTGCCAAGAACTTTAACCCCTGAAGCTCGTGCTGCTCTCGACAAAGTCACAGAAGCTCTTCAAAAAAGACAAGCTCATCGCTGCGTTCCTGAAAATCCTTTCTTTCTTGCAATCTTAGGAGAGAATATGCAGCTTTGTGGTCTCATTTTCCAGTGGGATGCCACAGAACAAGATCCTTTGTTAATAATGGAATGGGTTTTTCCTCCCTACAGGTTTTCAAAGACCATTTGCTCAGTTTTAGAAATGATTGCATACATTATAATTAAGGCTAGAACCAGATTGTTAACTTTGGCAGGTCAAGAATGTTCAGTTATCTATTTGCCATTGAAAAATGATTATTTCAATTGGGCAATGCAAAATTCTGATGATTTACAATATGCATTCTTAGGTTTTCCAGGTGTTTGTTCCATACACTATCCAGCTCACAAACTACTGCAAGCAAAATTGAGTTTCAGAGAAAAACCTAAATTAAGTGAAGAACCTTTACATGCTGTGACTCTCTTCACTGATGGCTCTGGTAAAAGCCACAAGTCCGTTGTGACTTGGTTTAATCAAAAGACTGATGTTTGGGAAGCTGATATTCAAACAGTAGAGGGATCCCCTCAAATTGTTGAGCTTGCTGCCGTAGTTTGAGCTTTTCAGCTGTTTCCTCAGCCTTTTAATTTGGTCACAGATTCTGCTTATGTTGCTAATGTAGTCAGGAGAATAGAAGGTTCCATTTTAAAGGATGTTAGTAATGAAACTTTACATCGTTGGCTTTCATGTCTTTTTATAACTTTGCAATATAGAACTAATCCATATTTTGTTTCTCACATTAGGGCGCATTCTTCACTTCCTGGATTTTTAGTGGAAGGAAATGCAAGAGCGGACAAGCTGACAATGGTCATTTCTAACACATTGGCAAATAGTTTTGAACAAGCAAAATTGAGTCCTGCCTTTTTCCACCAAAATGCACAAGCACTCATGCGAATGTTCCAAATCACTAAAAGTCAAGCTAAAGCTATCATTCGAACTTGCCCTGACTGTCAATTGGTACAACCGCCTGCTTCTACAGGAGCAATCAACCCCCGAGGCTTACAAAGCCTACAGTAGCGGCAAACAGATGTTACTAAATAGCCTTCTTTTGGTAAATTTAAAAATATTCATGTTTCCATAGACACGTTCTCTGGTGCAGTTTTTGCTTCCCTTCACACAGGTGAAACTGGCAGCCATGCCTGTCATCATTTCCTGCAAGCTTTTGCTTCATTGGGTATACCCCAAGAAGTAAAAACTTACCATGGTCCCGCATACATATCTCAAAAATTGGCCACATTTTTAAATGAATGGGGTGTTCGACACATTTTTGGTATTCCCCACTCTCCCACAAGCCAAGCAATCATTGAAAGAACACATCAAACCTTAAAATGCATATTAGATCACAGAGAGGGGGAACGGAAATCACCCCACAGATGAGACTGAGTAAGGCTTTGTATGGTTTTAATTTTCTAAATAGTTCAAGTACAGAACCAGATCCACCAATCTTTAGACACGTTTCAAATAGCACACAGGCAAAACTGAAAGAACATCCTCCTCTTCTAATTAGAAACCCTGACTCTGGACAGATGGAAGGCCCGTTTCAATTAATAACGTGGGGCAAAGGGTATGCTTCTATTTCCACAGGTACTGGAAGAATTAAGTGGGTTCCTGCCAAAAACGTCAAACCGTATCGCACTTCAGAACCTGTTGTCGAGCCTAGAACTGAGGAAGCAAGAACGCAGACATGGACCGAATGGAAGGATCCCGGGTCTCGCCTGACGCCTCTTGTGCCTGATGTTCTTTGTGCATCGGTGGAACCCATGAACTCTGATTTTGTGCCAATGTTATTTATGAGTATAGGAATTGAATGCTGAATGTTTGTTTAACGAAGCTAATTTTTGGCTGAAAATTTAGGTTATTATTTTTGTTTAGAAAGAATTCTGCCAAAACTTAGTTCTTGAAAGAGATGGGGCAGAATCAAATGGTATACTTGTTTTGCTTGATTTTATTGTTTTTTGTCGTGCAAATTTGCCTGTGGATCAACCGAAAATGAATGTTTGGGTGACCTTAGCCAAGGCTGCCGGATCGGATACTATATGTCTGTCTAATTCGGAACCAGAAAAGCCTTTCTCAACCTGTTTGGTTGGTGTGCCAGTGAAAGAGTTTCCTTTGGTCAGAAAAGAATCCAATGGTAAACCAGGTGGAATTGACAATGGAAACAGTCCTTCCTTCAATTGGAACATTTGGTCCAAGAAACTTCTCAGGGCAGCAAATGTTTCAAACAGTTGGGATGTGTTTCTGGAGACGGACCAATATCCACGGCAATTGCCAAAAGGGTATTGGATCATTTGCGGAGACAGAGGTTGGCAAGGCATTCCAGCCCACCTTGAAGGTGGCCCTTGCAGCATTGGTATGCTTACCATAATTGCCCCCACTGCCAAAGCAGTGATGAAAAAGAAACAAAGGAAAACAAGAGCTGTTCCTCATTATGATGAGAACTGTCAGAGTGATTTTATGCCTTGGAATGCCGCCAGAAGGGTTTCAGCAGTTATATTTCTACCCCAATTGGCTTCAGCTGTGGCATTGAGACAATTAGATCGAGTTGGACGTTGGCTGAGCAAACAAGCTAATGCCACATCCTCCGCAATCAGTGATATGTTGACCGATGTTGATAGTATTACACATGCTACTCTTCAAAACAGAGCAGCCATTGATTTTCTCTTACTGGCACAAGGACATGGTTGTGAGGAATTGGAAGGATTGTGTTGTATGAATTTGTCTGATCATTCTGAATCCATTCACAAAAGCATTCAAAAATTAAAGGATCTGACAGCCCAAATTAAAGAAGATGGAGGTTCCTGGTGAAGCCATTTATTATAATGGCTAATAGCTTCTGAAAAATAAAAGAATTAAAAGACACTCAAAATATATCAAGGGAATCGCAGCAGTAATAAATAACCTAAAATACACTTTCAGGAAGAACTTTGATCAGATATTTAGATAAGGCAATGTAAAACACACTCACAATATTTGGATAAGGTAATCTAAAATACACTCAGAGAAGAAACTTTGGAATTAGAGTATTTGAAGAAACAGACATGGAAGCCTATAAGTTAAAGTGACCTGCCAAGCCGCTAGGATCAAGCCAAGTACAACAGTAACTTCAGCCAAGCCATGGAAAAACATGCCAAAGATAACAGGAGGAAGTCCAAATTAGGAAAAGCTTAAAATTTAACTAAGGAAAACCAGGAATTCCCGGAAGACCCCGCCTGCCTATGAATATGCATGTAATAAATGATGTAATCCCTGTTTAAAATTGTATAAAAACCCGCTTTTGTTGTACATGATTTAGAAATCCATTTTGTCATTTCTCCGACGCCTCGTAATAAAATACCTCCTGCTTATCTGACTTAGACTGAGTCTCTTAAGCAGTTATTCTCGCCTTTTGGGGCAAAATTCGGCATCATTTTCTGGCGACCCATATGGGACCAGACAGGAGATCCAGGCCTTGAGGGGTCCTCCCCCAGCCGAGTCCGGGGTCGGGACCCTCTGGCGCCCCTGACTAACTTTTGTCAGAAGAGACTCCCCCCCGGACCAGTGCTTTCGGTGGACGAAGAGTACCCTGCATCTCCTGCTCCAATTAAGATGTATTTCAATTAATTATTGGTTTTGGAATAAAGCGCTTTGTTGGGAACGGGGGTCAGACGTGACTGCCCGATGGGAAAGCTGGGGGACGCCCCGGTAAAAGAATCCCTACTGGGTTAGAGTCCCAGAAATAGAAACGCAGGTTAAAGTCCTGCGACTGGGTTAGAGTCCCGGTTACTGGGTTAGAGTCCCAGCATTTGGTTGGAAGGAGTACTTGTTTATCTTGGTATCTTTGGTCTGTTTTTACTGTGTGGGAAACTGTTTTCAATATTGTATTTAATGTTATAACTGTGGATTAAGGGTTAAGAACTAAGATTGCTCTCTGAGAAGTCTGTCAGCCGGTGATCTTTTTGTATGTGTCTGTTGCGAAATCTTACAGGAAACATCTTTTCGCTCTCTCTGTAATCTTTTAGAAGAGAATAAGCTGATAGACGTCTGGGAAGAAATTTGTCACCCCCCCTGCAATTGTTATACTGTCTACAGTTGTGATTGCATGAGTTTGGCAAACCGGTATCTCGCGGTCTGTAGGCGACCTCTCGTGACCAAACCTGGTAAAACAGTCCGTTCTGGTATAGACCATAAGGTAGGAACTATTTCATAAAGGTGTGGGTATGAGTGAGAGTGAATGAGACGCAGCATCGCTGCGAAGCGAGAGGGAGTCCCACTCCGCATTTCCTGGTCTTCGCAAGAAGCCAGGTCGGAAAAGGACAAAGTGATTGAAGATTGTGTGTTTGAAGTGTTAAAATAAATTGGTATACAGTACATGCGAGAAAGAGGCTGATCTGGTTAGACAGACACAGGGAATAGCAATGAGAGGCCAACAGAGTAAGGACGTAAATATGAAAACCCCCTTAGGATGTATCCTAAAGCACTGGAAGGATTTGGGAGGGATCCCGGGGGGAAACATAAGTAAAAAGACACTCCTTAAATATTGTACACAGTGGTGGCCGTTGTATAAGTTAGATGACAATGAGAAATGGCCGCCGGAGGGAACAACTAATTATAACACTATTTTGCAATTGATGCTTTTCCTCCGCCGACTTAATAAATGGGACGAAGTGATGTATGCTGACATGTTCTTTACCCTAAGAAATAAACCGGAGTGGCAAAAAGAGTGCGGGGTAAACGTAGCACCTCAGGACCCCTTAGTACTAGCCCTGGAAAAAGATAAGAAAGGTTCAAAGCCTAAAGAAAGTTGCTGTGATGCATGTAGCATTGGGCAACAATGTCTTAAATTAACAAGAAGGGATAGTGGAAAGGAGAGCGAAATAAGCCTGTGGGAATACCATCCATTTGCCCCGGGACGGGAAGGGCCTCTTCCCAGGCCAAAGGAGGAACAAGGGGACCCTAGCCCATTAAAGGAGCTGGAACGATGGTGGAAATCTAAGTTTGGGCACAGCCCTCAGAAACTAGACAACACTTGGGAGGAGGATAGTCCATTAAAATCGGGGATTGACAAGAGGGAAAGCAGTCCACAGGGACCAGATAGTCCACAGGGGTCGGGGAGCTACAGGGATGCTGACAGCCCACCCAGACTAGAAGTTGAGAGGGAAGAAGGCAGTCCACATGAAGCAGAGAGTCGAGGGGAAACACACAGCCTTCCCGAACTAAGTCCATATGGGGATAGTAGCACACCCAGGAATGGGGGTTTTAGAAAATCAGGTACCTGTAGAATAGAAACCAGCACACCGAGGACTGGGGATAAAAGTAACTCACTAGGAGGCGACGTCTCTAAGCTGAAGTATAGTGAGAAGAATGACAATGAGATATGCGAAAGGGAGGCAGAGAACAACTCACAGAAGCTGAATATAGTAATTCAGATAGAGGATAAGAGAGATGGAAGGGGAACAGAAGATGAGGACAGTAGCCCGGAACAGGATAGGCGCCGGCAGATGCGGGAAGAAAGGCGACAGATGCAGAGCGAGAGGCGGTTGGACTGTGTAAACCATGCTAGGGGAGTAGTAGGAAAAGAATTAACAGAAATAGAAGGTGAAGATGAAGAACAGGGAAAGGGAAAGAGAAAAGAGAAGAGAAAGAATAGGGAAGACATTGAGGCACAGGAGGAAGATCCCGGGGAAGGGACCAGTCATTCGTATTATACCAGATCTGTGGCACAGAGGGAAGCAAAGCAAAAAGAAGGGAATCATACAATAGCTCCTCTCCGACAACTTATGCCAATGGTAGGAGAAAGGACTAGGGTAAAGGTGCCGTTCTCCACGAGTGATCTGAACAATTGGAGGGATGAGGCAAGGAACTTCAGGAGGAATCCAGAGGGAGTAGCGAAGAGGTTTGAATTAATGGCAAAGAATTTAGATATTGATTGGGAAGATATAGAGGTGATGCTGTCAGAATTGACGGATACAGAAAGGGAACTCGTATTGGAGACAGGAAAACGACATGCTCAAGTATTATCAGGGAGAGTAGAAGATAATTTCCCCAGCAGTAAACCAGAATGGGACCCGGGCAACGAAGAGCACTATCGACGACTGGTGCAGTATAGAAAGCTGATCGCGATGGGCTTGCGTAACGCGATCCCTAAGGCTATCAATTGGTCAATGCTATATGACATTAGGCAGGGAAAGGATGAGACCCCGTCAGAGTTTTTGGATAGACTTAGGGCAGCCATGAGACAATACACACCCCTGGACCCAGCAACGGAAGAAGGGAAACAGCACTTGCTAGGGTTGATGATGGGACAGAGTAACCCAGACATCAGGAAGAAATTACAAAAGCTTGAACATCCAGCAAATAAAAACCTGGAGGCGTTGCTGAATGAGGCATGGAAGGTATATAATAATAGAGAAATAGAGGAAAAGAAAAATGAAGATAAGAGGCTAGCTCAAGTAGTGGCTGTAGCAGTAGCAGCTCAAAATACAAACCATTTGGGACCTAATACCAGGGGTAGGGGTAGAGGCTACTCAGTGAGAGGGGGAGGGAGGTTCCAACCCCACCCAGCTAGAATAGGGCCAAACCAGTGTGCCTATTGCTTCCAAACGGGACACTGGAAACGTGAGTGCCCTCAATCAAGAGAAAGATCAATGGACACTACTACTATCGCACATCAGGACAGTGAATGAGGGGGACCGGTGGGCCGTACCCTAGCAGACCCACTGGTTCAAATGGAGCTAGGGGAAGGTAAAAAGGAATTGGACTTTTTGATTGATACGGGAGCAACTTTTTCAGTTTTAAATCAAGAATTGGTACCTAAGAGTGATGAATTCGTACAAGTTGTGGGAGCAACAGGCCAACCAGAAAAAGCTTACTTTTTGAAACCTATCAAATACAAAATTGGGAAACAAATGGGAATTCACCAGTTTCTGTATTTGCCAAATTCACCAAAGCGTCTATTAGGGAGAGACTTACTGGAGAACTTGGGAGCCATAATAAAGTTCAATAAGAACAGATTGGAATTTCAAGTAAAAGAAGAACAACTGATTACAGCCCTAAGCCTAACAATCAGTTGTGTGGAACCTAAATCTGAGAATCACAATTTTGAGCGAATCCTGAGCGAGGCATACCCATTAGTATGGGCTACTGATATACCTGGAAAATCAAAACAAGCAGCACCGATTGTTGTGGAACTTAAAAACGGGGCAAGACCGGTGGTAAGAAAACAATACCCTTTGAGAATAGAAGACAGGAAGGGGATTGAGCCCATAATCAAAAGGTTTCTGGAACTGGGGTTATTGGTAGAATGTGAATCAGATTTTAATACACCAATCCTGCCAGTAAAGAAACCTAATGGAGCTTATAGACTAGTTCAGGATCTGAGAGCAGTAAACGAAATAACCAAGACATTGCATCCGGTAGTTGCTAATCCATACACGCTTTTAACTAGACTGAAGGATAATTTAGCCTGGTTCACCGTATTAGACTTGAAAGACGCATTCTTCTGCCTTCCCTTAGCTCCCGAGAGTCAAAAGATTTTTGCCTTTGAATGGGAATCTGTAGATAGAGGAAGAAAGACCCAACTTACCTGGACGGTATTGCCCCAAAGATGGACTAATTCTCCTACAATTTTTGGGAATCAGTTAGCCAAAGAATTAGAACAGTGGGAAAGGCCGCTGGGAGATGGCACCCTTCTGCAATACGTAGACGA
Organism: Melospiza melodia melodia; assembly: GCF_035770615.1. Taxonomy (NCBI): domain Eukaryota; kingdom Metazoa; phylum Chordata; class Aves; order Passeriformes; family Passerellidae; genus Melospiza; species Melospiza melodia. Next base: position 32,543,113 of record NC_086225.1, read on the forward strand.
CCTCCTAATAGCAACAGTGACAGAGGAAGAATGCATTGAATGGACTATTTCCTTGTTAAATTTCCTGGGTTTAAGTGGATATCGAGTCTCTCAACAGAAAGCACAGCTGGTGCAAAAAGAAGTGGTGTACCTGGGATACGAAGTCTCCAGAGGACAGCGATCCCTGGGAGCAGCTAGAAAAGAGGCCATCTGTCAGATGCCTAAACCAGAGACAGTGAGAGATCTGCGCGCCTTTCTGGGGATGACAGGTTGGTGTCGGCTATGGATCTACCAGTACAGGATACTCGCTAAACCACTGTACGATTTGTTGAAGGAAACTAAGGACGTTCTAGTTTGGACTCCCGAGGCAGAAGGGGCCTTCAGGAAGTTGAAGCTGGAGCTAATGAGAGCACTGGCCTTAGGTCTTCCAGATGTATCAAAACCATTCTGAATGTTCTCCCATGAACGACAAGGGATGGCCCTAGGAGTCCTAGCACAGCAGTTGGGAACACACAAGAGAGCTGTGGCCTACTTCTCCAAGCGATTGGATGAAGTAAGTAAAGGATGGCCAGGCTGTCTGAGGGCAGTGGCTGCAGTGATAATTAACATAGAAGAGGTCAGAAAGCTCACGCTGGGCCAAAAGATGACTGTGTTAGTCTCTCACACTGTATCAGCCGTGCTGGAACAGAAAGGCAACCATTGGTTGTCGCCTTCCAGATTCCTAAAATACCAGGCCATCTTGGCTGAATCAGATGACGTAACCATTCAGGTAACTAACATTGTGAACCCAGCTTCATTTCTAGAAGGGAGAGCCCCAGCAGAACCCATCGAACACGACTGCCTGGAAACAATTGAAGCCGTCTACTCCAGTCGCCCAGATCTCAAAGAAGAGCCGCTTGAAGATGCGGACAACTGGTTTTCGGATGGCAGCAGCTTCGTGAAGTGAGGAGTAAGAATGGCTGGATATGCAGTCACTACTACAGAAAGGGTAATTGAGTCGAACCCCTTGCCTGCAGGGACTTCAGCCCAAAAGGCAGAGCTGATAGCTCTGACTCGAGCCCTGGAATTGGCAGAGAACATGCAAATTAATATATGGACAGACTCTAAATATGCCTTCTCCGTTGACATGCTCATGGGGCCATCTGGAAAGAAAGAGGACTATTGACTACACAAGGAAAAACAGTCAAACATGCTGAAGAGATTCTGCAATTGCTAGAGGCGGTCCAACTCCCAGCACAAGTGGCCATAATGCATTGTAAAGGACATCTGAAAGGTAACACTATCCCAGAAATAGGGAACAGGAAGGCAGATACGGAAGCTAAATTGGCTGCCACAAGGACTAGAGAAGTAGAAATAGTGGCCCTAATACCAGGAGAGCTGGATACCAATATCCAGCCAGATTATCAGGAATCAGATCACAGATGGATTCAAAAGAATAAAGGTAAACTGTTAGACAGTGGATGGGGACAATTAGAGACAGGACAGTTGATAATACCAGGGAACCTAATGTGGCAGATTGTGAAAACAGAGCATGAAAAGGCCCATTGGGGCCTAGATCCACTTTACCAACATTTGCGAGCTAGGATAGCAGGACCGAAATTATTTACTACTGTAAAGCACGTTACATCCCAGTGCGAGCGGTGTCTGAAAAATAACCCGAATACGGGAACCAAGGTACACCAAGGAGCCATAAATCGAGGTAAATTCCCAGGTGAAGTATGGCAAATTGATTTTTCTGAACTCCCAAGAAAAGGGGGGTTTTGGTATTTGTTGGTATTAACTGATACATTTTCTGGGTGGCCTGAAGCATTCCCTTGTAGGACAAATAAGGAAAGAGAGGTGACTAAAGAATTGTTGAATGAAATTATTCCACGGTTTGGGGGATACCGAAAAGCATTTCTTCGGATAGAGGTACACATTTCTGTGCAAAAGTGGTGAGAGCAATAAGCAAAGCATTACAAATCAAATGGCAACTACACACACCTTATCGTCCACAGACCAGTGGGCAAGTGGAAAAGATGAATCATCTCATCAAACAGCAAATTGCCAAAATATGCCAGGAGACTAATTTGCAGTGGTATCAGGCTTTGCCTATTGCTCTGCTCAGACTGAGAGTCAAACCAAGATCAAAAGAAAAGTTAAGTCCATTTGAAATTCTGTATGGTAGACCTTATGCTATGCAAGTTGTAAATGGGGACGCTATAGACCAAATCGGTAATCAGTACATTTATGATTATATAATTACGGTGGGGAAACAGTTCGATAAGAATGCTACTGTGGTGATAGGGCACCAACCTAAACAACCTGATTGTAAGTTGCATCCGTTTAATCCCGGTGATTGGGTGTATGTTAAGAATCTTTTAGGAAAACCCCTACAAGAAAAGTGGGAGGGACCTTTCCAAGTGCTGCTGACTACCTTCACCGCGGTTCGGATCAAGGAGCGACCTACGTGGATCCATTACTCACGAGTCAAGAAAGCTCCGGAGAATAAACAAGAGGAGCAGACATCATGATCCTGACTCCACCGCAGATCTTCAAAACCCTGATCATTGGACTAATGATAAGTATAGTTCTCCCCCAAGGCTCTGTCTCAATAGACCCATGGTCTAATGCACACCAGTGTATCCACCCGGAGTTGGAAACGGGACCGAAGGGGCCCTACTTTGAGGTTTATGCCTTACGTAACAATCAGCCATATGCGAGTAAAGTATGGGATCAGCCCTCCATGGTAGCGTACGAGGGAGACCAAATCCAAATTGGGTGTCGAGAGCTTGACCCAATAGAAGGAAAAACAAGGCGGCTAGTGTTAACAATTCAACCCTTGATGGCAGCCTCTGAACACAACCTAATCACCTTTAGTCCAGTGAAAATGGGGAAACCCACTGTCTGGATTCAGCAAAAGGGCCCAATTTCATGCCAGTGGAGTGACTTCAGGGAAGATCCACCCGGATCACAACCCCAAAATTCAGTAGTTTATAGAGAAGATCCGCTTGGGGAACTACATCCTGAAAACATAACCCTTGACTTACACCCTCTTCTCTTTTCTGCGGGAAAGATTGTAGCATCTAATGGTCCTGAGGAAGGGAAAGCACAGTGTGAGATGGCATTTAGATTGGATCAGTCGATGATGTTCACATGTGAAAGGGAACTGAAAGCCCTGGAAATGGGTTTTGGCTTCCCTAAGCGTGCTGTCGCATATAAGGTAGCATTACCGGAAGACGTGATTCCATTATATCCAGATCTAGACTTGCCCCAAGAAACCACTCCACCGGTGGTATGTAAAGTAGTACATAACCTAACCTTTATAGGGCCTCAGGTGATAAGAAAATCTCATGAACAAAAATTATTGTTAGACCCCACTTATTCCTTGAAAAAGGTGCAGATGAACTTCCACACCGATATTACGTATTTGCAGAAGGATTGCCAACCGTTTATACAGCAAAGCCTTAAAGGATGGAATACATGGCTAGCAACAAGGTCTCATCATAGAAGAGCACAAAGAGATTTAAGTGGGTGGATTGGCACTGGATTTGGTATATTAAACACGATAGATCAAGAAGTATTAGTGAATAAATTAAGTACCGTCACGTCGAACTTAGGAAAACTAAAAATGCCCCTCAGTTCATCCATGCTTACATTAGCAGAAACACAATCGCTAGTAGTAAAATTGCTAACCATGGTAGCAAACCACACTAAAGAGGATTTTTTTGAAGTTCGCTAACTATACAGGGGAACTCAGCAAAGAAATTGCACTAGCAATCCAGTGCCCTAAGACACAACAATGGGTACAATCAGTAGCGGCAGGAATAATGAGAGAAGGAATGTCAGGTATATTACCTCAAGAAATAAGAGAAACAATATTAAAGGACAATCATACTACACAATTTGAGAAGGACCACCAAGCCTGGTGGCAATTAGTAAATTTCACTTATGAGCCTCAACAGGAACACATTGAAGCCTATGTCCTCACCATTAGTGCAGCAGAGGAAAGAGCTATCTTTCCTATCCTCACTCTAGGGACAATACATCAAGATGTTATTGTCAGGCCAATAGACCATAATGTCCGGGCTAGTTATGATAATACCAAAAATAGGTGGCAATCGGTTAGCACAGAAGCATGTATTCCTAGAGGACAGTTAGGCTATGTTTGTGAAAACGCTGTTGTAGAAGCAGAAGATCTATGCTTAGATGCCGAGAACAGTGTATGTACCTTTGAAATGCTTCCGCATAATAGAACACAATCACAAGTTTATTATATAGGGAATGGGTGCGCTTGCGTGAGGACAGCTTGTGACAATGTCACCATAGATAATTGCCAAGAAAAGACTAATAGTACTAACTTCTGTGTATGCAACTTCACCAAGATAGTAGGTTGTGATTTTCATTATACTGTCCCAATAACTACTCAACAGCTAATTAACGCAGATTTCGACCTATATCAGGAGATACCGAAATTACAAATAGGGAAGGACGTCGAAGTTCTTAAAGCAATGCTCACACATCCTAAAGTAAAGGAATTGATACAAAAGGTAAATCAAACAACCAAACAAATGGTATGGCAGGTAGAACATAATTCAGAAAAAATAAAGAGTGTCCTGACTAAAGTAGAACAAGTAGGCCAGCATCATTGGTGGGATATCTTTGTGGGATACTCCCCAACAGCTACACAAGTCTTTAACTATCTGGTGCACCCAACGCTAATAATAATCATAGTTTTGTTACTATTAACTCTCACAAATATTTGTATGTGGTGGAGACTGAGAATCATAATGAAAAGAACCCAAATGATCTGGGCTATGGTACGAGCATATCGGCGCCCTACAGGGTTAGAATTTGACGAAAGAATTCGTAAGTTATAAGAAAAGGGGGGAAATGAAGCCATTTATTATAATGGCTAATAGCTTCTGAAAAATAAAAGAATTAAAAGACACTCAAAATATATCAAGGGAATCGCAGCAGTTAATAAATAACCTAAAATACACTTTCAGGAAGAACTTTGATCAGATATTTAGATAAGGCAATGTAAAACACACTCACAATATTTGGATAAGGTAATCTAAAATACACTCAGAGAAGAAACTTTGGAATTAGAGTATTTGAAGAAACAGACATGGAAGCCTATAAGTTAAAGTGACCTGCCAAGCTTCTAGGATCAAGCCAAGTACAACAGTAACTTCAGCCAAGCCATGGAAAAGCATGCCAAAGATAACAGGAAGAAGTCCAAATTAGGAAAAGCTTAAAATTTAACTAAGGAAAACCAGGAATTCCCGGAAGACCCCGCCTGCCTATGAATATGCATGTCATAAATGATGTAATCCCTGTTTAAAATTGTATAAAAACTCGCTTTTGTTGTACATGATTTAGAAATCCATTTTGTGATTTCCCCGACGCGTCGTAATAAAATACCTCCTGCTTATCTGACTTAGACTGAGTCTCTTAAGCAGTTATTCTCGCCTTTTGGGGCAAAATTCGGCATCACTGGCTGGATGATTTGTTTCAAAATTGGAGTTTTGCACCTTGGCTAAGGCAACTTTGCAAGATAGGTCTTTACATATTAGGTGTTCTAATACTGATATTGATAGTGGCACCTTGTATACTCTGTTGTCTTCGGCGAATGATGAACAAAACAGTCCGAGAAGTTTTTTTCATTCAAGCAGGAGAATTAGGAAGTAGAAGCACAGAGAGTGTACGAAATCTCACGAAAGCAGTAGATGAGGGTATTGACATGAACGAAGGTTTTGAATTAAGGCCTTGGAATCGACCAGAGTTTTTTGAACGATGCCTTGTGACTGTTGACAAACGTGATTCATATCTCTCTTTCAGGGATTGGGTCTTCACAGCATTAAGTTGCTGTGCCGTAATATAGCAATGCTTCAGTTTAGTGAAAATAGGTCTTCAGCAGATAATAAGCAGAAATTTTGCAATAGAGCTATGAAACGCAAAGAGCAAGCGACAAGAAAATGAAAGCTTCTGGGTCAAACAGAGAGGGGGAAATGTTGGAATCCATAAGGTTAGAGGATTTTTAAGAAATGGTTAAAAAGAAGTATGTAGGCCTTAGACTGGAGTTTTGTTAGCATTGCAGAAAAGTTTCCCATGCAAGCAGAAAAAGTTTTCCATGCAAGCAGAAAAGTTTCCCAAGCAGTAGACGTGTCAATAACAACAGGCTTCTGTAGAATTGGCTTTAGGATGGCAACAAGGTTATTTAATGTATATCTTTAGAAGGTTAGCATGAATAGAACTCTGTTCTTTGTCTCTTATCAACTAGTCGTTGTTTTAGCTACGATTACCTATGTTTTATAAGATTGGATAGAATGCTTGTCAAGATGTGTTTTCTGTGTCTGATTGGCTGAATTCTAGTCTGAGATGATTTTATGTATTGCTGTATGAGCCCTGTTGAAGGAGACAGTTTTTGGTGTGGATCAGTGAGCTGTCATGTCTCCATTTTGTATTTTGAGACTGATGTGCTGAAAAAAAAAGCAAAAATCTCTTCACTGGTCTGGTTACCATGTTATCCATATTTGGATATTTTGCCGCGGCCTAGTGGGTTCCTTCTTTAAGGCGTGGGTTCCTGACACCATTGGACTTATACCTGTCCCATCCCACGCATATTGTGCCTCGTGTGAGGACTTAGAATAGAAGAAAAACAAAGAAAAATCGTAAAAGTGCCAGCCGCGGAGACCCAAGTGTAAACAAGGAGGACACTGTATCATCTCTCCCGCCGAAGCCAAGAAAATGGTAAGTAACTTATCTCGGGAGAGCGCTTGGGTGACGTTGGGAGGAGAAATAGAGAAAAAGAAAATTATTAAAAGAACACAAAAATGGGAACGAATTTATCAAAAGTTGAATGGGATGTTTTTCATCAATTAGAGACAATGTTACAAGAAAAAGGTCACTCTGAAATTTCAAAAACTGAGCTTAAAAACTTACTTATCTGGGTTAAAGCAAATACGCAAGATTTAAATCTGCAGTCTGCTTTTACTTTTCATTTTTGGGATCAGATAAACTGGAGAATCTATAATCTAGTCTCTCTCATAAAGATGAAAGCTTAAGAGAACTTATGCCGGTTTGTAGAGCGCTGTTGGAGCGCTGTTTTAAACAAACTGATAATAATAAGATCAACTTGGACTCAGAAAACAAAGCTTCTGGTTCTGTCTCATGAAATTCCAGTAAACCAGAGACTGTGTGTGCATCAGAGAATGTTACAAGTGTTGTTGCAAATACTGAAAGTATTGCTTTGAACTCTGTTGAACAAAATCTTTCTTCTCTCTCTCTGGGAAAAAATGAGACTCTTTTGGACTTTTCTTCGCGTGTTTCTGTTAATGTAAAAATATGTGACTCTTGTAAGGGGGATGGAACAAAGTGTGTAAAAGATGGAAATGAAAAAGTGACTGTACTTCCTAAAATTGTTTGTGCAGGGACACTGAAACCTGAATTGGATTCTGTTGGGCCTGGGGTGGAGGCTGAGGTGGCTGCTTCCACTCGGGAAATTGTGGTTCCGGGGAACTCTTTTTCAGTTAAGCAAAAACATGGTTGTTCTGGTGTTTGTCAATCTATAGATACAGAGGAAGAAAAATTGGCTTTAAGGGTGGAGTCCTTTGAAAGGAAGAGATGGAAGAAACTCGCGACTGTGTTGTTGCTGAAATTCAAAAAGCTGGACTTGAAATCTCTGCAACGAAAATTCAAGAATTTTCACCTTAGAAGTACCTGGGATGGAAGATGACTGAGACGACAAGAACACCACAGAAAATTCAGATCCGAACCAGAGTCAACAACCTACAAGAGTTACAACAACTTCTAGGAGAAATCAACTGGGTAAGACCGATGTTGGGAATCACCAATGATGAACTGAGTCCGCTCTTCCATTTGCTGAGAGGAAGTTGCGACATCACTTCGCCAAGAACTTTAACCCCTGAAGCTCGTGCTGCTCTCGACAAAGTCACAGAAGCTCATCAAAAAAACCAAGCTCATCGCTGCGTTCCTGAAAATCCTTTCTTTCGTGCAATCTTAGGAGAGAAGATGCAGCTTTGTGGTCTCATTTTCCAGTGGGATGCCACAGAACAAGATCCTTTGTTAATAATGGAATGGGTTTTTCCTCCCTACAGGTTTTCAAAGACCATTTGCTCAGTTTTAGAAATGATTGCATACATTATAATTAAGGCTAGAACCAGATTGTTAACTTTTGCAGGTCAAGAATTTTCAGTTATCTATTTGCCATTGAAAAATGATTATTTCAATTGGGCAATGCAAAATTCTGATGATTTACAATATGCATTCTTAGGTTTTCCAGGTGTTTGTTCCATACACTATCCAGCTCACAAACTACTGCAAGCAAAATTGAGTTTCAGAGAAAAACCTAAATTAAGTGAAGAACCTTTACATGCTGTGACTCTCTTCACTGATGGCTCTGGTAAAAGCCACAAGTCCGTTGTGACTTGGTTTAATCAAAAGACTGATGTTTGGGAATCTGATATTCAAACAGTAGAGGGATCCCCTCAAATTGTTGAGCTTGCTGCAGTAGTTTGAGCTTTTCAGCTGTTTCCTCAGCCTTTTAATTTGGTCACAGATTCTGCTTATGTTGCTAATGTAGTCAGGAGAATAGAAGGTTCCATTTTAAAGGATGTTAGTAATGAAACTTTACATCGTTGGCTTTCATGTCTTTTTATAACTTTGCAATATAGAACTAATCCATATTTTGTTTCTCACATTAGGGCGCATTCTTCACTTCCTGGATTTTTAGTGGAAGGAAATGCAAGAGCGGACAAGCTGACAATGGTCATTTCTAACACATTGCCAAATAGTTTTGAACAAGCAAAATTGAGTCATGCCTTTTTCCACCAAAATGCACAAGCACTCATGCAAATGTTCCAAATCACTAAAAGTCAAGCTAAAGCTATCATTCGTACTTGCCCTGACTGTCTATTGGTACAACCTCCTGCTTCTACCGGTGCAATCAAACCCCGAGGCTTACAAAGCCTACAGTTGTGGCAAACAGGTGTTACTAAATAGCCTTCTTTTGGTAAATTTAAAAATATTCATGTTTCCATAGACACGTTCTCTGGTGCAGTTTTTGCTTCCCTTCACACAGGTGAAACTGGCAGCCGTGCCTGTCATCATTTCCTGCAAGCTTTTGCTTCATTGGGTATACCCCAAGAAGTAAAAACTGACAATGGTCCCGTATACATATCTCAAAAATTGGCCACATTTTTAAATGAATGGGGTGTTCGACACATTCTTGGTATTCCCCACTCTCCCACAAGCCAAGCAATCATTGAAAGAACACATCAAACCTTAAAACGCATATTAGATCAACAGAGAGGGGGAACGGAAATCACCCCACAGATGCGACTGAGTAAGGCTTGTATGGTTGTAATTGTCTAAATAGTTCAAGTACAGAACCAGATCCACCAATCTTTAGACACTTTTCAAATAGCACACAGGCAAAACTGAAAGAACATCCTCCTCTTCTAATTAGAAACCCTGACTCTGGACAGATGGAAGGCCCGTTTCAATTAATAACGTGGGGCAAAGGGTATGCTTCTATTTCCACAGGTGCTGGAAGAATTAAGTGGGTTCCTGCCAAAAACGTCAAAGCGTATCGCACTTCAGAACCTGTTGTCGAGCCTAGAACTGAGGAAGCAAGTACGCAGACGTGGACCGAATGGAAGGATCCCGGGTCTCGCCTGACGCCTCTTGTGCCTGACGTTCTCTGTGCATCGGTGGAACCCATGAACTCTGATTTTGTGCCAATGTTATTTATGAGTATACGAATTGAATGCTGAATGTTTGTTTAACAAAGCTAATTTTTGGCTGAAAATTTAGGTTCTTGTTTTTGTTTAGAAAGAATTCTGCCAAAACTTAGTTCTTGAAAGAGATGGGGCAGAATCAAATGGTATACTAGTTTTGCTTGATTGTAATTGTTTTTTGTCATGCAGATTTGCCTGTGGATCTACAGAAAACGAATGTTTGGGTGACCTTAGCCAAGGCTGCCGGATCGGATACTATATGTCTGTCTAATTCGGAACCAGAAAAGCCTTTCTCAACCTGTTTAGTTGGTGTGCCAGTGAAAGAGTTTCCTTTGGTCAGAAAAGAATCCAATGGTAAACCAGGTGGAATTGACAATGGAAACAGTCCTTCCTTCAATTGGAACATTTGGTCCAACAAACTTCTCAGGGCAGCAAATGTTTCAAACAGTTGGGATGTGTTTCTGGAGACGGACCAATATCCACGGCAATTGCCAAAAGGGTATTGGATCATTTGCGGAGACAGAGGTTGGCAAGGCATTCCAGCTCACCTTGAAGGTGGCCCTTGCAGCATTGGTATGCTTACCATAATTGCCCCCACTGCCAAAGCAGTGATGAAAAAGAAACAAAGGAAAACAAGAGCTGTTCCTCATTATGATGAGAACTGTCAGTGATTTTATGCCTTGGAATGCCGCCAGAAGGGTTTCAGCAGGTATATTTCTACCCCAATTGGCTTCAGCTGTGGCATTGAGACAATTAGATCGAGTTGGATGTTGGCTGAGCAAACAAGCTAATGCCACATCCTCCGCAATCAGTGATATGTTGACCGATGTTGATAGTATTAGACATGCTACTCTTCAAAACAGAGCAGCCATTGATTTTCTCTTACTGGCACAAGGACATGGTGGTGAGGAATTGGAAGGATTGTGTTGTATGAATTTGTCTGATCATTCTGAATCCATTCACAAAAGCATTCAAAAATTAAAGGATCTGACAGCCCAAATTAAAGAAGATGGAGGTTCCTGGTTGGATGATTTGTTTCAAAATTGGAGTTTTGCACCTTGGCTAAGGCAACTTTGCAAGATAGTTCTGTACATATTAGGTGTTCTATAACTGATATTGATAGTGGTACCTTGTATACTCTGTTGTGTTCGGCGAATGATGAACAAAACAGTCCGAGAAGTTTTTGTCATTCAAGCAGGAGAATTAGGAAGTAGAAGCACAGAGAGTGTACGAAATCTCACGGAAGCAGTAGATGAGGGTATTGACATGAACGAAGGTTTTGAATTAAGGCCTTGGAATCGACGATGAGTTTTTTGAACGATGACTTGTGACTGTTGCCAAACGTGATTCATAGCTCTCTTTCAGGGATTGGGTCTTCACAGCATTAAGTTGCTGTGCGGTAACATAGCAATGCTTCAGTTTAGTGAAAATAGGTCTTCAGCAGATAATAAGCAGAAATTTTGCAATAGAGCTATGAAACGCAAATAGCAAGCGACAAGAAAATGAAAGCTTCTGGGTCAAACAGAGAGGGGGAAATTTTGGAATCCATAAGGTTAGAGGATTTTTAAGAAATGGTTAAAAAGAAGTATGTCGGCCTTAGACTGGAGTTTTGTTAGCATTGCAGAAAAGTTTCCCATGCAAGCAGAAAAATTTTCCATGCAAGCAGAAAAGTTTCCCAAGCAGTAGACGTGACAAATAACAATAGGCTTCTGTAGAATTGGCTTTAGGATGGCAACAAGGTTATTTAATGTATATCTTTAAAAGGTTAGCATGAATAGAACTCTGTTCTTTGTCTCTTATCAACTAGTCTTTGTTTTAGCTACGATTACCTATGTTTTATAAGATTGGATAGAATGCTTGTCAAGATGTGTTTTCTCTGTCTGATTGGCTGAATTCTAGTCTGAGATGATTTTATGTATTGCTGTATGAGCCCTGTTGAAGGAGACATTTTTTGGTGTGGATCAGTGAGCTGTCATGTCTCCATTTTGTATTTTGAGACTGATGTGCGGGAAATAAAAGCAAAAATCTCTTCACTGGTCTGGTTACCATGTTATCCATATTTGGATTATTTGCCGTGGCCCAGTGGGTTCCTTTTTTAAGGCGTGGGATCCTGACACCATTGGACTTATACCTGTCCCGCCCCCCGCATATTGGTGCCCCGTGTGAGGACGTAGAATAGAAGAAAAAAAACAGAAAAATCGTGGAAGTACCAGCTGCGGAGACCCAAGTGTTAACAAGGAGGACACCGTATCATCTCTCCCGCCGAAGCCAAGAAAATTGTAAGTAACTTATCTCGGGAGAGCGCTTGGGTGACGTTGGGAGGCAAAATAGAGAAAAAGAAAATTATTAAAAGAACACAAAAATGGGAACGAATTTATCAAAAGTTGAATGGGATGTTTTTCATCAATTAGAGACAATGTTACTAGAAAAAGGTCACTCTGAAATTTCAAAAACTGAGCTTAAAGACTTACTTATCTGGGTTAAAGCGAATACGCAAGATTTAAATCTGCAGTCTGCTTTTACTTTTCATTTTTGGGATCAGATAAACTGGAGAATCTATAATCTAGTCTCTCTCAAAAAAGATGAAAGCTTAAGAGAACTTATGCCGGTTTGTAGAGCGCTGTTGGAGCGCTGTTTTAAACAAACTGATAATAATAAGATCAACTTGGACTCAGAAAACAAAGCTTCTGGTTCTGTCTCATTAAATTCCAGTAAACCGGAGACTGTGTGTGTATCGGAGAATGTTACAAGTGTTGTTGCAAATGCTGAAAGTATTGCTTTGAACTCTGTTGAACAAAATCTTTCTTCTCTCTCTCTGGGAAAAAATGAGACTCTTTCGGACTTTTCTTCGTGTTGTTCTGTTAATGTAAAAATATGTGACTCTTGTAAGGGGGATGGAACAAAGTGTGTAAAAGATGGAAATGAAAAAGTGACTGTACTTCCTAAAATTGTTTGTGCAGGGACACTGAAACCTGAATTGGATTCTGTTGGGCCTGGGGTGGAGGCTGAGGTGGCTGCTTCCACTCGGGAAATTGTGGTTCTGGGGAACTATTTTTCAGTTAAGCAAAAACATGGTTGTTCTGGTGTTTGTCAATCTATAGATGCAGAGAAAGAGAAATTGGCTTTAAGGGTGGAGTCCTTTGAAAGGAAGAGATGGAAGAAACTGGCGACTGTGTTGTTGCTGAAATTCAAAAAGCTGGACTTGAAATCTCTGCAACGAAAATTCAAGAAGTTTCACCTTAGAAGTACCTGGGATGGAAGATGACTGAGACGACAATAACACCACAGAAAATTCAGATCCGAACCAGAGTCAACAACCTACAAGAGTTACAACAACTTCTAGGAGAAATCAACTGGGTCAGACCGATGTTGGGCATCACCAATGATGAACTGAGTCTGCTCTTCCATTTGCTGAGAGGAAGTTGCGACATCACTTCGCCAAGAACTTTAACCCCTGAAGCTCGTGCTGCTCTCGACAAAGTCACAGAAGCTCTTCAAAAAAGACAAGCTCATCGCTGCGTTCCTGAAAATCCTTTCTTTCTTGCAATCTTAGGAGAGAAGATGCAGCTTTGTGGTCTCATTTTCCAGTGGGATGCCACAGAACAAGATCCTTTGTTAATAATGGAATGGGTTTTTCCTCCCTACAGGTTTTCAAAGACCATTTGCTCAGTTTTAGAAATGATTGCATACATTATAATTAAGGCTAGAACCAGATTGTTAACTTTTGCAGGTCAAGAATGTTCAGTTATCTATTTGCCATTGAAAAATGATTATTTCAATTGGGCAATGCAAAATTCTGATGATTTACAATATGCATTCTTAGGTTTTCCAGGTGTTTGTTCCATACACTATCCAGCTCACAAACTACTGCAAGCAAAATTGAGTTTCAGAGAAAAACCTAAATTAAGTGAAGAACCTTTACATGCTGTGACTCTCTTCACTGATGGCTCTGGTAAAAGCCACAAGTCCGTTGTGACTTGGTTTAATCAAAAGACTGATGTTTGGGAATCTGATATTCAAACAGTAGAGGGATCCCCTCAAATTGTTGAGCTTGCTGCAGTAGTTTGAGCTTTTCAGCTGTTTCCTCAGCCTTTTAATTTGGTCACAGATTCTGCTTATGTTGCTAATGTAGTCAGGAGAATAGAAGGTTCCATTTTAAAGGATGTTAGTAATGAAACTTTACATTGTTGGCTTTCATGTCTTTTTATAACCTTGCAATATAGAACTAATCCATATTTTGTTTCTCACATTAGGGCGCATTCTTCACTTCCTGGATTTTTAGTGGAAGGAAATGCAAGAGCGGACAAGCTGACAATGGTCATTTCTAACACATTGCCAAATAGTTTTGAACAAGCAAAATTGAGTCATGCCTTTTTCCACCAAAATGCACAAGCACTCATGCGAATGTTCCAAATCACTAAAAGTCAAGCTAAAGCTATCATTCGTACTTGCCCTGACTGTCAATTGGTACAACCTCCTGTTTCTACAGGAGCAATCAACCCCCGAGGCTTACAAAGCCTACAGTTGTGGCAAACAGATGTTACTAAATAGCCTTCTTTTGGTAAATTTAAAAATATTCATGTTTCCATAGACACGTTCTCTGGTGCAGTTTTTGCTTCCCTTCACACAGGTGAAACTGGCAGCCATGCCTGTCATCATTTCCTGCAAGGTTTTGCTTCATTGGGTATACCCCAAGAAGTAAAAACTGACAATGGTCCCGCATACATATCTCAAAAACTGGCCACATTTTTAAATGAATGGGGTGTTCGACATATTTTTGGTGTTCCCCACTCTCCCACAAGCCAAGCAATCATTGAAAGAACACATCAAACCTTAAAACGCATATTAGATCAACAGAGAGGGGGAACGGAAATCACCCCACAGATGAGACTGAGTAAGGCTTTGTATTGTTTTAATTGTCTAAATAGTTCAAGTACAGAACCAGATCCACCAATCTTTAGACACTTTTCAAATAGCACACAGGCAAAACTGAAAGAACATCCTCCTCTTCTAATTAGAAACCCTGACTCTAGACACATGGATGGTCCGTTTCAATTAATAACGTGGGGCAAAGGGTATGCCTCTATTTCCACAGGTGCTGGAAGAATTAAGTGGGTTCCTGCCAAAAACGTCAAAGCGTATCGCACTTCAGAACCTGTTGTCGAGCCTAGAACTGAGGAAGCAAGTACGCCGACATGGACCGAATGGAAGGATCCCGGGTCTCGCCTGACGCCTCTTGTGCCTGACGTTCTCTGTGCATCGGTGGAACCCATGAACTCTGATTTTGTGCCAATGTTATTTATGAGTATACGAATTTAATGCTGAAAGTTTGTTTAACGAAGCTAATTTTTCGCTGAAAATTTAGGTTCTTGTTTTTGTTTAGAAAGAATTCTGCCAAAACTTAGTTCTTGAAAGAGATGGGGCAGAATCAAATGGTATACTTGTTTTGCTTGATTTTAATTGTTTTTTGTCGTGCAGATTTGCCTGTGGATCAACCGAAAACGAATGTTTGGGTGACCTTAGCCAAGGCTGCCGGATCGGATACTATATGTCTGTCTAATTCGGAACCAGAAAAGCCTTTCTCAACCTGTTTGGTTGGTGTGCCAGTGAAAGAGTTTCCTTTGGTCAGAAAAGAATCCAATGGTAAACCAGGTGGAATTGACAATGGAAACAGTCCTTCCTTCAATTGGAACATTTGGTCCAAGAAACTTCTCAGGGCAGCAAATGTTTCAAACAGTTGGGATGTGTTTCTGGAGACGGACCAATATCCACGGCAATTGCCAAAAGGGTATTGGATCATTTGCGGAGACAGAGGTTGGCAAGGCATTCCAGCCCACCTTGAAGGTGGCCCTTGCAGCATTGGTATGCTTACCATAATTGCCCCCACTGCCAAAGCAGTGATGAAAAAGAAGCAAAGGAAAACAAGAGCTGTTCCTCATTATGATGAGAACTGTCAGAGTGATTTTATGCCTTGGAATGCCGCCAGAAGGGTTTCAGCAGGTATATTTCTACCCCAATTGGCTTCAGCTGTGGCATTGAGACAATTAGATCGAGTTGGATGTTGGCTGAGCAAACAAGCTAATGCCACATCCTCCGCAATCAGTGATATGTTGACCGATGTTGATAGTATTAGACATGCTACTCTTCAAAACAGAGCAGCCATTGATTTTCTCTTACTGGCACAAGGACATGGTTGTGAGGAATTGGAAGGATTGTGTTGTATGAATTTGTCTGATCATTCTGAATCCATTCACAAAAGCATTCAAAAATTAAAGGATCTGACAGCCCAAATTAAAGAAGATGGAGGTTCCTGGTTGGATGATTTGTTTCAAAATTGGAGTTTTGCACCTTGGCTAAGGCAACTTTGCAAGATAGGTCTGTACATATTAGGTGTTCTAATACTGATATTGATAGTGGTACCTTGTATACTCTGTTGTCTTCGGCGAATGATGAACAAAACAGTCCGAGAAGTTTTTGTCATTCAAGCAGGAGAATTAGGAAGTAGAAGCACAGAGAGTGTACGAAATCTCACGGAAGCAGTAGATGAGGGTATTGACATGAACGAAGGTTTTGAATTAAGGCCTTGGAATCGACCATGAGTTTTTTGAACGATGACTTGTGACTGTTGCCAAACGTGATTCATAGCTCTCTTTCAGGGATTGGGTCTTCACAGCATTAAGTTGCTGTGCCGTAACATAGCAATGCTTCAGTTTAGTGAAAATAGGTCTTCAGCAGATAATAAGCAGAAATTTTGCAATAGAGCTATGAAACGCAAAGAGCAAGCGACAAGAAAATGAAAGCTTCTGGGTCAAACAGAGAGGGGGAAATGTTGGAATCCATAAGGTTAGAGGATTTTTAAGAAATGGTTAAAAAGAAGTATGTCGGCCTTAGACTGGAGTTTTGTTAGCATTGCAGAAAAGTTTCCCATGCAAGCAGAAAAAGTTTTCCATGCAAGCAGAAAAGTTTCCCAAGCAGTAGAGGTGACAAATAACAATAGGCTTCTGTAGAATTGGCTTTAGGATGGCAACAAGGTTATTTAATGTATATCTTTAGAAGGTTAGCATGAATAGAACTCTGTTCTTTGTCTCTTATCAACTAGTCTTTGTTTTAGCTACGATTACGTATGTTTTATAAGATTGGATAGAATGCTTGTCAAGATCTGTTTTCTGTGTCTGATTGGCTGAATTCTAGTCTGAGATGATTTTATGTATTGCTGTATGAGCCCTGTTGAAGGAGACATTTTTTGGTGTGGATCAGTGAGCTGTCATGTCTCCATTTTGTATTTTGAGACTGATGTGCTGGAAATAAAAGCAAAAATCTCTTCACTGGTCTGGTTACCATGTTATCCATATTTGGATACTTTGCTGCGGCCTAGTGGGTTCCTTTTTTAAGGCGTGGGTTCCTGACACCATTGGACTTATACCTGTCCCGTCCCCCGCATATTGGTGCCCCGTGTGAGGACGTAGAATAGAAGAAAAAAAAAAGAAAAATCGTGGAAGTACCAGCCGTGGAGACCCAAGTGTTTACAAGGAGCACACTGTATCATCTCTCCCGCCGAAGCCAAGAAAATTGTAAGTAACTTATCTCGGGAGAGCGCTTGGGTGACGTTGGGAGGCAAAATAGAGAAAAAGAAAATTATTAAAAGAACACAAAAATGGGAACGAATTTATCAAAAGTTGAATGGGATGTTTTTCATCAATTAGAGACAGTGTTACAAGAAACAGGTCACTCTGAAATTTCAAAAACTGAGCTTAAAGACTTACTTATCTGGGTTAAAGCGAATACGCAAGATTTAAATCAGCAGTCTGCTTTTACTTTTCATTTTTGGGATCAGATAAACTGGAGAATCTATAATCTAGTCTCTCTCAAAAAAGATGAAAGCTTAAGAGAACTTATGCCGGTTTGTAGAGCGCTGTTGGAGCGCTGTTTTAAACAAACTGATAATAATAAGATCAACTTGGACTCAGAAAACAAAGCTTCTGGTTCTGTCTCATGAAATTCCAGTGATCCGGAGACTTTGTGTGTTTCGGAGAATGTTACAAGTGTTGTTGCAAATGCTGAAAGTATTGCTTTGAACTCTGTTGAACAAAATCTTTCTTCTCTCTCTCTGGGAAAAAATGAGACTCTTTCGGACTTTTCTTCGCGTTGTTCTGTTAATGTAAAAATATGTGACTCTTGTAAGGGGGATGGAACAAAGTGTGTAAAAGATGGAAATGAAAAAATGACTGTACTTCCTAAAATTGTTTGTGCAGGGACACTGAAACCTGAATTGGATTCTGTTGGGCCTGGGGTGGAGGCTGAGGTGGCTGCTTCCACTCGGGAAATTGTGGTTCCGGGGAACTCTTTTTCAGTTAAGCAAAAACATGGTTGTTCTGGTGTTTGTCAATCTATAGATACAGAGAAAGAGAAATTGGCTTTAAGGGTGGAGTCCTTTGAAAGGAAGAGATGGAAGAAACTGGCGACTGTGTTGTTGCTGAAAATCAAAAAGCTGGACTTGAAATCTCTGCAACGAAAATTCAACAAGTTTCACCTTAGAAGTACCTGGGATGGAAGATGACTGAGACGACAAGAACACCACAGAAAATTCAGATCCGAACCAGAGTCAACAACCTACAAGAGTTACAACAACTTCTAGGAGAAATCAACTGGGTCAGACCGATGTTGGGAATCACCAATGATGAAGTGAGTCCGCTCTTCCATTTGCTGAGAGGAAGTTGCGACATCACTTCGCCAAGAACTTTAACCCCTGAAGCTCGTGCTGCTCTCGACAAAGTCACAGAAGCTCATCAAAAAAACCAAGCTCATCGCTGCGTTCCTGAAAATCCTTTCTTTCTTGCAATCTTAGGAGAGAAGATGCAGCTTTGTGGTCTCATTTTCCAGTGGGATGCCACAGAACAAGATCCTTTGTTAATAATGGAATGGGTTTTTCCTCCCTACAGGTTTTCAAAGAACATTTGCTCAGTTTTAGAAATGATTGCATCCATTATAATTAAGGCTAGAATCAGATTGTTAACTTTGGCAGGTCAAGAATGTTCAGTTATCTATTTGCCATTGAAAAATGATTATTTCAATTGGGCAATGCAAAATTCTGATGATTTACAATATGCATTCTTAGGTTTTCCAGGTGTTTGTTCCATACACTATCCAGCTCACAAACTACTGCAAGCAAAATTGAGTTTCAGAGAAAAACCTAAATTAAGTGAAGAACCTTTACATGCTGTGACTCTCTTCACTGATGGCTCTGGTAAAAGCCACAAGTCCGTTGTGACTTGGTTTATTCAAAAGACTGATGTTTGGGAAGCTGATATACAAACAGTAGAGGGATCCCCTCAAATTGTTGAGCTTGCTGCAGTAGTTTGAGCTTTTCAGCTGTTTCCTCAGCCTTTTAATTTGGTCACAGATTCTGCTTATGTTGCTAATGTAGTCAGGAGAATAGAAGGTTCCATTTTAAAGGATGTTAGTAATGAAACTTTACATCGTTGGCTTTCATGTCTTTTTATAACTTTGCAATATAGAACTAATCCATATTTTGTTTCTCACATTAGGGCGCATTCTTCACTTCCTGGATTTTTAGTGGAAGGAAATGCAAGAGTGGACAAGCTGACAATGGTCATTTCTAACACATTGCCAAATAGTTTTGAACAAGCAAAATTGAGTCCTGCCTTTTTCCACCAAAATGCACAAGCACTCATGCGAATGTTCCAAATCACTAAAAGTCAAGCTAAAGCTATCATTCGTACTTGCCCTGACTGTCAATTGGTACAACCTCCCGTTTCTACAGGAACACTAAACCCCCGAGGCTTACAAAGCCTACAGTTGTGGCAAACAAATGTTGCTAAATAGCCTTCTTTTGGTAAATTTAAAAATATTCATGTTTCCATAGACACGTTCTCTGGTGCAGTTTTTGCTTCCCTTCACACAGGTGAAACTGGCAGCCATGCCTGTCATCATTTCCGGCAAGGTTTTGCTTCATTGGGTATACCACAAGAAGTAAAAACTGACAATGGTCCCGCATACATATCTCAAAAATTGGCCACATTTTTAATGAATGGGGTCTTCAACACATTTTTGGTATTCCCCACTCTCCCACAAGCCAAGCAATCATTGAAAGAACACATCAAACCTTAAAACGCATATTAGATCAACAGAGAGGGGGAACGGAAAGCACCCCACAGATGAGACTGAGTAAGGCTTTGTATGGTTTTAATTTTCTAAATAGTCCAAGTACAGAACCAGATCCACCAATCTTTAGACACTTTTCAAATAGCACACAGGCAAAACTGAAAGAACATCCTCCTCTTCTAATTAGAAACCCTGACTCTGGACAGATGGAAGGTCCGTTTCAATTAATAACGTGGGGCAAAGGGTATGCTTCTATTTCCACAGGTGCTGGAAGAATTAAGTGGGTTCCTGCCAAAAACGTCAAACCGTATCGCACTTCAGAACCTGTTATCGAGCCTAGAACTGAGGAAGCAAGTACGCAGACGTGGACCGAATGGAAGGATCCCGGGTCTCGCCTGACGCCTCTTGTGCCTGACGTTCTTTGTGCATCGGTGGAACCCGTGAACTCTGATTTTGTGCCAATTTTTATTTATGAGTATACGAATTGAATGCTGAATGTTTGTTTAACAAAGCTAATTTTTGGCTGAAAATTTAGGTTCTTGTTTTTGTTTAGAAAGAATTCTGCCAAAACTTAGTTCTTGAAAGAGATGGGGCAGAATCAAATGGTATACTTGTTTTGCTTGATTTTAATTGTTTTTTGTCGTGCAGATTTGCCTGAGGATCATCCGTAGACGAATGTTTGGGTGACCTTAGCCAAGGCTGCCGGATCGGATTCTATATGTCTGTCTAATTCGGAACCAGAAAAGCCTTTCTCAACCTGTTTGGTTGGTGTGCCAGTGAAAGAGTTTCCTTTGGTCAGAAAAGAATCCAATGGTAAACTAGGTGGAATTGACAATGGAAACAGTCCTTCCTTCAATTGGAACATTTGGTCCAAGAAACTTCTCAGGGCAGCAAATGTTTCAAACAGTTGGGATGTGTTTCTGGAGACGGACCAATATCCACGGCAATTGCCAAAAGGGTATTGGATCATTTGCGGAGACAGAGGTTGGCAAGGCATTCCAGCCCACCTTGAAGGTGGCCCTTGTAGCATTGGTATGCTTACCATAATTGCCCCCACTGCCAAAGCAATGATGAAAAAGAAACAAAGGAAAACAAGAGCTGTTCCTCATTATGATGAGAACTGTCAGAGTGATTTTATGCCTTGGAATGCCGCCAGAAGGGTTTCAGCAGGTATATTTCTACCCCAATTGGCTTCAGCTGTGGCATTGAGACAATTAGATCGAGTTGGATGTTGGCTGAGCAAACAAGCTAATGCCACATCCTCCGCAATCAGTGATATGTTGACCGATGTTGATAGTATTACACATGCTACTCTTCAAAACAGAGCAGCCATTGATTTTCTCTTACTGGCACAAGGACATGGTGGTGAGGAATTGGAAGGATTGTGTTGTATGAATTTGTCTGATCATTCTGAATCCATTCACAAAAGCATTCAAAAATTAAAGGATCTGACAGCCCAAATTAAAGAAGATGGAGGTTCCTGGTTGGATGATTTGTTTCAAAATTGGAGTTTTGCACCTTGGCTAAGGCAACTTTGCAAGATAGATCTTTACATATTAGGTGTTCTAATACTGATATTGATAGTGGTACCTTGTATACTCTGTTGTCTTCGGCGAATGATGAACAAAACAGTCCGAGAAGTTTTTGTCATTCAAGCAGGAGAATTAGGAAGTAGAAGCACAGAGAGTGTACGAAATCTCACGGAAGCAGTAGATGAGGGTATTGACATGAACGAAGGTTTTGAATTAAGGCCTTGGAATCGACCAGAGTTTTTTGAACGATGCCTTGTGACTGTTGCCAAACGTGATTCATAGCTCTCTTTCAGGGATTGGGTCTTCAGAGCATTAAGTTGCTGTGCCGTAATATAGCAATGCTTCAGTTTAGTGAAAATAGGTCTTCAGCAGATAATAAGCAGAAATTTTGCAATAGAGCTATGAAACGCAAATAGCAAGCGACAAGAAAATGAAAGCTTCTGGGTCAAACAGAGAGGGGGAAATGTTGGAATCCATAAGGTTAGAGGATTTTTAAGAAATGGTTAAAAAGAAGTATGTAGGCCTTAGACTGGAGTTTTGTTAGCATTGCAGAAAAGTTTCCCATGCAAGCAGAACAAGTTTTCCATGCAAGCAGAAAAGTTTCCCAAGCAGTAGACGTGACAAATAACAATAGGCTTCTGTAGAATTGGCTTTAGAATGGCAACAAGGTTATTTAATGTATATCTTTAGAAGGTTAGCATGAATAGAACTCTGTTCTTTGTCTCTTATCAACTAGTCTTTGTTTCAGCTAGGATTACGTATGTTTTATAAGATTGGATAGAATGCTTGTCAAGATGTGTTTTCTGTGTCTGATTGGCTGAATTCTAGTCTGAGATGATTTTATGTATTGCTGTATGAGCCCTGTTGAAGGAGACATTTTTTGGTGTGGATCAGTGAGCTGTCATGTCTCCATTTTGTATTTTGAGACTGATGTGCTGGAAATAAAAGCAAAAATCTCTTCACTGGTCTGGTTACCATGTTATCCATATTTGGATACTTTGCTGCGGCCTAGTGGGTTCCTTTTTTAAGGCGTGGGTTCCTGACACCATTGGACTTATACCTGTCCCGTCCCCCGCATATTGGTGCCCCGTGTGAGGACGTAGAATAGAAGAAAAAAAAAAGAAAAATCGTGGAAGTACCAGCCGCGGAGACCCAAGTGTTAACAAGGAGGACACTGTATCATCTCTCCCGCCGAAGCCAAGAAAATTGTAAGTAACTTATCTCGGGAGAGCGCTTGGGTGACGTTGGGAGGCAAAATAGAGAAAAAGAAAATTATTAAAAGAACACAAAAATGGGAACGAATTTATCAAAAGTTGAATGGGATGTTTTTCATCAATTAGAGACAGTGTTACAAGAAACAGGTCACTCTGAAATTTCAAAAACTGAGCTTAAAGACTTAATTATCTGGGTTAAAGCGAATACGCAAGATTTAAATCTGCAGTCTGCTTTTACTTTTCATTTTTGGGATCAGATAAACTGGAGAATCTATAATCTAGTCTCTCTCAAAAAAGATGAAAGCTTAAGAGAACTTATGCCGGTTTGTAGAGCGCTGTTGGAGCGCTGTTTTAAACAAACTGATAATAATAAGATCAACTTGGACTCAGAAAACAAAGCTTCTGGTTCTGTCTCATTAAATTCCAGTGAACCGGAGACTTTGTGTGTTTCGGAGAATGTTACAAATGTTGTTGCAAATGCTGAAAGTATTGCTTTGAACTCTGTTGAACAAAATCTTTCTTCTCTCTCTCTGGGAAAAAATGAGACTCTTTCGGACTTTTCTTCGCGTTGTTCTGTTAATGTAAAAATATGTGACTCTTGTAAGGGGGATGGAACAAAGTGTGTAAAAGATGGAAATGAAAAAATGACTGTACTTCCTAAAATTGTTTGTGCAGGGACACTGAAACCTGAATTGGATTCTGTTGGGCCTGGGGTGGAGGCTGAGGTGGCTGCTTCCACTCAGGAAATTGTGGTTCCGGGGAACTCTTTTTTAATTAAGCAAAAACATGGTTGTTCTGGTGTTTGTCAATCTATAGATACAGAGAAAGAGAAATTGGCTTTAAGGGTGGAGTCCTTTGAAAGGAAGAGATGGAAGAAACTGGCGACTGTGTTGTTGCTGAAAATCAAAAAGCTGGACTTGAAATCTCTGCAACGAAAATTCAACAAGTTTCACCTTAGAAGTACCTGGGATGGAAGATGACTGAGACGACAAGAACACCACAGAAAATTCAGATCCGAACCAGAGTCAACAACCTACAAGAGTTACAACAACTTCTAGGAGAAATCAACTGGGTCAGACCGATGTTGGGAATCACCAATGATGAAGTGAGTCCGCTCTTCCATTTGCTGAGAGGAAGTTGCGACATCACTTCGCCAAGAACTTTAACCCCTGAAGCTCGTGCTGCTCTCGACAAAGTCACAGAAGCTCATCAAAAAAACCAAGCTCATCGCTGCGTTCCTGAAAATCCTTTCTTTCTTGCAATCTTAGGAGAGAAGATGCAGCTTTGTGGTCTCATTTTCCAGTGGGATGCCACAGAACAAGATCCTTTGTTAATAATGGAATGGGTTTTTCCTCCCTACAGGTTTTCAAAGAACATTTGCTCAGTTTTAGAAATGATTGCATCCATTATAATTAAGGCTAGAATCAGATTGTTAACTTTGGCAGGTCAAGAATGTTCAGTTATCTATTTGCCATTGAAAAATGATTATTTCAATTGGGCAATGCAAAATTCTGATGATTTACAATATGCATTCTTAGGTTTTCCAGGTGTTTGTTCCATACACTATCCAGCTCACAAACTACTGCAAGCAAAATTGAGTTTCAGAGAAAAACCTAAATTAAGTGAAGAACCTTTACATGCTGTGACTCTCTTCACTGATGGCTCTGGTAAAAGCCACAAGTCCGTTGTGACTTGGTTTATTCAAAAGACTGATGTTTGGGAAGCTGATATACAAACAGTAGAGGGATCCCCTCAAATTGTTGAGCTTGCTGCAGTAGTTTGAGCTTTTCAGCTGTTTCCTCAGCCTTTTAATTTGGTCACAGATTCTGCTTATGTTGCTAATGTAGTCAGGAGAATAGAAGGTTCCATTTTAAAGGATGTTAGTAATGAAACTTTACATCGTTGGCTTTCATGTCTTTTTATAACTTTGCAATATAGAACTAATCCATATTTTGTTTCTCACATTAGGGCGCATTCTTCACTTCCTGGATTTTTAGTGGAAGGAAATGCAAGAGCGGACAAGCTGACAATGGTCATTTCTAACACATTGCCAAATAGTTTTGAACAAGCAAAATTGAGTCCTGCCTTTTTCCACCAAAATGCACAAGCACTCATGCGAATGTTACAAATCACTAAAAGTCAAGCTAAAGCTATCATTCGTACTTGCCCTGACTGTCAATTGGTACAACCTCCCGTTTCTACAGGAACACTAAACCCCCGAGGCTTACAAAGCCTACAGTTGTGGCAAACAGATGTTGCTAAATAGCCTTCTTTTGGTAAATTTAAAAATATTCATGTTTCCATAGACACGTTCTCTGGTGCAGTTTTTGCTTCCCTTCACACAGGTGAAACTGGCAGCCATGCCTGTCATCATTTCCGGCAAGGTTTTGCTTCATTGGGTATACCACAAGAAGTAAAAACTGACAATGGTCCCGCATACATATCTCAAAAATTGGCCACATTTTTAAATGAATGGGGTGTTCGACACATTTTTGGTATTCCCCACTCTCCCACAAGCCAAGCAATCATTGAAAGAACACATCAAACCTTAAAACGCATATTAGATCAACAGAGAGGGGGAACGGAAAGCACCCCACAGATGAGACTGAGTAAGGCTTTGTATGTTTTTAATTTTCTAAATAGTCCAAGTACAGAACCAGATCCACCAATCTTTAGACACTTTTCAAATAGCACACAGGCAAAACTGAAAGAACATACTCCTCTTCTAATTAGAAACCCTGACTCTGGACAGATGGAAGGTCCGTTTCAATTAATAACGTGGGGCAAAGGGTATGCTTCTATTTCCACAGGTGCTGGAAGAATTAAGTGGGTTCCTGCCAAAAACGTCAAACCGTATCGCACTTCAGAACCTGTTATCGAGCCTAGAACTGAGGAAGCAAGTACGCAGACGTGGACCGAATGGAAGGATCCCGGGTCTCGCCTGACGCCTCTTGTGCCTGACGTTCTTTGTGCATCGGTGGAACCCGTGAACTCTGATTTTGTGCCAATTTTTATTTATGAGTATACGAATTGAATGCTGAATGTTTGTTTAACAAAGCTAATTTTTGGCTGAAAATTTAGGTTCTTGTTTTTGTTTAGAAAGAATTCTGCCAAAACTTAGTTCTTGAAAGAGATGGGGCAGAATCAAATGGTATACTTGTTTTCTTGATTTTAATTGTTTTTTGTCGTGCAGATTTGCCTGTGGATCAACCGAAGACGAATGTTTGGGTGACCTTAGCCAAGGCTGCCGGATCGGATTCTATATGTCTGTCTAATTCGGAACCAGAAAAGCCTTTCTCAACCTGTTTGGTTGGTGTGCCAGTGAAAGAGTTTCCTTTGGTCAGAAAAGAATCCAATGGTAAACCAGGTGGAATTGACAATGGAAACAGTCCTTCCTTCAATTGGAACATTTGGTCCAAAAAACTTCTCAGGGCAGCAAATGTTTCAAACAGTTGGGATGTGTTTCTGGAGACGGACCAATATCCACGGCAATTGCCAAAAGGGTATTGGATCATTTGCGGAGACAGAGGTTGGCAAGGCATTCCAGCCCACCTTGAAGGTGGCCCTTGTAGCATTGGTATGCTTACCATAATTGCCCCCACTGCCAAAGCAATGATGAAAAAGAAACAAAGGAAAACAAGAGCTGTTCCTCATTATGATGAGAACTGTCAGAGTGATTTTATGCCTTGGAATGCCGCCAGAAGGGTTTCAGCAGATATATTTCTACCCCAATTGGCTTCAGCTGTGGCATTGAGACAATTAGATCGAGTTGGATGTTGGCTGAGCAAACAAGCTAATGCCACATCCTCCGCAATCAGTGATATGTTGACCGATGTTGATAGTATTACACATGCTACTCTTCAAAACAGAGCAGCCATTGATTTTCTCTTACTGGCACAAGGACATGGTGGTGAGGAATTTGAAGGATTGTGTTGTATGAATTTGTCTGATCATTCTGAATCCATTCACAAAAGCATTCAAAAATTAAAGGATCTGACAGCCCAAATTAAAGAAGATGGAGGTTCCTGGTTGGATGATTTGTTTCAAAATTGGAGTTTTGCACCTTGGCTAAGGCAACTTTGCAAGATAGGTCTTTACATATTAGGTGTTCTAATACCGATATTGATAGTGGTACCTTGTATACTCTGTTGTGTTCGGCGAATGATGAACAAAACAGTCCGAGAAGTTTTTGTCATTCAAGCAGAAGAATTAGGAAGTAGAAGCACAGAGAGTGTACGAAATCTCACGGAAGCAGTAGATGAGGGTATTGACATGAACGAAGGTTTTGAATTAAGGCCTTGGAATCGACCAGAGTTTTTTGAACGATGCCTTGTGACTGTTGCGAAACGTGATTCATAGCTCTCTTTCAGGGATTGGGTCTTCACAGCATTAAGTTGCTGTGCCGTAATATAGCAATGCTTCAGTTTAGTGAAAATAGGTCTTCAGCAGATAATAAGCAGAAATTTTGCAATAGAGCTATGAAACGCAAATAGCAAGCGACAAGAAAATGAAAGCTTCTGGGTCAAACAGAGAGGGGGAAATGTTGGAATCCATAAGGTTAGAGGATTTTTAAGAAATGGTTAAAAAGAAGTATGTAGGCCTTAGACTGGAGTTTTGTTAGCATTGCAGAAAAGTTTCCCATGCAAGCAGAACAAGTTTTCCATGCAAGCAGAAAAGTTTCCCAAGCAGTAGACGTGACAAATAACAATAGGCTTCTGTAGAATTGGCTTTAGGATGGCAACAAGGTTATTTAATGTATATCTTTAGAAGGTTAGCATGAATAGAACTCTGTTCTTTGTCTCTTATCAACTAGTCTTTGTTTCAGCTACGATTACGTATGTTTTATAAGATTGGATAGAATGCTTGTCAAGATGTGTTTTCTGTGTCTGATTGGCTGAATTCTAGTCTGAGATGATTTTATGTATTGCTGTATGAGCCCTGTTGAAGGAGACATTTTTTGGTGTGGATCAGTGAGCTGTCATGTCTCCATTTTGTATTTTGAGACTGATGTGCTGGAAATAAAAGCAAAAATCTCTTCACTGCTCTGGTTACCATGTTATCCATATTTGGATATTTTGCTGCGGCCTAGTGGGTTCCTTTTTTAAGGCGTGGGTTCCTGACACCATTGGACTTATACCTGTCCCGTCCCCCGCATATTGGTGCCCCGTGTGAGGACGAAGAATAGAAGAAAAAAAAAGAAAAATCGTGGAAGTACCAGCCGCGGAGACCCAAGTGTTAACAAGGAGCACACTGTATCATCTCTCCTGTCGAAGCCAAGAAAATTGTAAGTAACTTATCTCGGGAGAGCGCTTGGGTGACGTTGGGAGGAAAAATAGAGAAAAAGAAAATTATTAAAAGAACACAAAAATGGGAACGAATTTATCAAAAGTTGAATGGGATGTTTTTCATCAATTAGAGACAATGTTACAAGAAAAAGGTCACTCTGAAATTTCAAAAACTGAGCTTTAAAACTTACTTATCTGGGTTAAAGCGAATACGCAAGATTTAAATCTGCAGTCTGCTTTTACTTTTCATTTTTGGAATCAGATAAACTGGAGAATCTATAATCTAGTCTCTCTCAAAAAAGATGAAAGCTTAAGAGAACTTATGCCGGTTTGTAGAGCGCTGTTGGAGCGCTGTTTTAAACAAACTGATAATAATAAGATCAACTTGGACTCAGAAAACAAAGCTTCTGGTTCTGTCTCATTAAATTCCAGTAAACCGGAGACTGTGTGTGTATCGGAGAATGTTACAAGTGTTGTTGCAAATGCTGAAAGTATTGCTTTGAACTCTGTTGAACAAAATCTTTCTTCTCTCTCTCTGGGAAAAAATGAGACTCTTTCGGACTTTTCTTTGCGTTGTTCTGTTAATCTAAAAATATGTGACTCTTGTAAGGGGGATGGAACAAAGTGTGTAAAAGATGGAAATGAAAAAGTGACTGTACTTCCTAAAATTGTTTGTGCAGGGACACTGAAACCTGAATTGGATTCTGTTGGGCCTGGGGTGGAGGCTGAGGTGGCTGCTTCCACTCGGGAAATTGTGGTTCCGGGGAACTCTTTTTCAGTTAAGCAAAAACATGGTTGTTCTGGTGTTTGTCAATCTACAGATACAGAGAAAGAAAAATTGGCTTTAAGGGTGGAGTCCTTTGAAAGGAAGAGATGGAAGAAACTGGCGACTGTGTTGTTGCTGAAATTCAAAAAGCTGGACTTGAAATCTCTGCAACGAAAATTCAACAAGTTTCACCTTAGAAGTACCTGGGATGGAAGATGACTGAGACGACAAGAACACCACAGAAAATTCAGATCCGAACCAGAGTCAACAACCTACAAGAGTTACAACAACTTCTAGGAGAAATCAACTGGGTAAGACCGATGTTGGGCATCACCAATGATGAACTGAGTCCGCTCTTCCATTTGCTGAGAGGAAGTTGCGACATCACTTCGCCAAGAACTTTAACCCCTGAAGCTCGTGCTGCTCTCGACAAAGTCACAGAAGCTCTTCAAAAAAGACAAGCTCATCGCTGCGTTCCTGAAAATCCTTTCTTTCTTGCAATCTTAGGAGAGAAGATGCAGCTTTGTGGTCTCATTTTCCAGTGGGATGCCACAGAACAAGATCCTTTGTTAATAATGGAATGGGTTTTTCCTCCCTACAGGTTTTCAAAGACCATTTGCTCAGTTTTAGAAATGATTGCATACATTATAATTAAGGCTAGAACCAGATTGTTAACTTTGGCAGGTCAAGAATGTTCAGTTATCTATTTGCCATTGAAAAATGATTATTTCAATTGGGCAATGCAAAATTCTGATGACTTACAATATGCATTCTTAGGTTTTCCAGGTGTTTGTTCCATTCACTATCCAGCTCACAAACTACTGCAAGCAAAATTGAGTTTCAGAGAAAAACCTAAATTAAGTGAACAACCTTTACATGCTGTGACTCTCTTCACTGATGGCTCTGGTAAAAGCCACAAGTCTGTTGTGACTTGGTTTAATCAAAAGACTGATGTTTGGGAATCTGGTATTCAAACAGTAGAGGGATCCCCTCAAATTGTTGAGCTTGCTGCAGTAGTTTGAGCTTTTCAGCTGTTTCCTCAGCCTTTTAATTTGGTCACAGATTCTGCTTATGTTGCTAATGTAGTCAGGAGAATAGAAGGTTCCATTTTAAAGGATGTTAGTAATGAAACTTTACATCGTTGGCTTTCATGTCTTTTTATAACTTTGCAATATAGAACTAATCCATATTTTGTTTCTCACATTAGGGCGCATTCTTCACTTCCTGGATTTTTAGTGGAAGGAAATGCAAGAGCGGACAAGCTGACAATGGTCATTTCTAACACATTGCCAAATAGTTTTGAACAAGCAAAATTGAGTCCTGCCTTTTTCCACCAAAATGCACAAGCACTCATGCGAATGTTCCAAATCACTAAAAGTCAAGCTAAAGCTATCATTCATACTTGCCCTGACTGTCAATTGGTACAACCTCCCGTTTCTACAGGAGCACTCAACCCCCGAGGCTTACAAAGCCTACAGTTGTGGCAAACAGATGTTACTAAATAGCCTTCTTTTGGTAAATTTAAAAATATTCATGTTTCCATAGACACGTTCTCTGGTGCAGTTTTTGCTTCCCTTCACACAGGTGAAACTGGCAGCCATGCCTGTCATCATTTCCTGCAAGCTTTTGCTTCATTGGGTATACCCCAAGAAGTAAAAACTGACAATGGTCCCGCATACATATCTCAAAAATTGGCCACATTTTTAATGAATGGGGTCTTCAACACATTTTTGGTATTCCCCACTCTCCCACAAGCCAAGCAATCATTGAAAGAACACATCAAACCTTAAA
This sequence comes from Melospiza melodia melodia, assembly GCF_035770615.1. Lineage (NCBI taxonomy): Eukaryota > Metazoa > Chordata > Aves > Passeriformes > Passerellidae > Melospiza > Melospiza melodia. Next base: position 32,573,545 of record NC_086225.1, read on the forward strand.
ACGCATATTAGATCAACAGAGAGGGGGAACGGAAAGCACCCCACAGTTGAGACTGAGTAAGGCTTTGTATGGTTTTAATTTTCTAAATAGTTCAAGTACAGAACCAGATCCACCAATCTTTAGACACTTTTCAAATAGCACACAGGCAAAACTGAAAGAACATCCTCCTCTTCTAATTAGAAACCCTGATTCTGGACAGATGGAAGGTCCGTTTCAATTAATAACGTGGGGCAAAGGGTATGCTTCTATTTCCACAGGTGCTGGAAGAATTAAGTGGGTTCCTGCCAAAAACGTCAAACCGTATCGCACTTCAGAACCTGTTGTCGAGCCTAGAACTGAGGAAGCAAGTACGCAGACGTGGACCGAATGGAAGGATCCCGGGTCTCGCCTGACGCCTCTTGTGCCTGACGTTCTTTGTGCATCGGTGGAACCCATGAACTCTGATTTTGTGCCAATTTTTATTTATGAGTATATGAATTGAATGCTGAATGTTTGTTTAACAAAGCTAATTTTTGGCTGAAAATTTAGGTTCTTGTTTTTGTTTAGAAAGAATTCTGCCAAAACTTAGTTCTTGAAAGAGATGGGGCAGAATCAAATGGTATACTTGTTTTGCTTGATTTTAATTGTTTTTTGTCGTGCAGATTTGCCTGTGGATCAACCGAAGACTAATGTTTGGGTGACCTTAGCCAAGGCTGCCGGATCGGATACTATATGTCTGTCTAATTCGGAACCAGAAAAGCCTTTCTCAACCTGTTTGGTTGGTGTGCCAGTGAAAGAGTTTCCTTTGGTCAGAAAAGAATCCAATGGTAAACCAGGTGGAATTGACAATGGAAACAGTCCTTCATTCAATTGGAACATTTGTTCCAACAAACTTCTCAGGGCAGCAAATGTTTCAAACAGTTGGGATGTGTTTCTGGAGACAGACCAATATCCACAGCATTTGCCAAAAGGGTATTGGATCATTTGCGGAGACAGAGGTTGGCAAGGCATTCCAGCCCACCTTGAAGGTGGCCCTTGCAGCATTGGTATGCTTATCATAATTGCCCCCACTGCCAAAGCAGTGATGAAAAAGAAACAAAGGAAAACAAGAGCTGTTCCTCATTATGATGAGAACTGTCAGAGTGATTTTATGCCTTGGAATGCCGCCAGAAGGGTTTCAGCAGGTATATTTCTACCCCAATTGGCTTCAGCTCTGGCATTGAGACAATTAGATCGAGTTGGATGTTGGCTGAGCAAACAAGCTAATGCCACATCCTCCGCAATCAGTGATATGTTGACCGATGTTGATAGTATTAGACATGCTACTCTTCAAAACAGAGCAGCCATTGATTTTCTCTTACTGGCACAAGGACATGGTTGTGAGGAATTGGAAGGATTGTGTTGTATGAATTTGTCTGATCGTTCTGAATCCATTCACAAAAGCATTCAAAAATTAAAGGATCTGACAGCCCAAATTAAAGAAGATGGAGGTTCCTGGTTGGATGATTTGTTTCAAAATTGGAGTTTTGCACCTTGGCTAAGGCAACTTTGCAAGATAGGTCTTTACATATTAGGTGTTCTAATACTGATATTGATAGTGGTACCTTGTATAATCTGTTGTCTTCGACGAATGATGAACAAAACAGTCCGAGAAGTTTTTGTCATTCAAGCAGAAGAATTAGGAAGTAGAAGCACAGAGAGTGTACGAAATCTCACGGAAGCAGTAGATGAGGGTATTGACATGAACGAAGGTTTTGAATTAAGGCCTTGGAATCGACCAGAGTTTTTTGAACGATGCCTTGTGACTGTTGCGAAACGTGATTCATAGCTCTCTTTCAGGGATTGGGTCTTCACAGCATTAAGTTGCTGTGCCGTAATATAGCAATGCTTCAGTTTAGTGAAAATAGGTCTTCAGCAGATAATAAGCAGAAATTTTGCAATAGAGCTATGAAACGCAAATAGCAAGCGACAAGAAAATGAAAGCTTCTGGGTCAAACAGAGAGGGGGAAATGTTGGAATCCATAAGGTTAGAGGATTTTTAAGAAATGGTTAAAAAGAAGTATGTAGGCCTTAGACTGGAGTTTTGTTAGCATTGCAGAAAAGTTTCCCATGCAAGCAGAACAAGTTTTCCATGCAAGCAGAAAAGTTTCCCAAGCAGTAGACGTGACAAATAACAATAGGCTTCTGTAGAATTGGCTTTAGGATGGCAACAAGGTTATTTAATGTATATCTTTAGAAGGTTAGCATGAATAGAACTCTGTTCTTTGTCTCTTATCAACTAGTCTTTGTTTTAGCTACGATTACGTATGTTTTATAAGATTGGATGGAATGCTTGTCAATATGTGTTTTCTGTGTCTGTTTGGCTGAATTCTAGTCTGAGATGATTTTATGCATTGCTGTATGAGCCCTGTTGAAGGAGACATTTTTTGGTGTGGATCAGTGAGCTGTCATGTCTCCATTTTGTATTTTGAGACTGATGTGCTGGAAACAAAAGCAAAAATCTCTTCACTGGTCTGGTTACCATGTTATCCATATTTGGATATGTTGCCGCGGCCTAGTGGGTTCCTTTTTCAAGGCGTGGGTTCCTGACACCATTGGACTTATACCTGTCCCGTCCCCCGCATATTGGTGCTTCTCGTGAGGACGAAGAATAGAAGAAAAAAAAAGAAAAATCGTGGAAGTACCAGCCGCGGAGACCCAAGTGTTAACAAGGAGGACACTGTATCATCTCTCCTGTCGAAGCCAAGAAAATTGTAAGTAACTTATCTCGGGAGAGCGCTTGGGTGACGTTGGGAGGCAAAATGGAGAAAAAAATAAAATTATTAAAAGAACACAAAAATGGGAACGAATTTATCACAAGTTGAATGGGATGTTTTTCATCAATTAGAGACAATGTTACAAGAAAAAGGTCACTCTGAAATTTCAAAAACTGAACTTAAAAACTTACTTATCTGGGTTAAAGCGAATACGGAAGATTTAAATCTGCAGTCTGCTTTTACTTTTCATTTTTGGGACCAGATAAACTGGAGAATCTATAATCTAGTCTCTCTCAAAAAAGATGAAAGCTTAAGAGAACTTATGCCGGTTTGTAGAGCGCTGTTGCAGTGCTGTTCTAAACAAACTGATAGTAATAAGATCAACTTGGACTCAGAAAACAAAGCTTCTGGTTCTGTCTCATTAAATTCCAGTAAACCGGAGACTGTGTGTGTATCGGAGAATGTTACAAGTGTTGTTGCAAATGCTGAAAGTATTGCTTTGAACTCTGTTGAACAAAATCTTTCTTCTCTCTCTCAGGGAAAAAATGAGACTCTTTTGGACTTTTCTTCGCGTTGTTCTGTTAATGTAAAAATATGTGACTCTTGTAAGGGGGATGGAACAAAGTGTGTAAAAGATGGAAATGAAAAAGTGACTGTACTTCCTAAAATTGTTTGTGCAGGGACACTGAAACCTGAATTGGATTCTGTTGGGCCTGGGGTGGAGGCTGAGGTGGCTGCTTCCACTCGGGAAATTGTGGTTCCGGGGAACTCTTTTTCAGTTGAGCAAAAACATGGTTGTTCTGGTGTTTGTCAATCTACAGATACAGAGAAAGAAAAATTGGCTTTAAGGGTGGAGTCCTTTGAAAGGAAGAGATGGAAGAAACTGGCGACTGTGTTGTTGCTGAAATTCAAAAAGCTGGACTTGAAATCTCTGCAACGAAAATTCAACAAGTTTCACCTTAGAAGTACCTGGGATGGAAGATGACTGAGACGACAAGAACACCACAGAAAATTCAGATCCGAACCAGAGTCAACAACCTACAAGAGTTACAACAACTTCTAGGAGAAATCAACTGGGTAAGACCGATGTTGGGCATCACCAATGATGAACTGAGTCCGCTCTTCCATTTGCTGAGAGGAAGTTGCGACATCACTTCGCCAAGAACTTTAACCCCTGAAGCTCGTGCTGCTCTCGACAAAGTCACAGAAGCTCTTCAAAAAAGACAAGCTCATCGCTGCGTTCCTGAAAATCCTTTCTTTCTTGCAATCTTAGGAGAGAAGATGCAGCTTTGTGGTCTCATTTTCCAGTGGGATGCCACAGAACAAGATCCTTTGTTAATAATGGAATGGGTTTTTCCTCCCTACAGGTTTTCAAAGACCATTTGCTCAGTTTTAGAAATGATTGCATACATTATAATTAAGGCTAGAACCAGATTGTTAACTTTGGCAGGTCAAGAATGTTCAGTTATCTATTTGCCATTGAAAAATGATTATTTCAATTGGGCAATGCAAAATTCTGATGATTTACAATATGCATTCTTAGGTTTTCCAGGTGTTTGTTCCATACACTATCCAGCTCACAAACTACTGCAAGCAAAATTGAGTTTCAGAGAAAAACCTAAATTAAGTGAACAACCTTTACATGCTGTGACTCTCTTCACTGATGGCTCTGGTAAAAGCCACAAGTCTGTTGTGACTTGGTTTAATCAAAAGACTGATGTTTGGGAATTTGGTATTCAAACAGTAGAGGGATCCCCTCAAATTGTTGAGCTTGCTGCAGTAGTTTGAGCTTTTCAGCTGTTTCCTCAGCCTTTTAATTTGGTCACAGATTCTGCTTATGTTGCTAATGTAGTCAGGAGAATAGAAGGTTCCATTTTAAAGGATGTTAGTAATGAAACTTTACATCGTTGGCTTTCATGTCTTTTTATAACTTTGCAATATAGAACTAATCCATATTTTGTTTCTCACATTAGGGCGCATTCTTCACTTCCTGGATTTTTAGTGGAAGGAAATGCAAGAGCGGACAAGCTGACAATGGTCATTTCTAACACATTGCCAAATCTTTTTGAGCAAGCAATATTGAGTCGTGCCTTTTTCCACCACAATGCACAAGCACTCATGTGAATGTTCCAAATCACTACAAGTCAAGCTAAAGCTATCATTCGTACTTGCCCTGACTGTCAATTGGTACAACCTCCTGTTTCTACAGGAGCACTCAACCCCCGAGGCTTACAAAGCTTACAGTTGTGGCAAACAGATGTTACTAAATAGCCTTCTTTTGGTAAATTTAAAAATATTCATGTTTCCATAGACACGTTCTCTGGTGCAGTTTTTGCTTCCCTTCACACAGGTGAAACTGGCAGCCATGCCTGTCATCATTTCCTGCAAGCTTTTGCTTCATTGGGTATACCCCAAGAAGTAAAAACTGACAATGGTCCCGCATACATATCTCAAAAATTGGCCACATTTTTAAATGAATGGGGTGTTCGACACATTTTTGGTATTCCCCACTCTCCCACAAGCCAAGCAATCATTGAAAGAACACATCAAACCTTAAAACGCATATTAGATCAACAGAGAGAGGGAACGGAAATCACCCCACAGATGAGACTGAGTAAGGCTTTGTATGTTTTTAATTGTCTAAATAGTTCAAGTACAGAACCAGATCCACCAATCTTTAGACACTTTTCAAATAGCACACAGGCAAAACTGAAAGAACATCCTCCTCTTCTAATTAGAAACCCTGACTCTGGACAGATGGAAGGTCCATTTCAATTAATAACGTCGGGCAAAGGGTATGCTTCTATTTCCACAAGTGCTGGAAGAATTAAGTGGGTTCCTGCCAAAAACGTCAAACCGTATCGCACTTCAGAACCTGTTGTCGAGCCTAGAACTGAGGAAGCAAGTACGCAGACGTGGACCGAATGGAAGGATCCCGGGTCTCGCCTGACGCCTCTTGTGCCTGACGTTCTTTGTGCATCGGTGGAACACATGAACTCTGATTTTGTGCCAATGTTATTTATGAGTATACGAATTGAATGCTGAATGTTTGTTTAACAAAGCTAATTTTTGGCTGAAAATTTAGGTTCTTGTTTTTGTTTAGAAAGAATTCTGCCAAAACTTAGTTCTTGAAAGAGATGGGGCAGAATCAAATGGTATACTTGTTTTGCTTGATTTTAATTGTTTTTTGTCGTGCAGATTTGCCTGTGGATCAACCGAAAACGAGTGTTTGGGTGACCTTAGCCAAGGCTGCCGGATCGGGTACTATATGTCTGTCTAATTCGGAACCAGAAAAGCCTTTCTCAACCTGTTTGGTTGGTGTGCCAGTGAAAGAGTTTCCTTTGGTCAGAAAAGAATCCAATGGTAAACCAGGTGGAATTGACAATGGAAACAGTCCTTCCTTCAATTGGAACATTTGGTCCAAAAAACTTCTCAGGGCAGCAAATGTTTCAAACAGTTGGGATGTGTTTCTGGAGACAGACCAATATCCACAGCAATTGCCAAAAGGGTATTGGATCATTTGCGGAGACAGAGGTTGGCAAGGCATTCCAGCCCACCTTGAAGGTGGCCCTTGTAGCATTGGTATGCTTACCATAATTGCCCCCACTGCCAAAGCAGTGATGAAAAAGAAACAAAGGAAAACAAGAGCTGTTCCTCATTATGATGAGAACTGTCAGAGTGATTTTATGCCTTGGAATGCCGCCAGAAGGGTTTCAGCAGGTATATTTCTACCCCAATTGGCTTCAGCTGTGGCATTGAGACAATTAGATCGAGTTGGACGTTGGCTGAGCAAACAAGCTAATGCCACATCCTCCGCAATCAGTGATATGTTGACCGATGTTGATAGTATTACACATGCTACTCTTCAAAACAGAGCAGCCATTGATTTTCTCTTACTGGCACAAAGACATGGTTGTGAGGAATTGGAAGGATTGTGTTGTATGAATTTGTCTGATCATTCTGAATCCATTCACAAAAGCATTCAAAAATTAAAGGATCTGACAGCCCAAATTAAAGAAGATGGAGGTTCCTGGTTGGATGATTTGTTTCAAAATCTGAGTTTTGCACCTTGGCTAAGGCAACTTTGCAAGATAGGTCTTTACATATTAGGTGTTCTAATACTGATATTGATAGTGGTACCTTGTATACTCTGTTGTGTTCGGCGAATGATTAACAAAACGGTCCGAGAAGTTTTTGTCATTCAAGCAGGAGAATTAGGAAGTAGAAGCACAGAGAGTGTACGAAATCTCACGGAAGCAGTAGATGAGGGTATTGACATGAACGAAGGTTTTGAATTAAGGCCTTGGAATCGACCAGAGTTTTTTGAACGATGCCTTGTGACTGTTGCCAAATGTGATTCATATCTCTTTCAGGGATTGGGTCTTCACAGCATTAAGTTGCTGTGCCGTAATATAGCAATGCTTCAGTTTAGTGAAAATAGGTCTTCAGCAGATAATAAGCAGAAATTTTGCAATAGAGCTATGAAACGCAAATAGCAAGCGACAAGAAAATGAAAGATTCTGGGTCAAACAGAGAGGGGGAAATGTTGGAATCCATAAGGTTAGAGGATTTTTGAGAAATGGTTAAAAAGAAGTATGTAGGCCTTAGTCTGGAGTTTTGTTAGCATTGCAGAAAAGTTTCCCATGCAAGCAGAACAAGTTTTCCATGCAAGCAGAAAAGTTTCCCAAGCAGTAGACGTGACAAATAACAATAGGCTTCTGTAGAATTGGCTTTAGGATGGCAACAAGGTTATTTAATGTATATCTTTAGAAGGTTAGCATGAATAGAACTCTGTTCTTTGTCTCTTATCAACTAGTCTTTGTTTTAGCTACGATTAGGTATGTTTTATAAGATTGGATGGAATGCTTGTCAATATGTGTTTTCTGTGTCTGATTGGCTGAATTCTAGTCTGAGATGATTTTATGTATTGCTGTATGAGCCCTGTTGAAGGAGACATTTTTTGGTGTGGATCAGTGAGCTGTCATGTCTCCATTTTGTATTTTGAGACTGATGTGCTGGAAATAAAAGCAAAAATCTCTTCACTGGTCTGGTTACCATGTTATCCACATTTGGATATTTTGCCGCGGCCTAGTGGGTTCCTTTTTTAAGGCGTGGGTTCCTGACACCATTGGACTTATACCTGTCCCGTCCCCCACAGCCTGAGTTTTTCAAAAGCTTGGTTTTTGCAAGAAAGCAGCTCTCCTTTGCATCTACCTGGGGACTCTGCATCACCACGAACCCTCACTCCCAGTTTGCCAAGGAGATGATCAGTAGGAATGTTGCAGAGCTGCTGTGTGCATCTGAATGGAATGGCAGAGAGCGAAGTGCTGGACATTTCTGGCTTTAGTACAATGCTGCTGCATTGGTGCCAGTTGAGTTGGTTTTCCATCAGTGGCCTTTCTCTCTAGAAGTACACTGCCCAGAGTATTTGATGCCATTTCCTTCCTGTTGTTTTCATATCTTCCTTCAGTTGAAAGGATGATACAACCTTTCCATTTTGAAGATCCCTGTTAGGAAACACTATGCCAGAGGAGTAATCGCTCCCTTTTCTTCTGCCTCCTTTGTCATTTTCAGAGACTCATTTCAAATTTCTGCTAATGTCAAGAAGAATACTGAGACTACTTAGCAGGGTTGACGCTCTCAGCTGCTTTCCTCTTTCATACCGCTTCATACTGGATGTGACTTCAAGACCTCGTTTTGTCATCTGCATTTTGCCGTGATCCAAAGCTAAATATTCCAGGCCTGTGAACACAAAAAGAACTCTTAGTCTTTTGCAAGAACTACCCCTAGGAGGATTTGTGTTCAGTTTGATCTCTACAGTGTTTCAGAAAAAAGGAGATTGTACTCTCTTCTTGTGTACTCTCTTCTTGTGCTCTCATTTCCCTCTCTCTGCCTTGCATGCCCTAGTTAATCCGCTGGCGTGACTCATTTGGCATCATCTAACGGTGCAAATTCTGCATTGTTTCATGTCCTTACAAATGCCAGTTGCCAAGGAGCTTATCTAACCATTCAAGGGGCAAAGAATTGTAGGGTGGGCAAGTTCAGGTGCTGAAACTGTAAGTCATGCCATATCAAAGTGACAGAGCAAATCAATTGATCTAGGACTTTCAGCTGGACACCTCTGAGAATAGCAGCTTGTCAGCAATGACACAGCCATCTTCCTAGCTGTATTCCAGAAAGAGGAAAGCGACACCTTCAATGGTTAATATGTTTGGCATGAGAAACAGCAAGAAATGTACCGCAAAATACTTGAGTCAGATCAAGTGCGTTTCTCTAGTGAGAAGTTTGCACTTGTTCGTTCTTGTCTGTGCCTTTACTTTTCACAGAAGACAGGGGAGCATTTCATTATTACTGTTCTTTTGTTTTCTTTTGTTGGCCTCCCTCTTTCCACCTGCAATTAACAAATTTACCTTTCTTTACTGGCTTCTCTTTCTTTACTTCTACAAGTTGACATGAGGTCATCCAACCTTATCATCAATGTTCTCAGACAGTGTAGAGAAGTAGAAGGTACAGCTAAATGGATAAAAGAAACCCACAAAAATAGACAGGTTTTTACAGTCTTCTGTGAGAACATTAGGACACAAGATGTCTTTGAACTGAGTAATGCTCTATTGATTTAACTTTTAGTCCACTCGTTACTGTTATTACACGTGTTTGGCCTTTAGTACAGAGCCTTGGAACTAATCCAGGCCAATACTTTGGCTAATTTTGTTTTATTTCTAGTGAGGACTTTGTTTCTTAAGGAATAGTCCAGAGAAAGAGCGTCCAAGGTACAGTTACGGGTCATAGATTCTGGTACAGTTTGTGCTGGTAATACCTTTCTAGGAAAGAAAGGTTTGAAGGAAAGAAAGGTTTGACATCTTTTTTGACTTTCAAATGGAACCATTATTTGAAAAACCTAAGAGTTGCGGTTCCCCCCCCACCCCACACCCCAAGTACTTCTCTCTGCACTGTTACTCAGGGATTACACATAAAAGCCCACCCTGTAAAATACGTTGCAGATACTTTGCAATAAGTGCAGCTTAGCAGCTAGAGATGATAACGTGGGTTAAATAACATTGCTTCTGCAGTGATGGAAACTCTGTCTACGCAGACATACTCAACAAAGGTTACGATGGCTTAGCTCCTGTGCTCAAGTTAACGTGCATTTTAGAACTTCCCAAGAAGGTGAATTCAACCTCCTTCATTGCTCTCTGCTGGAGTCCCAAGAGAATTTCAGTCTGCTTTTTGTCATTTACAGCTGTCACTGCTTAGCTCTTGAACATGAGACTCCCTCATGACTGATGAAAGTTGTCTAGTTAAGAGTGGCTGAAAGACATGGTCTTGCTCTAGAAGGAGATGAGAAGGTTTCTGCAGTCTTTGTCATCTCTACTGCTTGTGATTTCTATAAAAAACCAGTGGGAAATTTCTGAAGGCAGTCCAGAAGCTGGCAATATGGACAGCTTACAGCCGAACACTTGCTGCAGTGCAACCATGGTGACACCAGAAAGGACTTCAAAAATTTAAAAGGGCAAACAAAGCAGTTGGAAGGAAAAGAACATGAACCATTATTCCATTTTTCTAATCTATCTTTCTTTCAATCATCATTTTTGTGCAGTTTCGCGGCTTGCGTTGGTATCCCTCCGAAGGAATCTGAGACAGAGTAAGCTTTTGAATGGAGTAGAAGTGAGAAACGCAGGCCAAGTTGCCTTTTTTGCCATCAAATACCAGTTACGCTTGAACTACCCTTTGCTTAAGGTGCTTAGCTTACACTAAGAATTGATTAGCACATTTTGATGTGAGCAAATTTTACTGTCATGACTGAGTAAATTTTGCTGTCACTCAGAATTTTACTGTCGTCTGAATAGCAATGTTTGTGTCAAAATAGTATTTTGTCTCCTGTATCTGCAGCAGGCAAGCCTTTTGCTGTCAGCAGTGTTGCTTAACCTTTCATGTCATATCCCTCTTCACATCCATCTTCTGCTTAAGGCTTATTAATCTACTTTAGAATTGGCACGTGGAATAAGACTACTTTTCCTTTTTGAAAGCTAATGTCATTTGACCTACTTAGAGCAAATAATTCATTAATTGCAAGTCCCCAGCTAGCATCTTTTCGGCATATTCTAAACTTCTAAAGAAGTAACAAAAGCACTCTCCAATACTTGGCTTTCATATCACAGTGGGAGCGCTGGCCCTGTTTTCAATAAACAATCATGGGTATGGTAAAACAAAAGGAGGGGTTAGAGTTTTCGCTGTTAACCTCTAGTGAGCTTGGATTTTGCAATATGCATGAAGTTAATTACCACTGTTATATAAAGTGGCTGATTTAATCAATAAATTGGAGTCAATGCTGATCAACGACTATGTGGATTGCCTTCCCTTCGTTTTCAGCACAGTGCCAAGTCGGGCTGGTTTGATAGTACCAAGTGGCTCCTGCAATCTGCCATCCAGAAGCGGGGCAGGAGAGTTTTGTTTGCCAGAAAAAAGGGCCGTGGTTTTTGTTAGGGGCCTGTGGCTGGGAGTGGCGGCTGGCTCCTTAAAATGCTCGATACTCAGGATTGAGACGAAGTGGGGATCCATTCTGAATTAGGTGAAGTGCCGGGAAGAGGTGAGAGGTCTGTGGGGCCAAAAGCTGAAGGAAAGGCCGCATTCCAGAGACAGCAAGGAGACAGAGAAAGGAAAACAGAAATTACCGCAAGGTCGATCTGCCCCAGACCTAGGAATTCCTCTGATAAAGAAGAACTAGTGCTAAATGTCACGCGGAATGAATATGTATGAACTTATTGTGAAACTGTATGCATATGCATTTGGGAGGGGGATAAAAGAAGACCCGAGGTCTTCAGAGGTACGCTTGCCTATTGGGGAGGCTTGCGTCCGGCACGTGTCGTAATAAAGCATACCGAACTTTACAACTTTTACGAAGTTGTGAGGTTTCTTCTTTTCTCCGCAAAACATTCTTGGCGATCCAGCCAGGAGAAGGAGATACTTTTCGTCTCCATCTCTGTCCCCGCAGGGGCACAAGGGGACCGACGGACTCCTAGGCGCGCCCCAGGATTTTCCTGGTGGGGCTCTGCTCGTCTCGGCTTGCCTCCTGCTGGGACAGACAAGGACCTGCTGGCCTGCAGAGGAAGATACGGTATGTACTGAGGGGCCCCCGGGGGGGAGGAAGAAGAGCAAGAGAGTAAATCACCCAGAGACCCAGAGACGTCTGGAATCAGCTGATAGAGCAGCTGAGTTCAGCTGATAGAGCAGCTGAAAACTGTATTAGAGACGGGGTTCATCGATTCTGATAGAGCAGAACCGCTAGCAGCTCTGGGGGTGGGCTGGGTGAACCCGTGTATGCGTGTATTGGGGTCCATTGTTCTGATAGGGCAGAGCTGGACCCGCGTATGTTTTCTTTGCCTGTGTGTGTGAGTGGTGTCCGGACACTGTGTGGCTGTATGTTGCATTGTGTGATCGGCACGCTGTGTTTGTAATCGTGCAAGTGTATAAAGTGTATGTTGTATAAAAGAGAGCAGATCCATAGTGCTCTACTGTGCGGGGGGGGAGTCCTACCCGCCGCCGGAGAGGCAGAGTAAGTGCCGGCCGAAGCAGGCTGCGCGGGGGGGGAAGCCCTACCCGCCACTGGAGAGGCTGAGTGAACATCGGCCGGAGCAGACTGTGGGGGCGGGGAGTGCCTGACAGAGAAAACAGAGGAAAACAGAGTAAACTGTGGAAAAGTGGGTGAGAACGGTTGTTGAATAAAGGTGGTAAATTGTGGTGTAGGTTGTGTACACTCTCACCGTGGCTAGACGAACCCGAGGGGTTCCTCTGCCTCAGTGGTTTGGACTCGACCCCTGGGAGTTTGTGAATCCGGTGAATTATTGGATAGATAGGGGAGACGAATGAGTTCATTTAGATGGGCTCTACCAGACTTCAGCTGGCACTCTCGTAAGCCTGGACTGGGAACAGCTTGCCGTAGAGGATTTAGAGCTCCCTGTAATAAATGGAATAGCTTGCCTTTGCGGGAAATTTCCAGTAGCCTTTGGTGCATCAAGGGGCTGGCACGCTGCGTGGGTATTATTAGAGTGCATAGTTTGTGGGAAACGCTGGTATTGCTGTTCCAGCAGGCGACGGGGCACTTGCCCCAAGTGTAAGTTAGAGGTTTCTCATCGAACTGATTCAGAGTCTAAGATCTTAAAGCTTTTGTGTGGAAAATCGCATCTGGTACCTGCCACTTGGAGTGTGTGGGAGGATGAATGGGAAGCTACTGTGAAGTCCTGTGAAAAGAGATTTGGGTGGAAGCAAGAGAGGGCAAGAAGGAAATAATGGGAACCAACCAGAGCAAGGAAGTTCCACGGGCTAGCCCCTTAGGGTGCATCTTGGCCCACTGGAAGGAAATCACTAGCCGGGGGGGCTCTGAGAATAAAAAGGATTTAATCCAGTATTGCACACGCTGGTGGTCCTTGTACAGGTTAGGGGACAGAGCAAGGTGGCCACCCACTGGAACCCTAGACTATAATACTTTACTGCAGTTAATGTTGTTTTTAAGACGGGAAGGTAAATGGGATGAGGTTTCATATGCTGATATGTTTTTTGTTTTAAGGAATCACCAAGAGTGGCAAAAGGACTGTGGGATTAAATCACCCTCAGACCCACTGGTCTTGGCCCTCGAAAAAGATAACAAGGCAAAGAGAGGGCAAATCAAACGCTGTTGTTCAGCATGCAGTATAGGACAACGGTGTATGAGATCGGATAAGGTCTATCGTTCTGAGGAGCAAGAACGAGACTCATTTGAGTGGGTGAAAGGTCCTCCAGCTCCTCCCCTGGGGGGGGAGGTGGAGGAGGTTGAGGCTGAAACCGAGGATGAGGAGGAAGGGAACTTCCCCAAAAAGGAGGAGGACTCAGGTGGGGAGGGCACATCTACTAGAACCCACCCTACGCGTGGGAGTCCAATTGCATCTAGAACTAGGAGGCAAGTAGTGCTACAGGCCCCTCTGCGACAGGCAGTGGGACCAGAAGGGACCAAATTGATGATCAAAGTGCCATTTACCACCCTTGATTTAGAAGCATGGGAAAGGATTGCAAGGAATTATCGTGTTGACCCGATACTCACTGCCAAACGCTTACGATATGTTATCAAACAACACAATCCAGACTGGGCTGACATCCAGCTGCTACTAGATGCTTTCACTGAGACTGAGAAACAGCTGATCTTAAAGACAGCAGGGAATTTGGCAGAGGATTACTGTAAGGCCACACAGCTGGATGTAAAAGAACATTTCCCCCTCCAAGATCCAGAATGGGATCCTAATGTGTCGGCAGAGGTAAAGAAATTAACAGAGTATCAAGAGTGGATAGCAACAGGGGTAGAAAGAGCTATTCCAAAAACCATAAACTGGTCTGCCTTATATTCCCTTAAGCAGGGGCCTTCTGAGACTCCATCTGAATTCCTAGAGCGTTTGAGGGATGCTATGCGTCGTCATACATCATTAGATCCGGAGTCTGAGATAGGGATAAATCAACTAGTTAATTCATTTTTGGGGCAGTCTGCTGGAGATATCAGACGTAAACTTCAGAAAATTCGGGGACCAGATGGGAGGAATCTCGAAGCCTTGTTAGAGGAAGCCTGGAGAGTATTTAGTAACCAGGAGGAAGGATATAAACAGGGAATGAAAAGGTTGGTGGCAGTGGTACAGGAGGAAAGGCAGAGGAAATACAACCAGAGACCGCCGAGACAGGGACCACCTCAGCTGGACAGGAACCAGTGTGCAATCTGCAAAAGAATTGGTCACTGGAAAGACCAATGCCCAGAACGAAGAAGGAGTAACCAGCAGATGGCTGCACGCGTACAAGACAACTGAGGATGACCGGGGGATTCTACCCCAGCGGATCCACTGGTTATAACAATGAGGCTGGGGGAAGAAGGGAGAAGGGTGGAATTTTTGGTTGACACGGGGGCTACATATTCAGTTCTAAATAAGGCTTTAGTACCTGTGGAAAATGATTATGTTGTAGTGCAGGGGGCAACTGGCCAGTCTGAAAGAGCATATTTTTGTAAACCTTTGAGGTATAAATTGGGAAAACAATGGGGTATTCATAAATTCTTGTACATGCCTAACTCACCAAGAGCACTCTTAGGGAGAGATTTATTGGAACAGTTACAAGCAACCATTACATTCAAAAAGGGGGAAATTACTCTGGAGGTAAATGATCAAAAATACATAGTTATTAAGTTTAACTCTGACAGCTATTGGCATTAAGGAAGAAATTGATGAAGAAATACTGAGTCAGGTATTTCCTGGGGTGTGGGCCTCTGATGTGCCAGGGAGGGCGAAAAATGCCTCTCCCATAGTAATCAAACTCAAGGAGGGGGCGCAACCAGTGAGAATCAAGCAGTACCCCCTAAAGAAAGAGGATAGGGAAGGAATCAGCCCAATAATTGAAAATTTTCTGCGGTTAGGATTATTGAAAGAATGCCAATCTGATTTCAATACCCCCATCTTACCTGTTCAGAAACCTGATGGGTCATACTGGATAGTACAGGATTTGAGGGCTGTCAATAAAATAACAGAAGATCTGTATCCGGTGGTAGCCAATCCATACACTTTATTAACTTGCCTAACACCTGAGCTAACCTGGTTTACTGTTTTAGATCTAAAGGATGCCTTCTTTTGCCTCCCCATCCATGAAGCCAGCCAAAAAATTTTTGCATTTGAATGGGAAAGCCCTAAGAGTGGGCGCAAAACCCAGCTCACATGGACCAGACTACCCCAAGGCTGGAAAAATTCCCCTACTTTGTTCGGGGAGCAACTTGCAAAGGATCTGGAATCCTGGGAAGCTCCACAGGAAGAAGGAAGGCTTTTGCAGTATGTGGACGACCTTCTAGTGGCCACTCAGACGAGGGAAGCATGTGTGGCCTGGACGGTAAGCCTTTTGAATTTCCTAGGACTCCAAGGATACAGAGTATCAAAGAAAAAGGCGCAGATAGTAAAACAGAAAGTTATCTACCTGGGGCACGAGGTGAGTGCTGGGCAACGGACTTTAGGGCAGGCTCGCAAGGAAGCCATATGCCAGACCCCAAAACCCCAGACCATAAAAGAGCTCCGAACCTTTTTAGGCATGGCAGGATGGTGCCGGCTGTGGGTCTATAATTATGGACTGCTTGTCAGACCCCTCTATGCTCTGATTGCCGATGGAAGCAGAGATCTCCAGTGGACAAATGAAGCAATGAGGGCCTTTCACCAGCTGAAGAATGCTCTCATGTCAGCTCCAGCTTTGGGACTTCCAGATGTGAGTAAACCATTCTTCCTATTTTCCCATGAGAAACAGGGAATTGCCCTGGGAATACTGGCTCAGGACTTGGGTCCATACCGAAGGGCAGTTGCCTACCTCTCTAAACAACTAGATGCAACAGCCAAAGGATGGCCAGGTTGCCTCAGAGCTGTAGCAGCAGTTGTGCTGAACATTCAAGAGGCACGCAAGTTTACCCTGGGACAAAAATTGACTGTGCTAGTGTCCCACACTGTATCTGCAGTACTGGAAGTAAAGGGTGGCCACTGGCTTTCGCCACAGAGATTTCTGAAATACCAGGCCATCATGGTAGAGCAAGATGATGTAGAGATCGTGGTGACTAATATTGTCAACCCAGCTTCCTTTCTCAGTGGAAACCAAGGAGAAGCAGTACACCATGATTGCCTGGAGACCATCGAAGTGACCTACTCCAGCCGCCCAGACTTAAAGGACACCCCTCTGGAAGATGCAGAGACCTGGTTCACTGACGGGAGCAGCTATGTTACCAATGGGAAGCGACATGCTGGGTATGCAGTGACCACCTGCAGAGAGGTAATCGAGTCTGGACCCTTACCAACAGGTACCTCCGCGCAGAAGGCTGAGATAATTGCCCTGACCCGTGCCTTGGAAAGGGCAAAAGGGAGGAGGATAAACATCTACACAGACTTGAGGTACGCATTCGGAGTTGTACATGCACATGGGGCCATCTGGAAGGAGAGAGGACTGCTTACCTCACAGGGAAAGAACATCAAACATGCACAAGAGATAATCCAGCTGCTGGAAGCAGTTCAGCTGCCTGAAAAGGTAGCAATTATGCATATTAAGGCACACCAAAAAGTGAGCTCAGAATTGGAAGAAGGAAATGAGCTGGCGGATAGAGAGGCAAAAGAAGCAGCAAAAGGTGAGGTAGCTACTGAAGGAGCCCTTATTCCAGATGGACAAATCTCCCTTGAAGGTAAGCCAGAATACAACAAGAGAGATAGGAAATTAATTGAAGATCAAAAAGGGACGTATAACCAAGAAGGGTGGGCTACCATTGAAAAGAAGCTGGTAATCCCTTCCCATCTATTGTGGTCACTAGTAAGGGAGGAACACCAGAAAACGCACTGGGGAATAGATGCCCTATACACCTATCTGATTGAAAGAATTGTTGCTAGGAATTTATATGCCACTATTACTCAGGTGACCCGACAGTGTGATCTTTGCCTCCAGACTAACCCCAAAAACACCCCCAGACCGAAACTCGGTCAGATTGGGAGAGGCCATGGGCCTGGACAGCAGTGGCAAATTGACTTTTCAGAACTCCCAAGGAAAGAGGGGTATCGGTATTTGCTGGTATTGACAGATACATTTTCAGGGTGGCCAGAAGCGTTCCCCACCAGAACTGTCAAAGCTCGAGAGGTGACCAGAGTATTATTACAAGAAATAATACCACGCTTCGGAGTTCCAGCCACAATATCCTCAGATAGAGGATCACATTTCATTTCCAAAATAGTACAACAGATTAGTAGCCACCTGGGCATAAACTGGGAACTCCACACTCCATACCGCCCCCAATCAAGCGGCCAGGTGGAGAAGATGAATCATTTGATTAAACAGCAAATCATAAGACTGGGGCAGGAAGCTAATCTACCTTGGCCCCAGGCTCTTCCAATAGCACTGTTGCGAATTCGAACGAAACCTCGAGCTAAAGAAAAGTTAAGCCCTTTTGAAATACTCTATGGAAGACCATATGGAATACAAAAGGGAGTGTCCACCCATATTGGAGAGGTAACACTAGCCACCTACATGGTGGCTTTAAACAAACAGCTCAAGGAAATTGAGAAACATGTGGCTGGAACTCAGAGCAGGGAATTAGATGGGCCAGTACATAATATACAACCTGGAGATTATGTATAGGTTAAGTCTCTTACAGAAAAGACCTTGGAACCACAGTGGGAAGGACCATTCCAAGTGCTTCTCACCACCTTCACTGCAATCAAAATCAAGGAGCAGAACGCCTGGATTCATCACTCTCGGGTGAAGAAGGCCCAGAAACCTCTTGAAGAGTGACGCCAGGAGACGATGAACTGAGACTAAAACTTACTCGGGCAAAATGAGTATATTGCGGTCGGGAGTAGCTCATATTTTAGTTTGCAGAATTGTTTTGTATGTAATCATAACTAAGGTTTTAGAACTTGAAAGTACTTTTATTCAGAGCAATGCTGAATGGCCTTGGTCCCAGGCATTTAATCAGTATACTGGATCCATGGGAAAACCTTCTGAGATAAAGGATTTAAACCTATCCACTGTGGTAATTCATGGAGATCGGGTATATGGGGAGCAGGAATGGCAGGAACGGAGGCTGTGGACACTTCAAGGGATCAGAGGAGAAGAAATTAAGGTAGGATGCCGGATGATAAATGGGACAGCTTACGAGAGACCAAATGAGATTAGTGTCTCAACCTCTCCTGGTGTACATGGACACCAGAAAATCTGTGATAGCCTAAATGAATCAGACTGCTGGTGTAATTTCACCTTAATACAGCCTGTAGAAATAACTTGCCTTTGGGCACAGGAAGATATCGGGCTTTCATTTAAATTCAAAATAGATACTACACCTTTTACCACAGCAGAACCCTATACAGCCCACACCAAGACTCAAATAGTTCAGACTCAACCCAAACTTGAACCTGAGGTGTATGGGGTAGGCCCCTATGTAGTAAGGAATGTGGGTGAGCAGCAACTATTATTCAATCCAGAATGGTCTCTCAAACGTGTGGAGTTGATAATGCAAATTAACATCTCAAAAATCCAACCAGCCTGCTCCTCCGTCCTAAAAACTTCATTTGGGGGCTGGACAGCATGGTTACAAAAACAGGCATACCTCAGAAACAGAACAAGAAGGGATCTAACTGGCATATTAGGGACAGGATTAGGAGTTTTAAATGGAATTGATTCAGAAATACTGATGAATAGACTGGCCACTGCAGCAGGTAGCCTAACAAAATTGAAGCAACCCTTGCAGTCATCTCTATTAGCATTAGGAACTAGCCAGTGGCAGATTTCGAAAGTTCTGTCAAAATGGGAAACGGCCGGGGACCAAGACCACAAACTGATAGTAGAAGCACTTGGTACAGTTCAAGATAATGTGTCCTTAGCTTTCAGTTGTATACAAGCACAGTTATGGATGCAGGCAACAGCAGCTCTGATCATATGGGAAGGGGGTGAAGGTAATTTTCCAGCTGAAATTCGGAAGGTTGTGTGGGACAATGCAATTGATTTTGAAAGGAAATTTCAGTCCTGGTGGACTATGGTGAATTTCACCTATGATCCTGTTTCTAATGTGGCAACTGCCTTTGTGCTTACCATACGTAATGCCACTGTTTATGTTATCCATCCCATCATCGCCCTAGGATTAAACCATGAAAAAACCATACTCTATCCCTCAGAACACAGAGTATGGGCACGAAAGATGAATGGAAAGTGGCAGACAGTAAACTTAGAATCCTGCATTACTAGAGAACAGATGGGATTCATTTGCGAAAGCAATACTATTAATGCTCAGGATGTGTGTTTGGACACTGAACAGAGTATTTGTCACTTTGAAATTCATCCAGTCACTGACCAGAGAACTGTGCTCGTATATACTGGAAAAGGGTGTGTGTGTCTAAGGACTGCCTGTGCTGCAGTAAATATTGATAGCAATGATGTTATTCTGTCTAGTAAAAATCATTCTAACTTCTGTATTTGTAATTTTGTTACGATTATCGGGTGTGATTTTTCGTACTTGGCCCCAGTGACATCCCACCAGCTGTTTAAAGCTAATTACACAATGTATCACAGACTACCACCTACCCCTATTGGGATGAACCTTACATTAGTGAAACAATTAATTGAGCACCAAGACTTATTGGAAATCTTGAAGGAAATCCAAGAAAGTGGAAAGAAAACCTTAATTACTGTCCAACACGATACAAAGGAGATAACCAGGGTTCTACAAAGAATAAAACAAAACATGGACCATCACTGGTGGGATGTGATCTTTGGGTGGTCACCAACTGCGAATGGAATCATTAATAAGTTGTGTCACCCCATTGTAGTTTTACTAATATTAGATGGGATAAGTTTAGGAGTATCTATTACATTGTTAATTTGGAACTGTAGGATGCTACAACGAATAGCTGTACTAACATCTTTGTCAAATGTGCATGGTGAAGCGTTAAAAGACACCTATCGTCGCGGGGGTTTTCCTTAAGTAAAAGAATTTACTTATTTCCTAGGAAAGGGGGGAATGAGACGAAGTGGGGATCCATTCTGAATTAGGTGAAGTGCCGGGAAGAGGTGAGAGGTCTGTGGGGCCAAAAGCTGAAGGAAAGGCCGCATTCCAGAGACAGCAAGGAGACAGAGAAAGGAAAACAGAAATTACCGCAAGGTCGATCTGCCCCAGACCTAGGAATTCCGCTGATAAAGAAGAACTAGTGCTAAATGTCACGCGGAATGAATATGTATGAACTTATTGTGAAACTGTATGCATATGCATTTGGGAGGGGGATAAAAGAAGACCCGAGGTCTTCAGAGGTACGCTTGCCTATTGGGGAGGCTTGCGTCCGGCACGTGTCGTAATAAAGCATACCGAACTTTACAACTTTTACGGAGTTGTGAGGTTTCTTCTTTTCTACTCAAAACAGGATGGTTCCCAGAGCCAAGGTGGCACCACTGCCAAGTCGGGCTGTTTTTGTAGTACCAAGTGGCTCCTGCCATCTGCCATCCAGAAGCGGGGCAGCTGGGTTTTGTTTGCCCGAGAAAAGGGCCGAGGTTTGTGTTTGGGGGTGTGTGGCTAGGAGTGGCCGGCTGGCTCATGTAAATCCACGATATGCAGGATGGCTCCCAGACCCAAGGTGGCACCAGTGCCAAGTCGGGCTGGTTTGATAGTACCAAGTGGCTCCTGCAATCTGCCATCCAGAAGCGGGGCAGCTGAGTTTTGTTTGCCAGAGAAAAGGGCTGTGGTTTGTGTTTGGGAGCCTGTGGCTGGGAGCGGCCGGCTGGCTCCTGGAAATCCATGATACGCAGCATGGTTCCCAGACCCAAGGTGGCACCAGTGCCAAGTTGGGCTGGTTTGATAGTACTAAGTAGCTCCTGCAATCTGCCATCCAGAAGCGGGGCAGCTGATTTTTTTTTGCCAGAAAAAAAGGCCGTGGTTTTTGTTGGGGGCCTATGGCTGGGAGTAGCCGGCTGGATCCTTAGAATCCACGATACGCAGGATGGTTCCCAGACCCAAGGTGGCACCAGTGCCAAGTCGGGCTGGTTTGACAGTGTCAAGTGCCACCTGAAGTCTCCCATCCAGAAGCGGGGCAGCTGAGTTTTGTTTGCCAGGGAAACGGGCCGTTGTTTTTGATTGGGGTCAGTGGCCGAGAGTGGTCGGCTGGCTCCTGACAATCCACGATAAGCAGGATGGTTCCCAGACCCAAGGTGGCACCAGTGCCAAGTCGGGCTGGTTTGATAGTACCAAGTGGCTCCTGCCATCTGCCATCCAGAAGCGGGGCAGCTGAGTTTTGTTTGCCCGAGAAAAGGGCCGAGGTTTGTGTTTGGGGGTGTGTGGCTAGGAGTGGCCGGCTGGCTCCTTAAAATCCACGATATGCAGGATGGCTCCCAGACCCAAGGTGGCACCAGTGCCAAGTCCGGCTGGTTTGATAGTACCAAGTGGCACCTGCAATCTGCCATCCAGAAGCGGGGCAGCTAAGTTTTGTTAGCCAGAATAAAGGGCCATGGTTTTTATTGGGGGCCTGTGGCTGGGAGTGGCCGGCTGGCTCCTGGAAATCCATGATACGCAGCATGGTTCCCAGACCCAAGGTGGCACCAGTGCCAAGTTGGGCTGGTTTGGTGATACAACGTGGCTCCTGCAATCTGCCATCCAGAAGCGGGGCAGGTGAGTTTTGTTTGCCAGAGAAATTGGCTGAGGTTTGCGTTTGAGGTCCTATGGCTGGGACTGGCCGACTGGCTCCTGAAAATCAACCATACGCATGATTGCTTCCAGACCCAAGGTGGCACCAGTGCCAAGTCGGGCTTGTTTGATAGTACCAAGTGGCTCCTGCAATCGGCCATCCAGAAGCGGGGCAGGTGAATTTTGTTTGCCAAGGAAAAGGGCCATGGTTTTTTTTGGGAGCCTGTGACTGGGAGTGGCCGACTGGCCCCTGAGAAGCTACGATAGGCAGGATGGTTACCAGACCCATGGTGGCACCAGTGCCAAGTCGGGCTGGTTTGATAGTACCAAGTGGCTCCTGCAATCTGCCATCAAAAATTTGGCAGGCGAGTTTTGTTTTCCAGGGAAACGGGCCGTTGTTTGTGTTTGGGGACCTGTGGCTAGGAGCGGCCGGCTGGCTCCTTAGAATCCACGATACGCAGGATGGCTCCCAGACCCAAGGTGGCACAAGTGCCAAGTCGGGTTGGTTTGATAGTACCAAGTGTCTCCTGCAATCTGCAATCCAGAAGCGGGGCACCTCAGTTTTGTTTACCACAGAAAAGGGCCGTGGTTTTTGTTGGGGGCCTGTGGCTGGGAGTAGCCGACTGGCTCCTTAAAATCCACGATACGCAGGATGGTTCCCAGACCCAAAGTGGCACCACTGCCAAGTCGGTCTTGTTTGATAGTACCAAGTGTCTCCTGCAATCTGCAATCCAGAAGCGGGGCACCTCAATTTGTTTGCCAGAGAAAAGGGCCGAGGTTTGTTTTTGGGGGTGTGTGGCTAGGAGTGCCCGGCTGGCTCCTTAAAATCCACGATATGCAGGATGGCTCCAAGACCCAAGGTGGCACCAGTGCCAAGTCGGGCTGGTTTGACTGTGTCAAGTGCCTCCTGCAATCTCCCACCCAGAAGCGGGGCAGCTGAGTTTTGTTTGCTAGGGCAACGGGCCGTTGTTTTTGATTGGGGTCTGTGGCCGAGAGTGGTCGGCTGGCTCCTGGCAATCCACAAAACGCTGGATGGTTCCCAGACCCAAGGTGGCACCAGTGCCAAGTCGGCCTGGTTTGATAGTACCAAGTGGCTCCTGCAATCTGCCATCCAGAAGCGGGGAAGCTGATTTTTTTTTGCCAGAAAAAAGGGCCGAGGTTTGTTTTTGGGGGTGTGTGGCTAGGAGTGGCCGGCTGGCTCCTTAAAATCCACGATATGCAGGATGGCTCCCAGACCCAAGGTGGCACCAGTGCCAAGTCGGGCTGGTTTGATAGCACCAAGTGGCTCCCGCAATCTGCCATGATCACGTGAAGAAATACTTTCTGGTTACAGTACTGGGCCATATGCTCTTTCTTCTCTCCCTCAACTTCTCCATCACCTCTCATCTGTTTCACACTCGCTATCTTCAAGGTCCACAGGCTACTTTTCACAGAATCTTCAGGCCTGATGCAGTAAGAATGATGAATAGAACAGAGCTGGGATCTATTTTCCAGTTTGGATAAAATGCATTCTGCACACAAATCCAAGGAGAAGGTGCTGCCCCGATGCCCAGAAAAACTTTCACTCCTGCTAGTGTTCTACGTCAACCGCAACTTAGTCTGAAAGAAAAGCTTTTTCTCTGAGAGCATCTGAGAGGTTTGCATGAAGCACTGATATCTGACATATGCAATTTTGAATAGGAGAGGAAAAAGAAAATGGCAAGGAGTTTTTAATTTTAGTGGTTTCAATTTTAATTTCCGTGCACTTCTTCAAAACTTGTCAGCTCAAATGCCCATCAACATCTTTTAGTCATCTGTAAGTCAGTATTCATATAAAATGTGCTTCAAATCCAAAGGATTTCAAATTTGCACTCCAAGTTTCTATGCCTAGATTTATGATTTCCTACACATATTAGATGAAAGGAAGGCCTTTTTTACTGTGGGAGTGCTGGAACACTGGAACAGGTTGCCCAGAGTAGTTGTGGGTGTCCCATCCCTGAAAGTATTCAAGGTCACCTTGGACGGGGCTTGGAGCAGCAACAAAGGACAAGCTTGATGGTAGAGAAACAAAGTTGGACTATAGAAGAAACTCGGATTGAAGTATAGGAGCAAGTTTTCTCTCAGCTCTTGGGGTAGATTCAAAGTTGTACAAAATGACATTTATCTGTGCTATTCACTACTGTAACAGAAAGTTTCATGAAAACTGTACAGAAGACAGTAAATTTTAAAAGAGATAAGAATTACAGCATAAAATCCATGAGATGGGTTACAACATGAGACACTCTCTAAGAGAAAATCTCTGTGTTTCAGCACTTCATCAGGGTAAGATTTCATCAAGTGCCAAAGAAGGCGGCAAAATATCATTCGGGACATTATTTACTGGAATTCAGCCTGGCCATTAGTAGGAACTGGCTTTGAACACATCATGTAGATATACCACACACACTTTCCCTTCACTGAAAAATTACTGTTTACAACGAATAAGCAATTGACGATCAAAATTGATTGAAAGCATCTTAAACATGTCAAGTATTTCATTGTAGAAGATCTGTGATCCAAATGCTTCTTCCACCTTCAAGAGGGACAGAAGAATTCTTCCATATCATGATGGTTTAAAATTGTATCAACCAATGTTTTCTGCTGAAAAGATATCATCTATTTTTTTCTATTTTTGGAAGAAAATATTCCTAGACATACAACAGGTGAGAACTAAGTAATTTTAAAGAAACAAATGAAATGAAAATATTCTGTAAATAGAATGAAATGAAAAGCTGTGTTTTAAATAGGAGCTAAATATTAAACAGAATTTTTGTACCAGGCATTTGAATTACTGCACCAGCTCTTTTGCCCATCAAGAGAGGCATTTAGCATTTCAGTCTTTTCCAAGGTGTTCATGATCTGCTATGCTGATCTCTGTGTTTGCGTAGGTGTGTGTGGAAGGGGGGGCATGAGAAGGGGAGTGTGTATGTTTGCTTTACAATTGTTGTGGCAGATTCATGCCTCAGCTCCACATTTTGTTTTAAAAAGGTCACGCCGAGTGGATATGAAGTTTCCTATCAACAAGAGATCAATTCCCAAATCATCCATTTGACTCTCCCTTATAAATCATGTGCTTTGTTGCATATTTTATCAAATATACTTTCAAGCCAGATGGAGGAAGGAGGATGTGGGAATCCCTCCACCATCTTGCAACTTTTATGCAAGTAGGTTTTCAAGAAAATCATCATTTCTCTTTTAAATATGTCTGGAACAGGCATGATGGTAGTGTCAACCTGTTGGAGTTTTTGTTGCTGGAAGAAGTTGTACAAAAGGATTGGTTTTTACATTGACCAGTTACTGAATCAAGCGCAGGAATACATTGGAAATTCAGCTGGGGGTTCCTTTTCCCAGCAGACTACTTCTAGAACGAGCTTGTACACTGAAGCTGACTCTTTTGCTCTCTTTTTGTTTCTTTCCTATTTTCTTGGCTTCTTTGCCACTATCTAGACAATTTTGGAACTTTGTTCCCAACTAAAATGGTTTCAATAGTCTGATTGTGATCATACATTTTTACAAGGAATTTTTAAAATCTTTCCTCGAGTTCAGAAAGTCAAGGACTTAGGTCTTTTTCTTCCCTTATCAATATTGCAATGAAATTGATAAATAAAGACCAACTCTTTATTTTTGTTTTTAACCCACGTAGATAATTCCCA
This sequence comes from Melospiza melodia melodia, assembly GCF_035770615.1. Taxonomy (NCBI): domain Eukaryota; kingdom Metazoa; phylum Chordata; class Aves; order Passeriformes; family Passerellidae; genus Melospiza; species Melospiza melodia. The sequence continues at coordinate 32,599,125 of NC_086225.1, forward strand.
TCCATTCATCCATTTTGTGGACCAATAGTTGCCATTCTGATGGAAGTTGTCACTTCTTAACAATAGGCATTCTGTGACTATGTTGACAGCACTTTGGGTGAAGATCCTAACTGGTCTTAGATACACATAGGGAGAAATTTGCTCAGCCAGTGTCAGTCTTAAGCATGCGTATCAGAAGATCTTTCTAGAGCTGGGAATTTTCCCATGAAAGGGATTCAGTTAGGGAAGAGACACTTGTGCCAGAGTTTTACATTCTTCTTGAACACTGCTTAAGGAACTTAGATGCCATGTCCATTTGGATCTCTGTCTGCACAGAACTTTGTCATGCCAGTGCTTGAAATGCATCTTGAAGAGAATTCACTAGCACAGAATGAATGAGAGTGGAAGGGGTTGGTGGGGCTAACCAGGCCCAACCCCCCTGCCTAAACCAGGATACCTAGAGCCTCTTGCCCAGGATTCTATCTGGGTGTACTTTTAATGTCTTCAAAGATCCAGGCTCCACAATCTTTCTGGGCAGTCTGTGCCGTGGTTCAGTCACCCTCACAGTAAAGAATCATTTACTGATGTTCAAAGGCAATCTCCTGTATTTCAGTGTGTGCCCACTGCCTCTTGTCTTTTCCCTCAGCATCACTGAAAAGACACTGATTCCCTCCCCTTTGCACTATTGCTTCCATATGTATGTGTGCTGCCATGTAGAGATATGTCAAAAACCTCCCTGAAGCCCAGGCAGATAATATTCCCTTCATCTACCAGTCAAGTTGATTCATCAGAGGAGTTTAAAGTGATGTTCATCATGAAATTCCCCTTAAAAATCATGCTAACTACATGATTTGGTCGTCTTCATATGCCTGGCAAGGTTTTCCAGGAAGAGCTGCTTCATCAACTTCCTGGGGATAAAAAAGAGGCTGGCTGGTTTGTACAATCGCGAGTCCTCTTAATTGCCTTTTTTGAAGATGGGTGTCATTTGCTTACATTCACTCTTTAGCCTCTCTTGTCGTCTACATCTTAGCAAAAAGCTTTTCCACTACATCTGGCAAGGAAAAACTGTGCCAGCACAGAAAACATCTCCCATCATGTTCTAGACGTTGCACGGAGGTCTGCCAAGTGTTTGGCAGGAAGAAAAGAAAAGTTGTCCAAAACAGCTTCCAATCGAATGTTCATGTGATTGGAAAAGTCAGGAGAGTGCAAAGGTACTGTTTTCTATCAGTTGGCAAGCTGCGCACACAATCCCAGTGTTGTACAGCTTCCTTCTTCACCTTCCCTAAGCTGCCGCTCTCCCCGGCTCCCGGAGCCGAAGAAGTGGCTTCTTCGCGCAAAGACGATTGTGCCACTCACAGTGCTCTCCTTAGCGCGGCTTCTGCCGAAAGACGCCCCGGAGCGGCTCTTAGGTCCGTACCTTCCAATTCAATTTTTTGGCTCGACAAACCAAATGGTATACTTTCAGCAGTAGGGCAGGACAGTGAACTGGACTTTCTCCTTTTAGAGAGAAGCTAATGAAAATTTTCACTGCAATCAGAGCAGGCTGTCAAACAAGAAAAATGTCATGAAAAGAAGCCAGCCTTATCCTCTTCGTCTTGCTTGCTGTGATTGGCCAAGAATAAAATGTGTCAACTCTGTGTTTCTGGGTATCACATCAGTAACAGGTACTTCAGCTGCTGTACTTCTCTCCTAAAGTTAAGAACAGAATCCAAGGAACTGTGATTCCATGGTCTCAATTCACCCGATGAAAAAGGAGTGGAAGGTGCAGGGGTCTATTAACTTGAATGGCCTATGTAAATCAGCGGCCACTGATTTCCTGAAGGCTTCAAGAGGTTAGTTGCCTATGTTTTTCTTGGAATTGTTTTAACCTTTGGTCATGTTTTTCTTGGGATTCTTTTACCCTTTCCCCATTTGTTCAGCCTTTGTTCTCAAGCCTTTGCTGACATTTCCAATATCTCGGTAGCCTGTAAAAGTGTTGTCTTGATTGATCACATCATTATTCCCTTCCAAGGGTTGTTTGCCTCAAGTCTCAGTTTGGCTGGTTTTCTGCTAGTTGATTGTCAGAGGGCAGCAGGTGTTTTGTAAGAGCAAGTACACAATCCCATAGCTTGCTTTTCTTTGGATTTGGCCTGTCTAGAAAATGGAATGACTGAACATCTCTGAGAGGCTTTTCTCTCCCCATTAGGTTTCACTGGAAGGGCAGATGCAAATCGTCTACCTAAAGTCTTGGCACAGAAGAAAGTAGTGGTTTGCTGCTGCATATAGCTAGAAGCTTACAAAAGGAAGGCCTTGGGCTGAGGCCCATTACTTTGGCTAAGTAGAAAAGGACTGTGGGAGGTGAGGCAGCTGAATTAGAGGTAAATCAACAAGTTCTAGAACCGTCGTGTGTTCACAGCGTGGTGCATGGTGGTTGGTTGAATTGTGTTTGTTATGGCTTAAAGCTACGGAAGTTATAAAGGCCTGATGTTGGAATCCATAAGGTTAGAGGATTTTTAAGATATGGTTAAAAAGAAGTATGTAGGCCTTAGACTGGAGTTTTGTGAGCATTGCAGAAAAGTTTCCCATGCAAGCAGAAAAGTTTTCCATGCAAGCAGAAAAGTTTCCCAAGCAGTAGACGTGACAAATGGCAACAAGGTTATTTAATGTATATCTTTAGAAGGTTAGCATGAATAGAACTCTGTTCTTTGTCTCTTATCAACTAGTCTTTGTTTTAGCTATGATTACGTATGTTTTATAAGATTGGATAGAATGCTTGTCAATATGTGTTTTCTGTGTCTGATTGGCTGAATTCTAGTCTGAGATGATTTTATGTATTGCTGTATGAGCCCTGTTGAAGGAGACATTTTTTGGTGTGGATCAGTGAGCTGTCATGTCTCCATTTTGTATTTTGAGAGTGATGTGCTGGAAATAAAAGCAAAAATCTCTTCACTGGTCTGGTTACCATGTTATCCATATTTGGATATTTTGCCGCGGCCTAGTGGGTTCCTTTTTTAAGGCGTGGGTTCCTGACACCATTGGACTTATACCTGTCCCGTGCCCCACATATTGGTGCCCCGTGTGAGGACGTAGAATAGAAGAAAAAAAAAAGAAAAATCGTGGAAGTACCAGCTGCGGAGACCCAAGTGTTAACACGGAGGACACTGCATCATCTCTCCCGCCGAAGCCAAGAAAATTGTAAGTAACTTATCTCGGGAGAGCGCTTGGGTGACGTTGGGAGGAAAAATAGAGAAAAAGAAAATTATTAAAAGAACACAAAAATGGGAACGAATTTATCAAAAGTTGAATGGGATGTTTTTCATCAATTAGAGACAATGTTACAAGAAAAAGGTCACTCTGAAATTTCAAAAACTGAGCTTAAAAACTTACTTATCTGGGTTAAAGCCAATACGCAAGATTTAAATCTGCAGTCTGCTTCTACTTTTCATTTTTGTGAGATCAGATAAACTGGAGAATCTATAATCTAGTCTCTCTCAAAAAAGATGAAAGCTTAAGAGAACTTATGCCGGTTTGTAGAGCGCTGTTGGAGGGCTGTTTTAAACAAACTGATAATAATAAGATCAACTTGGACTCAGAAAACAAAGCTTCTGGTTCTGTCTCATTAAATTCCAGTAAACCGGAGACTGTGTGTGTATCGGAGAATGTTACAAGTGTTGTTGCAAATACTGAAAGTATTGCTTTGAACTCTGTTGAACAAAATCTTTCTTCTCTCTCTCTGGGAAAAAATGAGACTCTTTCGGACTTTTCTTCGCGTTGTTCTGTTAATGTAAAAAATATGTGACTCTTGTAAGGGGGATGGAGCAAAGTGTGTAAAATATGGAAATGAAAAAGTGACTGTACTTCCTAAAATTGTTTGTGCAGGGACACTGAAACCTGAATTGGATTCTGTTGGGCCTGGGGTGGAGGCTGAGGTGGCTGCTTCCACTCGGGAAATTGTGGTTCCGGGGAACTCTTTTCCAGTTAAGCAAAAACATGGTTGTTCTGGTGTTTGTCAATCTATAGATACAGAGAAAGAAAAATTGGCTTTAAGGGTGGAGTCCTTTGAAAGGAAGAGATGGAAGAACCTAGCGACTGTGTTGTTGCTGAAATTCAAAAAGCTGGACTTGAAATCTCTGCAACGAAAATTCAACAAGTTTCACCTTAGAAGTACCTGGGATGGAAGATGACTGAGACGACAAGAACACCACAGAAAATTCAGATCCGAACCAGAGTCAACAACCTACAAGAGTTACAACAACTTCTAGGAGAAATCAACTGGGTAAGACCGATGTTGGGCATCACCAATGATGAACTGAGTCCGCTCTTCCATTTGCTGAGAGGAAGTTGCGACATCACTTTGCCAAGAACTTTAACCCCTGAAGCTCGTGCTGCTCTCGACAAAGTCACAGAAGCTCTTCAAAAAAGACAAGCTCATCGCTGCGTTCCTGAAAACCCTTTCTTTCTTGCAATCTTAGGAGAGAAGATGCAGCTTTGTGGTCTCATTTTCCAGTGGGATGCCACAGAACAAGATCCTTTGTTAATAATGGAATGGGTTTTTCCTCCCTACAGGTTTTCAAAGACCATTTGCTCAGTTTTAGAAATGATTGCATACATTATAATTAAGGCTAGAACCAGATTGTTAACTTTGGCAGGTCAAGAATGTTCAGTTATCTATTTGCCATTGAAAAATGATTATTTCAATTGGGCAATGCAAAATTCTGATGATTTACAATATGCATTCTTAGGTTTTCCAGGTGTTTGTTCCATACACTATCCAGCTCACAAACTACTGCAAGCAAAATTGAGTTTCAGAGAAAAACCTAAATTAAGTGAAGAACCTTTACATGCTGTGACTCTCTTCACTGATGGCTCTGGTAAAAGCCACAAGTCCGTTGTGACTTGGTTTAATCAAAAGACTGATGTTTGGGAATCTGATATTCAAACAGTAGAGGGATCCCCTCAAATTGTTGAGCTTGCTGCAGTAGTTTGAGCTTTTCAGCTGTTTCCTCAGCCTTTTAATTTGGTCACAGATTCTGCTTATGTTGCTAATGTAGTCAGGAGAATAGAAGGTTCCATTTTAAAGGATGTTAGTAATGAAACTTTACATCGTTGGCTTTCATGTCTTTTTATAACTTTGCAATAAAGAACTAATCCATATTTTGTTTCTCACATTAGGGCGCATTCTTCACTTCCTGGATTTTTAGTGGAAGGAAATGCAAGAGCGGACAAGCTGACAATGGTCATTTCTAACACATTGCCAAATAGTTTTGAACAAGCAAAATTGAGTCATGCCTTTTTCCACCAAAATGCACAAGCACTCATGCGAATGTTCCAAATCACTAAAAGTCAAGCTAAAGCTATCATTTGTACTTGCCCTGACTGTCAATTGGTACAACCTCCTGTTTCTACAGGAGCAATCAACCCCCGAGGCTTACAAAGCCTACAGTTGTGGCAAACAGATGTTACTAAATATCCTTCTTTAGGTAAATTTAAAAATATTCATGTTTCCATAGACACGTTCTCTGGTGCAGTTTTTGCTTCCCTTCACACAGGTGAAACTGGCAGCCATGCCTGTCATCATTTCCTGCAAGCTTTTGCTTCATTGGGTATACCCCAAGAAGTAAAAAACTGACAATGGTCCCGCATACATATCTCAAAAATTGGCCACATTTTTAAATGAATGGGGTGTTCGACACATTTTTGGTATTCCCCACTCTCCCACAAGCCAAGCAATCATTGAAAGAACACATCAAACCTTAAAACGCATATTAGATCAACAGAGAGGTGGAACGGAAATCACCCCACAGATGAGACAGAGTAAGGCTTTGTATGTTTTTAATTTTGTAAATAGTTCAAGTACAGAACCAGACCACCCAATCTTTAGACACTTTTCAAATAGCACACAGGCAAAACTGAAAGAACATCCTCCTCTTCTAATTAGAAACCCTGACTCTGGACAGATGGAAGGTCCGTTTCAATTAATAACGTGGGGCAAAGGGTATGCTTCTATTTCCACAGGTGCTGGAAGAATTAAGTGGGTTCCTGCCAAAAACGTCAAACCGTATCGCACTTCAGAACCTGTTGTCGAGCCTAGAACTGAGGAAGCAAGTACGCGGACGTGGACCGAATCGAAGGATCCTGGGTCTCACCTGGCGCCTCTTGTGCCTGACGTTCTTTGTGCATCGGTGGAACCCATGAACTCTGATTTTGTGCCAATGTTATTTATGAGTATACGAATTGAATGCTGAATGTTTGTTTAACAAAGCTAATTTTTGGCTGAAAATTTAGGTTCTTGTTTTTGTTTAGAAAGAATTCTGCCAAAACTTAGTTCTTGAAAGAGATGGGGCAGAATCAAATGGTATACTTGTTTTGCTTGATTTTAATTGTTTTTTGTCGTGCAGATTTGCCTGTGGATCAACCGAAAACGAATGTTTGGGTGACCTTAGCCAAGGCTGCCGGATCGGATACTATATGTCCGTCTAATTCGGAACCAGAAAAGCCTTTCTCAACCTGTTTGGTTGCTGCGCCAGTGAAAGAGTTTCCTTTGGTCAGAAAAGAATCCAATGGTAAACCAGGTGGAATTGACAATGGAAACAGTCCTTCATTCAATTGGAACATTTGTTCCAACAAACTTCTCAGGGCAGCAAATGTTTCAAACAGTTGGGATGTGTTTCTGGAGACGGACCAATATCCACGGCAATTGCCAAAAGGGTATTGGATCATTTGCGGAGACAGAGGTTGGCAAGGCATTCCAGCCCACCTTGAAGGTGGCCCTTGCAGCATTGGTATGCTTACCAAAATTGCCCCCACTGCCAAAGCAGTGATGAAAAAGAAACAAAGGAAAACAAGAGCTGTTCCTCATTATGATGAGAACTGTCAGAGTGATTTTATGCCTTGGAATGCCGCCAGAAGGGTTTCAGCAGGTATATTTCTACCCCAATTGGCTTCAGCTGTGGCATTGAGACAATTAGATCGAGTTGGATGTTGGCTGAGCAAACAAGCTAATGCCACATCCTCCGCAATCAGTGATATGTTGACCGATGTTGATAGTATTAGACATGCTACTCTTCAAAACAGAGCAGCCATTGATTTTCTCTTACTGGCACAAGGACATGGTTGTGAGGAATTGGAAGGATTGTGTTGTATGAATTTGTCTGATCATTCTGAATCCATTCACAAAAGCATTCAAAAATTAAAGGATCTGACAGCCCAAATTAAAGAAGATGGAGGTTCCTGGTTGGATGATTTGTTTCAAAATTGGAGTTTTGCACCTTGGCTAAGGCAACTTTGCAAGATAGATCTTTACATATTAGGTGTTCTAATACTGATATTGATAGTGGTACCTTGTATACTCTGTTGTCTTCGGCGAATGATGAACAAAACAGTCCGAGAAGTTTTTGTCATTCAAGCAGGAGAATTAGGAAGTAGAAGCACAGAGAGTGTACGAAATCTCACGGAAGCAGTAGATGAGGGTATTGACATGAACGAAGGTTTTGAATTAAGGCCTTGGAATCGACCAGAGTTTTTTGAACGATGCCTTGTGACTGTTGCCAAACGTGATTCATATCTCTTTCAGGGATTGGGTCTTCACAGCATTAAGTTGCTGTGCCGTAATATAGCAATGCTTCAGTTTAGTGAAAATAGGTCTTCAGCAGATAATAAGCAGAAATTTTGCAATAGAGCTATGAAACGCAAAGAGCAAGCGACAAGAAAATGAAAGCTTCTGGGTCAAACAGAGCGGGGGAAATTTTGGAATCCATAAGGTTAGAGGATTTTTAAGAAATGGTTAAAAAGAAGTATGTAGGCCATAGACTGGAGTTTTGATAGCATTGCAGAAAAGTTTCCCATGCAAGCAGAACAAGTTTTCCATGCAAGCAGAAAAGTTTCCCAAGCAGTAGACGTGACAAATAACAATAGGCTTCTGTAGAATTGGCTTTAGGATGGCAACAAGGTTATTTAATGTATATCTTTAGAAGGTTAGCATGAATAGAACTCTGTTCTTTGTCTCTTATCAACTAGTCTTTGTTTTAGCTACCATTACGTATGTTTTATAAGATTGGATGGAATGCTTGTCAATATGTGTTTTCTGTGTCTGATTGGCTGAATTCTAGTCTGAGATGATTTTATGTATTGCTGTATGAGCCCTGTTGAAGGAGACATTTTTTGGTGTGGATCAGTGAGCTGTCATGTCTCCATTTTGTATTTTGAGAGTGATGTGCTGGAAATAAAAGCAAAAATCTCTTCACTGCTCTGGTTACCATGTTATCCATATTTGGATATTTTGCTGCGGCCTAGTGGGTTCCTTTTCTAAGGCGTGGGTTCCTGACACCATTGGACTTATACCTGTCCCGTCCCCTGCCGCCTGAATGTTTCAAAAGCCTGGTTTTTGCAAGAAAGCAGCTCTCCTTTGCATCTGCCTGGGGACTCTGCATCACCACGAACCCTCACTCCCAGTTTGCCAAGGAGATGATCAGTAGGAATGTTGCAGAGCTGCTGTGTGCATCTGATTGGAATGGCAGAGAGCGAAGTGCTCGACATTTCTGGCTTTAGTACAATGCTGCTGCATTGGTGCCAGTTGAGTTGGTTTTCCATCAGTGGCCTTTCTCTCTAGAAGTACACTGCCCAGAGTATTTGATGCCATTTCCTTCCTGTTGTTTTCATACCTTCCTTCAGTTGAAAGGATGATACAACCTTTCCATTTTGAAGATCCCTGTTAGGAAACACTATGCCAGAGGAGTCATCACTCCCTTTTCTTCTGCCTCCTTTGTCATTTTCAGAGACTCATTTCAAATTTCTGCTAATGTAAAGAAGAATACTGAGACTACTTAGCAGGGTTGACGCTCTCAGCTGCTTTCCTCTTTCATACCGCTTCATACTGGATGTGACTTCAAGACCTCGTTTTGTCATCTGCATTTTGCTGTGATCCAAAGCTAAATATTCCAGGCCTGTGAACACAAAAAGAACTCTTAGTCTTTTGCAAGAACTACCCCTAGGAGGATTTGTGTTCAGTTTGATCTCTACAGTGTTTCAGAAAAAAGGAGATTGTACTCTCTTCTTATGTACTCTCTTCTTGTGCTCTCATTTCCCTCTCTCTGCCTTGCATGCCCTAGTTAATCCGCTGCCGTGACTCATTTGGCATCATCTCACAGTGCAAATTCTGCATAGTTTCATGTCCTTACAAATGCCAGTTGCCAAGGAGCCTATCTAACCATTCAAGGGGCAAAGAATTGTAGGGCTGGCAAGTTCAGGTGCTGAAACTGTAAGTCATGCCATATCAAAGTGACAGAGCAAATCAATTGATCTAGGACTTTCAGCTGGACACCTCTGAGAATAGCAGCTTGTCAGCAATGACACAGCCATCTTCCTAGCTGTATTCCAGAAAGAGGAAAGCGACACCTTCAATGGTTAATGTGTTTGGCATGAGAAACAGCAAGAAATTCACCGCAAAATACTTGAGTCAGATCAAGTGCGTTTCTCTAGTGAGAAGTTTGCACTTGTTCTTTCTTGTCTGTGCCTTTACTTTTCACAGAAGACAGGGGAGCATTTCATTATTACTGTTCTTTTGTTTTCTTTTGTTGGCCTCCCTCTTTCCACCGGCAATTAACAAATTTGCCTTTCTTTACTGGCTTCTCTTTCTTTACTTCTACAAGTTGACATGAGGTCATCCAACCTTATCATCAATGTTCTCAGACAGTGGAGAGAAGTAGAAGGTACAGCTAAATGGATAAAAGAAACCCACAAAAAATAGACAGGTTTTAACAGTCTTCTGTGAGAACATTAGGACACAAGATGTCTTTGAACTGAGTAATGCTCTATTGATTTAACTTTTAGTCCACTCGTTACTATTATTACACGTGTTTGGCCTTTAGTACAGAGCCTTGGAACTAACCCAGGCCAATACTTTGGCTAATTTTGTTTTATTTCTAGTGAGGACTTTGTTTCTTAAGGAATAGTCCAGAGAAAGAGCGTCCACGGTACAGTTACGGGTCATAAATTCTGGTACAGTTTGTGCTGGTAATACCTTTCTAGGAAAGAAAGATTTGAAGGAAAGAAAGGTTTGACATCTTTTTTGACTTTCAAATGGAATCATGATTTGAAAAACCTAAGAGTTGCGGTTCCCCTCCCCACCCCACACCCCAAGTACTTCTCTCTGCACTGTTACTCAGGGATTACACATAAAAGCCCACCCTGTAAAATACGTTGCAGATACTTTGCAATAAGTGCAGCTTAGCAGCTAGAGATGATAACGTGGGTTAAATAACATTGCTTCTGCAGTGATGGAAACTCTGTCTACGCAGACATACTCAACAAAGGTTACGATGGCTTAGCTCCTGTGCTCAAGTTAACGTGCATTTTAGAACTTCCCAAGAAGGTGAATTCAACCTCCTTCATTGCTCTCTGCTGGAGTCCCAAGAGAATTTCAGTCTGCTTTTTGTCATTTACAGCTGTCACTGCTTAGCTCTTGAACATGAGACTCCCTCATGACTGATGAAAGTTGTCTAGTTAAGAGTGGCTGAAAGACATGGTCTTGCTCTAGAAGGAGATGAGAAGGTTTCTGCAGTCTTTGTCATCTCTACTGCTTGTGATTTCTATAAAAAACCAGTGGGAAATTTCTGAAGGCAGTCCAGAAGCTGGCAATATGGACAGCTTACAGCCGAACACTTGCTGCAGTGCAACCATGGTGACACCAGAAAGGACTTCAAAAATTTAAAAGGGCAAACAAAGCAGTTGGAAGGAAAAGAACATGAACCATTATTCCATTTTTCTAATCTATCTTTCTTTCAATCATCATTTTTGTGCAGTTTCGTGTCTTGCGTTGGTATCCCTCCGAAGGAATCTGAGACAGAGTAAGCTTTTGAATGGAGTAGAAGTGAGAAACGCAGGCCAAGTTGCCTTTTTTGCCATCAAATACCAGTTACGCTTGAACTACCCTTTGCTTAAGGGGCTTAGCTTACACTAAGAATTGATTAGCACATTTTGATGTGAGCAAATTTTACTGTCATGACTGAGTAAATTTTGCTGTCACTCAGAATTTTACTGTCGTCTGAATAGCAATGTTTGTGTCAAAATAGTATTTTGTCTCCTGTATCTGCAGCAGGCAAGCCTTTTGCTGTCAGCAGTGTTGCTTAACCTTTCATGTCATATCCCTCTTCACATCCATCTTCTGCTTAAGGCTTATTAATCTACTTTAGAATTGGCACGTGGAATAAGACTACTTTTCCTTTTTGAAAGCTAATGTCATTTGACCTACTTAGAGCAAATAATTCATTAATTGCAAGTCCCCAGCTAGCATATTTTCGACATATTCTAAACTTCTAAAGAAGTAACAAAAGCACTCTCCAATACTTGGCTTTCATATCACAGTGGGAGCGCTGGCCCTGTTTTCAATAAACAATCATGGGTATGGTAAAACAAAAGGAGGGGTTAGAGTTTTCGCTGTTAACCTCTAGTGAGCTTGGATTTTGCAATATGCATGAAGTTAATTACCACTGTTATATAAAGTGGCTGATTTAATCCATAAATTGGAGTCAATGCTGATCAACGACAAGGTGGATTTGCTTCCCTTCGTTTTCAACACAGTGCCAAGTCGGGCTGGTTTGATAGTACCAAGTGGCTCCTGCAATCTGCCATCCAGAAGCGGGGCAGGAGAGTTTTGTTTGCCAGGGAAAAGGGCCGTGGTTTGTGTTTGGGGGGCAGTGGCTGGGAGTGGCCGGCTGGCTCCTGAAAATCCACGATACGCGGGATGGTTGCTATGCCCAAGGTGGCACCACTGCCAAGTCGGGCTGTTTCGACAGTGTCAAGTCGCTTCTGCAATCTGCCATGCAGAAGCGGGGCAGGTGAGTTTTGTTTCCCAGGGAAAAGGGCCGTTGTTTTTGTTTGGGGGCCTATGACAGGGAGTGGCAGCCTGGCGCCTTAAAATCCACAATTCGCAGGATGTTTTCCAGACCCAAAGAGGCACCAGTGCCATGTCGAGCTTGTTTGATAGTACCATGTTCCTCCTGCAATGTGCCATCCAGAAGCGTGGCAGGTGATTTTTTTTTTGCAAGGGAAAAGGGTCGAGGTTTGGATTTGGGGGCCTGTGGCCGAGAGTGGCCGGCTGGCTCCTGGAATTCATTGATAGACAGGATGCTTCCCAGACCCAAGGTGGCACCAGTGCCAAGTCGGGCTGGTTTGATAGTACCAAGTGGCTCCTGCAATCTGCCATCCAGAAGCAGGGCAGCTGATTTTTGTTTGCCAGAGAAAAGGTCCGTGGTTTGTTTTTGGGGGCATATGGCTGGGAGTGGCCCGCTGGCTCCTTAAAATGCACAATACGCAGGATGGTTCCCAGACCCAAGGTGGCACCAGTGCCAAGTCGGGCTGGTTTGATAGCAGCAAGTGGCTCCTGCAATCTGCCATGATCATGTGAAGAAATACTTTCTGGTTTCAGTACTGGGCCATATGCTCTTTCTTCTCTCCCTCAACTTCTCCATCACCTCTCATCTGTTTCACACTCGCTATCTTCAAGCTCCATAGGCTACTTTTCACAGAATCTTCAGGCCTGATGCAGTAAGAATGATGAATAGAACAGTGCTGGGATCTATTTTCCAGTTTGGATAAAATGCATTCTGCACACAAATCCAAGGAGAAGGTGCTGCCCTGATGCCCAGAAAAACTTTCACTCCTGCTAGTGTTCTACGTCAACCGCAACTTAGTCTGAAAGAAAAGCTTTTTCTCTGAGAGCATCTGAGAGGTTTGCATGAAGCACTGATATCTGACATATACAATTTTGAATAGGAGAGGAAAAAGAAAATGGCAAGGAGTTTTTAATTTTAGTGGTTTCAATTTTAATTTCCGTGCACTTTTTCAAAACTTGTCAGCTCAAATGCCCATCAACATCTTTTAGTCATCTGTAAGTCAGTATTCATATAAAATGTGCTTCAAATCCAAAGGATTTCAAATTTGCACTCCAAGTTTCTATGCCTAGATTTATGATTTCCTACACATATTAGATGAAAGGAAGGCCTTTTTTACTGTGGGAGTGCTGGAACACTGGAACAGGTTGCCCAGAGAAGTTGTGGGTGTCCCATCCCTGAAAGTATTCAAGGTCACCTTGGACGGGGCTTGGAGCAGCAACAAAGGACAAGCTTGATGGTAGAGAAACAAAGTTGGACTATAGAAGAAACTCGGATTGAAGTATAGGAGCAAATTTTCTCTCAGCTCTTGGGGTAAATTCAAAGTTGTACAAAATGACATTTATCTGTGCTATTCACTACTGTAACAGAAAGTTTCATGAAAACTGTACAGAAGATAGTAAATTTTAAGAGATAAGAATTACAGCATAAAATCCATGGGATGGGTTACAACATGAGACACTCTCTAAGAGAAAATCTCTGTGTTTCAGCACTTCATCAGGGTAAGATTTCATGAAGTGCCAAAGAAGGCGGCAAAATATCATTCGGGACATTATTTACTGGAATTCAGCCTGGCCATTAGTAGGAACTGGCTTTGAACACATCATGTAGATATACCACACACACTTTCCCTTCACTGAAAAATTACTGTTTACAACGAATAAGCAATTGACGATCAAAATTGATTGAAAGCATCTTAAACATGTCAAGTATTTCATTGTAGAAGATCTGTGATCCAAATGCTTCTTCCACCTTCAAGAGGGACAGAAGAATTCTTCCATATCATGATGGTTTAAAATTGTATCAACCAATGTTTTCTGCTGAAAAGATATCATCTATTTTTTTCTATTTTTGGAAGAAAATATTCCTAGACATACAACAGGTGAGAACTAAGTAATTTTAAAGAAACAAATGAAATGAAAATATTCTGTAAATAGAATGAAATGAAAAGCTGTGTTTTAAATAGGAGCTAAATATTAAACAGAATTTTTGTACCAGGCATTTGAATTACTGCACCAGCTCTTTTGCCCATCAAGAGAGGCATTTAGCATTTCAGTCTTTTCCAAGGTGTTCATGATCTGCTATGCTGATCTCTGTGTGTGCCTAGGTGTGTGTGGAAGGGGGGGCATGTGAAGGGGAATGTGTATGTTTGCTTTACAATTGTTGTGGCAGATTCATGCCTCAGCTCCACATTTTGTTTTAAAAAGGTCATGCCGAGTGGATATGAAGTTTCCTATCAACAAGAGATCAATTCCCAAATCATCCATTTGACTCTCCCTTATAAATCGTGCTTTGTTGCATATTTTATCAAATATACTTTCAAGCCAGATGGAGGAAGGAGGATGTGGGAATCCCTCCACCATCTTGCAACTTTTATGCAAGTAGGTTTTCAAGAAAATCATCATTTCTCTTTTAAATATGTCTGGAACAGGCATGATGGTAGTGTCAACCTGTTGGAGTTTTTGTTGCTGGAAGAAGTTGTACAAAAGGATTGGTTTTTACATTGACCAGTTACTGAATCAAGCGCAGGAATACATTGGAAATTCAGCTGGGGGTTCCTTTTCCCAGCAGACTACTTCTAGAACGAGCTTGTACACTGAAGCTGACTCTTTTGCTCTCTTTTTGTTTCTTTCCTATTTTCTTGGCTTCTTTGCCACTATCTAGACAATTTTGGAACTTTGTTCCCAACTAAAATGGTTTCAATAGTCTGATTGTGATCATACATTTTTACAAGGAATTTTTAAAATCTTTCCTCTAGTTCAGAAAGTCAAGGACTTAGGTCTTTTTCTTCCCTTATCAATATTGCAATGAAATTGATAAATAAAGACCAACTCTTTATTTTTGTTTTTAACCCACGTAGATAATTCCCATCCATTCATCCATTTTGTGGACCAATAGTTGCCATTCTGATGGAAGTTGTCACTTCTTAACAATAGGCATTCTGTGACTATGTTGACAGCACTTTGGGTGAAGATCCTAACTGGTCTTAGATACACATAGGGAGAAATTTGCTCAGCCAGTGTCAGTCTTAAACATGCGTATCAGAAGATCTTTCTAGAGCTGGGAATTTTCCCATGAAAGGGATTCAGTTAGGGAAGAGACACTTGTGCCAGAGTTTTACATTCTTCTTGAACACTGCTTAAGGAACTTAGATGCCATGTCCATTTGGATCTCTGTCTGCACAGAACTTTGTCATGCCAGTGCTTGAAATGCATCTTGAAGAGAATTCACTAGCACAGAATGAATGAGAGTGGAAGGGGTTGGTGGGGCTAACCAGGCCCAACCCCCCTGCCTAAACCAGGATACCTAGAGCCTCTTGCCCAGGATTCTATCTGGGTGTACTTTTAATGTCTTCAAAGATCCAGGCTCCACAATCTTTCTGGGCAGTCTGTGCTGTGGTTCAGTCACCCTCACAGTAAAGAAACATTTACTGATGTTCAAAGGCAATCTCCTGTATTTCAGTGTGTGCCCACTGCCTCTTGTCTTTTCCCTCAGCATCACTGAAAAGACACTGATTCCCTCCCCTTTGCACTATTGCTTCCATATGTATGTGTGCTGCCATGTAGAGATATGTCAAAAACCTCCCTGAAGCCCAGGCAGATAATATTCCCTTCATCTACCAGTCAAGTTGATTCATCAGAGGAGTTTAAAGTGATGTTCATCATGAAATTCCCCTGAAAAATCATGCTAACTACATGATTTGGTCGTCTTTCATGTGCCTGGCAAGGTTTCCCAGGAAGAGCTGCTTCATCAACTTCCTGGGGATAAAAAAGAGGCTGGCTGGTTTGTACAATCGCGAGTCCTCTTAATAGCCTTTTTTGATGATGGGTGTCATTTGCTTACATCCACTCTTTAGCCTCTCTTGTCGTCTACATCTTAGCAAAAAGCTTTTCCACTATTTCTGGCAAGGAAAAACTGTGCCAGCACAGAAAACATCTCCCATCATGTTCTAGACGTTGCACGAAGGTCTGCCAAGTGTTTGTCAGGAAGAAAAGAAAAGTTGTCCAAAACAGCTTCCAATCGAATGTTCATGTGATTGGAAAAGTCAGGAGAGTGCAAAGGAACTGTTTTCTATCAGTTGGCAAGCGGCGCACACAATCTCAGTGTTGTACAGCTTCCTTCTTCACCTTCCCGAAGCCGCCGCTCTCTCCGGCTCCCGGAGCCGAAGAAGCGGCTTCTTCGCGCAAAGACGATTGTGCCGCTCACAGTGCTCTCCTTAGCGCGGCTTCGGCCGAAAGACGCCCGGGAGCGGCTCTTAGCTCCGAAAAGCATCGTACCTTCGTCTTTAGCGTCTCTTCTCATCTACATCTCAGCAAAAAGCTTTTCCACTATGTCTGGCTAGGAAAAACTGTGCCAGCACAGAAAACATCCCCCATCGTGTTCTAGACGTTGCACGGAGGCCTGCCAAGTGTTTGGCAGGAAGAAAAGAAAAGTTGTCCAAAACAGCTTCCAATCGAATGTTCATGTGATAGGAAAAGTCAGGAGAGTGCAAAGGTACTGTTTTCTATCAGTTGGCAAGCTGCGCACACAATCCCAGTGTTGTACAGCTTCCTTCTTCACCTTCCCGAAGCTGCCGCTCTCTCCAGCTCCCGGAGCCGAAGAAGCGGCTTCTTCGCGCCAAGACGATTGTGCCACTAACAGTGCTCTCCTTAGCGTGGCTTCTGCCGAAAGACGCCCGGGAGCGGCTCTTAGCTCCGGAGAGCATCGTACCTTCGTCTTTGGCGTCTCTTCTCATCTACATCTTAGCAAAACGCTTTTCCACTATGTCTGGCTAGGAAAAACTGTGCCAGCACAGAAAATATCTCCCATCGTGTTCTAGACGTTGCACGGAGTTCTGCCAAGTGTTTGGCTGGAAGAAAAGAAAAGTTGTCCAAAACAGCTTCCAATCGAATGTTCATGTGATTGGAAAAGTCAGGAGAGTCCAAAGGAACTGTTTTGAGTCAGTTTGCAAGCTGCGTACACAATCCCAGTGTTGTACAGCTTCCTTCTTCACCTTCCCGAAGCTGCCGCTCCCGACGGCTCCCGGAGTCGAAGAAGCGGCTTCTTCGCGCAAAGACGATTGTGCCGCTCACAGTGCTCTCCTTAGCGCGGCTTCTGCCGAAAGACGCCCGCGAGCGGCTCTTAGCTCCGGAGAGCATCGTACCTTCGTCTTTGGCATCTCTTCTCATCTACATCTTAGCAAAACGCTTTTCCACTATGTCTGTCTAGGAAAAACTCTGCCAGCACAGAAAACATCTCCCATCGTGTTCTAGACGTTGCACGGAGGTCTGCCAAGTGTTTGGCAGGAAGAAAAGAAAAGTTGTCCAAAACAGCTTCCAATCGAATGTTCATGTGATTGGAAAAGTCAGGAGAGTGCAAAGGTACTGTTTTCTATCAGTTGGCAAGCTGCGCACACAATTCCAGTGTTGTACAGCTTCCTTCTTCACCTTCCCGAAGCAGCCGCTCTCTCCGGCTCCCGGAGCCGAAGAAGCGGCTTCTTCGCGCAAAGACGACTGTGCCGCTCACAGTGCTCTCCTTAGCGCGGCTTCTGCCCAAAGACGCCCGGGAGCAGCTCTTAGCTCCGGAGAGAATCGTACCTTCGTCTTTAGCGTCTCATCTACATCCCAGCAAAACGCTTTTCCGCTATGTCTGGCTAGGAAAAACTGTGCCAGCTCAGAAAACATCTCCCATCGTGTTCTAGACGTTGCATGGAGGTCGGCCAAGTGTTTGGCAGGAAGAAAAGAAAAGTTGTCCAAAACAGCTTCCAATCGAATGTTCATGTGATTGGAAAAGTCAGGAGAGTGCAAAGATACTGTTTTCTATCAGTTGGCAAGCTGCGCACACAATCCCAGTGTTGTACAGCTTCCTTCTTCACCTTCCCGAAGCTGCCGCTCTCTCCGGCTCCCGGAGCCGAAGAAGCGGCTTCTTCGCGCAAAGACGACTGTGCCGCTCACAGTGCTCTCCTTAGCGCGGCTTCTGCACAAAGACGCCCGGGAGCGGCTCTTAGCTCCGGAGAGAATCGTACCTTCGTCTTTAGCGTCTCATCTACATCCCAGCAAAACGCTTTTCCGCTATGTCTGGCTAGGAAAAACTGTGCCAGCACAGAAAACATCTCCCATCGTGTTCTAGACGTTGCACGGAGGTCTGTCACGTGTTTGGCAGGAAGAAAAGAAAAGTTGTCCAAAACAGCTTCCAATCGAATGTTCATGTGATTGGAAAAGTCAGGAGAGTGCAAAAGTACTGTTTTCTATCAGTTGGCAAGCTGCGCACACAATCCCAGTGTTGTACAGCTTGCTTCTTCACCTTCCCGAAGCTGCCGCTCTCTCCGGCTCCCGGAGCCGAAGAAGCGACTTCTTCGCGCAAAGACGATTGTGCCGCTCACAGTGCTCTCCTTAGAGCGGCTTCTGCCGAAAGATGCCCGGGAGCGGCTCTTAGCTCCGGAGAGCATCGTACCTTCGTCTTTAGCGTCTCTTCTCATCTACATCTCAGCAAAACGCTTTTCCACTATGTCTAGCTAGGAAAAACTGTGCCAGCACAGAAAACATCTCCCATCGTGTTCTAGACGTTGCACGGAGGTCTGTCACGTGTTTGGCAGGAAGAAAAGAAAAGTTGTCCAAAACAGCTTCCAATCGAATATTCATGTGATTGGAAAAGTCAGGAGAGTGCAAAGATACTGTTTTCTATCAGTTGGCAAGCTGCGCACACAATCCCAGTGTTTTAGAGCTTGCTTCTTCACCTTCCCGAAGCTGCCGCTCTCTCCGGCTCCCGGAGCCGAAGAAGCGGCTTCTTCGCGCAAAGACGATTGTGCCGCTCACAGTGCACTCCTTAGCGCGGCTTCTGCCGAAAGACGCCCGGGAGTGGCTCTTAGCTCCGGAGAGCATCGTGCCTTCGTCTTTAGCGTCTCTTCTCATCGACATCTCAGCAAAACGCTTTTCCACTATGTCTGGCTAGGAAAAACTGTGCCAGCACAGAAAACATCTCCCATCGTGTTCTAGACGTTGCATGGAGGTCGGCCAAGTGTTTGGCAGGAAGAAAAGAAAAGTTGTCCAAAACAGCTTCCAATCGAATGTTCATGTGATTGGAAAAGTCAGGAGAGTGCAAAGGTACTGTTTTCTATCAGTTGGCAAGCTGCGCACACAATCCCAGTGTTGTACAGCTTCCTTCTTCACCTTCCCGAAGCAGCCGCTTTCTCCGGCTCCCGGAGCCGAAGAAGCGGCTTCGTCGCGCAAAGACGATTGTGGCGCTCACAGTGCACTCCTTAGCGCGGCTTCTGCTGAAAGACGCCCGCGAGCGGCTCTTAGCTCCGGAGAGCATCGTACCTTCGTCGTTAGCGTCTCTTCTCATCTACATCTCAGCAAAACGCTTTTCCACTATGTCTGGCTAGGAAAAACTGTGCCAGCACAGAAAACATCTCCCATCGTGTTCTAGACGTTGCACGGAGGTCTGTAACGTGTTTGGCAGGAAGAAAAGAAAAGTTGTCCAAAACAGCTTCCAATCGAATGTTCATGTGATTGGAAAAGTCAGGAGAGTGCAAAGGTACTGTTTTCTATCAGTTGGCAAGCTGCGCACACAATCCCAGTGTTTTAGAGCTTGCTTCTTCACCTTCCCGAAGCTGCCGCTCTCTCCGGCTCCCGGAGCCGAAGAAGCGGCTTCTTCGCGCAAAGACGATTGAGCCGCTCACAGTGCACTCCTTAGAGCGGCTTCTGCCGAAAGACGCCCGGGAGCGGCTCTTAGCTCCGGAGAGCATCGTTCCTTTGTCTTTAGCGTCTCTTCTCATCGACATCTCAGCAAAACGCTTTTCCACTATGTCTGGCTAGGAAAAACTGTGCCAGCACAGAAAACATCTCCCATCGTGTTCTAGACGTTGCATGGAGGTCGGCCAAGTGTTTGGCAGGAAGAAAAGAAAAGTTGTCCAAAACAGCTTCCAATCGAATGTTCATGTGATTGGAAAAGTCAGGAGAGTGCAAAGATACTGTTTTCTATCAGTTGGCAAGCTGCGCACACAATCCCAGTGTTGTACAGCTTCCTTCTTCACCTTCCCGAAGCTGCCGCTCTCTCCGGCTCCCGGAGCCGAAGAAGCGGCTTCTTCGCGCAAAGACGACTGTGCCGCTCACAGTGCTCTCCTTAGCGCGGCTTCTGCACAAAGACGCCCGGGAGCGGCTCTTAGCTCCGGAGAGAATCGTACCTTCGTCTTTAGCGTCTCATCTACATCCCAGCAAAACGCTTTTCCGCTATGTCTGGCTAGGAAAAACTGTGCCAGCACAGAAAACATCTCCCATCGTGTTCTAGACGTTGCACGGAGGTCTGTCACGTGTTTGGCAGGAAGAAAAGAAAAGTTGTCCAAAACAGCTTCCAATCGAATGTTCATGTGATTGGAAAAGTCAGGAGAGTGCAACGGTACTGTTTTCTATCAGTTGGCAAGCTGCGCACACAATCCCAGTGTTGTACAGCTTGCTTCTTCACCTTCCCGAAGCTGCCGCTCTCTCCGGCTCCCGGAGCCGAAGAAGCGACTTCTTCGCGCAAAGACGATTGTGCCGCTCACAGTGCTCTCCTTAGAGCGGCTTCTGCCGAAAGATGCCCAGGAGCGGCTCTTAGCTCCGGAGAGCATCGTACCTTCGTCTTTAGCGTCTCTTCTCATCTACATCTCAGCAAAACGCTTTTCCACTATGTCTAGCTAGGAAAAACTGTGCCAGCACAGAAAACATCTCCCATCGTGTTCTAGACGTTGCACGGAGGTCTGTCACGTGTTTGGCAGGAAGAAAAGAAAAGTTGTCCAAAACAGCTTCCAATCGAATATTCATGTGATTGGAAAAGTCAGGAGAGTGCAAAGATACTGTTTTCTATCAGTTGGCAAGCTGCGCACACAATCCCAGTGTTTTAGAGCTTGCTTCTTCACCTTCCCGAAGCTGCCGCTCTCTCCGGCTCCCGGAGCCGAAGAAGCGGCTTCTTCGCGCAAAGACGATTGTGCCGCTCACAGTGCACTCCTTAGCGCGGCTTCTGCCGAAAGACGCCCGGGAGCGGCTCTTAGCTCCGGAGAGCATCGTACCTTCGTCTTTAGCGTCTCTTCTCATCGACATCTCAGCAAAACGCTTTTCCACTATGTCTGGCTAGGAAAAACTGTGCCAGCACAGAAAACATCTCCCATCGTGTTCTAGACGTTGCATGGAGGTCGGCCAAGTGTTTGGCAGGAAGAAAAGAAAAGTTGTCCAAAACAGCTTCCAATCGAATGTTCATGTGATTGGAAAAGTCCGGAGAGTGCAAAGATACTGTTTTCTATCAGTTGGCAAGCTGCGCACACAATCCCAGTGTTGTACAGCTTCCTTCTTCACCTTCCCGAAGCTGCCGCTCTCTCCGGCTCCCGGAGCCGAAGAAGCGGCTTCTTCGCGCAAAGACGACTGTGCCGCTCACAGTGCTCTCCTTAGCGCGGGTTCTGCCCAAAGACGCCCGGGAGCGGCTCTTAACTCTGGAGAGCATCGAACCTTCGTCTTTAGCGTCTCTTCTCATCTACATCCCAGCAAAACGCTTTTCCGCTATGTCTGGCTAGGAAAAACTGTGCCAGCACAGAAAACATCTCCCATCGTGTTCTAGACGTTGCACGGAGGTCTGTCACGTGTTTGGCAGGAAGAAAAGAAAAGTTGTCCAAAACAGCTTCCAATCGAATGTTCATGTGATTGGAAAAGTCAGGAGAGTGCAACGGTACTGTTTTCTATCAGTTGGCAAGCTGCGCACACAATCCCAGTGTTGTACAGCTTCCTTCTTCACCTTCCCGAAGCTGCCGTTCCCTACGGCTCCCGGAGCCGAAGAAGCGGCTTCTTCGCGCAAAGACGATTGTGCCGCTCACAGTGCTCTCCTTAGCGCGGCTTCTGCCGAAAGACGCCCGCAAGCGGCTCTTAGCTCCGGAGAGCATCGTACCTTCGTCTTTAGCGTCTCTTTTCATCTACATCACAGCAAAACGCTTTTCCGCTATGTCTGGCTAGGAAAAACTGTGCCAGCACAGAAAACATCTCCCATCGTGTTCTAGACGTTGCACGGAGGTCTGTCACGTGTTTGGCAGGAAGAAAAGAAAAGTTGTCCAAAACAGCTTCCAATCGAATGTTCGTGTGATTGGAAAAGTCAGGAGAGTGCAACGGTACTGTTTTCTATCAGTTGGCAAGCTGCGCACACAATCCCAGTGTTGTACAGCTTCCTTCTTCACCTTCCCGAAGCAGCCGCTCTCTCCGGCTCCCGGAGCCGAAGAAGCGGCTTCTTCGCGCAAAGACGATTGTGCCGCTCACAGTGCTCTCCTTAGCGCGGCTTCTGCTGAAAGACGCCCGGGAGCGGCTCTTAGCTCTGGAGAGCATCGTACCTTCGTCTTTAGCGTCTCTTCTCATCTACATCTCAGCAAAACGCTTTTCCGCTATGTCGGGCTAGGAAAAACTGTGCCAGCACAGAAAACATCTCCCATCGTGTTCTAGACGTTGCACGGAGGTCTGTCACGTGTTTGGCAGGAAGAAAAGAAAAGTTGTCCAAAACAGCTTCCAATCGAATGTTCGTGTGATTGGAAAAGTCAGGAGAGTGCAACGGTACTGTTTTCTATCAGTTGGCAAGCTGCGCACACAATCCCAGTGTTGTACAGCTTCCTTCTTCACCTTCCCGAAGCAGCCGCTCTCTCTGGCTCCCGGAGCCGAAGAAGCGGCTTCTTCGCGCAAAGACGATTGTGCCGCTCACAGTGCTCTCCTTAGCGCGGCTTCTGCTGAAAGACGCCCGGGAGCGGCTCTTAGCTCCGGAGAGCATCGTACCTTCGTCTTTGGCGTCTCTTCTCATCTACATCTTAGCAAAACGCTTTTCCACTATGTCTGGCTAGGAAAAACTGTGCCAGCACAGAAAATATCTCCCATCGTGTTCTAGACGTTGCACGGAGTTCTGCCAAGTGTTTGGCTGGAAGAAAAGAAAAGTTGTCCAAAACAGCTTCCAATCGAATGTTCATGTGATTGGAAAAGTCAGGAGAGTGCAAAGGAACTGTTTTGAGTCAGTTTGCAAGCTGCGTACACAATCCCAGTGTTGTACAGCTTCCTTCTTCACCTTCCCGAAGCTGCCGCTCCCGACGGCTCCCGGAGCCGAAGAAGCGGCTTCTTCGCGCAAAGACGATTGTGCCGCTCACAGTGCTCTCCTTAGCGCGGCTTCTGCCGAAAGACGCCCGCGAGCGGCTCTTAGCTCCGGAGAGCATCGTACCTTCGTCTTTGGCATCTCTTCTCATCTACATCTTAGCAAAACGCTTTTCCACTATGTCTGTCTAGGAAAAACTCTGCCAGCACAGAAAACATCTCCCATCGTGTTCTAGACGTTGCACGGAGGTCTGCCAAGTGTTTGGCAGGAAGAAAAGAAAAGTTGTCCAAAACAGCTTCCAATCGAATGTTCATGTGATTGGAAAAGTCAGGAGAGTGCAACGGTACTGTTTTCTATCAGTTGGCAAGCTGCGCACACAATCCCAGTGTTGTACAGCTTCCTTCTTCACCTTCCCGAAGCAGCCGCTCTCTCTGGTTCCCGGAGCCGAAGAAGCGGCTTCTTCGCGCAAAGACGATTGTGCCGCTCACAGTGCTCTCCATAGCGCGGCTTCTGCTGAAAGACGCCCGGGAGCGGCTCTTAGCTCCGGAGATCATCGTCCTCTCGTCTTTGGCGTCTCTTCTCATCTACATCTTAGCAAAACGCTTTTCCACTATGTCTGGCTAGGAAAAACTGTGCCAGCACAGAAAATATCTCCCATCGTGTTCTAGACGTTGCACGGAGGTCTGCCAAGTTTTTGGCAGGAAGAAAAGAAAAGTTGTCCAAAACAGCTTCCAATCGAATGTTCATGTGATTGGAAAAGTCAGGAGAGTGCAACGGTACTGTTTTCTATCAGTTGGCAAGCTGCGCACACAATCCCAGTGTTGTACAGCTTGCCTCTTCATCTTCCCGAAGCTGCCGCTCTCTCCGGCTCCCGGAGCCGAAGAAGCGGCTTCGTCGCGCAAAGACTATTGTGGCGCTCACAGTGCACTCCTTAGCGCGGCTTCTGCTGAAAGACGCCCGCGAGCGGCTCTTAGCTCCGGAGAGCATCGTACCTTCGTCTTTAGCGTCTCTTCTCATCGACATCTCAGCAAAACGCTTTTCCACTATGTCTGGCTAGGAAAAACTGTGCCAGCACAGAAAACATCTCCCATCGTGTTCTAGACGTTGCATGGAGGTCGGCCAAGTGTTTGGCAGGAAGAAAAGAAAAGTTGTCCAAAACAGCTTCCAATCGAATGTTCATGTGATTGGAAAAGTCAGGAGAGTGCAAAGATACTGTTTTCTATCAGTTGGCAAGCTGCGCACACAATCCCAGTGTTGTACAGCTTCCTTCTTCACCTTCCCGAAGCTGCCGCTCTCTCCGGCTCCCGGAGCCGAAGAAGCAGCTTCTTCGCGCAAAGACGACTGTGCCGCTCACAGTGCTCTCCTTAGCGCGGCTTCTGCCCAAAGACGCCCGGGAGCGGCTCTTAGCTCCGGAGAGAATCGTACCTTCGTCTTTAGCGTCTCATCTACATCCCAGCAAAACGCTTTTCCGCTATGTCTGGCTAGGAAAAACTGTGCCAGCACAGAAAACATCTCCCATCGTGTTCTAGACGTTGCACGGAGGTCTGTCACGTGTTTGGCAGGAAGAAAAGAAAAGTTGTCCAAAACAGCTTCCAATCGAATGTTCATGTGCTTGGAAAAGTCAGGAGAGTGCAACGGTACTGTTTTCTATCAGTTGGCAAGCTGCGCACACAATCCCAGTGTTGTACAGCTTGCTTCTTCACCTTCCCGAAGCTGACGCTCTCTCCGGCTCCCGGAGCCGAAGAAGCGACTTCTTCGCGCAAAGACGATTGTGCCGCTCACAGTGCTCTCCTTAGAGCGGCTTCTGCCGAAAGACGCCCGGGAGCGGCTCTTAGCTCCGGAGAGCATCGTACCTTCGTCTTTAGCGTCTCTTCTCATCTACATCTCAGCAAAACGCTTTTCCACTATGTCTGGCTAGGAAAAACTGTGCCAGCACAGAAAACATCTCCCATCGTGTTCTAGACGTTGCACGGAGGTCTGCCAAGTGTTTGGCAGGAAGAAAAGAAAAGTTGTCCAAAACAGCTTCCAATCGAATGTTCATGTGATTGGAAAAGTCCGGAGAGTGCAAAGATACTGTTTTCTATCAGTTGGCAAGCTGCGCACACAATCCCAGTGTTGTACAGCTTCCTTCTTCACCTTCCCGAAGCTGCCGCTCTCTCCGGCTCCCGGAGCCGAAGAAGCGGCTTCTTCGCGCAAAGACGACTGTGCCGCTCACAGTGCTCTCCTTAGCGCGGCTTCTGCCCAAAGACGCCCGGGAGCGGCTCTTAACTCTGGAGAGCATCGTACCTTCGTCTTTAGCGTCTCTTCTCATCTACATCCCAGCAAAACGCTTTTCCGCTATGTCTGGCTAGGAAAAACTGTGCCAGCACAGAAAATATCTCCCATCGTGTTCTAGACGTTGCACGGAGTTCTGCCAAGTGTTTGGCTGGAAGAAAAGAAAAGTTGTCCAAAACAGCTTCCAATCGAATGTTCATGTGATTGGAAAAGTCAGGAGAGTGCAAAGGAACTGTTTTGAGTCAGTTTGCAAGCTGCGTACACAATCCCAGTGTTGTACAGCTTCCTTCTTCACCTTCCCGAAGCTGCCGCTCTCTCCGGCTCCCGGAGCCGAAGAAGCGGCTTCTTCGCGCAAAGACGATTGTGCCGCTCACAGTGCTCTCCTTAGCGCGGCTTCTGCCGAAAGACGCCCGCGAGCGGCTCTTAGCTCCGGAGAGCATCGTACCTTCGTCTTTGGCATCTCTTCTCATCTACATCTTAGCAAAACGCTTTTCCACTATGTCTGGCTAGGAAAAACTCTGCCAGCACAGAAAACATCTCCCATCGTGTTCTAGACGTTGCACGGAGGTCTGCCAAGTGTTTGGCAGGAAGAAAAGAAAAGTTGTCCAAAACAGCTTCCAATCGAATGTTCATGTGATTGGAAAAGTCAGGAGAGTGCAACGGTACTGTTTTCTATCAGTTGGCAAGCTGCGCACACAATCCCAGTGTTGTACAGCTTCCTTCTTCACCTTCCCGAAGCTGCCGCTCTCTCCGGCTCCCAGAGCCGAAGAAGCGGCTTCTTCGCGCAAAGACGACTGTGCCGCTCACAGTGCTCTCCTTAGCGCGGCTTCTGCCCAAAGACGCCCGGGAGCGGCTCTTAACTCTGGAGAGCATCGTACCTTCGTCTTTAGCGTCTCTTCTCATCTACATCCCAGCAAAACGCTTTTCCGCTATGTCTGGCTAGGAAAAACTGTGCCAGCACAGAAAACATCTCCCATCGTGTTCTAGACGTTGCACGGAGGTCTGTCACGTGTTTGGCAGGAAGAAAAGAAAAGTTGTCCAAAACAGCTTCCAATCGAATGTTCATGTGATTGGAAAAGTCAGGAGAGTGCAACGGTACTGTTTTCTATCAGTTGGCAAGCTGCGCACACAATCCCAGTGTTGTACAGCTTCCTTCTTCACCTTCCCGAAGCAGCCGCTCTCTCTGGTTCCCGGAGCCGAAGAAGCGGCTTCTTCGCGCAAAGACGATTGTGCCGCTCACAGTGCTCTCCTTAGCGCGGCTTCTGCTGAAAGACGCCCGGGAGCGGCTCTTAGCTCCGGAGATCATCGTACTCTCGTCTTTGGCGTCTCTTCTCATCTACATCTTAGCAAAACGCTTTTCCACTATGTCTGGCTAGGAAAAACTGTGCCAGCACAGAAAATATCTCCCATCGTGTTCTAGACGTTGCACGGAGGTCTGCCAAGTTTTTGGCAGGAAGAAAAGAAAAGTTGTCCAAAACAGCTTCCAATCGAATGTTCATGTGATTGGAAAAGTCAGGAGAGTGCAACGGTACTGTTTTCTATCAGTTGGCAAGCTGCGCACACAATCCCAGTGTTGTACAGCTTGCCTCTTCATCTTCCCGAAGCTGCCGCTCTCTCCGGCTCCCGGAGCCGAAGAAGCGGCTTCGTCGCGCAAAGACTATTGTGGCGCTCACAGTGCACTCCTTAGCGCGGCTTCTGCTGAAAGACGCCCGCGAGCGGCTCTTAGCTCCGGAGAGCATCGTACCTTCGTCTTTAGCGTCTCTTCTCATCGACATCTCAGCAAAACGCTTTTCCACTATGTCTGGCTAGGAAAAACTGTGCCAGCACAGAAAACATCTCCCATCGTGTTCTAGACGTTGCATGGAGGTCGGCCAAGTGTTTGGCAGGAAGAAAAGAAAAGTTGTCCAAAACAGCTTCCAATCGAATGTTCATGTGATTGGAAAAGTCAGGAGAGTGCAAAGATACTGTTTTCTATCAGTTGGCAAGCTGCGCACACAATCCCAGTGTTGTACAGCTTCCTTCTTCACCTTCCCGAAGCTGCCGCTCTCTCCGGCTCCCGGAGCCGAAGAAGCAGCTTCTTCGCGCAAAGACGACTGTGCCGCTCACAGTGCTCTCCTTAGCGCGGCTTCTGCCCAAAGACGCCCGGGAGCGGCTCTTAGCTCCGGAGAGAATCGTACCTTCGTCTTTAGCGTCTCATCTACATCCCAGCAAAACGCTTTTCCGCTATGTCTGGCTAGGAAAAACTGTGCCAGCACAGAAAACATCTCCCATCGTGTTCTAGACGTTGCACGGAGGTCTGTCACGTGTTTGGCAGGAAGAAAAGAAAAGTTGTCCAAAACAGCTTCCAATCGAATGTTCATGTGATTGGAAAAGTCAGGAGAGTGCAACGGTACTGTTTTCTATCAGTTGGCAAGCTGCGCACACAATCCCAGTGTTGTACAGCTTGCTTCTTCACCTTCCCGAAGCTGACGCTCTCTCCGGC
Source organism: Melospiza melodia melodia (assembly GCF_035770615.1). Classification (NCBI taxonomy): domain Eukaryota; kingdom Metazoa; phylum Chordata; class Aves; order Passeriformes; family Passerellidae; genus Melospiza; species Melospiza melodia. Next base: position 32,626,791 of record NC_086225.1, read on the forward strand.
TCCCGGAGCCGAAGAAGCGACTTCTTCGCGCAAAGACGATTGTGCCGCTCACAGTGCTCTCCTTAGAGCGGCTTCTGCCGAAAGACGCCCGGGAGCGGCTCTTAGCTCCGGAGAGCATCGTACCTTCGTCTTTAGCGTCTCTTCTCATCTACATCTCAGCAAAACGCTTTTCCACTATGTCTGGCTAGGAAAAACTGTGCCAGCACAGAAAACATCTCCCATCGTGTTCTAGACGTTGCATGGAGGTCGGCCAAGTTTTTGGCAGGAAGAAAAGAAAAGTTGTCCAAAACAGCTTCCAATCGAATGTTCATGTGATTGGAAAAGTCCGGAGAGTGCAAAGATACTGTTTTCTATCAGTTGGCAAGCTGCGCACACAATCCCAGTGTTGTACAGCTTCCTTCTTCACCTTCCCGAAGCTGCCGCTCTCTCCGGCTCCCAGAGCCGAAGAAGCGGCTTCTTCGCGCAAAGACGACTGTGCCGCTCACAGTGCTCTCCTTAGCGCGGCTTCTGCCCAAAGACGCCCGGGAGCGGCTCTTAACTCTGGAGAGCATCGTACCTTCGTCTTTAGCGTCTCTTCTCATCTACATCCCAGCAAAACGCTTTTCCGCTATGTCTGGCTAGGAAAAACTGTGCCAGCACAGAAAACATCTCCCATCGTGTTCTAGACGTTGCACGGAGGTCTGCCAAGTGTTTGGCAGGAAGAAAAGAAAAGTTGTCCAAAACAGCTTCCAATCGAATGTTCATGTGATTGGAAAAGTCAGGAGAGTGCAAAGATACTGTTTTCTATCAGTTGGCAAGCTGCGCACACAATCCCAGTGTTGTACAGCTTCCTTCTTCACCTTCCCGAAGCTGCCGCTCTCTCCGGCTCCCGGAGCCGAAGAAGCAGCTTCTTCGCGCAAAGACGACTGTGCCGCTCACAGTGCTCTCCTTCGCGCGGCTTCTGCCCAAAGACGCCCGGGAGCGGCTCTTAGCTCCGGAGAGAATCGTACCTTCGTCTTTAGCGTCTCATCTACATCCCAGCAAAACGCTTTTCCGCTATGTCTGGCTAGGAAAAACTGTGCCAGCACAGAAAACATCTCCCATCGTATTCTAGACGTTGCACGGAGGTCTGTCACGTGTTTGGCAGGAAGAAAAGAAAAGTTGTCCAAAACAGCTTCCAATCGAATGTTCATGTGATTGGAAAAGTCAGGAGAGTGCAACGGTACTGTTTTCTATCAGTTGGCAAGCTGCGCACACAATCCCAGTGTTGTACAGCTTGCTTCTTCACCTTCCCGAAGCTGACGCTCTCTCCGGCTCCCGGAGCCGAAGAAGCGACTTCTTCGCGCAAAGACGATTGTGCCGCTCACAGTGCTCTCCTTAGAGCGGCTTCTGCCGAAAGACGCCCGGGAGCGGCTCTTAGCTCCGGAGAGCATCGTACCTTCGTCTTTAGCGTCTCTTCCCATCTACATCTCAGCAAAACGCTTTTCCACTATGTCTGGCTAGGAAAAACTGTGCCAGCACAGAAAACATCTCCCATCGTGTTCTAGACGTTGCATGGAGGTCGGCCAAGTTTTTGGCAGGAAGAAAAGAAAAGTTGTCCAAAACAGCTTCCAATCGAATGTTCATGTGATTGGAAAAGTCCGGAGAGTGCAAAGATACTGTTTTCTATCAGTTGGCAAGCTGCGCACACAATCCCAGTGTTGTACAGCTTCCTTCTTCACCTTCCCGAAGCTGCCGCTCTCTCCGGCTCCCAGAGCCGAAGAAGCGGCTTCTTCGCGCAAAGACGACTGTGCCGCTCACAGTGCTCTCCTTAGCGCGGCTTCTGCCCAAAGACACCCGGGAGCGGCTCTTAACTCTGGAGAGCATCGTACCTTCGTCTTTAGCGTCTCTTCTCATCTACATCCCAGCAAAACGCTTTTCCGCTATGTCTGGCTAGGAAAAACTGTGCCAGCACAGAAAACATCTCCCATCGTGTTCTAGACGTTGCACGGAGGTCTGCCAAGTGTTTGGCAGGAAGAAAAGAAAAGTTGTCCAAAACAGCTTCCAATCGAATGTTCATGTGATTGGAAAAGTCAGGAGAGTGCAAAGATACTGTTTTCTATCAGTTGGCAAGCTGCGCACACAATCCCAGTGTTGTACAGCTTCCTTCTTCACCTTCCCGAAGCTGCCGCTCTCTCCGGCTCCCGGAGCCGAAGAAGCAGCTTCTTCGCGCAAAGACGACTGTGCCGCTCACAGTGCTCTCCTTAGCGCGGCTTCTGCCCAAAGACGCCCGGGAGCGGCTCTTAGCTCCGGAGAAAATCGTACCTTCGTCTTTAGCGTCTCATCTACATCCCAGCAAAACGCTTTTCCGCTATGTCTGGCTAGGAAAAACTGTGCCAGCACAGAAAACATCTCCCATCGTGTTCTAGACGTTGCACGGAGGTCTGTCACGTGTTTGGCAGGAAGAAAAGAAAAGTTGTCCAAAACAGCTTCCAATCGAATGTTCATGTGATTGGAAAAGTCAGGAGAGTGCAACGGTACTGTTTTCTATCAGTTGGCAAGCTGCGCACACAATCCCAGTGTTGTACAGCTTGCTTCTTCACCTTCCCGAAGCTGACGCTCTCTCCGGCTCCCGGAGCCGAAGAAGCGACTTCTTCGCGCAAAGACGATTGTGCCGCTCACAGTGCTCTCCTTAGAGCGGCTTCTGCCGAAAGACGCCCGGGAGCGGCTCTTAGCTCCGGAGAGCATCGTACCTTCGTCTTTAGCGTCTCTTCTCATCTACATCTCAGCAAAACGCTTTTCCACTATGTCTGGCTAGGAAAAACTGTGCCAGCACAGAAAACATCTCCCATCGTGTTCTAGACGTTGCATGGAGGTCGGCCAAGTTTTTGGCAGGAAGAAAAGAAAAGTTGTCCAAAACAGCTTCCAATCGAATGTTCATGTGATTGGAAAAGTCCGGAGAGTGCAAAGATACTGTTTTCTATCAGTTGGCAAGCTGCGCACACAATCCCAGTGTTGTACAGCTTCCTTCTTCACCTTCCCGAAGCTGCCGCTCTCTCCGGCTCCCAGAGCCGAAGAAGCGGCTTCTTCGCGCAAAGACGACTGTGCCGCTCACAGTGCTCTCCTTAGCGCGGCTTCTGCCCAAAGACGCCCGGGAGCGGCTCTTAACTCTGGAGAGCATCGTACCTTCGTCTTTAGCGTCTCTTCTCATCTACATCCCAGCAAAACGCTTTTCCGCTATGTCTGGCTAGGAAAAACTGTGCCAGCCCAGAAAACATCTCCCATCGTGTTCTAGACGTTGCACGGAGGTCTGCCAAGTGTTTGGCAGGAAGAAAAGAAAAGTTGTCCAAAACAGCTTCCAATCGAATGTTCATGTGATTGGAAAAGTCAGGAGAGTGCAACGGTACTGTTTTCTATCAGTTGGCAAGCTGCGCACACAATCCCAGTGTTGTACAGCTTCCTTCTTCACCTTCCCGAAGCTGCCGTTCCCTACGGCTCCCAAGGCCGAAGAAGCGGCTTCTTCGCGCAAAGACGATTGTGCCGCTCACAGTGCTCTCCTTAGCGCGGCTTCTGCCGAAAGACGCCCGGGAGCGGCTCTTAGCTCCGGAGAGCATCGTACCTTCGTTTTTAGCGTCTCTTCTCATCTACATCTCAGCAAAACGCTTTTCCGCTATGTCTGGCTAGGAAAAACTGTGCCAGCACAGAAAACATCTCCCATCGTGTTCTAGACGTTGCACGGAGGTCTGTCACGTGTTTGGCAGGAAGAAAAGAAAAGTTGTCCAAAACAGCTTCCAATCGAATGTTCGTGTGATTGGAAAAGTCAGGAGAGTGCAACGGGACTGTTTTCTATCAGTTGGCAAGCTGCGCACACAATCCCAGTGTTGTACAGCTTCCTTCTTCACCTTCCCGAAGCAGCCGCTCTCTCTGGCTCCCGGAGCCGAAGAAGCGGCTTCTTCGCGCAAAGACGATTGTGCCGCTCACAGTGCTCTCCTTAGCGTGGCTTCTGCCGAAAGACGCCCGGGAGTGGCTCTTAGCTCCGGAGAGCATCGTACTTTCGTCTATGGCGTCTCTTCTCATCTACATCTTAGCAAAACGCTTTTCCACTATGTCTGGCTAGGAAAAACTGTGCCAGCACAGAAAATATCTCCCATCGTGTTCTAGACGTTGCACGGAGGTCTGCCAAGTTTTTGGCAGGAAGAAAAGAAAAGTTGTCCAAAACAGCTTCCAATCGAATGTTCATGTGATTGGAAAAGTCAGGAGAGTGCAACGGCACTGTTTTCTATCAGTTGGCAAGCTGCGCACACAATCCCAGTGTTGTACAGCTTGCTTCTTCACCTTCCCGAAGCTGCCGCTCTCTCCGGCTCCCGGAGCCGAAGAAGCGACTTCTTCGCGCAAAGACGATTGTGCCGCTCGCAATGCTCTCCTTAGCGCGGCATCTGCCGAAAGACACCCGGGAGCGGCTTTTAGCTCCGGAGAGCATCGTACCTTCGTCTTTAGCGTCTCTTCTCATCTACATCTTAGCAAAACGCTTTTCCACTATGTCTGGCTAGGAAAAACTGTGCCAGCACAGAAAACATCTCCCATCGTGTTCTAGACGTTGCACGGAGGTCTGCCAAGTGTTTGGCAGGAAGAAAAGAAAAGTTGTCCAAAACAGCTTCCAATCGAATGTTCATGTGATTGGAAAAGTCAGGAGAGTGAAAAGGTACTGTTTTCTATCAGTTGGCAAGCTGCGCACACAATCCCTGTGTTGTACAGCTTCCTTCTTCACCTTCCCGAAGCAGCCGCTCTCTCCGGCTCCCGGAGCCGAAGAAGTGGCTTCTTCGCGCAAAGACGATTGTGCCGCTCACAGTGCTCTCCTTAGCGCGGCTTCTGCCCAAAGACGCCCGGGAGCGGCTCTTAGCCCCAGAGAGCATCCTACCTTCGTCTTTGGCGTCTCTTCTCATCTACATCTTATCAAAATGCTTTTCCACTATGTCTGGCTAGGAAAAACTGTGCCAGCACAGAAAACATCTCCCATCGTGTTATAGACGTTGCACGGAGGTCTGCCAAGTGTTTGGCAGGAAGAAAAGAAAAGTTGTCCAAAACAGCTTCCAATAGAATGTTCATGTGATTGGAAAAGTCAGGAGAGTGCAAAGGTACTGTTTTCTTTCAGTCGGCAAGCTGCGCACACAATCCCAATGTTGTACAGCTTGCTTCTTCACCTTCCCGAAGATGCCGCTCTCTCCGGCTCCCAGAGCCGAAGAAGCGGCTTCTTCGCGCAAAGACGATTGTGCCGCTCACAGTGCTCTCCATAGCGCGGCTTCTGCCGAAAGACGCCCGGGAGCGGCTCTTAGCTCCGGAGAGCATCGTACCTTCGTCTTTGGCGTCTCTTCTCATCTACATCTTAGCAAAACGCTTTTCCACTATGTCTGGCTAGGAAAAACTGTGCCAGCACAGAAAATATCTCCCATCCTGTTCTAGACGTTGCACGGAGGTCTGCCAAGTTTTTGGCAGGAAGAAAAGAAAAGTTGTCCAAAACAGCTTCCAATAGAATGTTCATGTGATTGGAAAAGTCAGGAGAGTGCAACGGTACTGTTTTCTATCAGTTGGCAAGCTGTGCACACAATCCCAGTGTTGTACAGCTTGCTTCTTCACCTTCCCGAAGCTGCCGCTCTCTCCGGCTCCCGGAGCCGAAGAAGCGGCTTCTTCGAGCAAAGACGATTGTGCCGCTCACAGTGCTCTCCTTAGCGCGGCTTCTGCCGAAAGACGCCCGCGAATGGCTCGTAGCTCCAGAGAGCATCATACCTTCGTCTTTAGCGTCTCTTCTCATCTACATCTCAGCAAAAAGCTTTTCCACTATGTCTGGCTAGGAAAAACTGTGACAGCACAGAAAACATCTCCCATCGTGTTCTAGACGTTGCACGGAGGTCTGCCAAGTGTTTGGCAGGAAGAAAAGAAAAGTTGTCCAAAACAGCTTCCAATCGAATGTTCACGTGATTGGAAAAGTCAGGAGAGTGCAAAGGTGCTGTTTTCTATCAGTTGGCAAGCTGCGCACACAATCCCAGTGTTGTACAGCTTGCTTTTTCACCTTCCCGAAGCTGCCGCTCTCGCCGGCTCCCGGAGCCGAAGAAGCGGCTTCTTCGCGCAAAGACGATTGTGCCGCTCACAGTGCTCTCCTTAGCGCGGCTTCTGCCGAAAGACGCCCGGGAGCGGCTCTTAGCTCCGGAGAGCATCGTACCTTCGTCTTCGGCGTCTCTTCTCATCTACATCTCAGCAAAAAGCTTTTCCACTATGTCTGGCTAGGAAAAACTGTGCCAGCACAGAAAACATCTCCCATCGTGTTCTAGACGTTGCACGGAAGTCTGCCAAGTGTTTGGCAGGAAGAAAAGAAAAGTTGTCCGAAACAGCTTCCAATCGAATGTTCATGTGATTGGAAAAGTCAGGAGAGTGCAAAGGTACTCTTTTCTATCAGTTGGCAAGCTGCGCACACAATCCCAGTGTTGTACAGCTTCCTTCTTCACCGTCCCGAAGCTGCCGCTCTCTCCGGCTCCCGGAGCCGAAGAAGCGGCTTCTTCGCGCAAAGACGATTGTGCCGCTCACAGTGCTCTCCTTAGCGCGGCTTCTGCCGAAAGACGCCCGGGAGCGGCTCTTAGCTCCGGAGAGCATCGTACCTTCGTCTTTAGCGTCTCTTCTCATCTACATCTCAGCAAAAAGCTTTTCCACTATGTCTGGCTAGGAAAAACTGTGACAGCACAGAAAACATCTCCCATCGTGTTCTAGACGTTGCACGGAGGTCTGCCAAGTGTTTGGCAGGAAGAAAAGAAAAGTTGTCCAAAACAGCTTCCAATCGAATGTTCATGTGATTGGAAAAGTCAGGAGAGTGCAAAGGTACTGTTTTCTATCAGTTGGCAAGCTGCGCACACAATCCCAGTGTTGTAGAGCTTGCTTCTTCACCTTCCCGAAGTTGCCGCTCTCTCCGGCTCCCGGAGCCGAAGAAGCGGCTTCTTCACGCAAAGACGATTGTGCCGCTCACAGTGCTCTCCTTAGCGCGGCTTCTGCCGAAAGATGCCCGGGAGCGGCTCTTAGCTCCGGAGAGCATCGTACCTTCGTCTTTAGCGTCTCTTCTCATTTACATCTCAGCAAAACGCTTTTCCACTATGTCTGGCTAGGAAAAACTGTGCCAGCACAGAAAACATCTCCCATCGTGTTCTAGACGTTGCACGGATGTCTGCCAAGTGTTTGGCAGGAAGAAAAGAAAAGTTGTCCAAAACAGCTTCCAATCAAATGTTCATGTGATTGGAAAAGTCAGGAGAGTGCAAAGGAACTCTTTTCTATCAGTTGGCAAGCTGCGCACATAATCCCAGTGTTTAACAGCTTCCTTCTTCACCTTCCCGAAGCAGCCGCTCTCTCCGGCTCCCGGAGCCGAAGAAGCGGCTTCTTCGCGCAAAGACGATTGTGCCGCTCACAGTGCTCTCCTTAGCGCGGCTTCTGCCGAAAGACGCCCGGGAGCGGCTCTTAGCTCCGGAGAGCATCGTACCTTCGTCTTTAGCGTCTCTTCTCATCTACATCTCAGCAAAACGCTTTTCCACTATGTCTGGCTAGGAAAAACTGTGCCAGCACAGAAAACATCTCCCAACGTGTTCTAGACGTTGCACGGAAGTCTGCCAAGTGTTTGGCAGGAAGAAAAGAAAAGTTGTCCAAAACAGCTTCCAATCGAATGTTCATGTGATTGGAAAAGTCAGGAGAGTGCAACGGTACTGTTTTCTATCAGTTGGCAAGCTGCGCACACAATCCCAGTGTTGTACAGCTTCCTTCTTCACCTTCCCGAAGCTGCCGCTCTCTCCGGCTCCCGGAGCCGAAGAAGCGGCTTCTTCACGCAAAGACGATTGTGCCGCTCACAGTGCTCTCCTTAGCGCGGCTTCTGCCGAAAGACGCCCGCGAGCGGCTCTTAGCTCCGGAGAGCATCGTACCTTCGTCTTTAGCATCTCTTCTCATCTACATCTCAGCAAAAAGCTTTTCCACTATGTCTGGCTAGGAAAAACTGTGACAGCACAGAAAACATCTCCCATCGTGTTCTAGACGTTGCACGGAGGTCTGCCAAGTGTTTGGCAGGAAGAAAAGAAAAGTTGTCCAAAACAACTTCCAATCGAATGTTCATGTGATTGGAAAAGTCAGGAGAGTGCAAAGGTACTGTTTTCTATCAGTTGGCAAGCTGCGCACACAATCCCAGTGTTGTAGAGCTTGCTTCTTCACCTTCCCGAAGTTGCCGCTCTCTCCGGCTCCCGGAGCCGAAGAAGCGGCTTCTTCACGCAAAGACGATTGTGCCGCTCACAGTGCTCTCCTTAGCGCGGCTTCTGCCGAAAGACGCCCGGGAGCGGCTCTTTGCTCCGGAGAGCATCGTACCTTCGTCTTTAGCGTCTCTTTTCATCTACATCTTAGCAAAACGCTTTTCTGCTATGTCTGGCTAGGAAAAATTGTGCCAGCCCAGAAAATATCTCCCATCGTGTTCTAGACGTTGCACGGAAGTCTGCCAAGTGTTTGGCAGGAAGAAAAGAAAAGTTGTCCAAAACAGCTTCCAATCAAATGTTCATGTGATTGGAAAAGTCAGGAGAGTGCAAAGGTACTGTTTTCTATCAGTTGGCAAGCTGCGCACACAATCCCAGTGTTGTACAGCTTGCTTCTTCACCTTCCCGAAGCTGCCGCTCTCTCCGGCTCCCGGAGCTGAAGAAGCGGCTTCTTCGCGCAAAGACGATTGTGCCGCTCACAGTGCTCTCCTTAGCGCGGCTTCTGCTGAAAGACGCCCGGGAGCGGCTCTTAGCTCCGGAGAGCATCGTACCTTCGTCTTTGGCGTCTCTACTCATCTACATCTTAGCAAAACGCTTTTCCAGTATGTCTGGCTAGGAAAAACTGTGACAGCACAGAAAACATCTCCCATCGTGTTCTAGACGTTGCACGGAGGTCTGCCAAGTGTTTGGCAGGAAGAAAAGAAAAGTTGTCCAAAACAGCTTCCAATCGAATGTTCATGTGATTGGAAAAGTCAGGAGAGTGCAAAGGTACTATTTTCTATCAGTTGGCAAGCTGCGCACACAATCCCAGTGTTGTAGAGCTTGCTTCTTCACCTTCCCGAAGTTGCCGCTCTCTCCGGCTCCCGGAGCCGAAGAAGCGGCTTCTTCACGCAAAGACGATTGTGCCGCTCACAGTGCTCTCCTTAGCGCGGCTTCTGCCGAAAGACGCCCGGGAGCGGCTCTTAGCTCCGGAGAGCATCGTACCTTCGTCTTTAGCGTCTCTTCTCATTTACATCTCAGCAAAACGCTTTTCCACTATGTCTGGCTAGGAAAAACTGTGCCAGCACAGAAAACATCTCCCATCGTGTTCTAGACGTTGCACGGAAGTCTGCCAAGTGTTTGGCAGGAAGAAAAGAAAAGTTGTCCAAAACAGCTTCCAATCAAATGTTCATGTGATTGGAAAAGTCAGGAGAGTGCAAAGGTACTGTTTTCTATCAGTTGGCAAGCTGCGCACACAATCCTAGTGTTGTACAGCTTCCTTCTTCACCTTCCCGAAGCAGCCGCTCTCTCCGGCTCCCGGAGCCGAAGAAGCGGCTTCTTCGCGCAAAGACGATTGTGCCGCTCACAGTGCTCTCCTTAGCGCGGCTTCTGCTGAAAGACGCCTGGGAGCGGCTCTTAGCTCCGGAGAGCATCGTACCTTCGTCTTTGGCGTCTCTTCTCATCTACATCTCAGCAAAACGCTTTTCCACTATGTCTGGCTAGGAAAAACTGTGCCAGCACAGAAAACATCTCCCATCGTGTTCTAGACGTTGCACGGATGTCTGCCAAGTGTTTGGCAGGAAGAAAAGAAAAGTTGTCCAAAACAGCTTCCAATCAAATGTTCATGTGATTGGAAAAGTCAGGAGAGTGCAAAGGAACTCTTTTCTATCAGTTGGCAAGCTGCGCACATAATCCCAGTGTTTAACAGCTTCCTTCTTCACCTTCCCGAAGCAGCCGCTCTCTCCGGCTCCCGGAGCCGAAGAAGCGGCTTCTTCGCGCAAAGACGATTGTGCCGCTCACAGTGCTCTCCTTAGCGCGGCTTCTGCCGAAAGACGCCCGGGAGCGGCTCTTAGCTCCGGAGAGCATCGTACCTTCGTCTTTAGCGTCTCTTCTCATCTACATCTCAGCAAAACGCTTTTCCACTATGTCTGGCTAGGAAAAACTGTGCCAGCACAGAAAACATCTCCCAACGTGTTCTAGACGTTGCACGGAAGTCTGCCAAGTGTTTGGCAGGAAGAAAAGAAAAGTTGTCCAAAACAGCTTCCAATCGAATGTTCATGTGATTGGAAAAGTCAGGAGAGTGCAACGGTACTGTTTTCTATCAGTTGGCAAGCTGCGCACACAATCCCAGTGTTGTACAGCTTCCTTCTTCACCTTCCCGAAGCTGCCGCTCTCTCCGGCTCCCGGAGCCGAAGAAGCGGCTTCTTCACGCAAAGACGATTGTGCCGCTCACAGTGCTCTCCTTAGCGCGGCTTCTGCCGAAAGACGCCCGGGAGCGGCTCTTAGCTCCGGAGAGCATCGTACCTTCGTCTTTAGCGTCTCTTTTCATCTACATCTTAGCAAAACGCTTTTCTGCTATGTCTGGCTAGGAAAAATTGTGCCAGCCCAGAAAATATCTCCCATCGTGTTCTAGACGTTGCACGGAAGTCTGCCAAGTGTTTGGCAGGAAGAAAAGAAAAGTTGTCCAAAACAGCTTCCAATCAAATGTTCATGTGATTGGAAAAGTCAGGAGAGTGCAAAGGTACTGTTTTCTATCAGTTGGCAAGCTGCGCACACAATCCCAGTGTTGTACAGCTTGCTTCTTCACCTTCCCGAAGCTGCCGCTCTCTCCGGCTCCCGGAGCTGAAGAAGCGGCTTCTTCGCGCAAAGACGATTGTGCCGCTCACAGTGCTCTCCTTAGCGCGGCTTCTGCTGAAAGACGCCCGGGAGCGGCTCTTAGCTCCGGAGAGCATCGTACCTTCGTCTTTGGCGTCTCTACTCATCTACATCTTAGCAAAACGCTTTTCCAGTATGTCTGGCTAGGAAAAACTGTGCCGGCACAGAAAATATCTCCCATCGTGTTCTAGACGTTGCACGGAGCTCTGCCAAGTGTTTGGCAGGAAGAAAAGAAAAGTTGTCCAAAACAGCTTCCAATAGAATGTTCATGTGATAGGAAAAGTCAGGAGAGTGCAACGGTACTGTTTTCTATCAGTTGGCAAGCTGCGCACACAATCCCAGTGTTTTAGAGCTTGCTACTTCACCTTCCCGAAGCTGCCGCTCTCTCCGGCTCCCGGAGCCGAAGAAGCGGCTTCTTCGCGCAAAGACGATTGTGCCGCTCACAGTGCTCTCCTTAGCGCGGCTTCTGCCGAAAGACGCCCGTGAGCGGCTCTTAGCTCCGGAGAGCATCGTACCTTCGTCTTTAGCGTCTCTTCTCATTTACATCTCAGCAAAACGCTTTTCCACTATGTCTGGCTAGGAAAAACTGTGCCAGCACAGAAAACATCTCCCATCGTGTTCTAGACGTTGCACGGAAGTCTGCCAAGTGTTTGGCAGGAAGAAAAGAAAAGTTGTCCAAAACAGCTTCCAATCAAATGTTCATGTGATTGGAAAAGTCAGGAGAGTGCAACGGTACTGTTTTCTATCAGTTGGCAAGCTGCGCACACAATCCCAGTGTTGTACAGCTTGCTTCTTCACCTTCCCGAAGCTGCCGCTCTCTCCGGCTCCCAGAGCCGAAGAAGCGGCTCCCTCGCGCAAAGACGATTGTGCCGCTCACAGTGCTCTCCTTAGCGCGGCTTCTGCCGAAAGACGCCCGCGAGCGGCTCTTAGCTCCGGAGAGCATCGTACCTTCGTCTTTAGCGTCTCTTCTCATTTACATCTCAGCAAAATGCTTTTCCACTATGTCTGGCTAGGAAAAACTGTGACAGCACAGAAAACATCTCCCATCGTGTTCTAGACGTTGCACGGAAGTCTGCCAAGCGTTTGGCAGGAAGAAAAGACAAGTTGTCCAAAACGGCTTCCAATCAAATGTTCATGTGATTGGAAAAGTCAGGAGAGTGCAACGGTACTGTTTTCTATCAGTTGGCAAGCTGCGCACACAATCCCAGTGTTGTACAGCTTCCTTCTTCACCTTCCCGAAGCTGCCGCTCTCTCCGGCTCCCGGAGCCGAAGAAGCGGCTTCTTCGCGCAAAGACGATAGTGCCGCTCACAGTGCTCTCCTTAGCGCGGCTTCTGCCGAAAGACGCCCGGGAGCGGCTCTTAGCTCCGTAGGGCATCGTACCTTCGTCGTTAGCGTCTCTTCTCATCTACATCTTAGCAAAACGCTTTTCCACTATGTCTGGCTAGGAAAAACTGTGCCAGCCCAGAAAATATCTCCCATCGTGTTCTAGACGTTGCACGGAAATCTGCCAAGTGTTTGGCAGGAAGAAAAGAAAAGTTGTCCAAAACAGCTTCCAATCAAATGTTCATGTGATTGGAAAAGTCAGGAGAGTGCAAAGGTACTGTTTGCTATCAGTTGGCAAGCTGCGCACACAATCCCAGAGTTTTAGAGCTTGCTTCTTCACCTTCCCGAAGCTGCCGCTCTCTCCGGCTCCCGGAGCCGAAGAAGCGGCTTCTTCGCGCAAAGACGATTGTGCCGCTCACAGTGCTCTCCTTAGCGCGGCTTCTGCCGAAAGACGCCCGGGAGCGGCTCTTAGCTCCGGAGAGCATCGTACCTTCGTCTTTAGCGTCTCTTCTCATCTACATCTCAGCAAAAAGCTTTTCCACTATGTCTGGCTAGGAAAAACTGTGACAGCACAGAAAACATCTCCCATCGTGTTCTAGACGTTGCACGGAGGTCTGCCAAGTGTTTGGCAGGAAGAAAAGTAAAGTTGTCCAAAACAGCTTCCAATCGAATGTTCATGTGATTGGAAAAGTCAGGAGAGTGCAAAGGTACTGTTTTCTATCAGTTGGCAAGCTGCGCACACAATCCCAGTGTTGTAGAGCTTGCTTCTTCACCTTCCCGAAGTTGCCGCTCTCTCCGGCTCCCGGAGCCGAAGAAGCGGCTTCTTCACGCAAAGACGATTGTGCCGCTCACAGTGCTCTCCTTAGCGCGGCTTCTGCCGAAAGACGCCCGGGAGCGGCTCTTAGCTCCGGAGAGCATCGTACCTTCGTCTTTAGCGTCTCTTCTCATTTACATCTCAGCAAAACGCTTTTCCACTATGTCTGGCTAGGAAAAACTGTGCCAGCACAGAAAACATCTCCCATCGTGTTCTAGACGTTGCACGGAAGTCTGCCAAGTGTTTGGCAGGAAGAAAAGAAAAGTTGTCCAAAACAGCTTCCAATCGAATGTTCATGTGATTGGAAAAGTCAGGAGAGTGCAAAGGTACTGTTTTCTATCAGTTGGCAAGGTGCGCACACAATCCCAGTGTTGTACAGCTTCCTTCTTCACCTTCCCGAAGCAGCCGCTCTCTCCGGCTCCCGGAGCCGAAGAAGCGGCTTCTTCGCGCAAAGACGATTGTGCCGCTCACAGTGCTCTCCTTAGCGCGGCTTCTGCTGAAAGACGCCCGGGAGCGGCTCTTAGCTCCGGAGAGCATCGTACCTTCGTCTTTGGCGTCTCTTCTCATCTACATCTCAGCAAAACGCTTTTCCACTATGTCTGGCTAGGAAAAACTGTGCCAGCACAGAAAACATCTCCCATCGTGTTCTAGACGTTGCACGGATGTCTGCCAAGTGTTTGGCAGGAAGAAAAGAAAAGTTGTCCAAAACAGCTTCCAATCAAATGTTCATGTGATTGGAAAAGTCAGGAGAGTGCAAAGGAACTCTTTTCTATCAGTTGGCAAGCTGCGCACATAATCCCAGTGTTTAACAGCTTCCTTCTTCACCTTCCCGAAGCAGCCGCTCTCTCCGACTCCCGGAGCCGAAGAAGCGGCTTCTTCGCGCAAAGACGATTGTGCCGCTCACAGTGCTCTCCTTAGCGCGGCTTCTGCCGAAAGACGCCCGGGAGCGGCTCTTAGCTCCGGAGAGCATCGTACCTTCGTCTTTAGCGTCTCTTCTCATCTACATCTCAGCAAAACGCTTTTCCACTATGTCTGGCTAGGAAAAACTGTGCCAGCACAGAAAACATCTCCCAACGTGTTCTAGACGTTGCACGGAAGTCTGCCAAGTGTTTGGCAGGAAGAAAAGAAAAGTTGTCCAAAACAGCTTCCAATCGAATGTTCATGTGATTGGAAAAGTCAGGAGAGTGCAACGGTACTGTTTTCTATCAGTTGGCAAGCTGCGCACACAATCCCAGTGTTGTACAGCTTCCTTCTTCACCTTCCCGAAGCTGCCGCTCTCTCCGGCTCCCGGAGCCGAAGAAGCGGCTTCTTCACGCAAAGACGATTGTGCCGCTCACAGTGCTCTCCTTAGCGCGGCTTCTGCCGAAAGACGCCCGCGAGCGGCTCTTAGCTCCGGAGAGCATCGTACCTTCGTCTTTAGCATCTCTTCTCATCTACATCTCAGCAAAAAGCTTTTCCACTATGTCTGGCTAGGAAAAACTGTGACAGCACAGAAAACATCTCCCATCGTGTTCTAGACGTTGCACGGAGGTCTGCCAAGTGTTTGGCAGGAAGAAAAGAAAAGTTGTCCAAAACAACTTCCAATCGAATGTTCATGTGATTGGAAAAGTCAGGAGAGTGCAAAGGTACTGTTTTCTATCAGTTGGCAAGCTGCGCACACAATCCCAGTGTTGTAGAGCTAGCTTCTTCACCTTCCCGAAGTTGCCGCTCTCTCCGGCTCCCGGAGCCGAAGAAGCGGCTTCTTCACGCAAAGACGATTGTGCCGCTCACAGTGCTCTCCTTAGCGCGGCTTCTGCCGAAAGACGCCCGGGAGCGGCTCTTAGCTCCGGAGAGCATCGTACCTTCGTCTTTAGCGTCTCTTTTCATCTACATCTTAGCAAAACGCTTTTCTGCTATGTCTGGCTAGGAAAAATTGTGCCAGCCCAGAAAATATCTCCCATCGTGTTCTAGACGTTGCACGGAAGTCTGCCAAGTGTTTGGCAGGAAGAAAAGAAAAGTTGTCCAAAACAGCTTCCAATCAAATGTTCATGTGATTGGAAAAGTTAGGAGAGTGCAAAGGTACTGTTTTCTATCAGTTGGCAAGCTGCGCACACAATCCCAGTGTTGTACAGCTTGCTTCTTCACCTTCCCGAAGCTGCCGCTCTCTCCGGCTCCCGGAGCTGAAGAAGCGGCTTCTTCGCGCAAAGACGATTGTGCCGCTCACAGTGCTCTCCTTAGCGCGGCTTCTGCTGAAAGACGCCCGGGAGCGGCTCTTAGCTCCGGAGAGCATCGTACCTTCGTCTTTGGCGTCTCTACTCATCTACATCTTAGCAAAACGCTTTTCCAGTATGTCTGGCTAGGAAAAACTGTGCCGGCACAGAAAATATCTCCCATCGTGTTCTAGACGTTGCACGGAGCTCTGCCAAGTGTTTGGCAGGAAGAAAAGAAAAGTTGTCCAAAACAGCTTCCAATAGAATGTTCATGTGATTGGAAAAGTCAGGAGAGTGCAACGGTACTGTTTTCTATCAGTTGGCAAGCTGCGCACACAATCCCAGTGTTGTACAGCTTTCTTCTTCACCTTCCCGAAGCTGCCGCTCTCTCCGGCTCCCGGAGCCGAAGAAGCGGCTTCTTCGCGCAAAGACGATTGTGCCGCTCACAGTGCTCTCCTTAGCGCGGCTTCTGCCGAAAGACGCCCGTGAGCGGCTCTTAGCTCCGGAGAGCATCGTACCTTCGTCTTTAGCGTCTCTTCTCATTTACATCTCAGCAAAACGCTTTTCCACTATGTCTGGCTAGGAAAAACTGTGCCAGCACAGAAAACATCTCCCATCGTGTTCTAGACGTTGCACGGAAGTCTGCCAAGTGTTTGGCAGGAAGAAAAGAAAAGTTGTCCAAAACAGCTTCCAATCAAATGTTCATGTGATTGGAAAAGTCAGGAGAGTGCAACGGTACTGTTTTCTATCAGTTGGCAAGCTGCGCACACAATCCCAGTGTTGTACAGCTTGCTTCTTCACCTTCCCGAAGCTGCCGCTCTCTCCGGCTCCCAGAGCCGAAGAAGCGGCTCCCTCGCGCAAAGACGATTGTGCCGCTCACAGTGCTCTCCTTAGCGCGGCTTCTGCCGAAAGACGCCCGCAAGCGGCTCTTAGCTCCGGAGAGCATCGTACCTTCGTCTTTAGCGTCTCTTCTCATTTACATCTCAGCAAAAAGCTTTTCCACTATGTCTGGCTAGGAAAAACTGTGACAGCACAGAAAACATCTCCCATCGTGTTCTAGACGTTGCACGGAAGTCTGCCAAGCGTTTGGCAGGAAGAAAAGAAAAGTTGTCCAAAACGGCTTCCAATCAAATGTTCATGTGATTGGAAAAGTCAGGAGAGTGCAACGGTACTGTTTTCTATCAGTTGGCAAGCTGCGCACACAATCCCAGTGTTGTACAGCTTCCTTCTTCACCTTCCCGAAGCTGCCGCTCTCTCCGGCTCCCGGAGCCGAAGAAGCGGCTTCTTCGCGCAAAGACGATAGTGCCGCTCACAGTGCTCTCCTTAGCGCGGCTTCTGCCGAAAGACGCCCGGGAGCGGCTCTTAGCTCCGGAGAGCATCATACCTTCGTCTTTAGCGTCTCTTCTCATTTACATCTCAGCAAAACGCTTTTCCACTATGTCTGGCTAGGAAAAACTGTGACAGCACAGAAAACATCTCCCATCGTGTTCTAGACGTTGCACGGAAGTCTGCCATGTGTTTGGCAGGAAGAAAAGAAAAGTTGTCCAAAACAGCTTCCAATCAAATGTTCATGTGATTGGAAAAGTCAGGAGAGTGCAACGGTACTGTTTTTTATCAGTTGGCAAGCTGCGCACACAATCCCATTGTTGTACAGCTTGCTTCTTCACCTTCCCGAAGCTGCCGCTCTCTCCGGCTCCCGGAGCCGAAGAAGCGGCTTCTTCGCGAAAAGACGATTTTGCCGCTCACAGGGCTCTCCTTAGCGCGGCTTCTGCCGAAAGACGCCCGCGAGCGGCTCTTAGCTCCGGAGAGCATCGTACCTTCGTCTTTGGCGTCTCTTCTCATCTACATCTCAGCAAAAAGCTTTTCCACTATGTCTGGCTAGGAAAAACTGTGACAGCACAGAAAACATCTCCCATCGTGTTCTAGACGTTGCACGGAGGTCTGCCAAGTGTTTGGCAGGAAGAAAAGAAAAGTTGTCCAAAACAGCTTCCAATCGAATGTTCATGTGATTGGAAAAGTCAGGAGAGTGCAAAGGTACTGTTTTCTATCAGTTGGCAAGCTGCGCACACAATCCCAGTGTTGTACAGCTTGCTTCTTCACCTTCCCGAAGCTGCCGCTCTCTCCGGCTCCCGGAGCCGAAGAAGCGGCTTCTTCGCGCAAAGACGATTGTGCCGCTCACAGTGCTCTCCTTAGCGCGGCTTCTGCCGAAAGACGCCCGTGAGCGGCTCTTAGCTCCGGAGAGCATCGTACCTTCGTCTTTAGCGTCTCTTCTCATCTACATCTTAGCAAAACGCTTTTCCACTATGTCTGGCTAGGAAAAACTGTGCCAGCCCAGAAAATATCTCCCATCGTGTTCTAGACGTTGCACGGAAGTCTGCCAAGTGTTTGGCAGGAAGAAAAGAAAAGTTGCCCAAAACAGCTTCCAATCGAATGTTCATGTGATTGGAAAAAGTCAGGAGAGTGCAAAGGAACTGTTTTGCATCAGTTGGCAAGCTGTGCACACAATCCCAGTGTTTTAGAGCTTGCTTCTTCACCTTCCCGAAGCTGCCGCTCTCTCCGGCTCCCGGAGCCGAAGAAGCGGCTTCTTCGCGCAAAGACGATTGTGCCGCTCACAGTGCTCTCCTTAGCGCGGCTTCTGCCGAAAGATGCCCGGGAGCGGCTCTTAGCTCCGGAGAGCATCGTACCTTCGTCTTTAGCGTCTCTTCTCATTTACATCTCTGAAAAACGCTTTTCCAATATGTCTGGCTAGGAAAAACTGTGCCAGCACAGAAAACATCTCCCATCGTGTTCTAGACGTTGCACGGAAGTCTGCCAAGTGTTTGGCAGGAAGAAAAGAAAGGTTGTCCAAAACAGCTTCCAATCAAATGTTCATGTGATTGGAAAAGTCAGGAGAGTGCAAAGGTACTGTTTTCTATCATTTGGCAAGCTGCGCACACAATCCCAGTGTTGTACAGCTCCCTTCTCCACCTTCCCGAAGCTGCCGCTCTCTCCGGCTCCCGGAGCCGAAGAAGCGGCTTCTTCGCGCAAAGACAATTGTGCCGCTCACAGTGCTCTCCTTAGCGCGGCTTCTGCCGAAAGACGCCCGCGAGCGGCTCTTAGCTCCGGAGAGCATCGTACCTTCGTCTTTGGCGTCTCTTCTCATCTACATCTCAGCAAAAAGCTTTTCCACTATGTCTGGCTAGGAAAAACTGTGACAGCACAGAAAACATCTCCCATCGTGTTCTAGACATTGCACGGAAGTCTGCCAAGTGTTTGGCAGGAAGAAAAGAAAAGTTGTCCAAAACAGCTTCCAATCGAATGTTCATGTGATTGGAAAAGTCAGGAGAGTGCAAAGGTACTGTTTTCTATCAGTTGGCAAGCTGCGCACACAATCCCAGAGTTTTAGAGCTTGCTTCTTCACCTTCCCGAAGCTGCCGCTCTCTCCGGCTCCCGGAGCCGAAGAAGCGGCTTCTTCGCGCAAAGACGATTGTGCCGCTCACAGTGCTCTCCTTAGCGCGGCTTCTGCCGAAAGACGCCCGGGAGCGGCTCTTAGCTCCGTAGGGCATCGTACCTTCGTCTTTAGCGTCTCTTCTCATCTACATCTTAGCAAAATGCTTTTCCACTATGTCTGGCTAGGAAAAACTGTGCCAGCCCAGAAAATATCTCCCATCGTGTTCTAGACGTTGCACGGAAGTCTGCCAAGTGTTTGGCAGGAAGAAAAGAAAAGTTGTCCAAAACAGCTTCCAATCAAATGTTCATGTGATTGGAAAAGTCAGGAGAGTGCAAAGGTACTGTTTTCTATCAGTTGGCAAGCTGCGCACACAATCCCAGTGTTGTACAGCTTGCTTCTTCACCTTCCCGAAGCTGCCACTCTCTCCGGCTCCCTGAGCCGAAGAAGCGGCTTCTTCGCGAAAAGACGATTGTGCCGCTCACAGTGCTCTCCTTAGCGCGGCTTCTGCCGAAAGACGCCCGCGAGCGGCTCTTAGCTCCGGAGAGCATCGTACCTTCGTCTTTGGCGTCTCTTCTCATCTACATCTCAGCAAAAAGCTTTTCCACTATGTCTGGCTAGGAAAAACTGTGACAGCACAGAAAACATCTCCCATCGTGTTCTAGACGTTGCACGGAGGTCTGCCAAGTGTTTGGCTGGAAGAAAAGAAAAGTTGTCCAAAACAGCTTCCAATCGAATGTTCATGTGATTGGAAAAGTCAGGAGAGTGCAAAGGTACTGTTTTCTATCAGTTGGCAAGCTGCGCACACAATCCCAGTGTTGTACAGCTTGCTTCTTCACCTTCCCGAAGCTGCCGCTCTCTCCGGCTCCCGGAGCCGAAGAAGTGGCTTCTTCGCGCAAAGACGATTGTGCCGCTCACAGTGCTCTCCTTAGCGCGGCTTCTGCCGAAAGACGTCCGGGAGCGGCTCTTAGCTCCGGAGAGCATCGTACCTTCGTCTTTAGCATCTCTTCTCATTTACATCTCAGCAAAACGCTTTTCCACTATGTCTGGCTAGGAAAAACTGTGACAGCACAGAAAACATCTCCCATCGTTTTCTAGACGTTGCACGGAAGTCTGCCAAGTGTTTGGCAGGAAGAAAAGAAAAGTTGCCCAAAACAGCTTCCAATCGAATGTTCATGTGATTGGAAAAAGTCAGGAGAGTGCAAAGGAACTGTTTTGCATCAGTTGGCAAGCTGTGCACACAATCCCAGTGTTTTAGAGCTTGCTTCTTCACCTTCCCGAAGCTGCCGCTCTCTCCGGCTCCCGGAGCCGAAGAAGCGGCTTCTTCGCGCAAAGACGATTGTGCCGCTCACTGTGCTCTCCTTAGCGCGGCTTCTGCCGAAAGACGCCCGCGAGCGGCTCTTAGCTCCGTAGGGCATCGTACCTTCGTCTTTAGCGTCTCTTTTCATCTACATCTTAGCAAAACGCTTTTCTGCTATGTCTGGCTAGGAAAAATTGTGCCAGCCCAGAAAATATCTCCCATCGTGTTCTAGACGTTGCACGGAAGTCTGCCAAGTGTTTGGCAGGAAGAAAAGAAAAGTTGTCCAAAACAGCTTCCAATCAAATGTTCATGTGATTGGAAAAGTCAGGAGAGTGCAACGGTACTGTTTTCTATCAGTTGGCAAGCTGCGCACACAATCCCAGTGTTGTAGAGCTTGCTTCTTCACCTTCCCGAAGTTGCCGCTCTCTCCGGCTCCCGGAGCCGAAGAAGCGGCTTCTTCACGCAAAGACGATTGTGCCGCTCACAGTGCTCTCCTTAGCGCGGCTTCTGCCGAAAGACGCCCGGGAGCGGCTCTTAGCTCCGGAGAGCATCGTACCTTCGTCTTTAGCGTCTCTTTTCATCTACATCTTAGCAAAACGCTTTTCCACTATGTCTGGCTAGGAAAAATTGTGCCAGCCCAGAAAATATCTCCCATCGTGTTCTAGACGTTGCACGGAAGTCTGCCAAGTGTTTGGCAGGAAGAAAAGAAAAGTTGTCCAAAACAGCTTCCAATCAAATGTTCATGTGATTGGAAAAGTCAGGAGAGTGCAAAGGTACTGTTTTCTATCAGTTGGCAAGCTGCGCACACAATCCCAGTGTTGTACAGCTTGCTTCTTCACCTTCCCGAAGCTGCCGCTCTCTCCGGCTCCCGGAGCCGAAGAAGCGGCTTCTTCGCGCAAAGACGATTGTGCCGCTCACAGTGCTCTCCTTAGCGCGGCTTCTGCTGAAAGACGCCCGGGAGCGGCTCTTAGCTCCGGAGAGCATCGTACCTTCGTCTTTGGCGTCTCTACTCATCTACATCTTAGCAAAACGCTTTTCCACTATGTCTGGCTAGGAAAAACTGTGCCGGCACAGAAAATATCTCCCATCGTGTTCTAGACGTTGCACGGAGCTCTGCCAAGTGTTTGGCAGGAAGAAAAGAAAAGTTGTCCAAAACAGCTTCCAATAGAATGTTCATGTGATTGGAAAAGTCAGGAGAGTGCAACGGTACTGTTTTCTATCAGTTGGCAAGCTGCGCACACAATCCCAGTGTTTTAGAGCTTGCTACTTCACCTTCCCGAAGCTGCCGCTCTCTCCGGCTCCCGGAGCCGAAGAAGCGGCTTCTTCGCGCAAAGACGATTGTGCCGCTCACAGTGCTCTCCTTAGCGCGGCTTCTGCCGAAAGACGCCCGGGAGCGGCTCTTAGCTCCGGAGAGCATCGTACCTTCGTCTTTAGGGTCTCTTCTCATTTACATCTCAGCAAAACGCTTTTCCACTATGTCTGGCTAGGAAAAACTGTGCCAGCACAGAAAACATCTCCCATCGTGTTCTAGACGTTGCACGGAAGTCTGCCAAGTGTTTGGCAGGAAGAAAAGAAAAGTTGTCCAAAACAGCTTCCAATCAAATGTTCATGTGATTGGAAAAGTCAGGAGAGTGCAACGGTACTGTTTTCTATCAGTTGGCAAGCTGCGCACACAATCCCAGTGTTGTACAGCTTGCTTCTTCACCTTCCCGAAGCTGCCGCTCTCTCTGGCTCCCAGAGCCGAAGAAGCGGCTCCCTCGCGCAAAGACGATTGTGCCGCTCACAGTGCTCTCCTTAGCGCGGCTTCTGCCGAAAGACGCCCGGGAGCGGCTCTTAGCTCCGGAGAGCATCGTACCTTCGTCTTTAGCGTCTCTTCTCATTTACATCTCAGCAAAATGCTTTTCCACTATGTCTGGCTAGGAAAAACTGTGCCAGCACAGAAAACATCTCCCATCGTGTTCTAGACGTTGCACGGAAGTCTGACAAGCGTTTGGCAGGAAGAAAAAAAAAGTTGTCCAAAACGGCTTCCAATCAAATGTTCATGTGATTGGAAAAGTCAGGAGAGTGCAACGGTACTGTTTTCTATCAGTTGGCAAGCTGCGCACACAATCCCAGTGTTGTACAGCTTCCTTCTTCACCTTCCCGAAGCTGCCGCTCTCTCCGGCTCCCGGAGCCGAAGAAGCGGCTTCTTCGCGCAAAGACGATAGTGCCGCTCACAGTGCTCTCCTTAGCGCGGCTTCTGCCGAAAGACGCCCGGGAGCGGCTCTTAGCTCCGGAGAGCATCGTACCTTCGTCTTTAGCGTCTCTTCTCATTTACATCTCAGCAAAATGCTTTTCCACTATGTCTGGCTAGGAAAAACTGTGACAGCACAGAAAACATCTCCCATCGTGTTCTAGACGTTGCACGGAAGTCTGCCAAGTGTTTGGCAGGAAGAAAAGAAAAGTTGTCCAAAACAGCTTCCAATCAAATGTTCATGTGATTGGAAAAGTCAGGAGAGTGCAACGGTACTGTTTTTTATCAGTTGGCAAGCTGCGCACACAATCCCATTGTTGTACAGCTTGCTTCTTCACCTTCCCGAAGCTGCCGCTCTCTCCGGCTCCCGGAGCCGAAGAAGCGGCTTCTTCGCGCAAAGACGATTGTGCCGCTCACTGTGCTCTCCTTAGCGCGGCTTCTGCCGAAAGACGCCCGCGAGCGGCTCTTAGCTCCGGAGAGCATCGTACCTTCGTCTTTGGCGTCTCTTCTCATCTACATCTCAGCAAAAAGCTTTTCCACTATGTCTGGCTAGGAAAAACTGTGACAGCACAGAAAATATCTCCCATCGTGTTCTAGACGTTGCACGGAAGTCTGCCAAGTGTTTGGCAGGAAGAAAAGAAAAGTTGCCCAAAACAGCTTCCAATCGAATGTTCATGTGATTGGAAAAGTCAGGAGAGTGCAAAGGAACTGTTTTGCATCAGTTGGCAAGCTGCGCACACAATCCCAGTGTTTTAGAGCTTGCTTCTTCACCTTCCCGAAGCTGCCGCTCTCTCCGGCTCCCGGAGCCGAAGAAGCGGCTTCTTCGCGCAAAGACGATTGTGCCGCTCACAGTGCTCTCCTTAGCGCGGCTTCTGCCGGAAGGCGCCCGCGAATGGCTCTTATCTCCGGAGCGCATTGTACCTTCGTCTTTGGCATCTCTTCTCATCTACATCTCAGCAAAACGCTTTTCCACTATGTCTGGCTAGGAAAAACTGTGCCAGCACAGAAAACATCTCCCATCGTGTTCTAGACGTTGCACGGAGGTCTGCCAAGTGTTTGGCAGGAAGAAAAGTTGTCCAAAACAGCTTCCAATCGAATGTTCATGTGATTGGAAAAGTCAGGAGAGTGCAAAGGAACTGTTTTGTATCAGTTGGCAAGCTGTGCACACAATCCCAGTGTTTTAGAGCTTGCTTCTTCACCTTCCCGAAGCTGCCGCTCTCTCCGGCTCCCGGAGCCGAAGAAGCGGCTTCTTCGCGCAAAGACGATTGTGCCACTCACAGTGCTCTCCTTAGCGCGGCTTCTGCCGAAAGACGCCCGGGAGCGGCTCTTAGCTCCGTAGGGCATCGTACCTTCGTCTTTAGTGTCTCTTCTCATCTACATCTTAGCAAAATGCTTTTCCACTATGTCTGGCTAGGAAAAACTGTGCCAGCCCAGAAAATATCTCCCATCGTGTTCTAGACGTTGCACGGAAGTCTGCCAAGTGTTTGGCAGGAAGAAAAGAAAAGTTGTCCAAAACAGCTTCCAATCAAATGTTCATGTGATTGGAAAAGTCAGGAGAGTGCAAAGGTACTGTTTGCTATCAGTTGGCAAGCTTCGCACACAATCCCAGTGTTGTACAGCTTGCTTCTTCACCTTCCCGAAGCTGCCGCTCTCTCCGGCTCCCTGAGCCGAAGAAGCGGCTTCTTCGCGCAAAGACGATTGTGCCGCTCACAGTGCTCTCCTTAGCGCGGCTTCTGCCGAAAGACGCCCGCGAGTGGCTCTTAGCTCCGGAGAGCATCGTACCTTCGTCTTTGGCGTCTCTTCTCATCTACATCTCAGCAAAAA
This sequence comes from Melospiza melodia melodia, assembly GCF_035770615.1. Classification (NCBI taxonomy): domain Eukaryota; kingdom Metazoa; phylum Chordata; class Aves; order Passeriformes; family Passerellidae; genus Melospiza; species Melospiza melodia. Next base: position 32,650,758 of record NC_086225.1, read on the forward strand.
GCTTTTCCACTATGTCTGGCTAGGAAAAACTGTGACAGCACAGAAAACATCTCCCATCGTGTTCTAGACGTTGCACGGAGGTCTGCCAAGTGTTTGGCAGGAAGAAAAGAAAAGTTGTCCAAAACAGCTTCCAATCGAATGTTCATGTGATTGGAAAAGTCAGGAGAGTGCAAAGGTACTGTTTTCTATCAGTTGGCAAGCTGCGCACACAATCCCAGTGTTGTACAGCTTGCTTCTTCACCTTCCCGAAGCTGCCGCTCTCTCCGGCTCCCGGAGCCGAAGAAGCGGCTTCTTCGCGCAAAGACGATTGTGCCGCTCACAGTGCTCTCCTTAGCGCGGCTTCTGCTGAAAGACGCCCGGGAGCGGCTCTTAGCTCCGGAGAGCATCGTACCTTCGTCTTTGGCGTCTCTACTCATCTACATCTTAGCAAAACGCTTTTCCACTATGTCTGGCTAGGAAAAACTGTGCCGGCACAGAAAATATCTCCCATCGTGTTCTAGACGTTGCACGGAGCTCTGCCAAGTGTTTGGCAGGAAGAAAAGAAAAGTTGTCCAAAACAGCTTCCAATCGAATGTTCATGTGATTGGAAAAGTCAGGAGAGTGCAACGGTACTGTTTTCTATCAGTTGGCAAGCTGCGCACACAATCCCAGTGTTTTAGAGCTTGCTACTTCACCTTCCCGAAGCTGCCGCTCTCTCCGGCTCCCTGAGCCGAAGAAGCGGCTTCTTCGCGCAAAGACGATTGTGCCGCTCACAGTGCTCTCCTTAGCGCGGCTTCTGCCGAAAGACGCCCGGGAGCGGCTCTTAGCTCCGGAGAGCATCGTACCTTCGTCTTTAGCGTGTCTTCTCATTTACATCTCAGCAAAACGCTTTTCCACTATGTCTGGCTAGGAAAAACTGTGCCAGCACAGAAAACATCTCCCATCGTGTTCTAGACGTTGCACGGAAGTCTGCCAAGTGTTTGGCAGGAAGAAAAGAAAAGTTGTCCAAAACAGCTTCCAATCAAATGTTCATGTGATTGGAAAAGTCAGGTGAGTGCAACGGTACTGTTTTCTATCAGTTGGCAAGCTGCGCACACAATCCCAGTGTTGTACAGCTTGCTTCTTCACCTTCCCGAAGCTGCTGCTCTCTCTGGCTCCCAGAGCCGAAGAAGCGGCTCCCTCGCGCAAAGACGATTGTGCCGCTCACAGTGCTCTCCTTAGCGCGGCTTCTGCCGAAAGACGCCCGGGAGCGGCTCTTAGCTCCGGAGAGCATCGTACCTTCGTCTTTAGCGTCTCTTCTCATTTACATCTCAGCAAAATGCTTTTCCACTATGTCTGGCTAGGAAAAACTGTGCCAGCACAGAAAACATCTCCCATCGTGTTCTAGACGTTGCACGGAAGTCTGACAAGCGTTTGGCAGGAAGAAAAAAAAAGTTGTCCAAAACGGCTTCCAATCAAATGTTCATGTGATTGGAAAAGTCAGGAGAGTGCAACGGTACTGTTTTCTATCAGTTGGCAAGCTGCGCACACAATCCCAGTGTTGTACAGCTTCCTTCTTCACCTTCCCGAAGCTGCCGCTCTCTCCGGCTCCCGGAGCCGAAGAAGCGGCTTCTTCGCGCAAAGACGATAGTGCCGCTCACAGTGCTCTCCTTAGCGCGGCTTCTGCCGAAAGACGCCCGGGAGCGGCTCTTAGCTCCGGAGAGCATCGTACCTTCGTCTTTAGCGTCTCTTCTCATTTACATCTCAGCAAAACGCTTTTCCACTATGTCTGGCTAGGAAAAACTGTGACAGCACAGAAAACATCTCCCATCGTGTTCTAGACGTTGCACGGAAGTCTGCCAAGTGTTTGGCAGGAAGAAAAGAAAAGTTGTCCAAAACAGCTTCCAATAAAATGTTCATGTGATTGGAAAAGTCAGGAGAGTGCAACGGTACTGTTTTTTATCAGTTGGCAAGCTGCGCACACAATCCCAGTGTTGTACAGCTTGCTTCTTCACCTTCCCGAAGCTGCCGCTCTCTCCGGCTCCCGGAGCCGAAGAAGCGGCTTCTTCGCGCAAAGACGATTGTGCCGCTCACTGTGCTCTCCTTAGCGCGGCTTCTGCCGAAAGACGCCCGCGAGCGGCTCTTAGCTCCGGAGAGCATCGTACCTTCGTCTTTGGCGTCTCTTCTCATCTACATCTCAGCAAAAAGCTTTTCCACTATGTCTGGCTAGGAAAAACTGTGACAGCACAGAAAATATCTCCCATCGTGTTCTAGACGTTGCACGGAAGTCTGCCAAGTGTTTGGCAGGAAGAAAAGAAAAGTTGCCCAAAACAGCTTCCAATCGAATGTTCATGTGATTGGAAAAGTCAGGAGAGTGCAAAGGAACTGTTTTGCATCAGTTGGCAAGCTGTGCACACAATCCCAGTGTTTTAGAGCTTGCTTCTTCACCTTCCCGAAGCTGCCGCTCTCTCCGGCTCCCGGAGCCGAAGAAGCGGCTTCTTCGCGCAAAGACGATTGTGCCGCTCACAGTGCTCTCCTTAGCGCGGCTTCTGCCGGAAGGCGCCCGCGAATGGCTCTTATCTCCGGAGAGCATTGTACCTTCGTCTTTGGCATCTCTTCTCATCTACATCTCAGCAAAACGCTTTTCCACTATGTCTGGCTAGGAAAAACTGTGCCAGCACAGAAAACATCTCCCATCGTGTTCTAGACGTTGCACGGAGGTCTGCCAAGTGTTTGGCAGGAAGAAAAGTTGTCCAAAACAGCTTCCAATCGAATGTTCATGTGATTGGAAAAGTCAGGAGAGTGCAAAGGAACTGTTTTGTATCAGTTGGCAAGCTGTGCACACAATCCCAGTGTTTTAGAGCTTGCTTCTTCACCTTCCCGAAGCTGCCGCTCTCTCCGGCTCCCTGAGCCGAAGAAGCGGCTTCTTCGCGCAAAGACGATTGTGCCGCTCACAGTGCTCTCCTTAGCGCGGCTTCTGCCGAAAGACGCCCGGGAGCGGCTCTTAGCTCCGGAGAGCATCGTACCTTCGTCTTTAGCGTCTCTTCTCATTTACATCTCTGAAAAACGCTTTTCCAATATGTCTGGCTAGGAAAAACTGTGCCAGCACAGAAAACATCTCCCATCGTGTTCTAGACGTTGCACGGAAGTCTGCCAAGTGTTTGGCAGGAAGAAAAGAAAAGTTGTCCAAAACAGCTTCCAATCAAATGTTCATGTGATTGGAAAAGTCAGGAGAGTGCAAAGGTACTGTTTTCTATCAGTTGGCAAGCTGCGCACACAATCCCAGTGTTGTACAGCTCCCTTCTCCACCTTCCCGAAGCTGCCGCTCTCTCCGGCTCCCTGAGCCGAAGAAGCGGCTTCTTCGCGCAAAGACGATTGTGCCGCTCACAGTGCTCTCCTTAGCGCGGCTTCTGCCGAAAGACGCCCGCGAGCGTCTCTTAGCTCCGGAGAGCATTGTACCTTCGTCTTTGGCGTCTCTTCTCATCTACATCTCAGCAAAAAGCTTTTCCACTATGTCTGGCTAGGAAAAACTGTGACAGCACAGAAAATATCTCCCATCGTGTTCTAGACATTGCACGGAAGTCTGCCAAGTGTTTGGCAGGAAGAAAAGAAAAGTTGTCCAAAACAGCTTCCAATCGAATGTTCATGTGATTGGAAAAGTCAGGAGAGTGCAAAGGTACTGTTTTCTATCAGTTGGCAAGCTGCGCACACAATCCCAGAGTTTTAGAGCTTGCTTCTTCACCTTCCCGAAGCTGCCGCTCTCTCCGGCTCCCGGAGCCGAAGAAGCGGCTTCTTCGCGCAAAGACGATTGTGCCGCTCACAGTGCTCTCCTTAGCGCGGCTTCTGCCGAAAGACGCCCGGGAGCGGCTCTTAGCTCCGTAGGGCATCGTACCTTCGTCTTTAGTGTCTCTTCTCATCTACATCTTAGCAAAATGCTTTTCCACTATGTCTGGCTAGGAAAAACTGTGCCAGCCCAGAAAATATCTCCCATCGTGTTCTAGACGTTGCACGGAAGTCTGCCAAGTGTTTGGCAGGAAGAAAAGAAAAGTTGTCCAAAACAGCTTCCAATCAAATGTTCATGTGATTGGAAAAGTCAGGAGAGTGCAAAGGTACTGTTTGCTATCAGTTGGCAAGCTGCGCACACAATCCCAGTGTTGTACAGCTTGCTTCTTCACCTTCCCGAAGCTGCCGCTCTCTCCGGCTCCCTGAGCCGAAGAAGCGGCTTCTTCCCGCAAAGACGATTGTGCCGCTCACAGTGCTCTCCTTAGCGCGGCTTCTGCCGAAAGACGCCCGCGAGTGGCTCTTAGCTCCGGAGAGCATCGTACCTTCGTCTTTGGCGTCTCTTCTCATCTACATCTCAGCAAAAAGCTTTTCCACTATGTCTGGCTAGGAAAAACTGTGACAGCACAGAAAACATCTCCCATCGTGTTCTAGACGTTGCACGGAGGTCTGCCAAGTGTTTGGCAGGAAGAAAAGAAAAGTTGTCCAAAACAGCTTCCAATCGAATGTTCATGTGATTGGAAAAGTCAGGAGAGTGCAAAGGTACTGTTTTCTATCAGTTGGCAAGCTGCGCACACAATCCCAGTGTTGTACAGCTTGCTTCTTCACCTTCCCGAAGCTGCCGCTCTCTCCGGCTCCCTGAGCCGAAGAAGCGGCTTCTTCGCGCAAAGACGATTGTGCCGCTCACAGTGCTCTCCTTAGCGCGGCTTCTGCCGAAAGACGCCCGCGAGCGGCTCTTAGCTCCGGAGAGCATCGTACCTTCGTCTTTGGCGTCTCTTCTCATCTACATCTCAGCAAAAAGCTTTTCCACTATGTCTGGCTAGGAAAAACTGTGACAGCACAGAAAACATCTCCCATCGTGTTCTAGACGTTGCACGGAGGTCTGCCAAGTGTTTGGCAGGAAGAAAAGAAAAGTTGTCCAAAACAGCTTCCAATCGAATGTTCATGTGATTGGAAAAGTCAGGAGAGTGCAAAGGTACTGTTTTCTATCAGTTGGCAAGCTGCGCACACAATCCCAGTGTTGTACAGCTTGCTTCTTCACCTTCCCGAAGCTGCCGCTCTCTCCGGCTCCCGGAGCCGAAGAAGTGGCTTCTTCGCGCAAAGACGATTGTGCCGCTCACAGTGCTCTCCTTAGCGCGGCTTCTGCCGAAAGACGCCCGGGAGCGGCTCTTAGCTCCGGAGAGCATCGTACCTTCGTCTTTAGCATCTCTTCTCATTTACATCTCAGCAAAACGCTTTTCCACTATGTCTGGCTAGGAAAAACTGTGACAGCACAGAAAACATCTCCCATCGTGTTCTAGACGTTGCACGGAAGTCTGCCAAGTGTTTGGCAGGAAGAAAAGAAAAGTTGTCCAAAACAGCTTCCAATCAAATGTTCATGTGATTGGAAAAGTCAGGAGAGTGCAACGGTACTGTTTTCTATCAGTTGGCAAGCTGCGCACACAATCCCAGTGTTGTACAGCTTGCTTCTTCACCTTCCCGAAGCTGCCGCTCTCTCCGGCTCCCGGAGCCGAAGAAGCGGCTTCTTCGCGCAAAGACGATTTTGCCGCTCACAGGGCTCTCCTTAGCGCTGCTTCTGCCGAAAGACGCCCGCGAGCGGCTCTTAGCTCCGGAGAGCATCGTACCTTCGTCTTTGGCGTCTCTTCTCATCTACATCTCAGCAAAAAGCTTTTCCACTATGTCTGGCTAGGAAAAACTGTGCCAGCACAGAAAACATCTCCCATCGTGTTCTAGACGTTGCACGGAGGTCTGCCAAGTGTTTGGCAGGAAGAAAAGAAAAGTTGTCCAAAACAGCTTCCAATCGAATGTTCATGTGATTGGAAAAGTCAGGAGAGTGCAAAGGTACTGTTTTCTATCAGTTGGCAAGCTGCGCACACAATCCCAGAGTTTTAGAGCTTGCTTCTTCACCTTCCCGAAGCTGCCGCTCTCTCCGGCTCCCTGAGCCGAAGAAGCGGCTTCTTCGCGCAAAGACGATTGTGCCGCTCACAGTGCTCTCCTTAGCGCGGCTTCTGCCGAAAGACGCCCGGGAGCGGCTCTTAGCTCCGGAGAGCATCGTACCTTCGTCTTTAGCGTCTCTTCTCATCTACATCTTAGCAAAACGCTTTTCCACTATGTCTGGCTAGGAAAAACTGTGCCAGCCCAGAAAATATCTCCCATCGTGTTCTAGACGTTGCACGGAAGTCTGCCAAGTGTTTGGCAGGAAGAAAAGAAAAGTTGTCCAAAACAGCTTCCAATCAAATGTTCATGTGATTGGAAAAGTCAGGAGAGTGCAACGGTACTGTTTTCTATCAGTTGGCAAGCTGCGCACACAATCCCAGTGTTGTACAGCTTGCTTCTTCACCTTCCCGAAGCTGCCGCTCTCTCCGGCTCCCGGAGCCGAAGAAGCGGCTTCTTCGCGCAAAGACGATTTTGCCGCTCACAGGGCTCTCCTTAGCGCGGCTTCTGCCGAAAGACGCCCGCGAGCGGCTCTTAGCTCCGGAGAGCATCGTACCTTCGTCTTTGGCGTCTCTTCTCATCTACATCTCAGCAAAAAGCTTTTCCACTATGTCTGGCTAGGAAAAACTGTGCCAGCACAGAAAACATCTCCCATCGTGTTCTAGACGTTGCACGGAGGTCTGCCAAGTGTTTGGCAGGAAGAAAAGAAAAGTTGTCCAAAACAGCTTCCAATCGAATGTTCATGTGATTGGAAAAGTCAGGAGAGTGCAAAGGTACTGTTTTCTATCAGTTGGCAAGCTGCGCACACAATCCCAGAGTTTTAGAGCTTGCTTCTTCACCTTCCCGAAGCTGCCGCTCTCTCCGGCTCCCTGAGCCGAAGAAGCGGCTTCTTCGCGCAAAGACGATTGTGCCGCTCACAGTGCTCTCCTTAGCGCGGCTTCTGCCGAAAGACGCCCGGGAGCGGCTCTTAGCTCCGGAGAGCATCGTACCTTCGTCTTTAGCGTCTCTTCTCATCTACATCTTAGCAAAACGCTTTTCCACTATGTCTGGCTAGGAAAAACTGTGCCAGCCCAGAAAATATCTCCCATCGTGTTCTAGACGTTGCACGGAAGTCTGCCAAGTGTTTGGCAGGAAGAAAAGAAAAGTTGTCCAAAACAGCTTCCAATCAAATGTTCATGTGATTGGAAAAGTCAGGAGAGTGCAACGGTACTGTTTTCTATCAGTTGGCAAGCTGCGCACACAATCCCAGTGTTGTACAGCTTGCTTCTTCACCTTCCCGAAGCTGCCGCTCTCTCCGGCTCCCGGAGCCGAAGAAGCGGCTTCTTCGCGCAAAGACGATTTTGCCGCTCACAGGGCTCTCCTTAGCGCGGCTTCTGCCGAAAGACGCCCGCGAGCGGCTCTTAGCTCCGGAGAGCATCGTACCTTCGTCTTTGGCGTCTCTTCTCATCTACATCTCAGCAAAAAGCTTTTCCACTATGTCTGGCTAGGAAAAACTGTGCCAGCACAGAAAACATCTCCCATCGTGTTCTAGACGTTGCACGGAGGTCTGCCAAGTGTTTGGCAGGAAGAAAAGAAAAGTTGTCCAAAACAGCTTCCAATCGAATGTTCATGTGATTGGAAAAGTCAGGAGAGTGCAACGGTACTGTTTTCTATCAGTTGGCAAGCTGCGCACACAATCCCAGTGTTGTACAGCTTGCTTCTTCACCTTCCCGAAGCTGCCGCTCTCTCCGGCTCCCGGAGCCGAAGAAGCGGCTTCTTCGCGCAAAGACGATTTTGCCGCTCACAGGGCTCTCCTTAGCGCGGCTTCTGCCGAAAGACGCCCGCGAGCGGCTCTTAGCTCCGGAGAGCATCGTGCCTTCGTCTTTGGCGTCTCTTCTCATCTACATCTCAGCAAAAAGCTTTTCCACTATGTCTGGCTAGGAAAAACTGTGCCAGCACAGAAAACATCTCCCATCGTGTTCTAGACGTTGCACGGAGGTCTGCCAAGTGTTTGGCAGGAAGAAAAGAAAAGTTGTCCAAAACAGCTTCCAATCGAATGTTCATGTGATTGGAAAAGTCAGGAGAGTGCAAAGGTACTGTTTTCTATCAGTTGGCAAGCTGCGCACACAATCCCAGTGTTTTAGAGCTTGCTTCTTCACCTTCCCGAAGCTGCCGCTCTCTCCGGCTCCCGGAGCCGAAGAAGCGGCTTCTTCGCGCAAAGACGATTGTGCCGCTCACAGTGCTCTCCTTAGCGCGGCTTCTGCCGAAAGACGCCCGGGAGCGGCTCTTAGCTCCGGAGAGCATCGTACCTTCGTCTTTAGCGTCTCTTCTCAGCTACATCTTAGCAAAACGCTTTTCCACTATGTCTGGCTAGGAAAAACTGTTCCAGCCCAGAAAATATCTCCCATCGTGTTCTAGACGTTGCACGGAAGTCTGCCAAGTGTTTGGCAGGAAGAAAAGAAAAGTTGTCCAAAACAGCTTCCAATCAAATGTTCATGTGATTGGAAAAGTCAGGAGAGTGCAAAGGTACTGTTTTCTATCAGTTGGCAAGCTACGCACACAATCCCAGTGTTGTACAGCTTGCTTCTTCACCTTCCCGAAGCTGCCGCTCTCTCCGGCTCCCGGAGCTGAAGAAGCGGCTTCTTCGCGCAAAGACGATTGTGCCGCTCACAGTGCTCTCCTTAGCGCGGCTTCTGCTGAAAGACGCCCGGGAGCGGCTCTTAGCTCCGGAGAGCATCGTACCTTCGTCTTTGGCGTCTCTTCTCATCTACATCTTAGCAAAACGCTTTTCCACTATGTCTGGCTAGGAAAAACTGTGCCAGCACAGAAAATATCTCCCATCGTGTTCTAGACGTTGCACGGAGCTCTGCCAAGTGTTTGGCAGGAAGAAAAGAAAGGTTGTCCAAAACAGCTTCCAATCAAATGTTCATGTGATTGGAAAAGTCAGGAGAGTGCAACGGTACTGTTTTCTATCAGTTGGCAAGCTGCGCACACAATCCCAGTGTTTTAGAGCTTGCTACTTCACCTTCCCGAAGCTGCCGCTCTCTCCGGCTCCCGGAGCCGAAGAAGCGGCTTCTTCGCGCAAAGACGATTGTGCCGCTCACAGTGTCCTCCTTAGCGCGGCTTCTGCCGAAAGACGCCCGGGAGCGGCTCTTAGCTCCGGAGAGCATCGTACCTTCGTCTTTAGTGTCTCTTCTCATCTACATCTTAGCAAAACGCTTCTCCACTATGTCTGGCTAGGAAAAACTGTGCCAGCCCAGAAAATATCTCCCATCGTGTTCTAGACGTTGCACGGAAGTCTGCCAAGTGTTTGGCAGGAAGAAAAGAAAAGTTGTCCAAAACAGCTTCCAATCAAATGTTCATGTGATTGGAAAAGTCAGGAGAGTGCAAAGGTACTGTTTTCTATCAGTTGGCAAGCTGCGCACACAATCCCAGTGTTTTAGAGCTTGCTTCTTCACCTTCCCGAAGCTGCCGCTCTCTCCGGCTCCTGGAGCCGAAGAAGCGGCTTCTTCGCGCAAAGACGATTGTGCCGCTCACAGTGCTCTCCTTAGCGCGGCTTCTGCCGAAAGACGCCCGGGAGCGGCTCTTAGCTCCGTAGGGCATCGTACCTTCGTCTTTAGCGTCTCTTCTCATCTACATCTTAGCAAAATGCTTTTCCACTATGTCTGGCAAGGAAAAACTGTGCCAGCACAGAAAACATCTCCCATCGTGTTCTAGACGTTGCACGGAAGTCTGCCAAGTGTTTGGCAGGAAGAAAAGAAAAGTTGTCCAAAACAGCTTCCAATCAAATGTTCATGTGATTGGAAAAGTCAGGAGAGTGCAAAGGTACTGTTTTCTATCAGTTGGCAAGCTGCACACACAATCCCAGTGTTGTACAGCTTGCTTCTTCACCTTCCCGAAGCTGCCGCTCTCTCCGGCTCCCGGAGCCGAAGAAGTGGCTTCTTCGCGCAAAGACGATTGTGCCGCTCACAGTGCTCTCCTTAGCGCGGCTTCTGCCGAAAGACGCCCGGGAGCGGCTCTTAGCTCCGGAGAGCATCGTACCTTCGTCTTTAGCGTCTCTTCTCATTTACATCTCAGCAAAACGCTTTTCCACTATGTCTGGCTAGGAAAAACTGTGACAGCACAGAAAACATCTCCCATCGTGTTCTAGACGTTGCACGGAAGTCTGCCAAGTGTTTGGCAGGAAGAAAAGAAAAGTTGTCCAAAACAGCTTCCAATCAAATGTTCATGTGATTGGAAAAGTCAGGAGAGTGCAACGGTACTGTTTTCTATCAGTTGGCAAGCTGCGCACACAATCCCAGTGTTGTACAGCTTGCTTCTTCACCTTCCCGAAGCTGCCGCTCTCTCCGGCTCCCAGAGCGGAAGAAGCGGCTTCTTCGCGCAAAGACGATTGTGCCGCTCACAGTGCTCTCCTTAGCGCGGCTTCTGCCGAAAGACGCCCGGGAGCGGCTCTTAGCTCCGGAGAGCATCGTACCTTCGTCTTTAGCGTCTCTTCTCATCTACATCTTAGCAAAACGCTTTTCCACTATGTCTGGCTAGGAAAAACTGTGCCAGCCCAGAAAATATCTCCCATCGTGTTCTAGACGTTGCACGGAAGTCTGCCAAGTGTTTGGCAGGAAGAAAAGAAAAGTTGCCCAAAACAGCTTCCAATCGAATGTACATGTGATTGGAAAAGTCAGGAGAGTGCAAAGGAACTGTTTTGCATCAGTTGGCAAGCTGTGCACACAATCCCAGTGTTTTAGAGCTTGCTTCTTCACCTTCCCGAAGCTGCCGCTCTCTCCGGCTCCCGGAGCCGAAGAAGCGGCTTCTTCGCGCAAAGACGATTGTGCCGCTCACAGTGCTCTCCTTAGCGCGGCTTCTGCCGGAAGGCGCCCGCGAATGGCTCTTATCTCCGGAGAGCATTGTACCTTCGTCTTTGGCATCTCTTCTCATCTACATCTCAGCAAAACGCTTTTCCACTATGTCTGGCTAGGAAAAACTGTGCCAGCACAGAAAACATCTCCCATCGTGTTCTAGACGTTGCACGGAGGTCTGCCAAGTGTTTGGCAGGAAGAAAAGTTGTCCAAAACAGCTTCCAATCGAATGTTCATGTGATTGGAAAAGTCAGGAGAGTGCAAAGGTGCTGTTTTCTATCAGTTGGCAAGCTGTGCACACAATCCCAGTGTTTTAGAGCTTGCTTCTTCACCTTCCCGAAGCTGCCGCTCTCTCCGGCTCCCGGAGCCGAAGAAGCGGCTTCTTCGCGCAAAGACGATTGTGCCGCTCACAGTGCTCTCCTTAGCGCGGCTTCTGCCGAAAGACGCCCGGGAGCGGCTCTTAGCTCCGGAGAGCATCGTACCTTCGTCTTTAGCGTCTCTTCTCATTTACATCTCTGAAAAACGCTTTTCCAATATGTCTGGCTAGGAAAAACTGTGCCAGCACAGAAAACATCTCCCATCGTGTTCTAGACGTTGCACGGAAGTCTGCCAAGTGTTTGGCAGGAAAAAAAGAAAAGTTGTCCAAAACAGCTTCCAATCGAATGTTCATGTGATTGGAAAAGTCAGGAGAGTGCAAAGGTACTGTTTTCTATCAGTTGGCAAGCTGCGCACACAATCCCAGAGTTTTAGAGCTTGCTTCTTCACCTTCCCGAAGCTGCCGCTCTCTCCGGCTCCCGGAGCCGAAGAAGCGGCTTCTTCGCGCAAAGACGATTGTGCCGCTCACAGTGCTCTCCTTAGCGCGGCTTCTGCCGAAAGAGGCCCGGGAGCGGCTCTTAGCTCCGTAGGGCATCGTACCTTCGTCTTTAACGTCTCTTCTCATCTACATCTTAGCAAAATGCTTTTCCACTATGTCTGGCTAGGAAAAACTGTGCCAGCCCAGAAAATATCTCCCATCGTGTTCTAGACGTTGCACGCAAGTCTGCCAAGTGTTTGGCAGGAAGAAAAGAAAAGTTGTCCAAAACAGCTTCCAATCAAATGTTCATGTGATTGGAAAAGTCAGGAGAGTGCAAAGGTACTGTTTTCTATCAGTTGGCAAGCTGCGCACACAATCCCAGTGTTGTACAGCTTCCTTCTTCACCTTCCCGAAGCTGCCGCTCTCTCCGGCTCCCTGAGCCGAAGAAGCGGCTTCTTCGCGCAAAGACGATTGTGCCGCTCACAGTGCTCTCCTTAGCGCGGCTTCTGCCGAAAAACGCCCGCGAGCGGCTCTTAGCTCCGGAGAGCATCGTACCTTCGTCTTTGGCGTCTCTTCTCATCTACATCTCAGCAAAAAGCTTTTCCACTATGTCTGGCTAGGAAAAACTGTGACAGCACAGAAAACATCTCCCATCGTGTTCTAGACATTGCACGGAAGTCTGCCAAGTGTTTGGCAGGAAGAAAAGAAAAGTTGTCCAAAACAGCTTCCAATCGAATGTTCATGTGATTGGAAAAGTCAGGAGAGTGCAAAGGTACTGTTTTCTATCAGTTGGCAAGCTGCGCACACAATCCCAGAGTTTTAGAGCTTGCTTCTTCACCTTCCCGAAGCTGCCGCTCTCTCCGGCTCCCAGAGCCGAAGAAGCGGCTTCTTCGCGCAAAGACGATTGTGCCGCTCACAGTGCTCTCCTTAGCGCGGGTTCTGCCGAAAGACGCCCGGGAGCGACTCTTAGCTCCGGAGAGCATCGTACCTTCGTCTTTAGCGTCTCTTCTCATTTACATCTCTGAAAAACGCTTTTCCAATATGTCTGGCTAGGAAAAACTGTGCCAGCACAGAAAACATCTCCCATCATGTTCTAGACGTTGCACGGAAGTCTGCCAAGTGTTTGGCAGGAAGAAAAGAAAAGTTGTCCAAAACAGCTTCCAATCAAATGTTCATGTGATTGGAAAAGTCAGGAGAGTGCAAAGGTACTGTTTTCTATCAGTTGGCAAGCTGCGCACACAATCCCAGTGTTGTACAGCTTCCTTCTTCACCTTCCCGAAGCTGCCGCTCTCTCCGGCTCCCTGAGCCGAAGAAGCGGCTTCTTCGTGCAAAGACGATTGTGCCGCTCACAGTGCTCTCCTTAGCGCGGCTTCTGCCGAAAGACGCCCGCGAGCGGCTCTTAGCTCCGGAGAGCATCGTACCTTCGTCTTTGGCGTCTCTTCTCATCTACATCTCAGCAAAAAGCTTTTCCACTATGTCTGGCTAGGAAAAACTGTGACAGCACAGAAAACATCTCCCATCATGTTCTAGACATTGCACGGAAGTCTGCCAAGTGTTTGGCAGGAAGAAAAGAAAAGTTGTCCAAAACAGCTTCCAATCGAATGTTCATGTGATTGGAAAAGTCAGGAGAGTGCAAAGGTACTGTTTTCTATCAGTTGGCAAGCTGCGCACACAATCCCAGAGTTTTAGAGCTTGCTTCTTCACCTTCCCGAAGCTGCCGCTCTCTCCGGCTCCCGGAGCGGAAGAAGCGGCTTCTTCGCGCAAAGACGATTGCGCCGCTCACAGTGCTCTCCTTAGCGCGGCTTCTGCCGAAAGACGCCCGGGAGCGGCTCTTAGCTCCGTAGGGCATCGTACCTTCGTCTTTAGCGTCTCTTCTCATCTACATCTTAGCAAAACGCTTTTCCACTATGTCTGGCTAGGAAAAACTGTGCCAGCCCAGAAAATATCTCCCATCGTGTTCTAGACGTTGCACGCAAGTCTGCCAAGTGTTTGGCAGGAAGAAAAGAAAAGTTGTCCAAAACAGCTTCCAATCGAATGTTCATGTGATTGGAAAAGTCAGGAGAGTGCAAAGGTACTGTTTTCTATCAGTTGGCAAGCTGCGCACACAATCCCAGTGTTGTACAGCTTCCTTCTTCACCTTCCCGAAGCTGCCGCTCTCTCCGGCTCCCGGAGCCGAAGAAGTGGCTTCTTCGCGCAAAGACGATTGTGCCGCTCACAGTGCTCTCCTTAGCGCGGCTTCTGCTGAAAGACGCCCGGGAGCGGCTCTTAGCTCCGGAGAGCATCGTACCTTCGTCTTTAGCGTCTCTTCTCATTTACATCTCAGCAAAACGCTTTTCCACTATGTCTGGCTAGGAAAAACTGTGACAGCACAGAAAACATCTCCCATCGTGTTCTAGACGTTGCACGGAAGTCTGCCAAGTGTTTGGCAGGAAGAAAAGAAAAGTTGTCCAAAACAGCTTCCAATCAAATGTTCATGTGATTGGAAAAGTCAGGAGAGTGCAAAGGTACTGTTTTCTATCAGTTGGCAAGCTGCGCACACAATCCCAGTGTTGTACAGCTTGCTTCTTCACCTTCCCGAAGCTGCCGCTCTCTCCGGCTCCCGGAGCTGAAGAAGCGGCTTCTTCGCGCAAAGACGATTGTGCCGCTCACAGTGCTCTCCTTAGCGCGGCTTCTGCTGAAAGACGCCCGGGAGCGGCTCTTAGCTCCGGAGAGCATCGTACCTTCGTCTTTGGCGTCTCTTCTCATCTACATCTTAGCAAAACGCTTTTCCACTATGTCTGGCTAGGAAAAACTGTGCCAGCACAGAAAATATCTCCCATCGTGTTCTAGACGTTGCACGGAGCTCTGCCAAGTGTTTGGCAGGAAGAAAAGAAAGGTTGTCCAAAACAGCTTCCAATAGAATGTTCATGTGATTGGAAAAGTCAGGAGAGTGCAACGGTACTGTTTTCTATCAGTTGGCAAGCTGCGCACACAATCCCAGTGTTTTAGAGCTTGCTACTTCACCTTCCCGAAGCTGCCGCTCTCTCCGGCTCCCGGAGCCGAAGAAGCGGCTTCTTCGCGCAAAGACGATTGAGCCGCTCACAGTGTCCTCCTTAGCGCGGCTTCTGCCGAAAGACGCCCGGGAGCGGCTCTTAGCTCCGGAGAGCATCGTACCTTCGTCTTTAGTGTCTCTTCTCATCTACATCTTACCAAAACGCTTCTCCACTATGTCTGGCTAGGAAAAACTGTGCCAGCCCAGAAAATATCTCCCATCGTGTTCTAGACGTTGCACGGAAGTCTGCCAAGTGTTTGGCAGGAAGAAAAGAAAAGTTGTCCAAAACAGCTTCCAATCAAATGTTCATGTGATTGGAAAAGTCAGGAGAGTGCAAAGGTACTGTTTTCTATCAGTTGGCAAGCTGCGCACACAATCCCAGTGTTTTAGAGCTTGCTTCTTCACCTTCCCGAAGCTGCCGCTCTCTCCGGCTCCCGGAGCCGAAGAAGCGGCTTCTTCGCGCAAAGACGATTGTGCCGCTCACAGTGCTCTCCTTAGCGCGGCTTCTGCCGAAAGACGCCCGGGAGCGGCTCTTAGCTCCGTAGGGCATCGTATCTTCGTCTTTAGTGTCTCTTCTCATCTACATCTTAGCAAAATGCTTTTCCACTATGTCTGGCTAGGAAAAACTGTGCCAGCCCAGAAAATATCTCCCATCGTGTTCTAGACGTTGCACGGAAGTCTGCCAAGTGTTTGGCAGGAAGAAAAGAAAAGTTGTCCAAAACAGCTTCCAATCAAATGTTCATGTGATTGGAAAAGTCAGGAGAGTGCAACGGTACTGTTTTCTATCAGTTGGCAAGCTGCGCACACAATCCCAGTGTTGTACAGCTTCCTTCTTCACCTTCCCGAAGCTGCCGCTCTCTCCGGCTCCCTGAGCCGAAGAAGCGGCTTCTTCGTGCAAAGACGATTGTGCCACTCACAGTGCTCTCCTTAGCGCGGCTTCTGCCGAAAGACGCCCGCGAGCGGCTCTTAGCTCCGGAGAGCATCGTACCTTCGTCTTTGGCGTCTCTTCTCATCTACATCTCAGCAAAAAGCTTTTCCACTATGTCTGGCTAGGAAAAACTGTGACAGCACAGAAAACATCTCCCATCGTGTTCTAGACATTGCACGGAAGTCTGCCAAGTGTTTGGCAGGAAGAAAAGAAAAGTTGTCCAAAACAGCTTCCAATCGAATGTTCATGTGATTGGAAAAGTCAGGAGAGTGCAAAGGTACTGTTTTCTATCAGTTGGCAAGCTGCGCACACAATCCCAGAGTTTTAGAGCTTGCTTCTTCACCTTCCCGAAGCTGCCGCTCTCTCCGGCTCCCGGAGCGGAAGAAGCGGCTTCTTCGCGCAAAGACGATTGTGCCGCTCACAGTGCTCTCCTTAGCGCGGCTTCTGCCGAAAGACGCCCGGGAGCGGCTCTTAGCTCCGTAGGGCATCGTACCTTCGTCTTTAGCGTCTCTTCTCATCTACATCTTAGCAAAATGCTTTTCCACTATGTCTGGCTAGGAAAAACTGTGCCAGCCCAGAAAATATCTCCCATCGTGTTCTAGACGTTGCACGGAAGTCTGCCAAGTGTTTGGCAGGAAGAAAAGAAAAGTTGTCCAAAAAAGCTTCCAATCAAATGTTCATGTGATTGGAAAAGTCAGGAGAGTGCAAAGGTACTGTTTTCTATCAGTTGGCAAGCTGCGCACACAATCCCAGTGTTGTACAGCTTGCTTCTTCACCTTCCCGAAGCTGCCGCTCTCTCCGGCTCCCGGAGCCGAAGAAGCGGCTTCTTCGCGCAAAGACGATTGTGCCGCTCACAGTGCTCTCCTTAGCGCGGCTTCTGCCGAAAGACGTCCGCGAGCGGCTCTTAGCTCCGGAGAGCCTCGTACCTTCGTCTTTGGCGTCTCTTCTCATCTACATCTCAGCAAAATGCTTTTCCACTATGTCTGGCTAGGAGAAACTGTGCCAGCCCAGAAAATATCTCCCATCGTGTTCTAGACGTTGCACGCAAGTCTGCCAAGTGTTTGGCAGGAAGAAAAGAAAAGTTGTCCAAAACAGCTTCCAATCGAATGTTCATGTGATTGGAAAAGTCAGGAGAGTGCAAAGGTACTGTTTTCTATCAGTTGGCAAGCTGCGCACACAGTCCCAGTGTTGTACAGCTTCCTTCTTCACCTTCCCGAAGCTGCCGCTCTCTCCGGCTCCCGGAGCCGAAGAAGTGGCTTCTTCGCGCAAAGACGATTGTGCCGCTCACAGTGCTCTCCTTAGCGCGGCTTCTGCCGAAAGACGCCCGGGAGCGGCTCTTAGCTCCGGAGAGCATCGTACCTTCGTCTTTAGCGTCTCTTCTCATTTACATCTCAGCAAAACGCTTTTCCACTATGTCTGGCTAGGAAAAACTGTGACAGCACAGAAAACATCTCCCATCGTGTTCTAGACGTTGCACGGAAGTCTGCCAAGTGTTTGGCAGGAAGAAAAGAAAAGTTGTCCAAAACAGCTTCCAATCAAATGTTCATGTGATTGGAAAAGTCAGGAGAGTGCAACGGTACTGTTTTCTATCAGTTGGCAAGCTGCGCACACAATCCCAGTGTTGTACAGCTTGCTTCTTCACCTTCCCGAAGCTGCCGCTCTCTCCGGCTCCCGGAGCCGAAGAAGCGGCTTCTTCGCGCAAAGACGATTGTGCCGCTCACAGTGCTCTCCTTAGCGCGGCTTCTGCCGAAAGACGCCCGGGAGCGGCTCTTAGCTCCGGAGAGCATCGTACCTTCGTCTTTAGCGTCTCTTCTCATCTACATCTTAGCAAAACGCTTTTCCACTATGTCTGGCTAGGAAAAACTGTGCCAGCCCAGAAAATATCTACCATCGTGTTCTAGACATTGCACGGAAGTCTGCCAAGTGTTTGGCAGGAAGAAAAGAAAAGTTGTCCAAAACAGCTTCCAATCAAATGTTCATGTGATTGGAAAAGTCAGGAGAGTGCAAAGGTACTGTTTTCTATCAGTTGGCAAGCTGCACACACAATCCCAGTGTTGTACAGTTTCCTTCTTCACCTTCCCGAAGCTGCCGCTCTCTCCGGTTCCCAGAGCCGAAGAAGCGGCTTCTTCGCGCAAAGACGATTGTGCCGCTCACAGTGCTCTCCTTAGCGCGGCTTCTGCCGAAAGACACCCGGGAGCGGCTCTTAGCTCCGGAGAGCATCGTACCTTCGTCTTTGGCGTCTCTTCTCATCTACATCTCAGCAAAATGCTTTTCCACTATGTCTGGCTAGGAAAAACTGTGCCAGCACAGAAAACATCTCCCATCGTGTTCTAGACGTTGCACGGAAGTCTGCCAAGTGTTTGGCAGGAAGAAAAGAAAAGTTGTCCAAAACAGCTTCCAATCAAATGTTCATGTGATTGGAAAAGTCAGGAGAGTGCAAAGGTACTGTTTTCTATCAGTTGGCAAGCTGCGCACACAATCCCAGTGTTTTAGAGCTTGCTACTTCACCTTCCCGAAGCTGCCGCTCTCTCCGGCTCCCGGAGCCGAAGAAGCGGCTTCTTCGCGCAAAGACGATTGAGCCGCTCACAGTGTCCTCCTTAGCGCGGCTTCTGCCGAAAGACGCCCGGGAGCGGCTCTTAGCTCCGTAGGGCATCGTACCTTCGTCTTTAGTGTCTCTTCTCATCTACATCTTAGCAAAATGCTTTTCCACTATGTCTGGCTAGGAAAAACTGTGCCAGCCCAGAAAATATCTCCCATCGTGTTCTAGACGTTGCACGGAAGTCTGCCAAGTGTTTGGCAGGAAGAAAAGAAAAGTTGTCCAAAACAGCTTCCAATCAAATGTTCATGTGATTGGAAAAGTCAGGAGAGTGCAACGGTACTGTTTTCTATCAGTTGGCAAGCTGCGCACACAATCCCAGTGTTGTACAGCTTGCTTCTTCACCTTCCCGAAGCTGCCGCTCTCTCCGGCTCCCGGAGCCGAAGAAGCGGCTTCTTCGCGCAAAGACGATTGTGCCGCTCACAGGGCTCTCCTTAGCGCGGTTTCTGCCGAAAGACGCCCGCGAGCGGCTCTTAGCTCCGGAGAGCATCGTACCTTCATCATTGGCGTCTCTTCTCATCTACATCTCAGCAAAAAGCTTTTCCACTATGTCTGGCTAGGAAAAACTGTGACAGCACAGAAAACATCTCCCATCGTGTTCTAGACGTTGCACGGAGGTCTGCCAAGTGTTTGGCAGGAAGAAAAGAAAAGTTGTCCAAAACAGCTTCCAATCGAATGTTCATGTGATTGGAAAAGTCAGGAGAGTGCAAAGGTACTGTTTTCTATCAGTTGGCAAGCTGCGCACACAATCCCAGTGTTTTAGAGCTTGCTTCTTCACCTTCCCGAAGCTGCCGCTCTCTCCGGCTCCCGGAGCCGAAGAAGCGGCTTCTTCGCGCAAAGACGATTGTGCCGCTCACAGTGCTCTCCTTAGCGCGGCTTCTGCCGAAAGACGCCCGGGAGCGGCTCTTAGCTCCGGAGAGCATCGTACCTTCGTCTTTAGCGTCTCTTCTCATCTACATCTTAGCAAAACGTTTTTCCACTATGTCTGGCTAGGAAAAACTGTGCCAGCCCAGAAAATATCTCCCATCGTGTTCTAGACGTTGCACGGAAGTCTGCCAAGTGTTTGGCAGGAAGAAAAGAAAAGTTGTCCAAAACAGCTTCCAATCAAATGTTCATGTGATTGGAAAAGTCAGGAGAGTGCAAAGGTACTGTTTTCTATCAGTTGGCAAGCTGCGCACACAATCCCAGTGTTGTACAGTTTCCTTCTTCACCTTCCCGAAGCTGCCGCTCTCTCCGGTTCCCAGAGCCGAAGAAGCGGCTTCTTCGCGCAAAGACGATTGTGCCGCTCACAGTGCTCTCCTTAGCGCGGCTTCTGCCGAAAGACACCCGGGAGCGGCTCTTAGCTCCTGAGAGCATCGTACCTTCGTCTTTGGCGTCTCTTCTCATCTACATCTCAGCAAAATGCTTTTCCACTATGTCTGGCTAGGAAAAACTGTGCCAGCACAGAAAACATCTCCCATCGTGTTCTAGACGTTGCATGGAGGTCTGCCAAGTGTTTGGCAAGAAGAAAAGAAAAGTTGCCCAAAACAGCTTCCAATCGAATGTTCATGTGATTGGAAAAGTCAGGAGAGTGCAAAGGAACTGTTTTGTATCAGTTGGCAAGCTGTGCACACAATCCCAGTGTTGTACAGCTTGCTTCTTCACCTTCCCGAAGCTGCCGCTCTCTCCGGCTCCCGGAGCCGAAGAAGCGGCTTCTTCGCGCAAAGACGATTGTGCCGCTCACAGTGGTCTCCTTAGCACGGCTTCTGCCGGAAGACGCCCGCGAATGGCTCTTAGCTCCGGAGAGCATCGTACCTTCGTCTTTGGCATCTCTTCTCATCTACACCTCAGCAAAACGCTTTTCCACTATGTCTGGCTAGGAAAAACTGTGCCAGCACAGAAAACATCTCCCATCGTGTTCTAGACGTTGCACGGAGGTCTGCCAAGTGTTTGGCAGGAAGAAAAGTTGTCCAAAACAGCTTCCAATCGAATGTTCATGTGATTGGAAAAGTCAGGAGAGTGCAAAGGAACTGTTTTGTATCAGTTGGCAAGCTGTGCACACAATCCCAGTGTTTTAGAGCTTGCTTCTTCACCTTCCCGAAGCTGCCGCTCTCTCCGGCTCCCAGAGCCGAAGAAGCGGCTTCTTCGCGCAAAGACGATTGTGCCGCTCACAGTGCTCTCCTTAGCGCGGCTTCTGCCGAAAGACGCCCGGGAGCGGCTCTTAGCTCCGGAGAGCATCGTACCTTCGTCTTTAGCGTCTCTTCTCATTTACATCTCTGAAAAACGCTTTTCCAATATGTCTGGCTAGGAAAAACTGTGCCAGCACAGAAAACATCTCCCATCGTGTTCTAGACGTTGCACGGAAGTCTGCCAAGTGTTTGGCAGGAAGAAAAGAAAAGTTGTCCAAAACAGCTTCCAATCAAATGTTCATGTGATTGGAAAAGTCAGGAGAGTGCAAAGGTACTGTTTTCTATCAGTTGGCAAGCTGCGCACACAATCCCAGTGTTGTACAGCTTCCTTCTTCACCTTCCCGAAGCTGCCGCTCTCTCCGGCTCCCTGAGCCGAAGAAGCGGCTTCTTCGCGCAAAGACGATTGTGCCGCTCACAGTGCTCTCCTTAGCGCGGCTTCTGCCGAAAGACGCCCGCGAGCGGCTCTTAGCTCCGGAGAGCATCGTACCTTCGTCTTTGGCGTCTCTTCTCATCTACATCTCAGCAAAAAGCTTTTCCACTATGTCTGGCTAGGAAAAACTGTGACAGCACAGAAAACATCTCCCATCGTGTTCTAGACATTGCACGGAAGTCTGCCAAGTGTTTGGCAGGAAGAAAAGAAAAGTTGTCCAAAACAGCTTCCAATCGAATGTTCATGTGATTGGAAAAGTCAGGAGAGTGCAAAGGTACTGTTTTCTATCAGTTGGCAAGCTGCGCACACAATCCCAGAGTTTTAGAGCTTCCTTCTTCACCTTCCCGAAGCTGCCGCTCTCTCCGGCTCCCAGAGCCGAAGAAGCGGCTTCTTCGCGCAAAGACGATTGTGCCGCTCACAGTGCTCTCCTTAGCGCGGCTTCTGCCGAAAGACGCCCGGGGGCGGCTCTTAGCTCCGGAGAGCATCGTACCTTCGTCTTTAGCGTCTCTTCTCATTTACATCTGTGAAAAACGCTTTTCCAATATGTCTGGCTAGGAAAAACTGTGCCAGCACAGAAAACATCTCCCATCATGTTCTAGACGTTGCACGGAAGTCTGCCAAGTGTTTGGCAGGAAGAAAAGAAAAGTTGTCCAAAACAGCTTCCAATCAAATGTTTATGTGATTGGAAAAGTCAGGAGAGTGCAAAGGTACTGTTTTCTATCAGTTGGCAAGCTGCGCACACAATCCCAGTGTTGTACAGCTTGCTTCTTCACCTTCCCGAAGCTGCCGCTCTCTCCGGCTCCCTGAGCCGAAGAAGCGGCTTCTTCGCGCAAAGACGATTGTGCCGCTCACAGTGCTCTCCTTAGCGCGGCTTCTGCCGAAAGACGCCCGCGAGCGGCTCTTAGCTCCGGAGAGCATCGTACCTTCGTCTTTGACGTCTTTTCTCATCTACATCTCAGCAAAAAGCTTTTCCACTATGTCTGGCTAGGAAAAACTGTGACAGCACAGAAAACATCTCCCATCATGTTCTAGACATTGCACGGAAGTCTGCCAAGTGTTTGGCAGGAAGAAAAGAAAAGTTGTCCAAAACAGCTTCCAATCGAATGTTCATGTGATTGGAAAAGTCAGGAGAGTGCAAAGGTACTGTTTTCTATCAGTTGGCAAGCTGCGCACACAATCCCAGAGTTTTAGAGCTTGCTTCTTCACCTTCCCGAAGCTGCCGCTCTCTCCGGCTCCCGGAGCCGAAGAAGTGGCTTCTTCGCGCAAAGACGATTGTGCCGCTCACAGTGCTCTCCTTAGCGCGGCTTCTGCCGAAAGACGCCCGGGAGCGGCTCTTAGCTCCGGAGGGCATCGTACCTTCGTCTTTAGCGTCTCTTCTCATCTACATCTTAGCAAAATGCTTTTCCACTATGTCTGGCTAGGAAAAACTGTGCCAGCCCAGAAAATATCTCCCATCGTGTTCTAGACGTTGCACGGAAGTCTGCCAAGTGTTTGGCAGGAAGAAAAGAAAAGTTGTCCAAAAAAGCTTCCAATCAAATGTTCATGTGATTGGAAAAGTCAGGAGAGTGCAAAGGTACTGTTTTCTATCAGTTGGCAAGCTGCGCACACAATCCCAGAGTTTTAGAGCTTGCTTCTTCACCTTCCCGAAGCTGCCGCTCTCTCCGGCTCCCAGAGCCGAAGAAGCGCCTTCTTCGCGCAAAGACGATTGTGCCGCTCACAGTGCTCTCCTTAGCGCGGCTTCTGCCGAAAGACGCCCGGGAGCGGCTCTTAGCTCCGGAGAGCATCGTACCTTCGTCTTTAGCGTCTCTTCTCATTTACATCTCTGAAAAACGCTTTTCCAATATGTCTGGCTAGGAAAAACTGTGCCAGCACAGAAAACATCTCCCATCATGTTCTAGACGTTGCACGGAAGTCTGCCAAGTGTTTGGCAGGAAGAAAAGAAAAGTTGTCCAAAACAGATTCCAAGCAAATGTTCATGTGATTGGAAAGGTCAGGAGAGTGCAAAGGAACTGTTTTCTATCAGTTGGCAAGCTGCGCAAACAATCCCAGAGTTTTAGAGCTTGCTTCTTCACCTTCCCGAAGCTGCCGCTCTCTCCGGCTCCCGGAGCCGAAGAAGCGGCTTCTTCGCGCAAAGACGATTGTGCCGCTCACAGTGCTCTCCTTAGCGCGGCTTCTGCCGAAAGACGCCCGCGAGCGGCTCTTAGCTCCGTAGGGCATCGTACCTTCGTCTTTAGCGTCTCTTCTCATCTACATCTTAGCAAAATGCTTTTCCACTATGTCTGGCTAGGAAAAACTGTGCCAGCCCAGAAAATATCTCCCATCGTGTTCTAGACGTTGCACGGAAGTCTGCCAAGTGTTTGGCAGGAAGAAAAGAAAAGTTGTCCAAAAAAGCTTCCAATCAAATGTTCATGTGATTGGAAAAGTCAGGAGAGTGCAAAGGTACTGTTTTCTATCAGTTGGCAAGCTGCGCACACAATCCCAGTGTTGTACAGCTTGCTTCTTCACCTTCCCGAAGCTGCCGCTCTCTCCGGCTCCCGGAGCCGAAGAAGCGGCTTCTTCGCGCAAAGACGATTGTGCCGCTCACAGTGCTCTCCTTAGCGCGGCTTCTGCCGAAAGACCTCCGCGAGCGGCTCTTAGCTCCGGAGAGCATCGTACCTTCGTCTTTGGCGTCTCTTCTCATCTACATCTCAACAAAAAGCTTTTCCACTATGTCTGGCTAGGAAAACCTGTGACAGCACAGAAAACATCTCCCATCCTGTTGTAGACGTTGCACGGAGGTCTGCCAAGTGTTTGGCAGGAAGAAAAGAAAAGTTGTCCAAAACAGCTTCCAGTCGAATGTTCATGTGTTTGGAAAAGTCAGGAGAGTGCAAAGGTACTGTTTTCTATCAGTTGGCAAGCTGCGCACACAATCCCAGTGTTGTACAGCTTGCTTCTTCACCTTCCCGAAGCTGCCGCTCTCTCCGGCTCCCGGAGCCGAAGAAGCGGCTTCTTCGCGCAAAGACGATTGTGCCGCTCACAGTGCTCTCCTTAGCGCGGCTTCTGCCGAAAGACGCCCGGGAGCGGCTCTTAGCTCCGGAGAGCATCGTACCTTCGTCTTTAGCGTCTCTTCTCATCTACATCTTAGCAAAATGCTTTTCCACTATGTCTGGCTAGGAAAAACTGTGCCAGCCCAGAAAATATCTCCCATCGTGTTCTAGACGTTGCACGCAAGTCTGCCAAGTGTTTGGCAGGAAGAAAAGAAAAGTTGTCCAAAACAGCTTCCAATCGAATGTTCATGTGATTGGAAAAGTCAGGAGAGTGCAAAGGTACTGTTTTCTATCAGTTGGCAAGCTGCGCACACAATCCCAGTGTTGTACAGCTTGCTTCTTCACCTTCCCGAAGCTGCCGCTCTCTCCGGCTCCCGGAGCCGAAGAAGTGGCTTCTTCGCGCAAAGACGATTGTGCCGCTCACAGTGCTCTCCTTAGCGCGGCTTCTGCCGAAAGACGCCCGGGAGCGGCTCTTAGCTCCGGAGAGCATCGTACCTTCGTCTTTAGCGTCTCTTCTCATTTACATCTCAGCAAAACGCTTTTCCACTATGTCTGGCTAGGAAAAACTGTGACAGCACAGAAAACATCTCCCATCGTGTTCTAGACGTTGCACGGAAGTCTGCCAAGTGTTTGGCCGGAAGAAAAGAAAAGTTGTCCAAAACAGCTTCCAATCAAATGTTCATGTGATTGGAAAAGTCAGGAGAGTGCAACGGTACTGTTTTCTATCAGTTGGCAAGCTGCGCACACAATCCCAGTGTTGTACAGCTTGCTTCTTCACCTTCCCGAAGCTGCCGCTCTCTCCGGCTCCCGGAGCCGAAGAAGCGGCTTCTTCGCGCAAAGACGATTGTGCCGCTCACAGTGCTCTCCTTAGCGCGGCTTCTGCCGAAAGACACCCGGGAGCGGCTCTTAGCTCCGGAGAGCATCGTACCTTCGTCTTTAGCGTCTCTTCTCATCTACATCTTAGCAAAACGCTTTTCCACTATGTCTGGCTAGGAAAAACTGTGCCAGCCCAGAAAATATCTCCCATCGTGTTCTAGACGTTGCACGGAGGTCTGCCAAGTGTTTGGCAGGAAGAAAAGAAAAGTTGTCCAAAACAGCTTCCAATCGAATGTTCATGTGATTGGAAAAGTCAGGAGAGTGCAAAGGTACTGTTTTCTATCAGTTGGCAAGCTGCGCACACAATCCCAGTGTTGTACAGCTTGCTTCTTCATCTTCCCGAAGCTGCCGCTCTCTCCGGTTGCCAGAGCCGAAGAAGCGGCTTCTGCGCGCAAAGACGATTGTGCCGCTCACAGTGCTCTCCTTAGCGCGGCTTCTGCCGAAAGACACCCGGGAGCGGCTCTTAGCTCCGGAGAGCATCGTACCTTCGTCTTTGGCGTCTCTTCGCATCTACATCTTAGCAAAACGCTTTTCCACTATGTCTGGCTAGGAAAAACTGTGCCAGCACAGAAAATATCTCCCATCGTGTTCTAGACGTTGCACGGAGCTCTGCCAAGTGTTTGGCAGGAAGAAAAGAAAGGTTGTCCAAAACAGCTTCCAATAGAATGTTCATGTGATTAGAAAAGTCAGGAGAGTGCAACGGTACTGTTTTCTATCAGTTGGCAAGCTGCGCACACAATCCCAGTGTTTTAGAGCTTGCTACTTCACCTTCCCGAAGCTGCCGCTCTCTCCGGCTCCCGGAGCCGAAGAAGCGGCTTCTTCGCGCAAAGACGATTGAGCCGCTCACAGTGTCCTCCTTAGCGCGGCTTCTGCCGAAAGACGCCCGGGAGCGGCTCTTAGCTCCGTAGGGCATCGTACCTTCGTCTTTAGCGTCTCTTCTCATCTACATCTTACCAAAACGCTTCTCCACTATGTCTGGCTAGGAAAAACTGTGCCAGCCCAGAAAATATCTCCCATCGTGTTCTAGACGTTGCACGGAAGTCTGCCAAGTGTTTGGCAGGAAGAAAAGAAAAGTTGTCCAAAACAGCTTCCAATCAAATGTTCATGTGATTGGAAAAGTCAGGAGAGTGCAAAGGTACTGTTTTCTATCAGTTGGCAAGCTGCGCACACAATCCCAGTGTTGTACAGCTTGCTTCTTCACCTTCCCGAAGCTGCCGCTCTCTCCGGCTCCCGGAGCCGAAGAAGCGGCTTCTTCGCGCAAAGACGATTGTGCCGCTCACAGTGCTCTCCTTAGCGCGGCTTCTGCCGAAAGACCTCCGCGAGCGGCTCTTAGCTCCGGAGAGCATCGTACCTTCGTCTTTGGCGTCTCTTCTCATCTACATCTCAGCAAAAAGCTTTTCCACTATGTCTGGCTAGGAAAACCTGTGACAGCACAGAAAACATCTCCCATCCTGTTGTAGACGTTGCACGGAGGTCTGCCAAGTGTTTGGCAGGAAGAAAAGAAAAGTTGTCCAAAACAGCTTCCAATCGAATGTTCATGTGTTTGGAAAAGTCAGGAGAGTGCAAAGGTACTGTTTTCTATCAGTTGGCAAGCTGCGCACACAATCCCAGTGTTGTACAGCTTGCTTCTTCACCTTCCCGAAGCTGCCGCTCTCTCCGGCTCCCGGAGCCGAAGAAGCGGCTTCTTCGCGCAAAGACGATTGTGCCGCTCACAGTGCTCTCCTTAGCGCGGCTTCTGCCGAAAGACGCCCGGGAGCGGCTCTTAGCTC
This sequence comes from Melospiza melodia melodia, assembly GCF_035770615.1. Lineage (NCBI taxonomy): Eukaryota > Metazoa > Chordata > Aves > Passeriformes > Passerellidae > Melospiza > Melospiza melodia. The sequence continues at coordinate 32,677,099 of NC_086225.1, forward strand.
CGTAGGGCATCGTACCTTCGTCTTTAGCGTCTCTTCTCATCTACATCTTAGCAAAATGCTTTTCCACTATGTCTGGCTAGGAAAAACTGTGCCAGCCCAGAAAATATCTCCCATCGTGTTCTAGACGTTGCACGCAAGTCTGCCAAGTGTTTGGCAGGAAGAAAAGAAAAGTTGTCCAAAACAGCTTCCAATCAAATGTTCATGTGATTGGAAAAGTCAGGAGAGTGCAAAGGAACTGTTTTCTATCAGTTGGCAAGCTGCGCACACAATCCCAGTGTTGTACAGCTTGCTTCTTCACCTTCCCGAAGCTGCCGCTCTCTCCGGCTCCCGGAGCCGAAGAAGTGGCTTCTTCGCGCAAAGACGATTGTGCCGCTCACAGTGCTCTCCTTAGCGCGGCTTCTGCCGAAAGACGCCCGGGAGCGGCTCTTAGCTCCGGAGAGCATCGTACCTTCGTCTTTAGCGTCTCTTCTCATTTACATCTCAGCAAAACGCTTTTCCACTATGTCTGGCTAGGAAAAACTGTGACAGCACAGAAAACATCTCCCATCGTGTTCTAGACGTTGCACGGAAGTCTGCCAAGTGTTTGGCAGGAAGAAAAGAAAAGTTGTCCAAAACAGCTTCCAATCAAATGTTCATGTGATTGGAAAAGTCAGGAGAGTGCAACGGTACTGTTTTCTATCAGTTGGCAAGCTGCGCACACAATCCCAGTGTTGTACAGCTTGCTTCTTCACCTTCCCGAAGCTGCCGCTCTCTCCGGCTCCCGGAGCCGAAGAAGCGGCTTCTTCGCGCAAAGACGATTGTGCCGCTCACAGTGCTCTCCTTAGCGCGGCTTCTGCCGAAAGACACCCGGGAGCGGCTCTTAGCTCCGGAGAGCATCGTACCTTCGTCTTTAGCGTCTCTTCTCATCTACATCTTAGCAAAACGCTTTTCCACTATGTCTGGCTAGGAAAAACTGTGCCAGCCCAGAAAATATCTCCCATCGTGTTCTAGACGTTGCACGGAGGTCTGCCAAGTGTTTGGCAGGAAGAAAAGAAAAGTTGTCCAAAACAGCTTCCAATCGAATGTTCATGTGATTGGAAAAGTCAGGAGAGTGCAAAGGTACTGTTTTCTATCAGTTGGCAAGCTGCGCACACAATCCCAGTGTTGTACAGCTTGCTTCTTCACCTTCCCGAAGCTGCCGCTCTCTCCGGTTGCCAGAGCCGAAGAAGCGGCTTCTGCGCGCAAAGACGATTGTGCCGCTCACAGTGCTCTCCTTAGCGCGGCTTCTGCCGAAAGACACCCGGGAGCGGCTCTTAGCTCCGGAGAGCATCGTACCTTCGTCTTTGGCGTCTCTTCGCATCTACATCTTAGCAAAACGCTTTTCCACTATGTCTGGCTAGGAAAAACTGTGCCAGCACAGAAAATATCTCCCATCGTGTTCTAGACGTTGCACGGAGCTCTGCCAAGTGTTTGGCAGGAAGAAAAGAAAGGTTGTCCAAAACAGCTTCCAATAGAATGTTCATGTGATTAGAAAAGTCAGGAGAGTGCAACGGTACTGTTTTCTATCAGTTGGCAAGCTGCGCACACAATCCCAGTGTTTTAGAGCTTGCTACTTCACCTTCCCGAAGCTGCCGCTCTCTCCGGCTCCCGGAGCCGAAGAAGCGGCTACTTCGCGCAAAGACGATTGAGCCGCTCACAGTGTCCTCCTTAGCGCGGCTTCTGCCGAAAGACGCCCGGGAGCGGCTCTTAGCTCCGGAGAGCATCGTACCTTCGTCTTTAGTGTCTCTTCTCATCTACATCTTACCAAAACGCTTCTCCACTATGTCTGGCTAGGAAAAACTGTGCCAGCCCAGAAAATATCTCCCATCGTGTTCTGGACATTGCACGGAAGTCTGCCAAGTGTTTGGCAGGAAGAAAAGAAAAGTTGTCCAAAACAGCTTCCAATCAAATGTTCATGTGATTGGAAAAGTCAGGAGAGTGCAAAGGTACTGTTTGCTATCAGTTGGCAAGCTGCGCACACAATCCCAGTGTTTTAGAGCTTGCTTCTTCACCTTCCCGAAGCTGCCGCTCTCTCCGGCTCCCGGAGCCGAAGAAGCGGCTTCTTCGCGCAAAGACGATTGTGCCGCTCACAGTGCTCTCCTTAGCGCGGCTTCTGCCGAAAGACGCCCGGGAGCGGCTCTTAGCTCCGTAGGGCATCGTACCTTCGTCTTTAGTGTCTCTTCTCATCTACATCTTAGCAAAATGCTTTTCCACTATGTCTGGCTGGGAAAAACTGTGCCAGCCCAGAAAATATCTCCCATCGTGTTCTAGACGTTGCACGGAAGTCTGCCAAGTGTTTGGCAGGAAGAAAAGAAAAGTTGTCCAAAACAGCTTCCAATCAAATGTTCATGTGATTGGAAAAGTCAGGAGAGTGCAACGGTACTGTTTTCTATCAGTTGGCAAGCTGCGCACACAATCCCAGTTTTGTACAGCTTGCTTCTTCACCTTCCCGAAGCTGCCGCTCTCTCCGGCTCCCGGAGCCGAAGAAGCGGCTTCTTCGCGCAAAGACGATTGTGCCGCTCACAGGGCTCTCCTTAGCGCGGCTTCTGCCGAAAGACGCCCGCGAGCGGCTCTTAGCTCCGGAGAGCATCGTACCTTCGTCTTTGGCGTCTCTTCTCATCTACATCTCAGCAAAAAGCTTTTCCACTATGTCTGGCTAGGAAAAACTGTGACAGCACAGAAAACATCTCCCATCGTGTTCTAGACGTTGCACGGAGGTCTGCCAAGTGTTTGGCAGGAAGAAAAGAAAAGTTGTCCAAAACAGCTTCCAATCGAATGTTCATGTGATTGGAAAAGTCAGGAGAGTGCAAAGGTACTGTTTTCTATCAGTTGGCAAGCTGCGCACACAATCCCAGTGTTTTAGAGCTTGCTTCTTCACCTTCCCGAAGCTGCCGCTCTCTCCGGCTCCCGGAGCCGAAGAAGCGGCTTCTTCGCGCAAAGACGATTGTGCCGCTCACAGTGCTCTCCTTAGCGCGGCTTCTGCCGAAAGACGCCCGGGAGCGGCTCTTAGCTCCGGAGAGCATCGTACCTTCGTCTTTAGCGTCTCTTCTCATCTACATCTTAGCAAAACGCTTTTCCACTATGTCTGGCTAGGAAAAACTGTGCCAGCCCAGAAAATATCTCCCATCGTGTTCTAGACGTTGCACGGAAGTCTGCCAAGTGTTTGGCAGGAAGAAAAGAAAAGTTGTCCAAAACAGCTTCCAATCGAATGTTCATGTGATTGGAAAAGTCAGGAGAGTGCAAAGGTACTGTTTTCTATCAGTTGGCAAGCTGCGCACACAATCCCAGTGTTGTACAGTTTCCTTCTTCACCTTCCCGAAGCTGCCGCTCTCTCCGGTTCCCAGAGCCGAAGAAGCGGCTTCTTCGCGCAAAGACGATTGTGCCGCTCACAGAGCTCTCCTTAGCGCGGCTTCTGCCGAAAGACACCCGGGAGCGGCTCTTAGCTCCGGAGAGCATCGTACCTTCGTCTTTGGCGTCTCTTCTCATCTACATCTCAGCAAAATGCTTTTCCACTATGTCTGGCTAGGAAAAACTGTGCCAGCACAGAAAACATCTCCCATCGTGTTCTAGACGTTGCATGGAGGTCTGCCAAGTGTTTGGCAGGAAGAAAAGAAAAGTTGCCCAAAACAGCTTCCAATCGAATGTTCATGTGATTGGAAAAGTCAGGAGAGTGCAAAGGAACTGTTTTGTATCAGTTGGCAAGCTGTGCACACAATCCCAGTGTTGTACAGCTTGCTTCTTCACCTTCCCGAAGCTGCCGCTCTCTCCGGCTCCCGGAGCCGAAGAAGCGGCTTCTTCGCGCAAAGACGATTGAGCCGCTCACAGTGTCCTCCTTAGCGCGGCTTCTGCCGAAAGACGCCCGGGAGCGGCTCTTAGCTCCGGAGAGCATCGTACCTTCGTCTTTAGTGTCTCTTCTCATCTACATCTTAGCAAAACGCTTCTCCACTATGTCTGGCTAGGAAAACTGTGCCAGCCCAGAAAATATCTCCCATCGTGTTCTAGACGTTGCACGGAAGTCTGCCAAGTGTTTGGCAGGAAGAAAAGAAAAGTTGTCCAAAACAGCTTCCAATCAAATGTTCATGTGATTGGAAAAGTCTGGAGAGTGCAAAGGTACTGTTTTCTATCAGTTGGCAAGCTGCGCACACAATCCCAGTGTTGTACAGCTTGCTTCTTCACCTTCCCGAAGCTGCCGCTCTCTCCGGCTCCCAGAGCCGAAGAAGCGGCTTCTTCGCGCAAAGACGATTGTGCCGCTCACAGTGCTCTCCTTAGCGCGGCTTCTGCCGAAAGACGCCCGGGAGCGGCTCTTAGCTCCGGAGAGCATCGTACCTTCGTCTTTAGCGTCTCTTCTCATTTACATCTCAGCAAAACGCTTTTCCACTATGTCTGGCTAGGAAAAACTGTGACAGCACAGAAAACATCTCCCATCGTGTTCTAGACGTTGCACGGAAGTCTGCCAAGTGTTTGGCAGGAAGAAAAGAAAAGTTGTCCAAAACAGCTTCCAATCGAATGTTCATGTGATTGGAAAAGTCAGGAGAGTGCAAAGGTACTGTTTTCTATCAGTTGGCAAGCTGCGCACACAATCCCAGTGTTTTAGAGCTTGCTTCTTCACCTTCCCGAAGCTGCCGCTCTCTCCGGCTCCCGGAGCCGAAGAAGCGGCTTCTTCGCGCAAAGACGATTGTGCCGCTCACAGTGCTCTCCTTAGCGCGGCTTCTGCCGAAAGACGCCCGGGAGCGGCTCTTAGCTCCGGAGAGCATCGTACCTTCGTCTTTAGCGTCTCTTCTCATCTACATCTTAGCAAAACGCTTTTCCACTATGTCTGGCTAGGAAAAACTGTGCCAGCCCAGAAAATATCTCCCATGGTGTTCTAGACGTTGCACGGAAGTCTGCCAAGTGTTTGGCAGGAAGAAAAGAAAAGTTGTCCAAAACAGCTTCCAATCAAATGTTCATGTGATTGGAAAAGTCAGGAGAGTGCAAAGGTACTGTTTTCTATCAGTTGGCAAGCTGCGCACACAATCCCAGTGTTTTAGAGCTTGCTTCTTCACCTTCCCGAAGCTGCCGCTCTCTCCGGCTCCCGGAGCCGAAGAAGCGGCTTCTTCGCGCAAAGACGATTGTGCCGCTCACAGTGCTCTCCTTAGCGCGGCTTCTGCCGAAAGACGCCCGGGAGCGGCTCTTAGCTCCGGAGAGCATCGTACCTTCGTCTTTGGGGTCTCTTCTCATCTACATCTCAGCAAAACGCTTTTCCACTATGTCTGGCTAGCAAAAACTGTGCCAGCACAGAAAACATCTCCCATCGTGTTCTAGACGTTGCACGGAGGTCTGCCAAGTGTTTGGCAGGAAGAAAAGAAAAGTTGTCCAAAACAGCTTCCAATCGAATGTTCATGTGATTGGAAAAGTCAGGAGAGTGCAAAGGTACTGTTTTCTATCAGTTGGCAAGCTGCGCAAACAATCCCAGAGTTTTAGAGCTTGCTTCTTCACCTTCCCGAAGCTGCCGCTCTCTCCGGCTCCCGGAGCCGAAGAAGCGGCTTCTTCGCGCAAAGACGATTGTGCCGCTCACAGTGCTCTCCTTAGCGCGGCTTCTGCCGAAAGACGCCCGCGAGCGGCTCTTAGCTCCGTAGGGCATCGTACCTTCGTCTTTAGCGTCTCTTCTCATCTACATCTTAGCAAAATGCTTTTCCACTATGTCTGGCTAGGAAAAACTGTGCCAGCCCAGAAAATATCTCCCATCGTGTTCTAGACGTTGCACGGAAGTCTGCCAAGTGTTTGGCAGGAAGAAAAGAAAAGTTGTCCAAAAAAGCTTCCAATCGAATGTTCATGTGATTGGAAAAGTCAGGAGAGTGCAAAGGTACTGTTTTCTATCAGTTGGCAAGCTGCGCACACAATCCCAGTGTTGTACAGCTTGCTTCTTCACCTTCCCGAAGCTGCCGCTCTCTCCGGCTCCCGGAGCCGAAGAAGCGGCTTCTTCGCGCAAAGACGATTGGGCCGCTCACAGTGCTCTCATTAGCGCGGCTTCTGCCGAAAGACGTCCGCGAGCGGCTCTTAGCTCCGGAGAGCATCGTACCTTCGTCTTTGGCGTCTCTTCTCATCTACATCTCAGCAAAAAGCTTTTCCACTATGTCTGGCTAGGAAAACCTGTGACAGCACAGAAAACATCTCCCATCCTGTTGTAGACGTTGCACGGAGGTCTGCCAAGTGTTTGGCAGGAAGAAAAGAAAAGTTGTCCAAAACAGCTTCCAATCGAATGTTCATGTGATTGGAAAAGTCAGGAGAGTGCAAAGGTACTGTTTTCTATCAGTTGGCAAGCTGCGCAAACAATCCCAGTGTTTTAGAGCTTGCTTCTTCACCTTCCCGAAGCTGCCGCTCTCTCCGGCTCCCGGAGCCGAAGAAGCGGCTTCTTCGCGCAAAGACGATTGTGCCGCTCACAGTGCTCTCCTTAGCGCGGCTTCTGCCGAAAGACGCCCGGGAGCGGCTCTTAGCTCCGTAGGGCATCGTACCTTCGTCTTTAGCGTCTCTTCTCATCTACATCTTAGCAAAATGCTTTTCCACTATGTCTGGCTAGGAAAAACTGTGCCAGCCCAGAAAATATCTCCCATCGTGTTCTAGACGTTGCACGGAAGTCTGCCAAGTGTTTGGCAGGAAGAAAAGAAAAGTTGTCCAAAACAGCTTCCAATCAAATGTTCATGTGATTGGAAAAGTCAGGAGAGTGCAAAGGTACTGTTTTCTATCAGTTGGCAAGCTGCGCACACAATCCCAGTGTTGTACAGCTTGCTTCTTCACCTTCCCGAAGCTGCCGCTCTCTCCGGCTCCCGGAGCCGAAGAAGTGGCTTCTTCGCGCAAAGACGATTGTGCCGCTCACAGTGCTCTCCTTAGCGCGGCTTCTGCCGAAAGACGCCCGGGACCGGCTCTTAGCTCCGGAGAGCATCGTACCTTCGTCTTTAGCGTCTCTTCTCATTTACATCTCAGCAAAACGCTTTTCCACTATGTCTGGCTAGGAAAAACTGTGACAGCACAGAAAACATCTCCCATCGTGTTCTAGACGTTGCACGGAAGTCTGCCAAGTGTTTGGCAGGAAGAAAAGAAAAGTTGTCCAAAACAGCTTCCAATCAAATGTTCATGTGATTGGAAAAGTCAGGAGAGTGCAACGGTACTGTTTTCTATCAGTTGGCAAGCTGCGCACACAATCCCAGTGTTGTACAGCTTGCTTCTTCACCTTCCCGAAGCTGCCGCTCTCTCCGGTTGCCAGAGCCGAAGAAGCGGCTTCTGCGCGCAAAGACGATTGTGCCGCTCACAGTGCTCTCCTTAGCGCGGCTTCTGCCGAAAGACACCCGGGAGCGGCTCTTAGCTCCGGAGAGCATCGTACCTTCGTCTTTGGCGTCTCTTATCATCTACATCTCAGCAAAATGCTTTTCCATTATGTCTGGCTAGGAAAAACTGTGCCAGCACAGAAAACATCTCCCATCGTGTTCTAGACGTTGCACGGAAGTCTGCCAAGTGTTTGGCAGGAAGAAAAGAAAAGTTGTCCAAAACAGCTTCCAATCAAATGTTCATGTGATTGGAAAAGTCAGGAGAGTGCAAAGGTACTGTTTTCTATCAGTTGGCAAGCTGCGCACACAATCCCAGTGTTGTACAGCTTGCTTCTTCACCTTCCCGAAGCTGCCGCTCTCTCCGGTTGCCAGAGCCGAAGAAGCGGCTTCTGCGCGCAAAGACGATTGTGCCGCTCACAGTGCTCTCCTTAGCGCGGCTTCTGCCGAAAGACACCCGGGAGCGGCTCTTAGCTCCGGAGAGCATCGTACCTTCGTCTTTGGCGTCTCTTCTCATCTACATCTCAGCAAAATGCTTTTCCACTATGTCTGGCTAGGAAAAACTGTGCCAGCACAGAAAACATCTCCCATCGTGTTCTAGACGTTGCACGGAAGTCTGCCAAGTGTTTGGCAGGAAGAAAAGAAAAGTTGTCCAAAACAGCTTCCAATCAAATGTTCATGTGATTGGAAAAGTCAGGAGAGTGCAAAGGTACTGTTTTCTATCAGTTGGCAAGCTGCGCACACAATCCCAGTGTTGTACAGCTTGCTTCTTCACCTTCCCGAAGCTGCCGCTCTCTCCGGCTCCCGGAGCTGAAGAAGCGGCTTCTTCGCGCAAAGACGATTGTGCCGCTCACAGTGCTCTCCTTAGCGCGGCTTCTGCTGAAAGACGCCCGGGAGCGGCTCTTAGCTCCGGAGAGCATCGTACCTTCGTCTTTGGCGTCTCTTCTCATCTACATCTTAGCAAAACGCTTTTCCACTATGTCTGGCTAGGAAAAACTGTGCCAGCACAGAAAATATCTCCCATCATGTTCTAGACGTTGCACGGAGCTCTGCCAAGTGTTTGGCAGGAAGAAAAGAAAGGTTGTCCAAAACAGCTTCCAATCAAATGTTCATGTGATTGGAAAAGTCAGGAGAGTGCAAAGGTACTGTTTTCTATCAGTTGGCAAGCTGCGCACACAATCCCAGTGTTGTACAGCTTGCTTCTTCACCTTCCCGAAGCTGCCGCTCTCTCCGGTTGCCAGAGCCGAAGAAGCGGCTTCTGCGCGCAAAGACGATTGTGCCGCTCACAGTGCTCTCCTTAGCGCGGCTTCTGCCGAAAGACACCCGGGAGCGGCTCTTAGCTCCGGAGAGCATCGTACCTTCGTCTTTGGCGTCTCTTCTCATCTACATCTCAGCAAAATGCTTTTCCACTATGTCTGGCTAGGAAAAACTGTGCCAGCACAGAAAACATCTCCCATCGTGTTCTAGACGTTGCACGGAAGTCTGCCAAGTGTTTGGTAGGAAGAAAAGAAAAGTTGTCCAAAACAGCTTCCAATCAAATGTTCATGTGATTGGAAAAGTCAGGAGAGTGCAAAGGTACTGTTTTCTATCAGTTGGCAAGCTGCGCACACAATCCCAGTGTTGTACAGCTTGCTTCTTCACCTTCCCGAAGCTGCCGCTCTCTCCGGCTCCCGGAGCTGAAGAAGCGGCTTCTTCGCGCAAAGACGATTGAGCCGCTCACAGTGTCCTCCTTAGCGCGGCTTCTGCCGAAAGACGCCCGGGAGCGGCTCTTAGCTCCGGAGAGCATCGTACCTTCGTCTTTAGTGTCTCTTCTCATCTACATCTTACCAAAACGCTTCTCCACTATGTCTGGCTAGGAAAAACTGTGCCAGCCCAGAAAATATCTCCCATCGTGTTCTAGACATTGCACGGAAGTCTGCCAAGTGTTTGGCAGGAAGAAAAGAAAAGTTGTCCAAAACAGCTTCCAATCAAATGTTCATGTGATTGGAAAAGTCAGGAGAGTGCAAAGGTACTGTTTGCTATCAGTTGGCAAGCTGCGCACACAATCCCAGTGTTTTAGAGCTTGCTTCTTCACCTTCCCGAAGCTGCCGCTCTCTCCGGCTCCCGGAGCCGAAGAAGCGGCTTCTTCGCGCAAAGACGATTGTGCCGCTCACAGGGCTCTCCTTAGCGCGGCTTCTGCCGAAAGACGCCCGCGAGCGGCTCTTAGCTCCGGAGAGCATCGTACCTTCGTCTTTGGCGTCTCTTCTCATCTACATCTCAGCAAAAAGCTTTTCCACTATGTCTGGCTAGGAAAAACTGTGACAGCACAGAAAACATCTCCCATCGTGTTCTAGACGTTGCACGGAGGTCTGCACAGTGTTTGGCAGGAAGAAAAGAAAAGTTGTCCAAAACAGCTTCCAATCGAATGTTCATGTGATTGGAAAAGTCAGGAGAGTGCAAAGGTACTGTTTTCTATCAGTTGGCAAGCTGCGCACACAATCCCAGTGTTTTAGAGCTTGCTTCTTCACCTTCCCGAAGCTGCCGCTCTCTCCGGCTCCCGGAGCCGAAGAAGCGGCTTCTTCGCGCAAAGACGATTGTGCCGCTCACAGTGCTCTCCTTAGCGCGGCTTCTGCCGAAAGACGCCCGGGAGCGGCTCTTAGCTCCGGAGAGCATCGTACCTTCGTCTTTAGCGTCTCTTCTCATCTACATCTCAGCAAAATGCTTTTCCACTATGTCTGGCTAGGAAAAACTGTGCCAGCACAGAAAACATCTCCCATCGTGTTCTAGACGTTGCACGGAGGTCTGCCAAGTGTTTGGCAGGAAGAAAAGAAAAGTTGCCCAAAACAGCTTCCAATCGAATGTTCATGTGATTGGAAAAGTCAGGAGAGTGCAAAGGAACTGTTTTGTATCAGTTGGCAAGCTGTGCACACAATCCCAGTGTTGTACAGCTTGCTTCTTCACCTTCCCGAAGCTGCCGCTCTCTCCGGCTCCCGGAGCCGAAGAAGCGGCTTCTTCGCGCAAAGACGATTGTGCCGCTCACAGTGGTCTCCTTAGCGCGGCTTCTGCCGGAAGACGCCCGCGAATGGCTCTTAGCTCCGGAGAGCATCGTACCTTCGTCTTTGGCATCTCTTCTCATCTACACCTCAGCAAAACGCTTTTCCACAATGTCTGGCTAGGAAAAACTGTGCCAGCACAGAAAACATCTCCCATCGTGTTCTAGACGTTGCACGGAGATCTGCCAAGTGTTTGGCAGGAAGAAAAGAAAAGTTGTCCAAAACAGCTTCCAATCAAATGTTCATGTGATTGGAAAAGTCAGGAGAGTGCAAAGGAACTCTTTTCTATCAGTTGGCAAGGTGCGCACACAATCCCAGCGTTGTACAGCTTCCTTCTTCCCCTTCCCGAAGCAGCCGCTCTCTCCGGCTCCCGAAGACGAAGAAGCGGCTTCTTCGCGCAAAGACGATTGTGCCGCTCACAGTGCTCTCCTTAGCGCGGCTTCTGCCGAAAGACGCCCGGGAGCGGCTCTTAGCTCCGGAGAGCATCGTACCTTCGTCTTTGGCGTCTCTTCTCATCTACATCTCGGCAAAAAGCTTTTCCACTATGTCTGGCTAGGAAAAACTGTGCCAGCACAGAAAACATCTCCCATCGTGTTCTAGACGTTGCACGGAAGTCTGCCAAGTGTTTGGCAGGAAGAAAAGAAAAGTTGTCCAAAACAGCTTCCAATCAAATGTTCATGTGATTGGAAAAGTCAGGAGAGTGCAACGGTACTGTTTTCTATCAGTTGGCAAGCTGCGCACACAATCCCAGTGTTGTACAGCTTGCTTCTTCACCTTCCCGAAGCTGCCGCTCTCTCCGGTTGCCAGAGCCGAAGAAGCGGCTTCTGCGCGCAAAGACGATTGTGCCGCTCACAGTGCTCTCCTTAGCGCGGCTTCTGCCGAAAGACACCCGGGAGCGGCTCTTAGCTCCGGAGAGCATCGTACCTTCGTCTTTGGCGTCTCTTATCATCTACATCTCAGCAAAATGCTTTTCCATTATGTCTGGCTAGGAAAAACTGTGCCAGCACAGAAAACATCTCCCATCGTGTTCTAGACGTTGCACGGAAGTCTGCCAAGTGTTTGGCAGGAAGAAAAGAAAAGTTGTCCAAAACAGCTTCCAATCAAATGTTCATGTGATTGGAAAAGTCAGGAGAGTGCAAAGGTACTGTTTTCTATCAGTTGGCAAGCTGCGCACACAATCCCAGTGTTGTACAGCTTGCTTCTTCACCTTCCCGAAGCTGCCGCTCTCTCCGGTTGCCAGAGCCGAAGAAGCGGCTTCTGCGCGCAAAGACGATTGTGCCGCTCACAGTGCTCTCCTTAGCGCGGCTTCTGCCGAAAGACACCCGGGAGCGGCTCTTAGCTCCGGAGAGCATCGTACCTTCGTCTTTGGCGTCTCTTCTCATCTACATCTCAGCAAAATGCTTTTCCACTATGTCTGGCTAGGAAAAACTGTGCCAGCACAGAAAACATCTCCCATCGTGTTCTAGACGTTGCACGGAAGTCTGCCAAGTGTTTGGCAGGAAGAAAAGAAAAGTTGTCCAAAACAGCTTCCAATCAAATGTTCATGTGATTGGAAAAGTCAGGAGAGTGCAAAGGTACTGTTTTCTATCAGTTGGCAAGCTGCGCACACAATCCCAGTGTTGTACAGCTTGCTTCTTCACCTTCCCGAAGCTGCCGCTCTCTCCGGCTCCCGGAGCTGAAGAAGCGGCTTCTTCGCGCAAAGACGATTGTGCCGCTCACAGTGCTCTCCTTAGCGCGGCTTCTGCTGAAAGACGCCCGGGAGCGGCTCTTAGCTCCGGAGAGCATCGTACCTTCGTCTTTGGCGTCTCTTCTCATCTACATCTTAGCAAAACGCTTTTCCACTATGTCTGGCTAGGAAAAACTGTGCCAGCACAGAAAATATCTCCCATCATGTTCTAGACGTTGCACGGAGCTCTGCCAAGTGTTTGGCAGGAAGAAAAGAAAGGTTGTCCAAAACAGCTTCCAATAGAATGTTCATGTGATTGGAAAAGTCAGGAGAGTGCAACGGTACTGTTTTCTATCATTTGGCAAGCTGCGCACACAATCCCAGTGTTTTAGAGCTTGCTACTTCACCTTCCCGAAGCTGCCGCTCTCTCCGGCTCCCGGAGCCGAAGAAGCGGCTTCTTCGCGCAAAGACGATTGAGCCGCTCACAGTGTCCTCCTTAGCGCGGCTTCTGCCGAAAGACGCCCGGGAGCGGCTCTTAGCTCCGGAGAGCATCGTACCTTCGTCTTTAGTGTCTCTTCTCATCTACATCTTACCAAAACGCTTCTCCACTATGTCTGGCTAGGAAAAACTGTGCCAGCCCAGAAAATATCTCCCATCGTGTTCTAGACATTGCACGGAAGTCTGCCAAGTGTTTGGCAGGAAGAAAAGAAAAGTTGTCCAAAACAGCTTCCAATCAAATGTTCATGTGATTGGAAAAGTCAGGAGAGTGCAAAGGTACTGTTTGCTATCAGTTGGCAAGCTGCGCACACAATCCCAGTGTTTTAGAGCTTGCTTCTTCACCTTCCCGAAGCTGCCGCTCTCTCCGGCTCCCGGAGCCGAAGAAGCGGCTTCTTCGCGCAAAGACGATTGTGCCGCTCACAGTGCTCTCCTTAGCGCGGCTTCTGCCGAAAGACGCCCGGGAGCGGCTCTTAGCTCCGTAGGGCATCGTACCTTCGTCTTTAGTGTCTCTTCTCATCTACATCTTAGCAAAATGCTTTTCCACTATGTCTGGCTAGGAAAAACTGTGCCAGCCCAGAAAATATCTCCCATCGTGTTCTAGACGTTGCACGGAAGTCTGCCAAGTGTTTGGCAGGAAGAAAAGAAAAGTTGTCCAAAACAGCTTCCAATCAAATGTTCATGTGATTGGAAAAGTCAGGAGAGTGCAACGGTACTGTTTTCTATCAGTTGGCAAGCTGCGCACACAATCCCAGTGTTGTACAGCTTGCTTCTTCACCTTCCCGAAGCTGCCGCTCTCTCCGGCTCCCGGAGCCGAAGAAGCGGCTTCTTCGCGCAAAGACGATTGTGCCGCTCACAGGGCTCTCCTTAGCGCGGCTTCTGCCGAAAGACGCCCGGGAGCGGCTCTTAGCTCCTGAGAGCATCGTACCTTCGTCTTTAGCGTCCCTTCTCATTTACATCTCAGCAAAACGCTTTTCCACTATGTCTGGCTAGGAAAAACTGTGACAGCACAGAAAACATCTCCCATCGTGTTCTAGACGTTGCACGGAAGTCTGCCAAGTGTTTGGCAGGAAGAAAAGAAAAGTTGTCCAAAACAGCTTCCAATCAAATGTTCATGTGATTGGAAAAGTCAGGAGAGTGCAACGGTACTGTTTTCTATCAGTTGGCAAGCTGCGCACACAATCCCAGTGTTGTACAGCTTGCTTCTTCACCTTCCCGAAGCTGCCGCTCTCTCCGGCTCCCGGAGCCGAAGAAGCGGCTTCTTCGCGCAAAGACGATTGTGCCGCTCACAGGGCTCTCCTTAGCGCGGCTTCTGCCGAAAGACGCCCGCGAGCGGCTCTTAGCTCCGGAGAGCATCGTACCTTCGTCTTTGGCGTCTCTTCTCCTCTATATCTCAGCAAAAAGCTTTCCCACTATGTCTGGCTAGGAAAAACTGTGACAGCACAGAAAACATCTCCCATCGTGTTCTAGACGTTGCACGGAGGTCTGCCAAGTGTTTGGCAGGAAGAAAAGAAAAGTTGTCCAAAACAGCTTCCAATCGAATGTTCATGTGATTGGAAAAGTCAGGAGAGTGCAAAGGTACTGTTTTCTATCAGTTGGCAAGCTGCGCACACAATCCCAGTGTTTTAGAGCTTGCTTCTTCACCTTCCCGAAGCTGCCGCTCTCTCCGGCTCCCGGAGCCGAAGAAGCGGCTTCTTCGCGCAAAGACGATTGTGCCGCTCACAGTGCTCTCCTTAGCGCGGCTTCTGCCGAAAGACGCCCGGGAGCGGCTCTTAGCTCCGGAGAGCATCCTACCTTCGTCTTTAGCGTCTCTTCTCATCTACATCTTAGCAAAACGCTTTTCCACTATGTCTGGCTAGGAAAAACTGTGCCAGCCCAGAAAATATCTCCCATCGTGTTCTAGACGTTGCACGGAAGTCTGCCAAGTGTTTGGCAGGAAGAAAAGAAAAGTTGTCCAAAACAGCTTCCAATCAAATGTTCATGTGATTGGAAAAGTCAGGAGAGTGCAAAGGTACTGTTTTCTATCAGTTGGCAAGCTGCGCACACAATCCCAGTGTTGTACAGTTTCCTTCTTCACCTTCCCGAAGCTGCCGCTCTCTCCGGTTCCCAGAGCCGAAGAAACGGCTTCTTCGCGCAAAGACGATTGTGCCGCTCACAGTGCTCTCCTTAGCGCGGCTTCTGCCGAAAGACACCCGGGAGCGGCTCTTAGCTCCGGAGAGCATCGTACCCTCTTCTTTGGCGTCTCTTCTCATCTACATCTCAGCAAAATGCTTTTCCACTATGTCTGGCTAGGAAAAACTGTGCCAGCACAGAAAACATCTCCCATCGTGTTCTAGACGTTGCACGGAGGTCTGCCAAGTTTTTGGCAGGAAGAAAAGAAAAGTTGCCCAAAACAGCTTCCAATCGAATGTTCATGTGATTGGAAAAGTCAGGAGAGTGCAAAGGAACTGTTTTGTATCAGTTGGCAAGCTGTGCACACAATCCCAGTGTTGTACAGCTTGCTTCTTAACCTTCCCGAAGCTGCCGCTCTCTCCGGCTCCCGGAGCCGAAGAAGCGGCTTCTTCGCGCAAAGACGATTGTGCCGCTCACAGTGGTCTCCTTAGCGCGGCTTCTGCCGGAAGACGCCCGCGAATGGCTCTTAGCTCCGGAGAGCATCGTACCTTCGTCTTTGGCATCTCTTCTCATCTACACCTCAGCAAAACGCTTTTCCACAATGTCTGGCTAGGAAAAACTGTGCCAGCACAGAAAACATCTCCCATCGTGTTCTAGACGTTGCACGGAGGTCTGCCAAGTGTTTGGCAGGAAGAAAAGAAAAGTTGTCCAAAACAGCTTCCAATCAAATGTTCATGTGATTGGAAAAGTCAGGAGAGTGCAAAGGAACTCTTTTCTATCAGTTGGCAAGGTGCGCACACAATCCCAGTGTTGTACAGCTTCCTTCTTCACCTTCCCGAAGCAGCCGCTCTCTCCGGCTCCCGAAGACGAAGAAGCGGCTTCTTCGCGCAAAGACGATTGTGCCGCTCACAGTGCTCTCCTTAGCGCGGCTTCTGCCGAAAGACGCCCGGGAGCGGCTCTTAGCTCCGGAGAGCATCGTACCTTCGTCTTTGGCGTCTCTTCTCATCTACATCTCAGCAAAAAGCTTTTCCACTATGTCTGGCTAGGAAAAACTGTGCCAGCACAGAAAACATCTCCCATCATGTTCTAGACGTTGCACGGAGGTCTGCCAAGTGTTTGGCAGGAAGAAAAGAAAAGTTGTCCAAAACAGCTTCCAATCGAATGTTCATGTGATTGGAAAAGTCAGGAGAGTGCAAAGGTACTGTTTTCTATCAGTTGGCAAGCTGCGCACACAATCCCAGTGTTTTAGAGCTTGCTTCTTCACCTTCCCGAAGCTGCCGCTCTCTCCGGCTCCCGGAGCCGAAGAAGCGGCTTCTTCGCGCAAAGACGATTGTGCCGCTCACAGTGCTCTCCTTAGCGCGGCTTCTGCCGAAAGACGCCCGCGAGCGGCTCTTAGCTCCGGAGAGCATCGTACCTTCGTCTTTAGCGTCTCTTCTCATCTACATCTTAGCAAAACGCTTTTCCACTATGTCTGGCTAGGAAAAACTGTGCCAGCCCAGAAAATATCTCCCATCGTGTTCTAGACGTTGCACGGAAGTCTGCCAAGTGTTTGGCGGGAAGAAAAGAAAAGTTGTCCAAAACAGCTTCCAATCGAATGTTCATGTGATTGGAAAAGTCAGGAGAGTTCAAAGGTACTGTTTTCTATCAGTTGGCAAGCTGCGCACACAATCCCAGTGTTTTAGAGCTTGCTTCTTCACCTTCCCGAAGCTGCCGCTCTCTCCGGCTCCCGGAGCCGAAGAAGCGGCTTCTTCGCGCAAAGACGATTGTGCCGCTCACAGTGCTCTCCTTAGCGCGGCTTCTGCCGAAAGACGCCCGGGAGCGGCTCTTAGCTCCGGAGAGCATCGTACCTTCGTCTTTAGCGTCTCTTCTCATCTACATCTTAGCAAAACGCTTTTCCACTATGTCTGGCTAGGAAAAACTGTGCCAGCCCAGAAAATATCTCCCATCGTGTTCTAGACGTTGCACGGAAGTCTGCCAAGTGTTTGGCAGGAAGAAAAGAAAAGTTGCCAAAAACAGCTTCCAATCGAATGTTCATGTGATTGGAAAAGTCAGGAGAGTGCAAAGGAACTGTTTTGTATCAGTTGGCAAGCTGTGCACACAATCCCAGTGTTCTAGAGCTTGCTTCTTCACCTTCCCGAAGCTGCCGCTCTCTCCGGCTCCCGGAGCCGAAGAAGCGGCTTCTTCGCGCAAAGACGATTGTGCTGCTCACAGTGCTCTCCTTAGCGCGGCTTCTGCCGGAAGACGCCCGCGAATGGCTCTTATCTCCGGAGAGCATCGTACCTTCGTCTTTGGCATCTCTTCTCATCTACATCTCAGCAAAACGCTTTTCCACTATGTCTGGCTAGGAAAAACGGTGCCAGCACAGAAAACATCTCCCATCTTTTTCTAGACGTTGCACGGAGGTCTGCCAAGTGTTTGGCAGGAAGAAAAGAAAAGTTGTCCAAAACAGCTTCCAATCAAATGTTCATGTGATTGGAAAAGTCAGGAGAGTGCAACGGTACTGTTTTCTATCAGTTGGCAAGCTGCGCACACAATCCCAGTGTTGTACAGCTTCCTTCTTCACCTTCCCGAAGCTGCCGCTCTCTCCGGCTCCCTGAGCCGAAGAAGCGGCTTCTTCGCGCAAAGACGATTGTGCCGCTCACAGTGCTCTCCTTAGCGCGGCTTCTGCCGAAAGACGCCCGCGAGCGGCTCTTAGCTCCGGAGAGCATCGTACCTTCGTCTTTGGCGTCTCTTCTCATCTACATCTCAGCAAAAAGCTTTTCCACTATGTCTGGCTAGGAAAAACTGTGACAGCACAGAAAACATCTCCCATCGTTTTCTAGACGTTGCACGGAGGTCTGCCAAGTGTTTGGCAGGAAGAAAAGAAAAGTTGTCCAAAACAGCTTCCAATCGAATGTTCATGTGATTGGAAAAGTCAGGAGAGTGCAAAGGTACTGTTTTCTATCAGTTGGCAAGCTGCGCACACAATCCCAGTGTTTTAGAGCTTGCTTCTTCACCTTCCCGAAGCTGCCGCTCTCTCCGGCTCCCGGAGCCGAAGAAGCGGCTTCTTCGCGCAAAGACGATTGTGCCGCTCACAGTGCTCTCCTTAGCGCGGCTTCTGCCGAAAGACGCCCGGGAGCGGCTCTTAGCTCCGGAGAGCATCGTACCTTCGTCTTTAGCGTCTCTTCTCATTTACATCTTAGCAAAACGCTTTTCCACTATGTCTGGCTAGGAAAAACTGTGACAGCACAGAAAACATCTCCCATCGTGTTCTAGACGTTGCACGGAAGTCTGCCAAGTGTTTGGCAGGAAGAAAAGAAAAGTTGTCCAAAACAGCTTCCAATCAAATGTTCATGTGATTGGAAAAGTCAGGAGAGTGCAACGGTACTGTTTTCTATCAGTTGGCAAGCTGCGCACACAATCCCAGAGTTGTACAGCTTGCTTCTTCACCTTCCCGAAGCTGCCGCTCTCTCTGGCTCCCGGAGCCGAAGAAGCGGCTTCTTCGCGCAAAGACGATTGTGCCGCTCACAGTGCTCTCCTTAGCGCGGCTTCTGCCGAAAGACGCCCGCGAGCGGCTCTTAGCTCCGGAGAGCATCGTACCTTCGTCTTTGGCGTCTCTTCTCATCTACATCTCAGCAAAAAGCTTTCCCACTATGTCTGGCTAGGAAAAACTGTGACAGCACAGAAAACATCTCCCATCGTGTTCTAGACGTTGCACGGAGGTCTGCCAAGTGTTTGGCAGGAAGAAAAGAAAAGTTGCCCAAAACAGCTTCCAATCGAATGTTCATGTGATTGGAAAAGTCAGGAGAGTGCCAAGGTACTGTTTTGTATCAGTTGGCAAGCTGCGCACACAATCCCAGTGTTGTACAGCTTGCTTCTTCACCTTCCCGAAGCTGCCGCTCTCTCCGGCTCCCGGAGCCGAAGAAGCGGCTTCTTCGCGCAAAGACGATTGTGCCGCTCACAGTGCTCTCCTTAGCGCGGCTTCTGCCGAAAGACGCCCGCGAGCGGCTCTTAGCCCCGGAGAGCATCTTACCTTAGTCTTTGGCGTCTCTTCTCATCTACATCTCAGCAAAAAGCTTTTCCACTATGTCTGGCTAGGAAAAACTGTGCCAGCCCAGAAAATATCTCCCATCGTGTTCTAGACGTTGCACGGAAGTCTGCCATGTGTTTGGCAGGAAGAAAAGAAAAGTTGTCCAAAACAGCTTCCAATCAAATGTTCATGTGATTGGAAAAGTCAGGAGAGTGCAAAGGTACTGTTTTCTGTCAGTTGGCAAGCTGCGCACACAATCCCAGTGTTGTACAGCTTGCTTCTTCACCTTCCCGAAGCTGCCGCTCTCTCCGGCTCCCAGAGCCGAAGAAGCGGCTTCTTCGCGCAAAGACGATTGTGCCGCTCACAGTGCTCTCCTTAGCGCGGCTTCTGCCGAAAGACGCCCGGGAGCGGCTCTTAGCTCCTGAGAGCATCGTACCTTCGTCTTTAGCGTCTCTTCTCATATACATCTCAGCAAAACGCTTTTCCACTATGTCTGGCTAGGAAAAACTGTGACAGCACAGAAAACATCTCCCATCGTGTTCTAGACGTTGCACGGAAGTCTGCCAAGTGTTTGGCAGGAAGAAAAGAAAAGTTGTCCAAAACAGCTTCCAATCAAATGTTCATGTGATTGGAAAAGTCAGGAGAGTGCAACGGTACTGTTTTCTATCAGTTGGCAAGCTGCGCACACAATCCCAGTGTTGTACAGCTTGCTTCTTCACCTTCCCGAAGCTGCCGCTCTCTCCGGCTCCCGGAGCCGAAGAAGCGGCTTCTTCGCGCAAAGACGATTGTGCCGCTCACAGGGCTCTCCTTAGCGCGACTTCTGCCGAAAGACGCCCGCGAGCGGCTCTTAGCTCCGGAGAGCATCGTACCTTCGTCTTTGGCGTCTCTTCTCATCTACATCTCAGCAAAAAGCTTTTCCACTATGTCTGGCTAGGAAAAACTGTGCCAGCACAGAAAACATCTCCCATCGTGTTCTAGAAGTTGCAGAGATGTCTGCCAAGTGTCTGGCAGGAAGAAAAGAAAAGTTGCCCAAAACAGCTTCCAATCGAATGTTCATGTGATTGGAAAAGTCAGGAGAGTGCAAAGGAACTGTTTTGTATCAGTTGGCAAGCTGTGCACACAATCCCAGTGTTGTACAGCTTGCTTCTTCACCTTCCCGAAGCTGCCGCTCTCTCCGGCTCCCGGAGCCGAAGAAGCGGCTTCTTCGCGCAAAGACGATTGTGCTGCTCACAGTGCTCTCCTTAGCGCGGCTTCTGCCGGAAGATGCCCGCGAATGGCTCTTAGCTCCGGAGAGCATCGTACCTTCGTCTTTGGCATCTCTTCTCATCTACATCTCAGCAAAACGCTTTTCCACTATGTCTGGCTAGGAAAAACGGTGCCAGCACAGAAAACATCTCCCATCGTGTTCTAGACGTTGCACGGAGGTCTGCCAAGTGTTTGGCAGGAAGAAAAGAAAAGTTGTCCAAAACAGCTTCCAATCAAATGTTCGTGTGATTGGAAAAGTCAGGAGAGTGCAACGGTACTGTTTTCTATCAGTTGGCAAGCTGCGCACACAATCCCAGTGTTTTAGAGCTTGCTTCTTCACCTTCCCGAAGCTGCCGCTCTCTCCGGCTCCCGGAGCCGAAGAAGCGGCTTCTTCGCGCAAAGACGATTGTGCCGCTCACAGTGCTCTCCTTAGCGCGGCTTCTGCCGAAAGACGCCCGCGAGCGGCTCTTAGCTCCGGAGAGCATCGTACCTTCGTCTTTGGCGTCTCTTCTCATCTACATCTCAGCAAAAAGCTTTTCCACTATGTCTGGCTAGGAAAAACTGTGACAGCACAGAAAACATCTCCCATCGTTTTCTAGACGTTGCACGGAGGTCTGCCAAGTGTTTGGCAGGAAGAAAAGAAAAGTTGTCCAAAACAGCTTCCAATCGAATGTTCATGTGATTGGAAAAGTCAGGAGAGTGCAAAGGTACTGTTTTCTATCAGTTGGCAAGCTGCGCACACAATCCCAGTGTTTTAGAGCTTGCTTCTTCACCTTCCCGAAGCTGCCGCTCTCTCCGGCTCCCAGAGCCGAAGAAGCGGCTTCTTCGCGCAAAGACGATTGTGCCGCTCACAGTGCTCTCCTTAGCGCGGCTTCTGCCGAAAGACGCCCGGGAGCGGCTCTTAGCTCCGTAGGGCATCGTACCTTCGTCTTTAGCGTCTCTTCTCATCTACATCTTAGCAAAATGCTTTTCCACTATGTCTGGCTAGGAAAAACTGTGCCAGCCCAGAAAATATCTCCCATCGTGTTCTAGACGTTGCACGGAAGTCTGCCAAGTGTTTGGCAGGAAGAAAAGAAAAGTTGTCCAAAACAGCTTCCAATCGAATGTTCATGTGATTGGAAAAGTCAGGAGAGTGCAACGGTACTGTTTTCTATCAGTTGGCAAGCTGCGCACACAATCCCAGTGTTGTACAGCTTGCTTCTTCACCTTCCCGAAGCTGCCGCTCTCTCCGGCTCCCGGAGCCGAAGAAGTGGCTTCTTCGCGCAAAGACGATTGTGCCGCTCACAGTGCTCTCCTTAGCGCGGCTTCTGCCGAAAGATGCCCGGGAGCGGCTCTTAGCTCCGGAGAGCATCGTACCTTCGTCTTTAGCGTCTCTTCTCATTTACATCTTAGCAAAACGCTTTTCCACTATATCTGGCTAGGAAAAACTGTGACAGCACAGAAAACATCTCCCATCGTGTTCTAGACGTTGCACGGAAGTCTGCCAAGTGTTTGGCAGGAAGAAAAGAAAAGTTGTCCAAAACAGCTTCCAATCGAATGTTCGTGTGATTGCAAAAGTCAGGAGAGTGCAACGGTACTGTTTTCTATCAGTTGGCAAGCTGCGCACACAATCCCAGTGTTGTACAGCTTGCTTCTTCACCTTCCCGAAGCTGCCGCTCTCTCCGGCTCCCGGAGCCGAAGAAGCGGCTTCTTCGCGCAAAGACGATTGTGCCGCTCACAGGGCTCTCCTTAGCGCGGCTTCTGCCGAAAGACGCCCGCGAGCGGCTCTTAGCTCCGGAGAGCATCGTACCTTCGTCTTTGGCATCTCTTCTCATCTACATCTCAGCAAAAAGCTTTCCCACTATGTCTGGCTAGGAAAAACTTTGACAGCACAGAAAACATCTCCCATCGTGTTCTAGACGTTGCACGGAGGTCTGCCAAGTGTTTGGCAGGAAGAAAAGAAAAGTTGCCCAAAACAGCTTCCAATCGAATGTTCATGTGATTGGAAAAGTCAGGAGAGTGCCAAGGTACTGTTTTGTATCAGTTGGCAAGCTGCGCACACAATCCCAGTGTTGTACAGCTTGCTTCTTCACCTTCCCGAAGCTGCCGCTCTCTCCGGCTCCCGGAGCCGAAGAAGCGGCTTCTTCGCGCAAAGACGATTGTGCCGCTCACAGTGCTCTCCTTAGCGCGGCTTCTGCCGAAAGACGCCCGCGAGCGGCTCTTAGCCCCGGAGAGCATTGTACCTTCGTCGTTAGCGTCTCTTCTCATCTACATCTTAGCAAAACGCTTTTCCACTATGTCTGGCTAGGAAAAACTGTGCCAGCCCAGAAAATATCTCCCATCGTGTTCTAGACGTTGCACGGAAGTCTGCCATGTGTTTGGCAGGAAGAAAAGAAAAGTTGTCCAAAACAGCTTCCAATCAAATGTTCATGTGATTGGAAAAGTCAGGACAGTGCAAAGGTACTGTTTTCTATCAGTTGGCAAGCTGCGCACACAATCCCAGTGTTGTACAGCTTGCTTCTTCACCTTCCCGAAGCTGCCGCTCTCTCCGGCTCCCAGAGCCGAAGAAGCGGCTTCTTGGCGCAAAGACGATTGTGCCGCTCACAGTGCTCTCCTTAGCGCGGCTTCTGCCGAAAGACGCCCGGGAGCGGCTCTTAGCTCCGGAGAGCATCGTGCCTTCGTCTTTAGCGTCACTTCTCATTAACATCTCTGCAAAACGCTTTTCAAATATGTCTGGCTAGGAAAAACTGTGCCAGCACAGAAAACATTACCCATCGTGTTCTAGACGTTGCACGGAGGTCTGCCAAGTGTTTGGCAGGAAGAAAAGAAAAGTTGTCCAAAACAGCTTCCAATCAAATGTTCATGTGATTGGAAAAGTCAGGAGAGTGCAAAGGTACTGTTTTCTATCAGTTGGCAAGCTGCGCACACAATCCCAGTGTTGTACAGCTTGCTTCTTCACCTTCCCGAAGCTGCCGCTCTCTCCGGCTCCCAGAGCCGAAGAAGCGGCTTCTTCGCGCAAAGACGATTGTGCCGCTCACAGTGCTCTCCTTAGCGCGGCTTCTGCCGAAAGACGCCCGGGAGCGGCTCTTAGCTCCGGAGAGCATCGTACCTTCGTCTTTAGCGTCTCTTCTCATCTACATCTCAGCAAAACGCTTTTCCACTATGTCTGGCCAGGAAAAACTGTGCCAGCACAGAAAACATCTCTCATCGTGTTCTAGACGTTGCACGGAGGTCTGCCAAGTGTTTGGCAGGAAGAAAAGAAAAGTTGCCCAAAACAGCTTCCAATCGAATGTTCATGTGATTGGAAAAGTCAGGAGAGTGCCAAGGTACTGTTTTGTATCAGTTGGCAAGCTGCGCACACAATCCCAGTGTTGCACAGCTTGCTTCTTCACCTTCCCGAAGCTGCCGCTCTCTCCGGCTCCCGGAGCCGAAGAAGCGGCTTCTTCGCGCAAAGACGATTGTGCCGCTCACAGTGCTCTCCTTAGCGCGGCTTCTGCCGAAAGACGCCCGCGAGCGGCTCTTAGCCCCGGAGAGCATTGTACCTTCGTCTTTGGCGTCTCTTCTCATCTACATCTCAGCAAAAAGCTTTTCCACTATGTCTGGCTAGGAAAAACTGTGCCAGCCAAGAAAATATCTCCCATCGTGTTCTAGACGTTGCACGGAAGTCTGCCAAGTGTTTGGCAGGAAGAAAAGAAAAGTTGTCCAAAACAGCTTCCAATCAAATGTTCATGTGATTGGAAAAGTCAGGAGAGTTCAAAGGTACTGTTTTCTATCAGTTGGCAAGCTGCGCACACAATCCCAGTGTTGTACAGTTTCCTTCTTCACCTTCCCGAAGCTGCCGCTCTCTCCGGTTCCCAGAGCCGAAGAAGCGGCTTCTTCGCGCAAAGACGATTGTGCCGCTCACAGTGCTCTCCTTAGCGCGGCTTCTGCCGAAAGACACCCGGGAGCGGCTCTTAGCTCCGGAGAGCATCGTACCTTCGTCTTTGGCGTCTCTTCTCATCTACATCTCAGCAAAATGCTTTTCCACTATGTCTGGCTAGGAAAAACTGTGACAGCACAGAAAACATCTCCCATCGTGTTCTAGACGTTGCACGGAGGTCTGCCAAGTGTTTGGCAGGAAGAAAAGAAAAGTTGTCCAAAACAGCTTCCAATCAAATGTTCATGTGATTGGAAAAGTCAGGAGAGTGCAAAGGTACTGTTTTCTATCAGTTGGCAAGCTGCGCACACAATCCCAGTGTTGTACAGCTTGCTTCTTCACCTTCCCGAAGCTGTCGCTCTCTCCGGCTCCCAGAGCCGAAAAAGCGGCTTCTTCGCGCAAAGACGATTGTGCCGCTCACAGTGCTCTCCTTAGCGCGGCTTCTGCCGAAAGACGCCCGGGAGCGGCTCTTAGCTCCGGAGAGCATCGTACCTTCGTCTTTAGCGTCTCTTCTCATCTACATCTCAGCAAAACGCTTTTCCACTATGTCTGGCCAGGAAAAACTGTGCCAGCACAGAAAACATCTCTCATCGTGTTCTAGACGTTGCACGGAGGTCTGCCAAGTGTTTGGCAGGAAGAAAAGAAAAGTTGCCCAAAACAGCTTCCAATCGAATGTTCATGTGATTGGAAAAGTCAGGAGAGTGCCAAGGTACTGTTTTGTATCAGTTAGCAAGCTGCGCACACAATCCCAGTGTTGCACAGCTTGCTTCTTCACCTTCCCGAAGCTGCCGCACTCTCCGGCTCCCGGAGCCGAAGAAGCGGCTTCTTCGCGCAAAGACGATTGTGCCGCTCACTGTGCTCTCCTTAGCGCGGCTTCTGCCGAAAGACGCCCGCGAGCGGCTCTTAGCCCCGGAGAGCATTGTACCTTCGTCTTTGGCGTCTCTTCTCATCTACATCTCAGCAAAAAGCTTTTCCACTATGTCTGGCTAGGAAAAACTGTGCCAGCCCAGAAAATATCTCCCATCGTGTTCTAGACGTTGCACGGAAGTCTGCCAAGTGTTTGGCAGGAAGAAAAGAAAAGTTGTCCAAAACAGCTTCCAATCAAATGTTCATGTGATTGCAAAAGTCAGGAGAGTGTAAAGGTACTGTTTTCTATCAGTTGGCAAGCTGCGCACACAATCCCAGTGTTGTACAGTTTCCTTCTTCACCTTCCCGAAGCTGCCGCTCTCTCCGGTTCCCAGAGCCGAAGAAGCGGCTTCTTCGCGCAAAGACGATTGTGCCGCTCACAGTGCTCTCCTTAGCGCGGCTTCTGCCGAAAGACACCCGGGAGCGGCTCTTAGCTCCGGAGAGCATCGTACCTTCGTCTTTGGCGTCTCTTCTCATCTACATCTCAGCAAAATGCTTTTCCACTATGTCTGGCTAGGAAAAACTGTGACAGCACAGAAAACATCTCCCATCGTGTTCTAGACGTTGCACGGAGGTCTGCCAAGTGTTTGGCAGGAAGAAAAGAAAAGTTGTCCAAAACAGCTTCCAATCAAATGTTCATGTGATTGGAAAAGTCAGGAGAGTGCAAAGGAACTGTTTTCTATCAGTTGGCAAGCTGCGCACACAATCCCAGTGTTGTACAGCTTGCTTCTTCACCTTCCCGAAGCTGTCGCTCTCTCCGGCTCCCAGAGCCGAAAAAGCGGCTTCTTCGCGCAAAGACGATTGTGCCGCTCACAGTGCTCTCCTTAGCGCGGCTTCTGCCGAAAGACGCCCGGGAGCGGCACTTAGCTCCGGAGAGCATCGTACCTTCGTCTTTAGCGTCTCTTCTCATCTACATCTCAGCAAAACGCTTTTCCACTATGTCTGGCCAGGAAAAACTGTGCCAGCACAGAAAACATCTCTCATCGTGTTCTAGACGTTGCACGGAGGTCTGCCAAGTGTTTGGCAGGAAGAAAAGAAAAGTTGCCCAAAACAGCTTCCAATCGAATGTTCATGTGATTGGAAAAGTCAGGAGAGTGCCAAGGTACTGTTTTGTATCAGTTGGCAAGCTGCGCACACAATCCCAGTGTTGCACAGCTTGCTTCTTCACCTTCCCGAAGCTGCCGCACTCTCCGGCTCCCGGAGCCGAAGAAGCGGCTTCTTCGCGCAAAGACGATTGTGCCGCTCACTGTGCTCTCCTTAGCGCGGCTTCTGCCGAAAGACGCCCGCGAGCGGCTCTTAGCCCCGGAGAGCATTGTACCTTCGTCTTTGGCGTCTCTTCTCATCTACATCTCAGCAAAAAGCTTTTCCACTATGTCTGGCTAGGAAAAACTGTGCCAGCCCAGAAAATATCTCCCATCGTGTTCTAGACGTTGCACGGAAGTCTGCCAAGTGTTTGGCAGGAAGAAAAGAAAAGTTGTCCAAAACAGCTTCCAATCAAATGTTCATGTGATTACAAAAGTCAGGAGAGTGCAAAGGTACTGTTTTCTATCAGTTGGCAAGCTGCACACACAATCCCAGTGTTGTACAGTTTCCTTCTTCACCTTCCCGAAGCTGCCGCTCTCTCCGGTTCCCAGAGCCGAAGAAGCGGCTTCTTCGCGCAAAGACGATTGTGCCGCTCACAGTGCTCTCCTTAGCGCGGCTTCTGCCGAAAGACACCCGGGAGCGGCTCTTAGCTCCGGAGAGCATCGTACCTTCGTCTTTGGCGTCTCTTCTCATCTACATCTCAGCAAAACGCTTTTCCACTATGTCTGGCTAGGAAAAACTGTGACAGCACAGAAAACATCTCCCATCGTGTTCTAGACGTTGCACGGAGGTCTGCCAAGTGTTTGGCAGGAAGAAAAGAAAAGTTGTCCAAAACAGCTTCCAATCAAATGTTCATGTGATTGGAAAAGTCAGGAGAGTGCAAAGGAACTGTTTTGTATCAGTTGGCAAGCTGTGCACACAATCCCAGTGTTGTACAGCTTGCTTCTTCACCTTCCCGAAGCTGCCGCTCTCTCCAGCTCCCAGAGCCGAAGAAGCGGCTTCTTCGCGCAAAGACGATTGTGCCGCTCACAGTGCTCTCCTTAGCGCGGCTTCTGCCGAAAGACGCCCGGCAGCGGCTCTTAGCTCGGGAGGGCATCGTACCTTCGTCTTTAGCGTCTCTTCTCATCTACATCTTAGCAAAACGCTTTTCCACTATGTCTGGCTAGGAAAAACTGTGCCAGCCCAGAAAACATCTCCCATCGTGTTCTAGACGTTGCACGGAGGTCTGCCAAGTGTTTGGCAGGAAGAAAAGAAAAGTTGTCCAAAACAGCTTCCAATCGAATGTTCATGTGATTGGAAAAGTCAGCAGAGTGCAAAGGTACTGTTTTCTATCAGTTGGCAAGCTGCGCACACAATCCCAGTGTTTTAGAGCTTGCTTCTTCACCTTCCCGAAGCTGCCGCTCTCTCCGGCTCCTGGAGCCGAAGAAGCGGCTTCTTCGCGCAAAGACGATTGTGCCGCTCACAGTGCTCTCCTTAGCGCGGCTTCTGCCGAAAGACGCCCGGCAGCGGCTCTTAGCTCGGGAGGGCATCGTACCTTCGTCTTTAGCGTCTCTTCTCATCTACATCTTAGCAAAACGCTTTTCTACTATGTCTGGCTAGGAAAAACTGTGCCAGCCCAGAAAATATCTCCCATCGTGTTCTAGACGTTGCACGGAAGTCTGCCAGGTGTTTGGCAGGTAGAAAAGAAAAGTTGTCCAAAACAGCTACCAATCGAATGTTCAAGTGATTGGAAAATCAGGAGAGTGCAACGGTACTGTATTCTATCAGTTGGCAAGCTGCGCACACAATCCCAGTATTGTACAGCTTGCTTCTTCACCTTCCCGAAGCTGCCGCTCTCTCCGGCTCCCGGAGCCGAAGAAGCGGCTTCTTCGCGCAAAGACGATTGTGCCGCTCACAGTGCTCTCCTTAGCGCGGCTTCTGCCGAAAGACGCCCGCGAGCGGCTCTTAGCCCCGGAGAGCATTGTACCTTCGTCTTTGGCGTCTCTTCTCATCTACATCTCAGCAAAAAGCTTTTCCACTATGTCTGGCTAGGAAAAACTGTGACAGCACAGAAAACATCTCCCATCATGTTCTAGACGTTGCACGGAGGTCTGCCAAGTGTTTGGCAGGAAGAAAAGAAAAGTTGTCCAAAACAGCTTCCAATCGAATGTTCATGTGATTGGAAAAGTCAGCAGAGTGCAAAGGTACTGTTTTCTATCAGTTGGCAAGCTGCGCACACAATCCCAGTGTTTTAGAGCTTGCTTCTTCACCTTCCCGAAGCTGCCGCTCTCTCCGGCTCCCAGAGCCGAAGAAGCGGCTTCTTCGCGCAAAGACGATTGTGCCGCTCACAGTGCTCTCCTTAGCGCGGCTTCTGCCGAAAGACGCCCGGGAGCGGCTCTTAGCTCCGGAGAGCATCGTACCTTCGTCTTTAGCGTCTCTTCTCATCTACATCTTAGCAAAACGCTTTTCCACTATTTCTGGCTAGGAAAAACTGTGCCAGCCCAGAAAATATCTCCCATCGTGTTCTAGACGTTGCACGGAAGTCTGCCAAGTGTTTGGCAGGAAGGAAAGAAAAGTTGTCCAAAACAGCTTCCAATCAAATGTTCATGTGATTGGAAAAGTCAGGAGAGTGCAAAGGTACTGTTTTCTATCAGTTGGCAAGCTGCGCACACAATCCCAGTGTTTTAGAGCTTGCTTCTTCACCTTCCCGAAGCTGCCGCTCTCTCCGGCTCCCGGAGCCGAAGAAGCGGCTTCTTCGCGCAAAGACGATTGTGCCGCTCACAGTGCTCTCCTTAGCGTGGCTTCTGCCGAAAGACGCCCGGGAGCGGCTCTTAGCTCCGGAGAGCATCGTACCTTCGTCTTTGGCGTCTCTTCTCATCTACATCTCAGCAAAAAGCTTTTCCACTATGTCTGGCTAGGAAAAACTGTGCCAGCACAGAAAACATCTCCCATCGTGTTCTAGACGTTGCACGGAGGTCTGCCAAGTGTTTGGCAGGAAGAAAAGAAAAGTTGCCCAAAACAGCTTCCAATCGAATGTTCATGTGATTGGAAAAGTCAGGAGAGTGCAAAGGAACTGTTTTGTATCAGTTGGCAAGCTGTGCACACAATCCCAGTGTTGTACAGCTTGCTTCTTCACCTTCCCGAAGCTGCCGCTCTCTCCGGCTCCCGGAGCCGAAGAAGCGGCTTCTTCGCGCAAAGACGATTGTGCTGCTCACAGTGCTCTCCTTAGCGCGGCTTCTGCCGGAAGACGCCCGCGAATGGCTCTTAGCTCCGGAGAGCATCGTACCTTCGTCTTTGGCATCTCTTCTCATTAACATCTCAGCAAAACGCTTTTCCACTATGTCTGGCTAGGAAAAACGGTGCCAGCACAGAAAACATCTCCCATCGTGTTCTAGACGTTGCACGGAGGTCTGCCAAGTGTTTGGCAGGAAGAAAAGAAAAGTTGTCCAAAACAGCTTCCAATCAAATGTTCGTGTGATTGGAAAAGTCAGGAGAGTGCAACGGTACTGTTTTCTATCAGTTGGCAAGCTGCGCACACAATCCCAGTGTTGTACAGCTTCCTTCTTCACCTTCCCGAAGCTGCCGCTCTCTCCGGCTCCCGGAGCCGAAGAAGCGGCTTCTTCGCGCAAAGACGATTGTGCCGCTCACAGTGCTCTCCTTAGCGCGGCTTCTGCCGAAAGACGCCCGCGAGCGGCTCTTAGCTCCGGAGAGCATCGTACCTTCGTCTTTGGCGTCTCTTCTCATCTACATCTCAGCAAAAAGCTTTTCCACTACGTCTGGCTAGGAAAAACTGTGACAGCACAGAAAACATCTCCCATCGTTTTCTAGACGTTGCACGGAGGTCTGCAAAGTGTTTGGCAGGAAGAAAAGAAAAGTTGTCCAAAACAGCTTCCAATCGAATGTTCATGTGATTGGAAAAGTCAGGAGAGTGCAAAGGTACTGTTTTCTATCAGTTGGCAAGCTGCGCACACAATCCCAGTGTTTTAGAGCTTGCTTCTTCACCTTCCCGAAGCTGCCGCTCTCTCCGGCTCCCAGAGCCGAAGAAGCGGCTTCTTCGCGCAAAGACGATTGTGCCGCTCACAGTGCTCTCCTTAGCGCGGCTTCTGCCGAAAGACGCCCGGGAGCGGCTCTTAGCTCCGTAGGGCATCGTACCTTCGTCTTTAGCGTCTCTTCTCATCTACATCTTAGCAAAATGCTTTTCCACTATGTCTGGCTAGGAAAAACTGTGCCAGCCCAGAAAATATCTCCCATCGTGTTCTAGACATTGCACGGAAGTCTGCCAAGTGTTTGGCAGGAAGAAAAGAAAAGTTGTCCAAAACAGCTTCCAATCGAATGTTCATGTGATTGGAAAAGTCAGGAGAGTGCAACGGTACTGTTTTCTATCAGTTGGCAAGCTGCGCACACAATCCCAGTGTTGTACAGCTTGCTTCTTCACCTTCCCGAAGCTGCCGCTCTCTCCGGTTCCCAGAGCCGAAGAAGCGGCTTCTTCGCGCAAAGACGATTGTGCCGCTCACAGTGCTCTCCTTAGCGCGGCTTCTGCCGAAAGACGCCCGGGAGCGGCTCTTAGCTCCGGAGAGCATCGTACCTTCGTCTTTAGCGTCTCTTCTCATCTACATCTCAGCAAAACGCTTTTCCACTATGTCTGGCCAGGAAAAACTGTGCCAGCACAGAAAACATCTCTCATCGTGTTCTAGACGTTGCACGGAGGTCTGCCAAGTGTTTGGCAGGAAGAAAAGAAAAGTTGCCCAAAACAGCTTCCAATCGAATGTTCATGTGATTGGAAAAGTCAGGAGAGTGCCAAGGTACTGTTTTCTATCAGTTGGCAAGCTGCGCACACAATCCCAGTGTTGCACAGCTTGCTTCTTCACCTTCCCGAAGCTGCCGCTCTCTCCGGCTCCCGGAGCCGAAGAAGCGGCTTCTTCGCGCAAAGACGATTGTGCCGCTCACAGTGCTCTCCTTAGCGCGGCTTCTGCCGAAAGACGCCCGCGAGCGGCTCTTAGCCCCGGAGAGCATTGTACCTTCGTCTTTGGCGTCTCTTCTCATCTACATCTCAGCAAAAAGCTTTTCCACTATGTCTGGCTAGGAAAAACTGTGCCAGCCCAGAAAATATCTCCCATCGTGTTCTAGACGTTGCACGGAAGTCTGCCAAGTGTTTGGCAGGAAGAAAAGAAAAGTTGTCCAAAACAGCTTCCAATCAAATGTTCATGTGATTGGAAAAGTCAGGAGAGTGCAAAGGTACTGTTTTCTATCAGTTGGCAAGCTGCGCACACAATCCCAGTGTTGTACAGTTTCCTTCTTCACCTTCCCGAAGCTGCCGCTCTCTCCGGTTCCCAGAGCCGAAGAAGCGGCTTCTTCGCGCAAAGACGATTGTGCCGCTCACAGTGCTCTCCTTAGCGCGGCTTCTGCCGAAAGACACCCGGGAGCGGCTCTTAGCTCCGGAGAGCATCGTACCTTCGTCTTTGGCGTCTCTTCTCATCTACATCTCAGCAAAATGCTTTTCCACTATGTCTGGCTAGGAAAAACTGTGACAGCACAGAAAACATCTCCCATCGTGTTCTAGACGTTGCACGGAGGTCTGCCAAGTGTTTGGCAGGAAGAAAAGAAAAGTTGTCCAAAACAGCTTCCAATCAAATGTTCATGTGATTGGAAAAGTCAGGAGAGTGCAAAGGTACTGTTTTCTATCAGTTGGCAAGCTGCGCACACAATCCCAGTGTTGTACAGCTTGCTTCTTCACCTTCCCGAAGCTGCCGCTCTCTCCGGCTCCCAGAGCCGAAGAAGCGGCTTCTTCGCGCAAAGACGATTGTGCCGCTCACAGTGCTCTCCTTAGCGCGGCTTCTGCCGAAAGACGCCCGGGAGCGGCTCTTAGCTCCGGAGAGCATCGTACCATCGTCTTTAGCGTCTCTTCTCATCTACATCTCAGCAAAACGCTTTTCCACTATGTCTGGCCAGGAAAAACTGTGCCAGCACAGAAAACATCTCTCATCGTGTTCTAGACGTTGCACGGAGGTCTGCCAAGTGTTTGGCAGGAAGAAAAGAAAAGTTGCCCAAAACAGCTTCCAATCGAATGTTCATGTGATTGGAAAAGTCAGGAGAGTGCCAAGGTACTGTTTTGTATCAGTTGGCAAGCTGCGCACACAATCCCAGTGTTGCACAGCTTGCTTCTTCACCTTCCCGAAGCTGCCGCTCTCTCCGGCTCCCGGAGCCGAAGAAGCGGCTTCTTCGCGCAAAGACGATTGTGCCGCTCACAGTGCTCTCCTTAGCGCGGCTTCTGCCGAAAGACGACCGCGAGCGGCTCTTAGCTCCGGAGAGCATCGTACCTTCGTCTTTAGCGTCTCTTCTCATCTACATCTCAGCAAAAAGCGTTTCCACTATGTCTGGCTAGGAAAAACTGTGCCAGCACAGAAAACATCTCCCATCGTGTTCTAGACGTTGCACGGAGGTCTGCCAAGTGTTTGGCAGGAAGAAAAGAAAAGTTGTCCAAAACAGCTTCCAATCAATTGTTCATGTGATTGGAAAAGTCAGGAGAGTGCAAAGGTACTGTTTTCTATCAGTTGGCAAGCTGCGCACACAATCCCAGTGTTGTACAGCTTGCTTCTTCACCTTCCCGAAGCTGCCGCTCTCTCCGGCTCCCCGAGCCGAAGAAGCGGCTTCTTCGCGCAAAGACGATTGTGCCGCTCACAGTGCTCTCCTTAGCGCGGCTTCTGCCGAAAGACGCCCGCGAGCGGCTCTTTGCTCCGGAGAGCATCGTACCTTCCTCTTTGGCGTCTCTTCTCATCTACATCTTAGCAAAACGCTTTTCCACTATGTCTGGCTAGGAAAAACTGTGCCAGCCCAGAAAATATCTCCCATCGTGTTCTAGACGTTGCACGGAGGTCTGCCAAATTTTTGGCAGGAAGAAAAGAAAAGTTGTCCAAAACAGCTTCCAATAGAATGTTCATGTCATTGGAAAAGTCAGGAGAGTGCAACGGTACTGTTTTCTATCAGTTGGCAAGCTGCGCACACAATCCCAGTGTTGTACAGCTTGCTTCTTCACCTTCCCGAAGCTGCCGCTCTCTCCGGCTCCCGGAGCCGAAGAAGCGGCTTCTTCGCGCAAAGACGATTGAGCCGCTCACAGTGCTTTCCTTAGCGTGGCTTCTGTCGAAAGACGCCCGGGAGCGGCTCTTAGCTCCGGAGAGCATCGTACCTTCGTCTTTAGCGTCTCTTCTCATCTACATCTTAGCAAAACGCTTTTCCACTATGTCTGGCTAGGAAAAACTGTGCCAGCCCAGAAAATATCTCCCATCGTGTTCTAGACGTTGCACGGAAGTCTGCCAAGTGTTTGGCAGGAAGAAAAGAAAAGTTGTCCAAAACAGCTTCCAATCAAATGTTCATGTGATTGGAAAAGTCAGGAGAGTGCAACGGTACTGTTTTCTATCAGTTGGCAAGCTGCGCACACAATCCCAGTGTTTTAGAGCTTGCTTCTTCACCTTCCCGAAGCTGCCGCTCTCTCCGGCTCCCGGAGCCGAAGAAGCGGCTTCTTCACGCAAAGACGATTGTGCCGCTCACAGTGCTCTCCTTAGCGCGGCTTCTGCCGAAAGACGCCCGGGAGCGGCTCTTAGCTCCGGAGAGGATCGTACCATCGTCTTTAGCGTCTCTTCTCATCTACATCTTAGCAAAACGCTTTTCCACTATGTCTGGCTAGGAAAAACTGTGCCAGCACAGAAAACATCTCCCATCGTGTTCTAGACGTTGCACGGAGGTCTGCCAAGTGTTTGGCAGGAAGAAAAGAAAAGTTGTCCAAAACAGCTTCCAATCGAATGTTCATGTGATTGGAAAAGTCAGGAGAGTGCAAAGGAACTGTTTTGTATCAGTTGGCAAGCTGCGCACACAATCCCAGTGTTGTACAGCTTCCTTCTTCACCTTCCCGAAGCAGCCGCTCTCTCCGGCTCCCGGAGCCGAAGAAGCGGCTTCTTCGCGCAAAGACGATTGTGCCGCTCACAGTGCTCTCCTTAGCGCGGCTTCTGCCGAAAGACGCCCGCGAGCGGCTCTTAGCTCCGGAGAGCATCGTACCTTCATCTTTAGCGTCTCTTCTCATCTACATCTCAGCAAAAAGCTTTTCCACTATGTCTGGCTAGGAAAAACTGTGACAGCACAGAAAACATCTCCCATCGTGTTCTAGACGTTTCACGGAGGTCTGCCAAGTGTTTGGCAGGAAGAAAAGAAAAGTTGTCCAAAACAGCTTCCAATCGAATGTTCATGTGATTGGAAAAGTCAGGAGAGTGCAAAGGTACTGTTTTCTATCAGTTGGCAAGCTGCGCACACAATCCCAGTGTTGTACAGCTTGCTTCTTCACCTTCCCGAAGCTGCTGCTCGCTCCGGCTCCCGGAGCTGAAGAAGCGGCTTCTTCGCGCAAAGACGATTGTGCCGCTCACAGTGCTCTCCTTAGCGCGGCTTCTGCCGAAAGACACCCGGGAGCGGCTCTTAGCTCCGGAGAGCATCGTACCTTCGTCTTTGGCGTCTCTTCTCATTTACATCTTAGCAAAACGCTTTTCCACTATGTCTGGCTAGGAAAAACTGTGCTAGCCCAGAAAATATCTCCCATCGTGTTCTAGACGTTGCACGGAATTCTGCCAAGTGTTTGGCAGGAAGAAAAGAAAAGTTGTCCAAAACAGCTTCCAATCGAATGTTCATGTGATTGGAAATGTCAGGAGAGTGCAAAGGTACTGTTTTCTATCAGTTGGCAAGCTGCGCACACAATCCCAGTGTTGTACAGCTTCCTTCTTCACCTTCCCGATGCTGCCGCTCTCTCCGGCTCCCGGAGCCGAAGAAGCGGCTTCCTCGCGCAAAGATGATTGTGCCGCTCACAGTGCTCTCCTTAGCGCGGCTTCTGCCGAAAGACGCCCGGGAGCGGCCCTTAACTCCGGAGAGGATCGTACCATCGTCTTTAGCGTCTCTTCTCATCTACATCTTAGCAAAACGCTTTTCCACTATGTCTGGCTAGGAAAAACTGTGCCAGCACAGAAAACATCTCCCATCGTGTTCTAGACGTTGCACGGAAGTCTGCTAAGTGTTTGGCAGGAAGAAAAGAAAAGTTGTCCAAAACAGCTTCCAATCGAATGTTCATGTGATTGGAAAAGTAAGGAGAGTGCAAAGGAACTGTTTTGTATCAGTTGGCAAGCTGCGCACACAATCCCAGTGTTGTACAGCTTCCTTCTTTACCTTCCCGAAGCTGCCGCTCTCTCCGGCTCCCGGAGCCGAAGAAGCGGCTTCTTCGCGCAAAGACGATTGAGCCGCTCACAGTGCTCTCCTTAGCGCGGCTTCTGCCGAAAGACGCCCGGGAGCGGCTCTTAGCTCCGGAGAGCATCGTACCTTCGTCTTTAGCGTCTCTTCTCATCTACATCTCAGCAAAAAGCTTTTCCACTATGTCTGGCTAGGAAAAACTGTGCCAGCACAGAAAACATCTCCCATCGTGTTCTAGACGTTGCACGGAGGTCTGCCAAGTGTTCGGCAGGAAGAAAAGAAAAGTTGTCCAAAACAGCTTCCAATCGAATGTTCATGTGATTGGAAAAGTCAGGAGAGTGCAAAGGTACTGTTTTCTATCAGTTGGCAAGCTGCGCACACAATCCCAGTGTTTTAGAGCTTGCTTCTTCACCTTCCCGAAGTTGCCGCTCTCTCCGGCTCCCGGAGCCGAAGAAGCGGCTTCTTCGCGCAAAGACGATTGTGCCGCTCACAGTGCTCTCCTTAGCGCGGCTTCTGCCGAAAGACGCCCGGGAGCGGCTCTTAGCTCCGGAGAGCATCGTACCTTCGTCTTTAGCGTCTCTTCTCATCTACATCTCAGCAAAACGCTTTTCCACTATGTCTGGCTAGGAAAAACTGTGCCAGCACAGAAAACATCTCCCATCGTGTTCTAGACGTTGCACGGAGGTCTGCCAAGTGTTTGGCAGGAAGAAAAGAAAAGTTGTCCAAAACAGCTTCCAATCGAATGTTCATGTGATTGGAAAAGTCAGGAGAGTGCAAAGGTACTGTTTTCTATCAGTTGGCAAGCTGCGCACACAATCCCAGTGTTTTAGAGCTTGCTTCTTCACCTTCCCGAAGTTGCCGCTCTCTCCGGCTCCCGGAGCCGAAGAAGCGGCTTCTTCGCGCAAAGACGATTGTGCCGCTCACAGTGCTCTCCTTAGCGCGGCTTCTGCCGAAAGACGCCCGGGAGCGGCTCTTAGCTCCGGAGAGCATCGTACCTTCGTCTTTAGCGTCTCTTCTCATCTACATCTTAGCAAAACGCTTTTCCACTATGTCTGGCTAGGAAAAATTGTGCCAGCCCAGAAAATATCTCCCAGCGTGTTCTAGACGTTGCACGGAAGTCTGCCAAGTGTTTGGCAGGAAGAAAAGTAAAGTTGTCCAAAACAGCTTCCAATCAAATGTTCATGTGATTGGAAAAGTCAGGAGAGTGCAAAGGTACTGTTTTCTATCTGTTGGCAAGCTGCGCACACAATCCCAGTGTTGTACAGCTTCCTTCTTCACCTTCCCGAAGCTGCCGCTCTCTCCGGCTCCCAGAGCCGAAGAAGCGGCTTCCTCGCGCAAAGACGATTGTGCCGCTCACAGTGCTCTCCTTAGCGCGGCTTCTGCCGAAAGACGCCCGGGAGCGGCCCTTAACTCCGGAGAGCATCGTACCTTCGTCTTTAGCGTCTCTTCTCATTTACATCTCAGCAAAACGCTTTTGCACTATGTCTGGCGAGGAAAAACTGTGCCAGCCCAGAAAACATCTCCCATCGTGTTCTAGACGTTGCACGGAAGTCTGCCAAGTGTTTGGCAGGAAGAAAAGTTGTCCAAAACAGCTTCCAATCAAATGTTCATGTGATTGGAAAAGTCAGGAGAGTGCAACGGTACTGTTTTCTATCAGTTGGCAAGCTGCGCACACAATCCCAGTGTTGTACAGCTTGCTTCTTCACCTTCCCGAAGCTGCCGCTCTCTCCGGCTCCCAGAGCTGAAGAAGCGGCTTCTTCGCGCAAAGACGATTGTGCCACTCACAGTGCTCTCCTTAGCGCGGCTTCTGCCGAAAGATGCCCGGGAGCGGCTCTTAGCTCCGGAGAGCATCGTACCTTCGTCTTTGGCGTCTCTTCTCATTTACATCTCAGCAAAACGCTTTTCCACTATGTCTGGCTAGGAAAAACTGTGCCAGCACAGAAAACATCTCCCATCGTGTTCTAGACGTTGCACGGAGGTCTGCCAAGTGTTTGGCAGGAAGAAAAGAAAAGTTGTCCAAAACAGCTTCCAATCGAATGTTCATGTGATTGGAAAAGTCAGGAGAGTGCAACGGTACTGTTTTCTATCAGTTGGCAAGCTGCGCACACAATCCCAGTGTTGTACAGCTTGCTTCTTCACCTTCCCGAAGCTGCCGCTCTCTCCGGCTCCCAGAGCCGAAGAAGCGGCTTCTTCGCGCAAAGACGATTGTGCCGCTCACAGTGCTCTCCTTAGCGCGGCTTCTGCCGAAAGACGCCCGGGAGCGGCTCTTAGCTCCGGAGAGCATCGTACCTTCGTCTTTAGCGTCTCTTCTCATCTACATCTCAGCAAAAAGCTTTTCCACTATGTCTGGCTAGGAAAAACTGTGCCAGCACAGAAAACATCTCCCATCGTGTTCTAGACGTTGCACGGAGGTCTGCCAAGTGTTTGGCAGGAAGAAAAGAAAAGTTGTCCAAAACAGCTTCCAATCGAATGTTCATGTGATTGGAAAAGTCAGGAGAGTGCAAAGGTACTGTTTTCTATCAGTTGGCAAGCTGCGCACACAATCCCAGTGTTTTAGAGCTTGCTTCTTCACCTTCCCGAAGTTGCCGCTCTCTCCGGCTCCCGGAGCCGAAGAAGCGGCTTCTTCGCGCAAAGACGATTGTGCCGCTCACAGTGCTCTCCTTAGCGCGGCTTCTGCCGAAAGACGCCCGGGAGCGGCTCTTAGCTCCGGAGAGCATCGTACCTTCGTCTTTAGCGTCTCTTCTCATCTACATCTTAGCAAAACGCTTTTCCACTATGTCTGGCTAGGAAAAACTCTGCCAGCCCAGAAAATATCTCCCATCGTGTTCTAGACATTGCACGGAAGTCTGCCAAGTGTTTGGCAGGAAGAAAAGTTGTCCAAAACAGCTTCCAATCAAATGTTCATGTGATTGGAAAAGTCAGGAGAGTGCAACGGTACTGTTTTCTATCAGTTGGCAAGCTGCGCACACAATCCCAGTGTTGTACAGCTTGCTTCTTCACCTTCCCGAAGCTGCCGCTCTCTCCGGCTCCCGGAGCCGAAGAAGCGGCTTCTTCGCGCAAAGACGATTGTGCCGGTCACAGTGCTCTCCTTAGCGCGGCTTCTGCCGAAAGACGCCCGGGAGCGGCTCTTAGCTCCGGAGAGCATCGTACCTTCGTCTTTAGCGTCTCTTCTCATCTACATCTTAGCAAAAAGCTTTTCCACTATGTCTGGCTAGGAAAAACTGTGCCAGCACAGAAAACATCTCCCATCGTGTTCTAGACGTTGCACGGAGGTCTGCCAAGTGTTTGGCAGGAAGAAAAGAAAAGTTGTCCAAAACAGCTTCCAATCGAATGTTCATGTGATTGGAAAAGTCAGGAGAGTGCAAAGGTACTGTTTTCTATCAGTTGGCAAGCTGCGCACACAATCCCAGTGTTTTAGAGCTTGCTTCTTCACCTTCCCGAAGCTGCCACTCTCTCCGGCTCCCGCAGCCGAAGAAGCGGCTTCTTCGCGCAAAGACGATTGTGCCGCTCACAGTGCTCTCCTTAGCGCGGCTTCTGCCGAAAGACGCCCGGGAGCGGCTCTTAGCTCCGGAGAGCATCGTACCTTCGTCTTTAGCGTCTCTTCTCATCTACATCTTAGCAAAACGCTTTTCCACTATGTCTGGCTAGGAAAAACTGTGCCAGCCCAGAAAATATCTCCCATCGTGTTCTAGACGTTGCACGGAAGTCTGCCAAGTGTTTGGCAGGAAGAAAAGAAAAGTTGTCCAAAACAGCTTCCAATCAAATGTTCATGTGATTGGAAAAGTCAGGAGAGTGCAAAGGTACTGTTTTCTATCAGTTGGCAAGCTGCGCACACAATCCCAGTGTTGTACAGCTTCCTTCTTCACCTTCCCGAAGCTGCCGCTCTCTCTGGCTCCCAGAGCCGAAGAAGCGGCTTCCTCGCGCAAAGACGATTGTGCCGCTCACAGTGCTCTCCTTAGCGCGGCTTCTGCCGAAAGACGCCCGGGAGCGGCCCTTAACTCCGGAGAGCATCGTACCTTCGTCTTTAGCGTCTCTTCTCATTTACATCTCAGCAAAACGCTTTTGCACTATGTCTGGCGAGGAAAAACTGTGCCAGCCCAGAAAACGTCTCCCATCGTGTTCTAGACGTTGCACGGAAGTCTGCCAAGTGTTTGGCAGGAAGAAAAGAAAAGTTGTCCAAAACAGCTTCCAATCAAATGTTCATGTGATTGGAAAAGTCAGGAGAGTGCAACGGTACTGTTTTCTATCAGTTGGCAAGCTGCGCACACAATCCCAGTGTTGTACAGCTTGCTTCTTCACCTTCCCGAAGCTGCCGCTCTCTCCGGCTCCCGGAGCCGAAGAAGCGGCTTCTTCGCGCAAAGACGATTGTGCTGGTCACAGTGCTCTCCTTAGCGCGGCTTCTGCCGAAAGACGCCCGGGAGCGGCTCTTAGCTCCGGAGAGCATCGTACCTTCGTCTTTAGCGTCTCTTCTCATCTACATCTCAGTAAAAAGCTTTTCCACTATTTCTGGCTAGGAAAAACTGTGCCAGCACAGAAAACATCTCCCATCGTGTTATAGACGTTGCACGGAGGTCTGCCAAGTTTTTGGCAGGAAGAAAAGAAAAGTTGTCCAAAACAGCTTCCAATACAATGTTCATGTGATTGGAAAAGTCAGGAGAGTGCAACGGTACTGTTTTCTTTCAGTTGGCAAGCTGCGCACACAACCCCAGTGTTGTACAGCTTGCTTCTTCACCTTCCCGAAGCTGCTGCTCTCTCCGGCTCCCGGAGCCGAAGAAGCGGCTTCTTCGCGCAAAGACGATTGTGCCGGTCACAGTGCTCTCCTTAGCGCGGCTTCTGCTGAAAGACGCCCGGGAGCGGCTCTTAGCTCCGGAGAGCATCGTACCTTCGTCTTTGGCGTCTCTTCTCATCTACAACTTAGCAAAACGCTTTTCCACTACGTCTGGCTAGGAAAAACTGTTGCGGCACAGAAAATATCTCCCATCGTGTTCTAGACGTTGCACGGAGGTCTGCCAAGTGTTTGGCAGGAAAAAAACAAAAGTTGTCCAAAACAGCTTCCAATCAAATGTTCATGTGATTGGAAAAGTCAGGAGAGTGCAAAGGTACTGTTTTCTATTAGTTGGCAAGCTGCGCACACA
The DNA here is from genome assembly GCF_035770615.1 of Melospiza melodia melodia. Classification (NCBI taxonomy): domain Eukaryota; kingdom Metazoa; phylum Chordata; class Aves; order Passeriformes; family Passerellidae; genus Melospiza; species Melospiza melodia. The sequence continues at coordinate 32,717,191 of NC_086225.1, forward strand.
ATCCCAGTGTTGTACAGCTTCGTTCTTCACCTTCCCGAAGCTGCCCCTCTCTCTTGCTCCTGGAGGCGAAGAAGCGGCTACTTCGCGCAAAGACAATTGTTCCGCTCACAGTGCTCTCCTTAGCGTGGCTTCTGCCGAAAGACGCCCGGGAGCGGCTCTTAGCTCCGGAGAGCATCGTACCTTCGTCTTTGGCGTCTCTTCTCATCTACATCTTAGCAAAAAGCTTCTCCACTATGCCTGGCTAGGAAAAACTGTGCCAGCACAGAAAACATCTCCCATCGTGTTCTAGACGTTGCACGGAGGTCTGCCAAGTGTTTGGCAGGAAGAAAAGAAAAGTTGTCCAAAACAGCTTCCAATCAAATGTTCATGTGATTGGAAAAGTCAGGAGAGTGCAAAGGTACTGTTTTCTATCAGTTGGCAAGCTGCGCACACAATCCCAGTGTTGTACAGTTTGCTTCTTCACCTTCCCGAAGCTGCCGCTCTCTCCGGCTCCCGGAGCCGAAGAAGCGGCTTCTTCGCGCAAAGACGATTGTGCCGCTCACAGTGCTCTCCTTAGCGCGGCTTCTGCCGAAAGACGCCCGGGAGCGGCTCTTAGCTCCGGAGAGCATCGTACCTTCGTCTTTGGCGTCTCTTCTCATCTACAACTTAGCAAAACGCTTTTCCACTATGTCTGGCTAGGAAAAACTGTGACAGCACAGAAAATATCTCCCATCGTGTTCTAGACGTTGCACGGAAGTCTGCCAAGTGTTTGGCAGGAAGAAAAGAAAAGTTGTCCAAAACAGCTTCCAATCGAATGTTCATGTGATTGGAAAAGTCAGGAGTGTGCAACGGTACTGTTTTCTATCAGTTGGCAAGCTGCGCACACAATCCCAGTGTTGTACAGCTTGCTTCTTCACCTTCCCGAAGCTGCCGCTCTCTCCGGCTCCCAGAGCCGAAGAAGCGGCTTCTTCGCGCAAAGACGATTGTGCCGCTCACAGTGCTCTCCTTAGCGCGGCTTCTGCCGAAAGACGCCCGGGAGCGGCTCTTAGCTCCGGAGAGCATCGTACTTTCGTCTTTGGCGTCTCTTCTCATCTACATCTTAGCAAAACGCTTTTCCACTATGTCTGGCTAGGAAAAACTGTGCCAGCACAGAAAATATCTCCCATCGTGTTCTAGACGTTGCACGGAGGTCTGCCAAGTTTTTGGCAGGAAGAAAAGAAAAGTTGTCCAAAACAGCTTCCAATCAAATGTTCATGTGATTGGAAAAGTCAGGAGAGTGCAACGGTACTGTTTTCTATCAGTTGGCAAGCTGCGCACACAATCCCAGTGTTTTAGAGCTTCCTTCTTCACCTTCTCGAAGCTGCCGCTCTCTCCGGCTCCCGGAGCCGAAGAAGCGACTTCTTCGTGCAAAGAGGATTGTGCCGCTCACAGTGCTCTCCTTAGCGCGGCTTCTGCCGAAAGACGCCCGGGAGCGGCTCTTCGCTCCGGAGAGCATCGTACCTTCGTCTTTGGCGTCTCTTCTCATCTACATCTTAGCAAAACGCTTCTCCACTATGCCTGGCTAGGAAAAACTGTGACAGCACAGAAAACATCTCCCATCGTGTTCTAGACGTTGCACGGAGGTCTGCCAAGTTTTTGGCAGGAAGAAAAGTTGTCCAAAACAGCTTCCAATCAAATGTTCATGTGATTGGAAAAGTCAGGAGAGTGCAAAGGTACTGTTTTTTATCAGTTGGCAAGCTGCGCACACAATCCCAGTGTTGTACAGCTTGCTTCTTCACCTTCCCGAAGCTGCTGCTCTCTCCGGCTCCCAGAGCTGAAGAAGCGGCTTCTTCGCGCAAAGACGATTGTGCCACTCACAGTGCTCTCCTTAGCGCGGCTTCTGCCGAAAGACGCCCGGGAGCGGCTCTTAGCTCCGGAGAGCATCGTACCTTCGTCTTTGGCGTCTCTTCTCATCTACAACTTAGCAAAACGCTTTTCCACTACGTCTGGCTAGGAAAAACTGTTGCGGCACAGAAAATATCTCCCATCGTGTTCTAGACGTTGCACGGAGGTCTGCCAAGTGTTTGGCAGGAAAAAAACAGAAGTTGTCCAAAACAGCTTCCAATCGAATGTTCATGTGATTGGAAAAGTCAGGAGAGTGCAAAGGTACTGTTTTCTATTAGTTGGCAAGCTGCGCACACAATCCTAGTGTTGTACAGCTTCCTTCTTCACCTTACCGAAGCTGCCCCTCTCTCTTGCTCCTGGAGGCGAAGAAGCGGCTACTTCGCGCAAAGACAATTGTTCCGGTCACAGTGCTCTCCTTAGAGTGGCTTCTGCCGAAAGACGCCCGGGAGCGGCTCTTAGCTCCGGAGAGCATCGTACCTTCGTCTTTGGCGTCTCTTCTCATCTACATCTTAGCAAAAAGCTTCTCCACTATGCCTGGCTAGGAAAAACTGTGCCAGCACAGAAAACATCTCCCATCGTGTTCTAGACGTTGCACGGAGGTCTGCCAAGTGTTTGGCAGGAAGAAAAGAAAAGTTGTCCAAAACAGCTTCCAATCGAATGTTCATGTGATTGGAAAAGTCAGGAGAGTGCAACGGTACTGTTTTCTATCAGTTGGCAAGCTGCGCACACAATCCCAGTGTTGTACAGCTTCCTTTTTCACCTTCCCGAAGCTGCCGCTCTCTCCGGCTCCCAGAGCCGAAGAAGCGGCTTCTTCGCGCAAAGACGATTGTGCCGCTCACAGTGCTCTCCTTAGCGCGGCTTCTGCCGAAAGACGCCCGGGAGCGGCTCTTAGCTCCGGAGAGCATCGTACTTTCGTCTTTCGCGTCTCTTCTCATCTACATCTTAGGAAAACGCTTTTCCACTATGTCTGGCTAGGAAAAACTGTGCCAGCACAGAAAATATCTCCCATCGTGTTCTAGACGTTGCACGGAGGTCTGCCAAGTTTTTGGCAGGAAGAAAAGTTGTCCAAAACAGCTTCCAATCAAATGTTCATGTGATTGGAAAAGTCAGGAGAGTGCAACGGTACTGTTTTCTATCAGTTGGCCAGTTGCGCACACAATCCCAGTGTTTTAGAGCTTCCTTCTTCACCTTCTCGAAGCTGCCGCTCTCTCCGGCTCCCGGAGCCGAAGAAGCGACTTCTTCGCGCAAAGAGGATTGTGCCGCTCACAGTGCTCTCCTTAGCGCGGCTTCTGCCGAAAGACGCCCGGGAGCGGCTCTTCGCTCCGGAGAGCATCGTACCTTCGTCTTTGGCGTCTCTTCTCATCTACATCTTAGCAAAAAGCTTCTCCACTATGCCTGGCTAGGAAAAACTGTGACAGCACAGAAAACATCTCCCATCGTGTTCTAGACGTTGCACGGAGGTCTGCCAAGTGTTTGGCAGGAAGAAAAGATGTCCAAAACAGCTTCCAATCAAATGTTCATGTGATTGGAAAAGTCAGGAGAGTGCAAAGGTACTGTTTTTTATCAGTTGGCAAGCTGCGCACACAATCCCAGTGTTGTACAGCTTGCTTCTTCACCTTCCCGAAGCTGCTGCTCTCTCCGGCTCCCGGAGCCGAAGAAGCGGCTTCTTCGCGCAAAGACGATTGTGCCACTCACAGTGCTCTCCTTAGCGCGGCTTCTGCCGAAAGACGCCCGGTGGCGGCTCTTAGCTCCGGAGAGCATCGTACCTTCGTCTTTGGCGTCTCTTCTCATTTCCATCTCAGCAAAACGCTTTTCCACTATGTCTGGCTAGGAAAAACTGTGCCAGCACAGAAAACATCTCCCATCGTGTTCTAGACGTTGCACGGAGGTCTGCCAAGTGTTTGGCAGGAAGAAAAGAAAAGTTGTCCAAAACAGCTTCCAATCGAATGTTCATGTGATTGGAAAAGTCAGGAGAGTGCAAAGGAACTGTTTTCTATCAGTTGGCAAGCTGCGCGCACAATGCCAGTGTTGTACAGCTTCCTTCTTCACCTTCCCGAAGCTACCGCTCTCTCCGGCTCCCAGAGCCGAAGAAGCGGCTTCTTCGCGCAGAGACGATTGTGCCGCTGACAGTGCTCTCCTTAGCGCGGCTTCTGCCGAAAGACGCCCGGGAGCGGCTCTTAGCTCCGGAGAGCATCGTACCTTCGTCTTTGACGTCTCTTCTCATCTACATCTCAGCAAAACGCTTCTCCACTATGTCTGGCTAGGAAAAACTGTGCCAGCACAGAAAACATCTCCCATCGTGTTCTAGACGTTGCACGGAGGTCTGCCAAATGTTTGGCAGGAAGAAAAGAAAAGTTGTCCAAAACAGCTTCCAATCGAATGTTCATGTGATTGGAAAAGTCAGGAGAGTGCAACGGTACTGTTTTCTATCAGTTGGCAAGCTGCGCACACAATCCCAGTGTTGTACAGCTTGCTTCTTCACCTTCCCGAAGCTGCCGCTCTCTCCGGCTCCCGGAGCCGAAGAAGCGACTTCTTCGCGCAAAGAGGATTGTGCCGCTCACAGTGCACTCCTTAGAGCGGCTTCTGCCGAAAGACGCCCGGGAGCGGCTCTTAGCTCCGGAGAGCATCGTACCTTCGTCTTTAGCGTCTCTTCTCATCTACATCTCAGCAAAACGCTTGTCCACTATGTCTGGCTAGGAAAAACTGTGCCAGCACAGAAAATATCTCCCATCGTCTTCTAGACATTGCACGGAAGTCTGCCAAGTGTTTGGCAGGAAGAAAAGAAAAGTTGTCCAAAACAGCTTCCAATCAAATGTTCATGTGATTGGAAAAGTCAGGAGAGTGCAAAGGTACTGTTTTCTATCAGTTGGCAAGCTGTGCACGCAATCCCAGTGTTGTACAGCTTCCTTCTTCACCTTCCCGAAGCTGCCGCTCTCTCCGGCTTCCAGAGCCGAAGAAGCGGCTTCTTCGCGCAAAGACGATTGTGCCGCTCACAGTGCTCTCCCTAGCGCGGCTTCTGCTGAAAGACGCCCGGGAACGGCTCTTAGCTCCGGAGAGCATCATACCTTCGTCTTTGGCGTCTCTTCTCATCTACATCTCAGCAAAACGCTTTTCCACTATGTCTGGCTAGGAAAAACTTTGCCAGCACAGAAAACATCTCCCATCGTGTTCTAGACGCTGCCCAGAGGTCTGCCAAGTGTTTGGCAGGAAGAAAAGAAAAGTTGTCCAAAACAAGTTCCAATCGAATGTTCATGTGATTCGAAAAGTCAGGAGAGTGCAAAGGAACTCTTTTCTATCAGTTGGCAAGCTGCGCACACAATCCCAGTGTTGTACAGCTTCCTTCTTCACCTTCCCGAAGCAGCCGCTCTCTCCGGCTCTCGGAGCCGAAGAAGCGGCTTCTTCTCGCAAAGACGATTGAGCCGCTGACAGTGCTCTCCTTAGCGCGGCTTCTGCCGAAAGACGCCCGGGAGCGGCTCTTAGCTCCGGAGAGCATCGTACCTTCGTCTTTGGCGTCTCTTCTCATCTACATCTCAGCAAAAAGCTTTTCTACTATATCTGATTAGGAAAAACTGTGCCAGCACAGAAAACATCTCCCATCGTGTTCTAGATGTTGCACAGAGGTCTGCCAAGTGTTTGGCAGGAAGAAAAGAAAAGTTGTCCAAAACAGCTTCCAATCAAATGTTCATGTGATTGGAAAAGTCAGGAGAGTGCAAAGGAACAGTTTTCTATCAGTTGGCAAGCTGCGCACACAATCCCAGTGTTGTACAGCTTCCTTCTTCACCTTCCCGAAGCTGCCGCTCTCTCCGGCTCCCGGAGCCGAAGAAGCGGCTTCTTCGTGCAAAGACGATTGTGCCGGTCACAGTGCTCTCCTTAGCGCGGCTTCTGCTGAAAGACGCCCGGGAGCGGCTCTTAGCTCCGGAGAGCATCGTACCTTCGTCTTTGGCGTCTCTTCTCATCTACATCTTAGCAAAAAGCTTCTCCACTATGCCTGGCTAGGAAAAACTGTGACAGCACAGAAAACATCTCCCATCGTGTTCTAGACGTTGCACGGAGGTCTGCCAAGTGTTTGGCAGGAAGAAAAGTTGTCCAAAACAGCTTCCAATCAAATGTTCATGTGATTGGAAAAGTCAGGAGAGTGCAAAGGTACTGTTTTTTATCAGTTGGCAAGCTGCGCACACAATCCCAGTGTTGTACAGCTTGCTTCTTCACCTTCCCGAAGCTGCTGCTCTCTCCGGCTCCCAGAGCTGAAGAAGCGGCTTCTTCGCGCAAAGACGATTGTGCCACTCACAGTGCTCTCCTTAGCGCGGCTTCTGCCGAAAGACGCCCGGGGGCGGCTCTTAGCTCCGGAGAGCATCGTACCTTCGTCTTTGGCGTCTCTTCTCATTTCCATCTCAGCAAAACGCTTTTCCACTATGTCTGGCTAGGAAAAACTGTGCCAGCACAGAAAACATCTCCCATCGTGTTATAGACGTTGCACGGAGGTCTGCCAAGTGTTTGGCAGGAAGAAAAGAAAAGTTGTCCAAAACAGCTTCCAATCAAATGTTCATGTGATTGGAAAAGTCAGGAGAGTGCAAAGGAACTGTTTTCTATCAGTTGGCAAGCTGCGCGCACAATGCCAGTGTTGTACAGCTTCCTTTTTCACCTTCCCGAAGCTGCCGCTCTCTCCGGCTCCCAGAGCCGAAGAAGCGGCTTCTTCGCGCAGAGACGATTGTGCCGCTGACAGTGCTCTCCTTAGCGCGGCTTCTGCCGAAAGACGCCCGGGAGCGGCTCTTAGCTCCGGAGAGCATCGTACCTTCGTCTTTACCGTCTCTTCTCATCTACATCTCAGCAAAACGCTTTTCCACTATGTCTGGCTAGGAAAAACTGTGCCAGCACAGAAAACATCTCCCATCGTGTTCTAGACGTTGCACGGAGGTCTGCCAAATGTTTGGCAGGAAGAAAAGAAAACTTGTCCAAAACAGCTTCCAATCGAATGTTCATGTGATTGGAAAAGTCAGGAGAGTGCAACGGTACTGTTTTCTATCAGTTGGCAAGCTGCGCACACAATCCCAGTGTTGTACAGCTTCCTTCTTCACCTTCCCGAAGCTGCCGCTCTCTCCGGCTCCCGGAGCCGAAGAAGCGACTTCTTCGCGCAAAGACGATTGTGCCGCTCACAGTGCTCTCCTTAGAGCGGCTTCTGCCGAAAGACGCCCGGGAGCGGCTCTTAGCTCCGGAGAGCATCGTACCTTCGTCTTTAGCTTCTCTTCTCATCTACATCTCAGCAAAACGCTTGTCCACTATGTCTGGCTAGGAAAAACTGTGCCAGCACAGAAAATATCTCCCATCGTCTTCTAGACGTTGCTCGGAAGTCTGCCAAGTGTTTGGCAGGAAGAAAAGAAAAGTTGTCCAAAACAGCTTCCAATCGAATGTTCATGTGATTGGAAAAGTCAGGAGAGTGCAAAGGTACTGTTTTCTATCAGTTGGCAAGCTGTGCACACAATCCCAGTGTTGTACAGCTTCCTTCTTCACCTTCCCGAAGCCGCCGCTCTCTCCGGCTTCCAGAGCCGAAGAAGCGGCTTCTTCTCGCAAAGACGATTGAGCCGCTGACAGTGCTCTCCTTAGCGCGGCTTCTGCCGAAAGACGCCCGGGAACGGCTCTTAGCTCCGGAGAGCATCGTACCTTCGTCTTTGGCGTCTCTTCTCATCTACATCTCAGCAAAAAGCTTTTCTACTATATCTGACTAGGAAAAACTGTGCCAGCACAGAAAACATCTCCCATCGTGTTCTAGACGTTGCACGGAGGTCTGCCAAGTGTTTGGCAGGAAGAAAAGAAAAGTTTTCCAAAACAGCTTCCAATCAAATGTTCATGTGATTGGAAAAGTCAGGAGAGTGCAAAGGTACTGTTTTCTATCAGTTGGCAAGCTGCGCACACAATCCCAGTGTTGTACAGCTTGCTTCTTCACCTTCCCGAAGCTGCCGCTCTCTCCGGCTCCCGGAGCCGAAGAAGCGGCTTCTTCGTGCAAAGACGATTGTGCCGCTCACAGTGCTCTCCTTAGCGCGGCTTCTGCCGAAAGACGCCCGGGAGCGGCTCTTAGCTCCGGAGAGCATCGTACCTTCGTCTTTGGCGTCTCTTCTCATCTACATCTTAGCAAAAAGCTTCTCCACTATGCCTGGCTAGGAAAAACTGTGCCAGCACAGAAAACATCTCCCATCGTGTTCTAGACGTTGCACGGAGGTCTGCCAATTGTTTGGCAGGAAGAAAAGAAAAGTTGTCCAACAGCTTCCAATCAAATGTTCATGTGATTGGAAAAGTCAGGAGAGTGCAAAGGTACTGTTTTCTATCAGTTGGCAAGCTGCGCACACAATCCCAGTGTTGTACAGCTTCCTTCTTCACCTTCCCGAAGCTGCCGCTCTCTCCGTCTCCCAGAACTGAAGAAGCGGCTTCTTCGCGCAAAGACGATTGTGCCGCTCACAGTGCTCTCCTTAGCGCGGCTTCTACCGAAAGACGCCCGGGAGCGGCTCTTAGCTCCGGAGAGCATTGTACCTTCGACTTTAGCGTCTCTTCTCATTTACATCTCAGCAAAACGCTTTTCCACTATGTCTGGCTAGGAAAAACTGTGCCAGCACAGAAAACATCTCCCATCGTGTTCTAGACGTTGCACGGAAGTCTGCCAAGTGTTTGGCAGGAAGAAAAGAAAAGTTGTCCAAAACAGCTTCCAATCGAATGTTCATGTGATTGGAAAAGTAAGGAGAGTGCAAAGGAACTGTTTTCTATCAGTTGGCAAGCTGCGCACACAATCCCAGTGTTGTACAGCTTGCTTCTTCACCTTCCCGAAGCTGCCGCTCTCTCCGGCTCCCAGAGCCGAAGAAGCGGCTTCTTCGCGCAGAGACGATTGTGCCGCTGACAGTGCTCTCCTTAGCGCGGCTTCTGCCGAAAGACGCCCGGGAGCGGCTCTTAGCTCCGGAGAGCATCGTACCTTCGTCTTTGGCGTCTCTTCTCATCTACATCTCAGCAAAACGCTTTTCCACTATGTCTGGTTAGGAAAAACTGTGCCAGCACAGAAAACATCTCCCATCGTGTTCTAGATGTTGCACGGAAGTCTGCCAAGTGTTTGGCAGGAAGAAAAGGAAAGTTGTCCGAAACAGCTTCCAATCGAATGTTCATGTGATTGGAAAAGTCAGGAGAGTGCAACGGTACTGTTTTCTATCAGTTGGCAAGCTGCGCACACAATCCCAGTGTTGTACAGCTTGCTTCTTCACCCTCCCGAAGCTGCCGCTCTCTCCGGCTCCCAGAGCCGAAGAAGCGGCTTCTTCGCGCAAAGACGATTGTGCCGCTCACAGTGATCTCCTTAGCGCGGCTTCTGCCGAAAGACGCCCGGGAGCGGCTCTTAGCTCCGGAGAGCATCGTACCTTCGTCTTTGGCGTCTCTTCTCATCTACATCTCAGCAAAATGCTTTTCCACTATGTCTGGCTAGGAAAAACTGTGCCAGCACAGAAAACATCTCCCATCGTGTTCTAGACGTTGCACGGAGGTCTGCCAAGTGTTCGGCAGGAAGAAAAGAAAAGTTGTCCAAAACAGCTTCCAATCGAATGTTCATGTCATTGGAAAAGTCAGGAGAGTGCAAAGATACTGTTTTCTATCAGTTCGCAAGCTGTGCACACAATCCCAGTGTTGTACAGCTTGCTTCTTCACCTTCCTGAAGCTACCGCTCCCTACGGCTCCCGGAGCCGAAGAAGCGGCTTCTTCGCCAAAGACGATTGTGCCGCTCACAGTGCTCTCCTTAGCGCGGCTTCTGCCGAAAGACGCCCGGGAGCGGCTCTTAGCTCCGGAGAGCATCGTACCTTCGTCTTTAGCGTCTCTTCGAATCTACATCTTACCAAAACGCTTTTCCACTATGTCTGGCTAGGAAAAACTGTGCCAGCACAGAAAACATCTCCCATTGTGTTCTAGACGTTGCACGGAGGTCTGCCAAGTGTTTGGCAGGAAGAAAAGAAAAGTTGTCCAAAACAGCTTCCAATCGAATGTTCATGTGATTGGAAAAGTCAGGAGAGTGCAAAGGTACTGTTTTCTATCAGTTGGCAAGCTGTGCACACAATCCCAGTGTTGTACAGCTTCCTTCTTCACCTTCCCGAAGCTGCCGCTCCCTACGGCTCCGGGAGCCGAGGAAGCGGCTTCTTCGTGCAAAGACGATTGTGCCGCTCACAGTGATCTCCTTAGCGCGGCTTCTGCCGAAAGACGCCCGGGAGCGGCTCTTAGCTCCGGAGAGCATCGTACCTTCGTCTTTAGCGTCTCTTCTCATCTACATCTCAGCAAAACGCTTTTCCACTATGTCTGGCTAGGAAAAACTGTGCCAGCACAGAAAACATCTCCCATCGTGTTCTAGACGTTGCACGGAGGTCTGCCAAGTGTTTGGCAGGAAGAAAAGAAAAGTTGTCCAAAACAGCTTCCAATCGAATGTTCATGTGATTGGAAAAGTCAGGAGAGTGCAAAGATACTGTTTTCTATCAGTTGGCAAGCTGTGCACACAATCCCAGTGTTGTACAGCTTCCTTCTTCACCTTCCCGAAGCTGCCGCTCCCTACGGCTCCCGGAGCCGAAGAAGCGGCTTCTTCGCCAAAGACGATTGTGCCGCTCACAGTGCTCTCCTTAGCGCGGCTTCTGCCGAAAGACGCCCGGGAGCGGCTCTTAGCTCCGGAGAGCATCGTACCATCGTCTTTAGCGTCTCTTCTAATCTACATCTTACCAAAACGCTTTTCCACTATGTCTGGCTAGGAAAAACTGTGCCAGCACAGAAAACATCTCCCATCGTGTTCTAGACGTTGCACGGAGGTCTGCCATGTGTTTGGCAGGAAGAAAAGAAAAGTTGGCCAAAACAGCTTCCAATCAAATGTTCATGTGATTGGAAAAGTCAGGAGAGTGCAAAGGTACTGTTTTCTATCAGTTGGCAAGCTGCGCACACAATCCCAGTGTTGTACAGCTTGCTTCTTCACCTTCCCGAAGCTGCCGCTCTCTCCGGCTCCCGGAGCCGAAGAAGCGGCTTCTTCGCGCAAAGACGATTGAGCCGCTCACAGTGCTCTCCTTAGCGCGGCTTCTGCCGAAAGACGCCCGGGAGCGGCTCTTAGCTCCGGAGAGCATCGTACCTTCGTATTTGGCGTCTCTTCTCATCTACATGGCAGCAAAACGCTTTTCCACTATGTCTGGCCAGGAAAAACTGTGCCAGCACAGAAAACATCTCCCATCGTGTTCTAGACGTTGCACGGAGGTCTGCCAAGTGTTTGGCAGGAAGAAAAGAAAAGTTGTCCAAAACAGCTTCCAATCAAATGTTCATGTGATTGGAAAAGTCAGGAGAGTGCAACGGTACTGTTTTCTATCAGTTGGCAAGCTGCGCACACAATCCCAGTGTTGTACAGCTTCCTTCTTCACCTTCCCGAAGCTGCCGCTCTCTCCGGCTCCCGGAGCCGAAGAAGCGGCTTCTTCGCCAAAGACGATTGTGCCGCTCACAGTGCTCTCCTTAGCGCGGCTTCTGCCGAAAGACGCCCGGGAGCGGCTCTTAGCTCCGGAGAGCATCGTACCATCGTCTTTAGCGTCTCTTCTAATCTACATCTTACCAAAACGCTTTTCCACTATGTCTGGCTAGGAAAAACTGTGCCAGCACAGAAAACATCTCCCATCGTGTTCTAGACGTTGCACGGAGGTCTGCCATGTGTTTGGCAGGAAGAAAAGAAAAGTTGTCCAAAACAGCTTCCAATCGAATGTTCATGTGATTGGAAAAGTCAGGAGAGTGCAAAGGTACTGTTTTCTATCAGTTGGCAAGCTGCGCACACAATCCCAGTGTTGTACAGCTTGCTTCTTCACCTTCCCGAAGCTGGCGCTCTCTCCGGCTCCCGGAGCCGAAGAAGCGGCTTCTTCGCGCAAAGACGATTGAGCCGCTCACAGTGCTCTCCTTAGCGCGGCTTCTGCCGAAAGACGCCCGGGAGCGGCTCTTAGCTCCGGAGAGCATCGTACCTTCGTATTTGGCGTCTCTTCTCATCTACATCGCAGCAAAACGCTTGTCCACTATGTCTGGCCAGGAAAAACTGTGCCAGCACAGAAAACATCTCCCATCGTGTTCTAGACGTTGCACGGAGGTCTGCCAAGTGTTTGGCAGGAAGAAAAGAAAAGTTGTCCAAAACAGCTTCCAATCAAATGTTCATGTGATTGGACAAGTCAGGAGAGTGCAAAGATACTGTTTTCTATCAGTTGGCAAGCTGCGCACACAATCCCAGTGTTGTACAGCTTCCTTCTTCACCTTCCCGAAGCTGCCGCTCTCTCCGGCTCCCGGAGCCGAAGAAGCGGCTTCTTCGCGCAAAGACGATTGTGCCGCTCACAGAGCTCTCCTTAGCGCGGCTTCTGCCGAAAGACGCCCGGGAGCGGCTCTTAGCTCTGGAGAGCATTGTACCTTCGTCTTTAGCGTCTCTTCTCATCTACATCTCAGCAAAAAGCTTGTCCACTATGTCTGGCTAGGAGAAACTGTGCCAGCACAGAAAACATATCCCATTGTGTTCTAGACGTTGAACGGAGGTCTGCCAAGTGTTTGGCAGGAAGAAAAGAAAAGTTGTCCAAAACAGCTTCCAATCGAATGTTCATGTGATTGGAAAAGTAAGGAGTGTGCAAAGGAAATGTTTTCTATCAGATGGAAAGCTGCGCAGACAATCCCAGTGTTGTACAGCTTCCTTCTTCACCTTCGCGAAGCTGCCGCTCTCTCCGGCTCCCAGAGCCGAAGAAGCGGCTTCTTCGCGCAAAGACGATTGTGCCGCTCACAGTGCTCTCCTTAGCGCGGCTTCTGCCGAAAGACGCCCGCGAATGGCTCTTAGCTCCAGAGAGCATCGTAGCTTCGTCTTTAGCGTGTCTTCTCATCTACATCTCAGCAAAATGCTTTTCCACTATGTCTGGCTAGGAAAAACTGTGACAGCACAGAAAACATCTCCCATCGTGTTCTAGACGTTGCACGGAGGTCTGCCAAGTGTTTGGCAGGAAGAAAAGAAAAGTTGTCCAAAACAGCTTCCAATCAAATGTTCATGTGATTGGAAAAGTCTGGAGAGTGCAAAGGTACTGTTTTCTATCAGTTGTCAAGCTGCGCACACAAGTCCAGTGTTGTACAGCTTCGTTCTTCACCTTCCCGAAGCTGCCGCTCTCTCCGACTCCCAGAGCCGAAGAAGCGGCTTCTTCGCGCAAAGACGATTGTGCCGCTGACAGTGATCTCCTTAGCGCGGCTTCTGCCGAAAGACGCCCGGGAGCGGCTCTTAGCTCCGGAGAGCATCGTACCTTCGTCTTTAGCGTCTCTTCTAATCTACATGTACCAAAACGCTTTTCCACTATGTCAGGCTAGGAAAAGCTGTGCCAGCACAGAAAACATCTCCCATCGTGTTCTAGACGTTGCACGGACGTCTGCCAAGTGTTTGGCAGGAAGAAAAGAAAAGTTGTCCAAAACAGCTTCCAATAGAATGTTCATGTGATTGGAAAAGTCAGGAGAGTGCAAAGGTACTGTTTTCTATCAGTTGGCAAGCTGCGCACACAATCCCAGTGTTGTACAGGTTGCTTCTTCACCTTCCCGAAGCTGGCGCTCTCTCCGGCTCCCAGAGCCGAAGAAGCGGCTTCTTCCCGCAAAGACGATTGTGACGCTCACAGTGCTCTCCTTAGCGTGGCTTCTGCCGAAAGACGCCCGGGAGCGGCTCTTAGCTCCGGAGAGCATCGTACCTTCGTCTTTGGCGTCTCTTCTCATCTACATCTCAGCAAAACGCTTTTCCACTATGTCTGGCTAGGAAAAACTGTGCCAGCACAGAAAACATCTCCCATCGTGTTCTAGACGTTGCACAGAGGTCTGCCAAGTGTTTGGCAGGAAGAAAAGAAAAGTTGTCCAAAACAGCTTCCAATCGAATGTTCATGTGATTGGAAAAGTCAGGAGAGTGCAAAGGAACTCTTTTCTATCAGTTGGCAAGCTGCGCACACAATCACAGTGTTGTACAGCTTGCTTCTTCACCTTCCCGAATCTGGCGCTCTCTCCGGCTCCCAGAGCCGAAGAAGCGGCTTCTTCGCGCAAAGACGATTGTGCCGCTCACAGTGCTCTCCTTAGCGTGGCTTCTGCCGAAAGACGCCCGGGAGCGGCTCTTAGCTCCGGAGAGCATCGTACCTTCGTCTTTGGCGTCTCTTCTCATCTACATCTTAGCAAAACGCTTTTCCACTATGTCTGGCTAGGAAAAACTGTGCCAGCACAGAAAACATCTCCCATCGTGTTCTAGACGTTGCACGGAAGTCTGCCAAGTGTTTTGCAGGAAGAAAAAAAAGTTGTCCAAAACAGCTTCCAATCGAATGTTCATGTGATTGGAAAAGTCAGGAGAGTGCAAAGGTACTGTTTTCTATCAGTTGGCAAGCTGCGCACACAATCCCAGTGTTGTACAGCTTCCTTCTTCACCTTCCCAAAGCTGCCGCTCCCTACGGCTCCCGGAGCCGAGGAAGCGGCTTCTTCGCGCAAAGACGATTGTGCCGCTCACAGTGCTCTCCTTAGCGCGGCTTCTGCCGAAAGACGCCCGGGAGCGGCTCTTAGCTCCGGAGAGCATCGTATCTTCGTCTTTACCGTCTCTTCTCATCTACATCTCAGCAAAACGCTTTTCCACTATGTCTGGCTAGGAAAAACTGTGCCAGCACAGAAAACATCTCCCATCGTGTTCTAGACGTTGCACGGAGGTCTGCCAAGTGTTTGGCAGGAAGAAAAGAAAAGTTGTCCAAAACAGCTTCCAATCGAATGTTCATGTGATTGGAAAAGTAAGAGAGTGCAAAGATACTGTTTTCTATCAGTTGGCAAGCTGTGCACACAATCCCAGTGTTGTACAGCTTCCTTCTTCACCTTCCCGAAGCTGCCGCTCCCTACGGCTCCCGGAGCCGAAGAAGCGGCTTCTTCGCCAAAGACGATTGTGCCGCTCACAGTGCTCTCCTTAGCGCGGCTTCTGCCGAAAGACGCCCGGGAGCGGCTCTTAGCTCCGGAGAGCATCGTACCTTCGTCTTTAGCGTCTCTTCTAATCTACATCTTAGCAAAACGCTTTTCCACTATGTCTGGCTAGGAAAAACTGTGCCAGCACAGAAAACATCTCCCATCGTGTTCTAGACGTTGCACGGAGGTCTGCCAAGTGTTTGGCAGGAAGAAAAGAAAAGTTGTCCAAAACAGCTTCCAATCGAATGTTCATGTGATTGGAAAAGTCAGGAGAGTGCAAAGGTACTGTTTTCTATCAGTTGGCAAGCTGCGCAGACAATCCCAGTGTTGTACAGCTTCCTTCTTCACCTTCGCGAAGTTGCCGCTCTCTCCGGCTCCCAGAGCCGAAGAAGCGGCTTCTTCCCGCAAAGACGATTGTGACGCTCACAGTGCTCTCCTTAGCGTGGCTTCTGCCGAAAGACGCCCGGGAGCGGCTCTTAGCTCCGGAGAGCATCGTACCTTCGTCTTTGGCGTCTCTTCTCATCTACATCTCAGCAAAACGCTTTTCCACTATGTCTGGCTAGGAAAAACTGTGCCAGCACAGAAAACATCTCCCATCGTGTTCTAGACGTTGCACAGAGGTCTGCCAAGTGTTTGGCAGGAAGAAAAGAAAAGTTGTCCAAAACAGCTTCCAATCGAATGTTCATGTGATTGGAAAAGTCAGGAGAGTGCAAAGGAACTCTTTTCTATCAGTTGGCAAGCTGCGCACACAATCACAGTGTTGTACAGCTTGCTTCTTCACCTTCCCGAATCTGGCGCTCTCTCCGGCTCCCAGAGCCGAAGAAGCGGCTTCTTCGCGCAAAGACGATTGTGCCGCTCACAGTGCTCTCCTTAGCGTGGCTTCTGCCGAAAGACGCCCGGGAGCGGCTCTTAGCTCCGGAGAGCATCGTACCTTCGTCTTTGGCGTCTCTTCTCATCTACATCTTAGCAAAACGCTTTTCCACTATGTCTGGCTAGGAAAAACTGTGCCAGCACAGAAAACATCTCCCATCGTGTTCTAGACGTTGCACGGAAGTCTGCCAAGTGTTTTGCAGGAAGAAAAAAAAGTTGTCCAAAACAGCTTCCAATCGAATGTTCATGTGATTGGAAAAGTCAGGAGAGTGCAAAGGTACTGTTTTCTATCAGTTGGCAAGCTGCGCACACAATCCCAGTGTTGTACAGCTTCCTTCTTCACCTTCCCAAAGCTGCCGCTCCCTACGGCTCCCGGAGCCGAGGAAGCGGCTTCTTCGCGCAAAGACGATTGTGCCGCTCACAGTGCTCTCCTTAGCGCGGCTTCTGCCGAAAGACGCCCGGGAGCGGCTCTTAGCTCCGGAGAGCATCGTATCGTCGTCTTTACCGTCTCTTCTCATCTACATCTCAGCAAAACGCTTTTCCACTATGTCTGGCTAGGAAAAACTGTGCCAGCACAGAAAACATCTCCCATCGTGTTCTAGACGTTGCACGGAGGTCTGCCAAGTGTTTGGCAGGAAGAAAAGAAAAGTTGTCCAAAACAGCTTCCAATCGAATGTTCATGTGATTGGAAAAGTAAGAGAGTGCAAAGATACTGTTTTCTATCAGTTGGCAAGCTGTGCACACAATCCCAGTGTTGTACAGCTTCCTTCTTCACCTTCCCGAAGCTGCCGCTCCCTACGGCTCCCGGAGCCGAAGAAGCGGCTTCTTCGCCAAAGACGATTGTGCCGCTCACAGTGCTCTCCTTAGCGCGGCTTCTGCCGAAAGACGCCCGGGAGCGGCTCTTAGCTCCGGAGAGCATCGTACCTTCGTCTTTAGCGTCTCTTCTCATCTACATCTTAGCAAAACGCTTTTCCACTATGTCTGGCTAGGAAAAACTGTGCCAGCACAGAAAACATCTCCCATCGTGTTCTAGACGTTGCACGGAGGTCTGCCAAGTGTTTGGCAGGAAGAAAAGAAAAGTTGTCCAAAACAGCTTCCAATCGAATGTTCATGTGATTGGAAAAGTCAGGAGAGTGCAAAGGTACTGTTTTCTATCAGTTGGCAAGCTGCGCACACAATCCCAGTGTTGTACAGGTTGCTTCTTCACCTTCCCGAAGCTGGCGCTCTCTCCGGCTCCCGGAGCCGAAGAAGCGGCTTCTTCGCGCAAAGACGATTGTGCCGCTCACTGTGCTCTCCTTAGCGCGGCTTCTGCCGAAAGACGCCCGGGAGCGGCTCTGAGCTCCGGAGAGCATCGTACCTTCGTCTTTAGCGTCTCTTCTCATCTACATCTCAGCAAAAAGCTTTTCCACTATGTCTGGCTAGGAGAAACTGTGCCAGCACAGAAAACATCTCCCATCGTGTTCTAGACGTTGCACGGAGGTCTGCCAAGTGTTTGGCAGGAAGAAAAGAAAAGTTGTCCAAAACAGCTTCCAATCGAATGTTCATGTGATTGGAAAAGTCAGGAGAGTGCAAAGGTACTGTTTTCTATCAGTTGGCAAGCTGCGCACACAATCCCAGTGTTGTACAGGTTGCTTCTTCACCTTCCCGAAGCTGGCGCTCTCTCCGGCTCCCGGAGCCGAAGAAGCGGCTTCTTCGCCAAAGACGATTGTGCCGCTCACAGTGCTCTCCTTAGCGCGGCTTCTGCCGAAAGACGCCCGGGAGCGGCTCTTAGCTCCGGAGAGCATCGTACCTTCGTCTTTAGCATCTCTTCTAATCTACATCTCAGCAAAACGCTTTTCCACTATGTCTGGCTAGGAAAAATTGTGCCAGCACAGAAAACATCTCCCATCGTGTTCTAGACGTTGCACGGAGGTCTGCCAAGTGTTTGGCAGGAAGAAAAGAAAAGTTGTCCAAAACAGCTTCCAATCAAATGTTCATGTGATTGCAAAAGTCAGGAGAGTGCAAAGGAAATGTTTTCTATCAGATGGCAAGCTGCGCAGACAATCCCAGTGTTGTACAGCTTCCTTCTTCACCTTCGCGAAGCTGCCGCTCTCTCCGGCTCCCAGAGCCGAAGAAGCGGCTTCTTCGCGCAAAGACGATTGTGCCGCTCACAGTGCTCTCCTTAGCGCGGCTTCTGCCGAAAGACGCCCGGGAGCGGCTCTTAGCTCCGGAGAGCATCGTACCTTCGTCTTTGGCGTCTCTTCTCATCTACATCTTAGCAAAACGCTTTTCCACTATGTCTGGCTAGGAAAAACTGTGCCAGCACAGAAAACATCTCCCATCATGTTCTAGACGTTGCACGGAGGTCTGCCAAGTGTTTGGCAGGAAGAAAAGAAAAGTTGTCCAAAACAGCTTCCAATCGAATGTTCATGTGATTGGAAAAGTAAGGAGTGTGCAAAGGAAATGTTTTCTATCAGATGGCAAGCTGCGCAGACAATCCCAGTGTTGTACAGCTTCGTTCTTCACCTTCCCGAAGCTGCCGCTCTCTCCGACTCCCAGAGCCGAAGAAGCGGCTTCTTCGCGCAAAGACGATTTTGCCGCTGACAGTGATCTCTTTAGCGCGGCTTCTGCCGAAAGACGCCCGGGAGCGGCTCTTAGCTCCGGAGAGCATCGTACCTTCGTCTTTAGCGTCTCTTCTAATCTACATGTACCAAAACGCTTTTCCACTATGTCAGGCTAGGAAAAGCTGTGCCAGCACAGAAAACATCTCCCATCGTGTTCTAGACGTTGCACGGACGTCTGCCAAGTGTTTGGCAGGAAGAAAAGAAAAGTTGTCCAAAACAGCTTCCAATCGAATGTTCATGTGATTGGAAAAGTCAGGAGAGTGCAAAGGTACTGTTTTCTATCAGTTGGCAAGCTGCGCACACAATCCCAGTGTTGTACAGGTTGCTTCTTCACCTTCCCGAAGCTGGCGCTCTCTCCGGCTCCCAGAGCCGAAGAAGCGGCTTCTTCCCGCAAAGACGATTGTGACGCTCACAGTGCTCTCCTTAGCGCGGCTTCTGCCGAAAGACGCCCGGGAGCGGCTCTTAGCTCCGGAGAGCATCGTACCTTCGTCTTTGGCGTCTCTTCTCATCTACATCTCAGGAAAACGCTTTTCCACTATGTCTGGCTAGGAAAAACTGTGCCAGCACAGAAAACATCTCCCATCGTGTTCTAGACGTTGCACAGAGGTCTGCCAAGTGTTTGGCAGGAAGAAAAGAAAAGTTGTCCAAAACAGCTTCCAATCGAATGTTCATGTGATTGGAAAAGTCAGGAGAGTGCAAAGGAACTCTTTTCTATCAGTTGGCAAGCTGCGCACACAATCCCAGTGTTGTACAGCTTCCTTCTTCACCTTCGCGAAGCTGCCGCTCTCTCCGGCTCCCAGAGCCGAAGAAGCGGCTTCTTCGCGCAAAGACGATTGTGCCGCTCACAGTGCTCTCCTTAGCGCGGCTTCTGCCGAAAGACGCCCGCGAATGGCTCTTAGCTCCAGAGAGCATCGTAGCTTCGTCTTTAGCGTCTCTTCTCATCTACATCTCAGCAAAA
This sequence comes from Melospiza melodia melodia, assembly GCF_035770615.1. NCBI lineage: Eukaryota > Metazoa > Chordata > Aves > Passeriformes > Passerellidae > Melospiza > Melospiza melodia. The sequence goes on from NC_086225.1 coordinate 32,736,430, forward strand.
AGCTTTTCCACTATGTCTGGCTAGGAAAAACTGTGCCAGCACAGAAAACATCTCCCATGGTGTTCTAGACGTTGCACGGAGGTCTGCCAAGTGTTTGGCAGGAAGAAAAGAAAAGTTGTCCAAAACAGCTTCCAATCAAATGTTCATGTGATTGGAAAAGTCTGGAGAGTGCAAAGGTACTGTTTTCTATCAGTTGGCAAGCTGCGCACACAAGTCCAGTGTTGTACAGCTTCGTTCTTCACCTTCCCGAAGCTGCCGCTCTCTCCGACTCCCAGAGCCGAAGAAGCGGCTTCTTCGCGCAAAGACGATTTTGCCGCTGACAGTGATCTCCTTAGCGCGGCTTCTGCCGAAAGACGCCCGGGAGCGGCTCTTAGCTCCGGAGAGCATCGTACCTTCGTCTTTAGCGTCTCTTCTAATCTACATGTACCAAAACGCTTTTCCACTATGTCAGGCTAGGAAAAGCTGTGCCAGCACAGAAAACATCTCCCATCGTGTTCTAGACGTTGCACGGACGTCTGCCAAGTGTTTGGCAGGAAGAAAAGAAAAGTTGTCCAAAACAGCTTCCAATAGAATGTTCATGTGATTGGAAAAGTCAGGAGAGTGCAAAGGTACTGTTTTCTATCAGTTGGCAAGCTGCGCACACAATCCCAGTGTTGTACAGGTTGCTTCTTCACCTTCCCGAAGCTGGCGCTCTCTCCGGCTCCCAGAGCCGAAGAAGCGGCTTCTTCCCGCAAAGACGATTGTGACGCTCACAGTGCTCTCCTTAGCGCGGCTTCTGCCGAAAGACGCCCGGGAGCGGCTCTTAGCTCCGGAGAGCATCGTACCTTCGTCTTTGGCGTCTCTTCTCATCTACATCTCAGGAAAACGCTTTTCCACTATGTCTGGCTAGGAAAAACTGTGCCAGCACAGAAAACATCTCCCATCGTGTTCTAGACGTTGCACAGAGGTCTGCCAAGTGTTTGGCAGGAAGAAAAGAAAAGTTGTCCAAAACAGCTTCCAATCGAATGTTCATGTGATTGGAAAAGTCAGGAGAGTGCAAAGGAACTCTTTTCTATCAGTTGGCAAGCTGCGCACACAATCACAGTGTTGTACAGCTTGCTTCTTCACCTTCCCGAATCTGGCGCTCTCTCCGGCTCCCAGAGCCGAAGAAGCGGCTTCTTCGCGCAAAGACGATTGTGCCGCTCACAGTGCTCTCCTTAGCGTGGCTTCTGCCGAAAGACGCCCGGGAGCGGCTCTTAGCTCCGGAGAGCATCGTACCTTCGTCTTTGGCGTCTCTTCTCATCTACATCTTAGCAAAACGCTTTTCCACTATGTCTGGCTAGGAAAAACTGTGCCAGCACAGAAAACATCTCCCATCGTGTTCTAGACGTTGCACGGAAGTCTGCCAAGTGTTTTGCAGGAAGAAAAAAAAGTTGTCCAAAACAGCTTCCAATCAAATGTTCATGTGATTGGAAAAGTCAGGAGAGTGCAACGGTACTGTTTTCTATCAGTTGGCAAGCTGCGCACACAATCCCAGTGTTGTACAGCTTGCTTCTTCACCCTCCCGAAGCTGCCGCTCTCTCCGGCTCCCGGAGCCGAAGAAGCGGCTTCTTCGCGCAAAGACGATTGTGCCGCTCACAGTGCTCTCCTTAGCGCGGCTTCTGCCGAAAGACGCCCGGGAGCGGCTCTTAGCTCCGGAGAGCATCGAACCTTCGTCTTTAGCGGCTCTTCTCATCTACATCTGAGCAAAACGCTTTTCCACTATGTCTGGCTAGGAAAAACTGTGCCAGCACAGAAAACATCTCCCATCGTGTTCTAGACATTGCACGGAGGTCTGCCAAGTGTTTGGCAGGAAGAAAAGAAAAGTTGTCCAAAACAGCTTCCAATCGAATGTTCATGTGATTGGAAAAGTAAGAGAGTGCAAAGATACTGTTTTCTATCAGTTGGCAAGCTGTGCACACAATCCCAGTGTTGTACAGCTTCCTTCTTCACCTTCTCGAAGCTGCCGCTCCCTACGGCTCCCGGAGCCGAAGCAGCGGCTTCTTCGCCAAAGACGATTGTGCCGCTCACAGTGCTCTCCTTAGCGCGGCTTCTGCCGAAAGACGCCCGGGAGCGGCTCTTAGCTCCGGAGAGCATCGTACCTTCGTATTTGGCGTCTCTTCTCATCTACATCTTAGCAAAACGCTTTTCCACTATGTCTGGCTAGGAAAAACTGTGCCAGCACAGAAAACATCTCCCATCGTGTTCTAGACGTTGCACGGAGGTCTGCCAAGTGTTTGGCAGGAAGAAAAGAAAAGTTGTCCAAAACAGCTTCCAATCGAATGTTCATGTGATTGGAAAAGTCAGGAGAGTGCAAAGGTACTGTTTTCTATCAGTTGGCAAGCTGCGCACACAATCCCAGTGTTGTACAGCTTGCTTCTTCACCTTCCCGAAGCTGCTGCTCTCTCCAGGTCCCCGAGCCGAAGAAGCGGCTTCTTCGCGCAAAGACGATTGTGCCGCTCACAGTGCTCTCCTTAGCGCGGCTTCTGCCGAAAGACGCCCGGGAGCGGCTCTTAGCTCTGGAGAGCATCGTACCTTCGTCTTTAGCGTCTCGTCTCATCTACATCTTAGCAAAACGCTTTTCCACTATGTCTGGCTAGGAAAAACTGTGCCAGCACAGAAAGCATCTCCCATCGTGTTCTAGACGTTGCACGGAGGTTAGCCTATGTTTGGCAGGAAGAAAAGAAAAGTTGTCCAAAACAGCTTCCAATCGAGTGTTCATGTGATTGGAAAAGTCAGGAGAGTGCAACGGTGCTGTTTTCTATCAGTTGGCAAGCTGCGCACACAATCCCAGTGTTATACAGCTTGCTTCTTCACCTTCCCAAAGCTGCTGCTCTCTCCAGGTCCCCGAGCTGAAGAAGCGGCTTCTTCGCGCAAAGACGATTGTGCCGCTCACAGTGCTCTCCTTAGCGCGGCTTCTGACGAAAGACGCCCGGGAGCGGCTCTTAGCTCTGGAGAGCATCATACGTTCGTCTTTAGCGTCTCTTCTCATCTAGATTTCAGCAAAACGCTTTTCCACTATGTCTGGCTAGGAAAAACTGTGCCAGCACAGAAAACATCTCCCATCGTGTTCTAGACGTTGCACGGAGGTCTGCCAAGTGTTTGGCAGGAAGAAAAGAAAAGTTGTCCAAAACAGCTTCCAATCGAATGTTCGTGTGATTGGAAAAGTCAGGAGAGTGCAAAGGTACTGTTTTCTATCAGTTGGCAAGCTGCGCACACAATCCCAGTGTTGTACAGCTTGCTTCTTCACCTTCCCGAAGCTGCCGCTCTCTCCGGCTCCCAGAGCCGAAGAAGCGGCTTCTTCGCGCAGAGACGATTGTGCCGCTCACAGTGCTCTCCTTAGCGCGGCTTCTGCCGAAAGACACCCGCGAGCGGCTCTTAGCTCCGGAGAGCATCGTACCTTCGTCTTTAGCGTCTCTTCTCATCTACATCTTAGCAAAACGCTTTTCCACTATGTCTGGCTAGGAAAAACTGTGCCAGCACAGAAAACATCTCCCATCGTGTTCTAGACGTTGCACGGAGGTCTGCCAAGTGTTTGGCAGGAAGAAAAGAAAAGTTGTCCAAAACAGCTTCCAATCGAATGTTCATGTGATTGGAAAAGTCAGGAGAGTGCAACGGTACTGTTTTCTATCAGTTGTCAAGCTGCGCACGCAATCCCAGTGTTGTACAGCTTCCTTCTTCACCTTCCCGAAGCTGCCGCTCCGTACGGCTCCCGGAGCCGAAGAAGCGGCTTCTTCGCGCGAAGACGATTGTGCCGCTCACAATGCTCTCCTTAGCGCGGCTTCTGCCGAAAGACGCCCGGGAGCGGCTCTTAGCTCCGGAGAGCATCGTACCTTCGTCTTTAGCGTGTCTTCTTATCTACATCTCAGCAAAAAAGCTTTTCCACTATGTCTGGCTAGGAAAAACTGTGCCAGCACAGAAAACATCTCCCATCGTGTTCTAGACGTTGCACGGAGGTCTTCCAAGTGTTTGGCAAGAAGAAAAGAAAAGTTGTCCAAAACAGCTTCCAATCGAATGTTCATGTGATTGGAAAAGTCAGGAGAGTGCAACAGTACTGTTTTCTATCAGTTGGCAAGCTGCGAACACAATCCCAGTGTTGTACAGCTTCCTTCTTCACCTTCCCGAAGATGCCGCTCTCTCTGGCTCCCGGAGCCGAAGAAGCTGCTTCTTCGCGCGAAGACGATTGTGCCGCTCACAGTGCTCTTCTTAGCGCGGCTTCTGCCGAAAGACGACCGGGAGCGGCTCTTAGCTCCGGAGAGCATCGTACCTTCGTCTTTAGCGTCTCGTCTCATCTACATCTTAGCAAAAAGCTTTTCCACTATGTCTGGCTAGGAAAAACTGTGCCAGCACAGAAAACATCTCCCATCGTGTTCTAGACGTTGCACGGAGGTCTGCCAAGTGTTTGGCAGGAAGAAAAGAAAAGTTGTCCAAAACAGCTTCCAATCGAATGTTCATGTGATTGGAAAAGTCAGGAGAGTGCAACGGTACTGTTTTCTATCAGTTGGCAAGCTGCGCAAACAATCCCAGTGTTGTATAGCTTGCTTCTTCACCTTCCCGAAGCTGCCGCTCTCTCCGGCTCCCAGAGCCGAAGAAGCGGCTTCTTCGCGCGAAGACGATTGTGCCGCTCACAGTGCCCTCCTTAGCGCGGCTTCTGCCGAAAGACGCCCGGGAGCGGCTCTTAGTTCCGGAGAGCATCGTGCCTTCGTCTTTAGCGTGTCTTCTTATCTACATCTCAGCAAAAAATCTTTTCCACTATGTCTGGCTAGGAAAAACTGTGCCAGCACAGAAAACATCTCCCATCGTGTTCTAGTCGTTGCACAGAGGTCTGCCTAGTGTTTGGCAGGAAGAAAAGAAATGTTGTCCAAAACAGCTTCCAATCGAATGTTCATGTGATTGGAAAAGTCAGGAGAGTGCAACGGTACTGTTTTCTATCAGTTGGCAAGCTGCGCACACAATCCCAGTGTTGTACAGCTTGCTTCTTCACCTTCCCGAAGCTGCCGCTCTCTCCGGCTCCCAGAGCTGAGGAAGCGGTTTCTTCGCGCAAAGACGATTGTGCGGCTCACAGTGCTCTCCTTAGCGCGGCTTCTGCCGAAAAAAGCCCGGGAGCGGCTCTTAGCTCTGGAGAGCATCGTACCTTCGTCTTTGGCGTCTCTTCTCATCTACATATTACCAAAACGCTTTTCCACTATGTCTGGCTAGGAAAAACTGTGCCAGCACAGAAAATATCTCCCATCGTGTTCTAGACGTTGCACGGAGGTCTGCCAAGTGTTTGGCAGGAAGAAAAGAAAAGTTGTCCAAAACAGCTTCCAATCGAATGTTCATGTGATTGGAAAAGTCAGGAGAGTGCAAAGGTACTGTTTTCTATCAGTTGGCAAGCTGCGCACACAATCCCAGTGTTGTAGAGCTTGCTTTTTCACCTTCCCGAAGCTGCCGCTCTCTCCGGCTCTAGGAGCCGAAGAAGCGGCTTCTTCGCGCGAAGACGATTGTGCCGCTCACAGTGCTCTCCTTAGCGCGGCTTCTGCCGAAAGACGCCCGGGAGCGGCTCTTAGCTCCGGAGAGCATCGTACCTTCGTCTTTAGCGTGTCTTCTTATTTACATCTCAGCAAAAAAGCTTTTCCACTATGTCTGGCTAGGAAAACCTGTGCCAGCACAGAAAACATCTCCCATCGTGTTCTAGACATTGCACGGAGGTCTGCCAAGTGTTTGGCAGGAAGAAAAGAAAAGTTGTCCAAAACAGCTTCCAATCGAATGTTCATGTGATTGGAAAAGTCAGGAGAGTGCAAAGGTACTGTTTTCTATCAGTTGGCAAGCTGCGCACACAATCCCAGTGTTGTACAGCTTCCTTCTTCACCTTCCCGAAGCTGCCGCTCCCTACGGCTCCCGGAGCCGAGGAAGCGGCTTCTTCGCGCAAAGACGATTGTGCCGCTCACAGTGCTCTCCTTAGCGCGGCTTCTGCCGAAAGACGCCCGGGAGCGGCTCTTAGCTCCGGAGAGCATCGTACCTTCGTCTTTACCGTCTCTTCTCATCTACATCTCAGCAAAACGCTTTTCCACTATGTCTGGCTAGGAAAAACTGTGCCAGCACAGAAAACATCTCCCATCGTGTTCTAGACGTTGCACGGAGGTCTGCCAAGTGTTTGGCAGGAAGAAAAGAAAAGTTGTCCAAAACAGCTTCCAATCGAATGTTCATGTGATTGGAAAAGTCAGGAGAGTGCAAAGATACTGTTTTCTATCAGTGGGCAAGCTGTGCACACAATCCCAGTGTTGTACAGCTTCCTTCTTCACCTTCCCGAAGCTGCCGCTCCCTACGGCTCCCGGAGCCGAGGAAGCGGCTTCTTCGCGCAAAGACGATTGTGCCGCTCACAGTGCTCTCCTTAGCGCGGCTTCTGCCGAAAGACGCCCGGGAGCGGCTCTTAGCTCCGGAGAGCATCGTACCTTCGTCTTTACCGTCTCTTCTCATCTACATCTCAGCAAAACGCTTTTCCACTATGTCTGGCTAGGAAAAACTGTGCCAGCACAGAAAACATCTCCCATCGTGTTCTAGACGTTGCACGGAGGTCTGCCAAGTGTTTGGCAGGAAGAAAAGAAAAGTTGTCCAAAACAGCTTCCAATCGAATGTTCATGTGATTGGAAAAGTCAGGAGAGTGCAACGGTACTGTTTTCTATCAGTTGGCAAGCTGCGCACACAATCCCAGTGTTGTACAGCTTCCTTCTTCACCTTCCCGAAGCAGCCGCTCCCTACGGCTCCCGGAGCCGAAGAAGCGGCTTCTTCGCGCAAAGATGATTGTGCAGCTCACAGTGCTCTCCTTAGCGCGGCTTCTGCCGAAAGACGCCCGGGAGCGGCTCTTAGCTCCGGAGAGCATCGTACCTTCGTATTTGGCGTCTCTTCTCATCTACATCTTAGCAAAACGCTTTTCCACTATGTCTGGCTAGGAAAAACTGTGCCAGCACAGAAAACATCTCCCATCGTGTTCTAGACGTTGCACGGAGGTCTGCCAAGTGTTTGGCAGGAAGAAAAGAAAAGTTGTCCAAAACAGCTTCCAATCGAATGTTCATGTGATTGGAAAAGTCAGGAGAGTGCAAAGGTACTGTTTTCTATCAGTTGGCAAGCTGCGCACACAATCCCAGTGTTGTACAGCTTTCTTCTTCACCTTCCCGAAGCTGCTGCTCTCTCCAGGTCCCCGAGCCGAAGAAGCGGCTTCTTCGCGCAAAGACGATTGTGCCGCTCACAGTGCTCTCCTTAGCACGGCTTCTGCCGAAAGACGCCCGGGAGCGGCTCTTAGCTCTGGAGAGCATCGTACCTTCGTCTTTAGCGTCTCGTCTCATCTACATCTTAGCAAAACGCTTTTCCACTATGTCTGGCTAGGAAAAACTGTGCCAGCACAGAAAGCATCTCCCATCGTGTTCTAGACGTTGCACGGAGGTTAGCCTATGTTTGGCAGGAAGAAAAGAAAAGTTGTCCAAAACAGCTTCCAATCGAGTGTTCATGTATTGGAAAAGTCAGGAGAGTGCAACGGTGCTGTTTTCTATCAGTTGGCAAGCTGCGCACACAATCCCAGTGTTATACAGCTTGCTTCTTCACCTTCCCAAAGCTGCTGCTCTCTCCAGGTCCCCGAGCCGAAGAAGCGGCTTCTTCGCGCAAAGACGATTGTGCCGCTCACAGTGCTCTCCTTAGCGCGGCTTCTGACGAAAGACGCCCGGTAGCGGCTCTTAGCTCTGGAGAGCATCATACGTTCGTCTTTAGCGTGTCTTCTTATCTACATCTCAGCAAAAAAGCTTTTCCACTATGTCTGGCTAGGAAAAACTGTGCCAGCACAGAAAACATCTCCCATCGTGTTCTAGACGTTGCACGGAGGTCTTCCAAGTGTTTGGCAAGAAGAAAAGAAAAGTTGTCCAAAACAGCTTCCAATCGAATGTTCATGTGATTGGAAAAGTCAGGAGAGTGCAACAGTACTGTTTTCTATCAGTTGGCAAGCTGCGAACACAATCCCAGTGTTGTACAGCTTCCTTCTTCACCTTCCCGAAGATGCCGCTCTCTCTGGCTCCCGGAGCCGAAGAAGCTGCTTCTTCGCGCGAAGACGATTGTGCCGCTCACAGTGCTCTTCTTAGCGCGGCTTCTGCCGAAAGACGACCGGGAGCGGCTCTTAGCTCCGGAGAGCATCGTACCTTCGTCTTTAGCGTCTCGTCTCATCTACATCTTAGCAAAAAGCTTTTCCACTATGTCTGGCTAGGAAAAACTGTGCCAGCACAGAAAACATCTCCCATCGTGTTCTAGACGTTGCACGGAGGTCTGCCAAGTGTTTGGCAGGAAGAAAAGAAAAGTTGTCCAAAACAGCTTCCAATCGAATGTTCATGTGATTGGAAAAGTCAGGAGAGTGCAACGGTACTGTTTTCTATCAGTTGGCAAGCTGCGCAAACAATCCCAGTGTTGTATAGCTTGCTTCTTCACCTTCCCGAAGCTGCCGCTCTCTCCGGCTCCCAGAGCCGAAGAAGCGGCTTCTTCGCGCGAAGACGATTGTGCCGCTCACAGTGCCCTCCTTAGCGCGGCTTCTGCCGAAAGACGCCCGGGAGCGGCTCTTAGTTCCGGAGAGCATCGTGCCTTCGTCTTTAGCGTGTCTTCTTATCTACATCTCAGCAAAAAATCTTTTCCACTATGTCTGGCTAGGAAAAACTGTGCCAGCACAGAAAACATCTCCCATCGTGTTCTAGTCGTTGCACAGAAGTCTGCCTAGTGTTTGGCAGGAAGAAAAGAAATGTTGTCCAAAACAGCTTCCAATCGAATGTTCATGTGATTGGAAAAGTCAGGAGAGTGCAACGGTACTGTTTTCTATCAGTTGGCAAGCTGCGCACACAATCCCAGTGTTGTACAGCTTGCTTCTTCACCTTCCCGAAGCTGCCGCTCTCTCCGGCTCCCAGAGCTGAGGAAGCGGTTTCTTCGCGCAAAGACGATTGTGCGGCTCACAGTGCTCTCCTTAGCGCGGCTTCTGCCGAAAAAAGCCCGGGAGCGGCTCTTAGCTCTGGAGAGCATCGTACCTTCGTCTTTGGCGTCTCTTCTCATCTACATATTACCAAAACGCTTTTCCACTATGTCTGGCTAGGAAAAACTGTGCCAGCACAGAAAATATCTCCCATCGTGTTCTAGACGTTGCACGGAGGTCTGCCAAGTGTTTGGCAGGAAGAAAAGAAAAGTTGTCCAAAACAGCTTCCAATCGAATGTTCATGTGATTGGAAAAGTCAGGAGAGTGCAAAGGTACTGTTTTCTATCAGTTGGCAAGCTGCGCACACAATCCCAGTGTTGTAGAGCTTGCTTTTTCACCTTCCCGAAGCTGCCGCTCTCTCCGGCTCTAGGAGCCGAAGAAGCGGCTTCTTCGCGCGAAGACGATTGTGCCGCTCACAGTGCTCTCCTTAGCGCGGCTTCTGCCGAAAGACGCCCGGGAGCGGCTCTTAGCTCCGGAGAGCATCGTACCTTCGTCTTTAGCGTGTCTTCTTATTTACATCTCAGCAAAAAAGCTTTTCCACTATGTCTGGCTAGGAAAACCTGTGCCAGCACAGAAAACATCTCCCATCGTGTTCTAGACATTGCACGGAGGTCTGCCAAGTGTTTGGCAGGAAGAAAAGAAAAGTTGTCCAAAACAGCTTCCAATCGAATGTTCATGTGATTGGAAAAGTCAGGAGAGTGCAAAGGTACTGTTTTCTATCAGTTGGCAAGCTGCGCACACAATCCCAGTGTTGTACAGCTTCCTTCTTCACCTTCCCGAAGCTGCCGCTCCCTACGGCTCCCGGAGCCGAGGAAGCGGCTTCTTCGCGCAAAGACGATTGTGCCGCTCACAGTGCTCTCCTTAGCGCGGCTTCTGCCGAAAGACGCCCGGGAGCGGCTCTTAGCTCCGGAGAGCATCGTACCTTCGTCTTTACCGTCTCTTCTCATCTACATCTCAGCAAAACGCTTTTCCACTATGTCTGGCTAGGAAAAACTGTGCCAGCACAGAAAACATCTCCCATCGTGTTCTAGACGTTGCACGGAGGTCTGCCAAGTGTTTGGCAGGAAGAAAAGAAAAGTTGTCCAAAACAGCTTCCAATCGAATGTTCATGTGATTGGAAAAGTCAGGAGAGTGCAAAGATACTGTTTTCTATCAGTGGGCAAGCTGTGCACACAATCCCAGTGTTGTACAGCTTCCTTCTTCACCTTCCCGAAGCTGCCGCTCCCTACGGCTCCCGGAGCCGAGGAAGCGGCTTCTTCGCGCAAAGACGATTGTGCCGCTCACAGTGCTCTCCTTAGCGCGGCTTCTGCCGAAAGACGCCCGGGAGCGGCTCTTAGCTCCGGAGAGCATCGTACCTTCGTCTTTACCGTCTCTTCTCATCTACATCTCAGCAAAACGCTTTTCCACTATGTCTGGCTAGGAAAAACTGTGCCAGCACAGAAAACATCTCCCATCGTGTTCTAGACGTTGCACGGAGGTCTGCCAAGTGTTTGGCAGGAAGAAAAGAAAAGTTGTCCAAAACAGCTTCCAATCGAATGTTCATGTGATTGGAAAAGTCAGGAGAGTGCAACGGTACTGTTTTCTATCAGTTGGCAAGCTGCGCACACAATCCCAGTGTTGTACAGCTTCCTTCTTCACCTTCCCGAAGCAGCCGCTCCCTACGGCTCCCGGAGCCGAAGAAGCGGCTTCTTCGCGCAAAGATGATTGTGCAGCTCACAGTGCTCTCCTTAGCGCGGCTTCTGCCGAAAGACGCCCGGGAGCGGCTCTTAGCTCCGGAGAGCATCGTACCTTCGTATTTGGCGTCTCTTCTCATCTACATCTTAGCAAAACGCTTTTCCACTATGTCTGGCTAGGAAAAACTGTGCCAGCACAGAAAACATCTCCCATCGTGTTCTAGACGTTGCACGGAGGTCTGCCAAGTGTTTGGCAGGAAGAAAAGAAAAGTTGTCCAAAACAGCTTCCAATCGAATGTTCATGTGATTGGAAAAGTCAGGAGAGTGCAAAGGTACTGTTTTCTATCAGTTGGCAAGCTGCGCACACAATCCCAGTGTTGTACAGCTTTCTTCTTCACCTTCCCGAAGCTGCTGCTCTCTCCAGGTCCCCGAGCCGAAGAAGCGGCTTCTTCGCGCAAAGACGATTGTGCCGCTCACAGTGCTCTCCTTAGCACGGCTTCTGCCGAATGACGCCCGGGAGCGGCTCTTAGCTCTGGAGAGCATCGTACCTTCGTCTTTAGCGTCTCGTCTCATCTACATCTTAGCAAAACGCTTTTCCACTATGTCTGGCTAGGAAAAACTGTGCCAGCACAGAAAGCATCTCCCATCGTGTTCTAGACGTTGCACGGAGGTTAGCCTATGTTTGGCAGGAAGAAAAGAAAAGTTGTCCAAAACAGCTTCCAATCGAGTGTTCATGTATTGGAAAAGTCAGGAGAGTGCAACGGTGCTGTTTTCTATCAGTTGGCAAGCTGCGCACACAATCCCAGTGTTATACAGCTTGCTTCTTCACCTTCCCAAAGCTGCTGCTCTCTCCAGGTCCCCGAGCCGAAGAAGCGGCTTCTTCGCGCAAAGACGATTGTGCCGCTCACAGTGCTCTCCTTAGCGCGGCTTCTGACGAAAGACGCCCGGTAGCGGCTCTTAGCTCTGGAGAGCATCATACGTTCGTCTTTAGCGTCTCTTCTCATCTAGATTTCAGCAAAACGCTTTTCCACTATGTCTGGCTAGGAAAAACTGTGCCAGCACAGAAAACATCTCCCATCGTGTTCTAGACGTTGCACGGAGGTCTGCCAAGTGTTTGGCAGGAAGAAAAGAAAAGTTGTCCAAAACAGCTTCCAATCGAATGTTCGTGTGATTGGAAAAGTCAGGAGAGTGCAAAGGTACTGTTTTCTATCAGTTGGCAAGCTGCGCACACAATCCCAGTGTTGTACAGCTTGCTTCTTCACCTTCCCGAAGCTGCCGCTCTCTCCGGCTCCCAGAGCCGAAGAAGCGGCTTCTTCGCGCAGAGACGATTGTGCCGCTCACAGTGCTCTCCTTAGCGCGGCTTCTGCCGAAAGACACCCGCGAGCGGCTCTTAGCTCCGGAGAGCATCGTACCTTCGTCTTTAGCGTCTCTTCTCATCTACATCTTAGCAAAACGCTTTTCCACTATGTCTGGCTAGGAAAAACTGTGCCAGCACAGAAAACATCTCCCATCGTGTTCTAGACGTTGCACGGAGGTCTGCCAAGTGTTTGGCAGGAAGAAAAGAAAAGTTGTCCAAAACAGCTTCCAATCGAATGTTCATGTGATTGGAAAAGTCAGGAGAGTGCAACGGTACTGTTTTCTATCAGTTGGCAAGCTGCGCACACAATCCCAGTGTTGTACAGCTTCCTTCTTCACCTTCCCGAAGCTGCCGCTCCGTACGGCTCCCGGAGCCGAAGAAGCGGCTTCTTCGCGCGAAGACGATTGTGCCGCTCACAGTGCTCTCCTTAGCGCGGCTTCTGCCGAAAGACGCCCGGGAGCGGCTCTTAGCTCCGGAGAGCATCGTACCTTCGTCTTTAGCGTGTCTTCTTATCTACATCTCAGCAAAAAAGCTTTTCCACTATGTCTGGCTAGGAAAAACTGTGCCAGCACAGAAAACATCTCCCATCGTGTTCTAGACGTTGCACGGAGGTCTTCCAAGTGTTTGGCAAGAAGAAAAGAAAAGTTGTCCAAAACAGCTTCCAATCGAATGTTCATGTGATTGGAAAAGTCAGGAGAGTGCAACAGTACTGTTTTCTATCAGTTGGCAAGCTGCGAACACAATCCCAGTGTTGTACAGCTTCCTTCTTCACCTTCCCGAAGATGCCGCTCTCTCCGGCTCCCGGAGCCGAAGAAGCTGCTTCTTCGCGCGAAGACGATTGTGCCGCTCACAGTGCTCTTCTTAGCGCGGCTTCTGCCGAAAGACGACCGGGAGCGGCTCTTAGCTCCGGAGAGCATCGTACCTTCGTCTTTAGCGTCTCGTCTCATCTACATCTTAGCAAAAAGCTTTTCCACTATGTCTGGCTAGGAAAAACTGTGCCAGCACAGAAAACATCTCCCATCGTGTTCTAGACGTTGCACGGAGGTCTGCCAAGTGTTTGGCAGGAAGAAAAGAAAAGTTGTCCAAAACAGCTTCCAATCGAATGTTCATGTGATTGGAAAAGTCAGGAGAGTGCAACGGTACTGTTTTCTATCAGTTGGCAAGCTGCGCAAACAATCCCAGTGTTGTATAGCTTGCTTCTTCACCTTCCCGAAGCTGCCGCTCTCTCCGGCTCCCAGAGCCGAAGAAGCGGCTTCTTCGCGCGAAGACGATTGTGCCGCTCACAGTGCCCTCCTTAGCGCGGCTTCTGCCGAAAGACGCCCGGGAGCGGCTCTTAGTTCCGGAGAGCATCGTACCTTCGTCTTTAGCGTGTCTTCTTATCTACATCTCAGCAAAAAATCTTTTCCACTATGTCTGGCTAGGAAAAACTGTGCCAGCACAGAAAACATCTCCCATCGTGTTCTAGTCGTTGCACAGAGGTCTGCCTAGTGTTTGGCAGGAAGAAAAGAAATGTTGTCCAAAACAGCTTCCAATCGAATGTTCATGTGATTGGAAAAGTCAGGAGAGTGCAACGGTACTGTTTTCTATCAGTTGGCAAGCTGCGCACACAATCCCAGTGTTGTACAGCTTGCTTCTTCACCTTCCCGAAGCTGCCGCTCTCTCCGGCTCCCAGAGCTGAGGAAGCGGTTTCTTCGCGCAAAGACGATTGTGCGGCTCACAGTGCTCTCCTTAGCGCGGCTTCTGCCGAAAAACGCCCGGGAGCGGCTCTTAGCTCTGGAGAGCATCGTACCTTCGTCTTTGGCGTCTCTTCTCATCTACATATTACCAAAACGCTTTTCCACTATGTCTGGCTAGGAAAAACTGTGCCAGCACAGAAAATATCTCCCATCGTGTTCTAGACGTTGCACGGAGGTCTGCCAAGTGTTTGGCAGGAAGAAAAGAAAAGTTGTCCAAAACAGCTTCCAATCGAATGTTCATGTGATTGGAAAAGTCAGGAGAGTGCAAAGGTACTGTTTTCTATCAGTTGGCAAGCTGCGCACACAATCCCAGTGTTGTAGAGCTTGCTTTTTCACCTTCCCGAAGCTGCCGCTCTCTCCGGCTCTAGGAGCCGAAGAAGCGGCTTCTTCGCGCGAAGACGATTGTGCCGCTCACAGTGCTCTCCTTAGCGCGGCTTCTGCCGAAAGACGCCCGGGAGCGGCTCTTAGCTCCGGAGAGCATCGTACCTTCGTCTTTAGCGTGTCTTCTTATTTACATCTCAGCAAAAAAGCTTTTCCACTATGTCTGGCTAGGAAAACCTGTGCCAGCACAGAAAACATCTCCCATCGTGTTCTAGACATTGCACGGAGGTCTGCCAAGTGTTTGGCAGGAAGAAAAGAAAAGTTGTCCAAAACAGCTTCCAATCGAATGTTCATGTGATTGGAAAAGTCAGGAGAGTGCAAAGGTACTGTTTTCTATCAGTTGGCAAGCTGCGCACACAATCCCAGTGTTGTACAGCTTCCTTCTTCACCTTCCCGAAGCTGCCGCTCCCTACGGCTCCCGGAGCCGAGGAAGCGGCTTCTTCGCGCAAAGACGATTGTGCCGCTCACAGTGCTCTCCTTAGCGCGGCTTCTGCCGAAAGACGCCCGGGAGCGGCTCTTAGCTCCGGAGAGCATCGTACCTTCGTCTTTACCGTCTCTTCTCATCTACATCTCAGCAAAACGCTTTTCCACTATGTCTGGCTAGGAAAAACTGTGCCAGCACAGAAAACATCTCCCATCGTGTTCTAGACGTTGCACGGAGGTCTGCCAAGTGTTTGGCAGGAAGAAAAGAAAAGTTGTCCAAAACAGCTTCCAATCGAATGTTCATGTGATTGGAAAAGTCAGGAGAGTGCAAAGATACTGTTTTCTATCAGTGGGCAAGCTGTGCACACAATCCCAGTGTTGTACAGCTTCCTTCTTCACCTTCCCGAAGCTGCCGCTCCCTACGGCTCCCGGAGCCGAAGAAGCGGCTTCTTCGCGCAAAGACGATTGTGCCGCTCACAGTGCTCTCCTTAGCGCGGCTTCTGCCGAAAGACGCCCGGGAGCGGCTCTTAGCTCCGGAGAGCATCGTACCTTCGTCTTTACCGTCTCTTCTCATCTACATCTCAGCAAAACGCTTTTCCACTATGTCTGGCTAGGAAAAACTGTGCCAGCACAGAAAACATCTCCCATCGTATTCTAGACGTTGCACGGAGGTCTGCCAAGTGTTTGGCAGGAAGAAAAGAAAAGTTGTCCAAAACAGCTTCCAATCGAATGTTCATGTGATTGGAAAAGTCAGGAGAGTGCAACGGTACTGTTTTCTATCAGTTGGCAAGCTGCGCACACAATCCCAGTGTTGTACAGCTTCCTTCTTCACCTTCCCGAAGCAGCCGCTCCCTACGGCTCCCGGAGCCGAAGAAGCGGCTTCTTCGCGCGAAGACGATTGTGCCGCTCACAGTGCTCTCCTTAGCGCGGCTTCTGCCGAAAGACGCCCGGGAGCGGCTCTTAGCTCCGGAGAGCATCGTACCTTCGTCTTTAGCGTGTCTTCTTATCTACATCTCAGCAAAAAAGCTTTTCCACTATGTCTGGCTAGGAAAAACTGTGCCAGCACAGAAAACATCTCCCATCGTGTTCTAGACGTTGCACGGAGGTCTTCCAAGTGTTTGGCAAGAAGAAAAGAAAAGTTGTCCAAAACAGCTTCCAATCGAATGTTCATGTGATTGGAAAAGTCAGGAGAGTGCAACAGTACTGTTTTCTATCAGTTGGCAAGCTGCGAACACAATCCCAGTGTTGTACAGCTTCCTTCTTCACCTTCCCGAAGATGCCGCTCTCTCCGGCTCCCGGAGCCGAAGAAGCTGCTTCTTCGCGCGAAGACGATTGTGCCGCTCACAGTGCTCTTCTTAGCGCGGCTTCTGCCGAAAGACGACCGGGAGCGGCTCTTAGCTCCGGAGAGCATCGTACCTTCGTCTTTAGCGTCTCGTCTCATCTACATCTTAGCAAAAAGCTTTTCCACTATGTCTGGCTAGGAAAAACTGTGCCAGCACAGAAAACATCTCCCATCGTGTTCTAGACGTTGCACGGAGGTCTGCCAAGTGTTTGGCAGGAAGAAAAGAAAAGTTGTCCAAAACAGCTTCCAATCGAATGTTCATGTGATTGGAAAAGTCAGGAGAGTGCAACGGTACTGTTTTCTATCAGTTGGCAAGCTGCGCAAACAATCCCAGTGTTGTATAGCTTGCTTCTTCACCTTCCCGAAGCTGCCGCTCTCTCCGGCTCCCAGAGCCGAAGAAGCGGCTTCTTCGCGCGAAGACGATTGTGCCGCTCACAGTGCTCTCCTTAGCACGGCTTCTGCCGAAAGACGCCCGGGAGCGGCTCTTAGTTCCGGAGAGCATCGTACCTTCGTCTTTAGCGTGTCTTCTTATCTACATCGCAGCAAAAAATCTTTTCCACTATGTCTGGCTAGGAAAAACTGTGCCAGCACAGAAAACATCTCCCATCGTGTTCTAGTCGTTGCACAGAGGTCTGCCTAGTGTTTGGCAGGAAGAAAAGAAATGTTGTCCAAAACAGCTTCCAATCGAATGTTCATGTGATTGGAAAAGTCAGGAGAGTGCAACGGTACTGTTTTCTATCAGTTGGCAAGCTGCGCACACAATCCCAGTGTTGTACAGCTTGCTTCTTCACCTTCCCGAAGCTGCCGCTCTCTCCGGCTCCCAGAGCTGAGGAAGCGGTTTCTTCGCGCAAAGACGATTGTGCGGCTCACAGTGCTCTCCTTAGCGCGGCTTCTGCCGAAAAACGCCCGGGAGCGGCTCTTAGCTCTGGAGAGCATCGTACCTTCGTCTTTGGCGTCTCTTCTCATCTACATATTACCAAAACGCTTTTCCACTATGTCTGGCTAGGAAAAACTGTGCCAGCACAGAAAATATCTCCCATCGTGTTCTAGACGTTGCACGGAGGTCTGCCAAGTGTTTGGCTGGAAGAAAAGAAAAGTTGTCCAAAACAGCTTCCAATCGAATGTTCATGTGATTGGAAAAGTCAGGAGAGTGCAAAGGTACTGTTTTCTATCAGTTGGCAAGCTGCGCACACAATCCCAGTGTTGTAGAGCTTGCTTTTTCACCTTCCCGAAGCTGCCGCTCTCTCCGGCTCTAGGAGCCGAAGAAGCGGCTTCTTCGCGCGAAGACGATTGTGCCGCTCACAGTGCTCTCCTTAGCGCGGCTTCTGCCGAAAGACGCCCGGGAGCGGCTCTTAGCTCCGGAGAGCATCGTACCTTCGTCTTTAGCGTGTCTTCTTATTTACATCTCAGCAAAAAAGCTTTTCCACTATGTCTGGCTAGGAAAACCTGTGCCAGCACAGAAAACATCTCCCATCGTGTTCTAGACATTGCACGGAGGTCTGCCAAGTGTTTGGCAGGAAGAAAAGAAAAGTTGTCCAAAACAGCTTCCAATTGAATGTTCATGTGGTTGGAAAAGTCAGGAGAGTGCAACGGTACTGTTTTCTATCAGTTGGCAAGCTGCGAACACAATCCCAGTGTTGTACAGCTTCCTTCTTCACCTTCCCGAAGATGCCGCTCTCTCCGGCTCCCGGAGCCGAAGAAGCTGCTTCTTCGCGCGAAGACGATTGTGCCGCTCACAGTGCTCTTCTTAGCGCGGCTTCTGCCGAAAGACGACCGGGAGCGGCTCTTAGCTCCGGAGAGCATCGTACCTTCGTCTTTAGCGTCTCGTCTCATCTACATCTTAGCAAAAAGCTTTTCCACTATGTCTGGCTAGGAAAAACTGTGCCAGCACAGAAAACATCTCCCATCGTGTTCTAGACGTTGCACGGAGGTCTGCCAAGTGTTTGGCAGGAAGAAAAGAAAAGTTGTCCAAAACAGCTTCCAATCGAATGTTCATGTGATTGGAAAAGTCAGGAGAGTGCAACGGTACTGTTTTCTATCAGTTGGCAAGCTGCGCAAACAATCCCAGTGTTGTATAGCTTGCTTCTTCACCTTCCCGAAGCTGCCGCTCTCTCCGGCTCCCAGAGCCGAAGAAGCGGCTTCTTCGCGCGAAGACGATTGTGCCGCTCACAGTGCCCTCCTTAGCGCGGCTTCTGCCGAAAGACGCCCGGGAGCGGCTCTTAGTTCCGGAGAGCATCGTACCTTCGTCTTTAGCGTGTCTTCTTATCTACATCTCAGCAAAAAATCTTTTCCACTATGTCTGGCTAGGAAAAACTGTGCCAGCACAGAAAACATCTCCCATCGTGTTCTAGTCGTTGCACAGAGGTCTGCCTAGTGTTTGGCAGGAAGAAAAGAAATGTTGTCCAAAACAGCTTCCAATCGAATGTTCATGTGATTGGAAAAGTCAGGAGAGTGCAACGGTACTGTTTTCTATCAGTTGGCAAGCTGCGCACACAATCCCAGTGTTGTACAGCTTGCTTCTTCACCTTCCCGAAGCTGCCGCTCTCTCCGGCTCCCAGAGCTGAGGAAGCGGTTTCTTCGCGCAAAGACGATTGTGCGGCTCACAGTGCTCTCCTTAGCGCGGCTTCTGCCGAAAAACGCCCGGGAGCGGCTCTTAGCTCTGGAGAGCATCGTACCTTCGTCTTTGGCGTCTCTTCTCATCTACATATTACCAAAACGCTTTTCCACTATGTCTGGCTAGGAAAAACTGTGCCAGCACAGAAAATATCTCCCATCGTGTTCTAGACGTTGCACGGAGGTCTGCCAAGTGTTTGGCAGGAAGAAAAGAAAAGTTGTCCAAAACAGCTTCCAATCGAATGTTCATGTGATTGGAAAAGTCAGGAGAGTGCAAAGGTACTGTTTTCTATCAGTTGGCAAGCTGCGCACACAATCCCAGTGTTGTAGAGCTTGCTTTTTCACCTTCCCGAAGCTGCCGCTCTCTCCGGCTCTAGGAGCCGAAGAAGCGGCTTCTTCGCGCGAAGACGATTGTGCCGCTCACAGTGCTCTCCTTAGCGCGGCTTCTGCCGAAAGACGCCCGGGAGCGGCTCTTAGCTCCGGAGAGCATCGTACCTTCGTCTTTAGCGTGTCTTCTTATTTACATCTCAGCAAAAAAGCTTTTCCACTATGTCTGGCTAGGAAAACCTGTGCCAGCACAGAAAACATCTCCCATCGTGTTCTAGACATTGCACGGAGGTCTGCCAAGTGTTTGGCAGGAAGAAAAGAAAAGTTGTCCAAAACAGCTTCCAATCGAATGTTCATGTGATTGGAAAAGTCAGGAGAGTGCAAAGGTACTGTTTTCTATCAGTTGGCAAGCTGCGCACACAATCCCAGTGTTGTACAGCTTCCTTCTTCACCTTCCCGAAGCTGCCGCTCCCTACGGCTCCCGGAGCCGAGGAAGCGGCTTCTTCGCGCAAAGACGATTGTGCCGCTCACAGTGCTCTCCTTAGCGCGGCTTCTGCCGAAAGACGCCCGGGAGCGGCTCTTAGCTCCGGAGAGCATCGTACCTTCGTCTTTACCGTCTCTTCTCATCTACATCTCAGCAAAACGCTTTTCCACTATGTCTGGCTAGGAAAAACTGTGCCAGCACAGAAAACATCTCCCATCGTGTTCTAGACGTTGCACGGAGGTCTGCCAAGTGTTTGGCAGGAAGAAAAGAAAAGTTGTCCAAAACAGCTTCCAATCGAATGTTCATGTGATTGGAAAAGTCAGGAGAGTGCAAAGATACTGTTTTCTATCAGTGGGCAAGCTGTGCACACAATCCCAGTGTTGTACAGCTTCCTTCTTCACCTTCCCGAAGCTGCCGCTCCCTACGGCTCCCGGAGCCGAAGAAGCGGCTTCTTCGCGCAAAGACGATTGTGCCGCTCACAGTGCTCTCCTTAGCGCGGCTTCTGCCGAAAGACGCCCGGGAGCGGCTCTTAGCTCCGGAGAGCATCGTACCTTCGTCTTTACCGTCTCTTCTCATCTACATCTCAGCAAAACGCTTTTCCACTATGTCTGGCTAGGAAAAACTGTGCCAGCACAGAAAACATCTCCCATCGTATTCTAGACGTTGCACGGAGGTCTGCCAAGTGTTTGGCAGGAAGAAAAGAAAAGTTGTCCAAAACAGCTTCCAATCGAATGTTCATGTGATTGGAAAAGTCAGGAGAGTGCAACGGTACTGTTTTCTATCAGTTGGCAAGCTGCGCACACAATCCCAGTGTTGTACAGCTTCCTTCTTCACCTTCCCGAAGCAGCCGCTCCCTACGGCTCCCGGAGCCGAAGAAGCGGCTTCTTCGCGCGAAGACGATTGTGCCGCTCACAGTGCTCTCCTTAGCGCGGCTTCTGCCGAAAGACGCCCGGGAGCGGCTCTTAGCTCCGGAGAGCATCGTACCTTCGTCTTTAGCGTGTCTTCTTATCTACATCTCAGCAAAAAAGCTTTTCCACTATGTCTGGCTAGGAAAAACTGTGCCAGCACAGAAAACATCTCCCATCGTGTTCTAGACGTTGCACGGAGGTCTTCCAAGTGTTTGGCAAGAAGAAAAGAAAAGTTGTCCAAAACAGCTTCCAATCGAATGTTCATGTGATTGGAAAAGTCAGGAGAGTGCAACAGTACTGTTTTCTATCAGTTGGCAAGCTGCGAACACAATCCCAGTGTTGTACAGCTTCCTTCTTCACCTTCCCGAAGATGCCGCTCTCTCCGGCTCCCGGAGCCGAAGAAGCTGCTTCTTCGCGCGAAGACGATTGTGCCGCTCACAGTGCTCTTCTTAGCGCGGCTTCTGCCGAAAGACGACCGGGAGCGGCTCTTAGCTCCGGAGAGCATCGTACCTTCGTCTTTAGCGTCTCGTCTCATCTACATCTTAGCAAAAAGCTTTTCCACTATGTCTGGCTAGGAAAAACTGTGCCAGCACAGAAAACATCTCCCATCGTGTTCTAGACGTTGCACGGAGGTCTGCCAAGTGTTTGGCAGGAAGAAAAGAAAAGTTGTCCAAAACAGCTTCCAATCGAATGTTCATGTGATTGGAAAAGTCAGGAGAGTGCAACGGTACTGTTTTCTATCAGTTGGCAAGCTGCGCAAACAATCCCAGTGTTGTATAGCTTGCTTCTTCACCTTCCCGAAGCTGCCGCTCTCTCCGGCTCCCAGAGCCGAAGAAGCGGCTTCTTCGCGCGAAGACGATTGTGCCGCTCACAGTGCTCTCCTTAGCACGGCTTCTGCCGAAAGACGCCCGGGAGCGGCTCTTAGTTCCGGAGAGCATCGTACCTTCGTCTTTAGCGTGTCTTCTTATCTACATCGCAGCAAAAAATCTTTTCCACTATGTCTGGCTAGGAAAAACTGTGCCAGCACAGAAAACATCTCCCATCGTGTTCTAGTCGTTGCACAGAGGTCTGCCTAGTGTTTGGCAGGAAGAAAAGAAATGTTGTCCAAAACAGCTTCCAATCGAATGTTCATGTGATTGGAAAAGTCAGGAGAGTGCAACGGTACTGTTTTCTATCAGTTGGCAAGCTGCGCACACAATCCCAGTGTTGTACAGCTTGCTTCTTCACCTTCCCGAAGCTGCCGCTCTCTCCGGCTCCCAGAGCTGAGGAAGCGGTTTCTTCGCGCAAAGACGATTGTGCGGCTCACAGTGCTCTCCTTAGCGCGGCTTCTGCCGAAAAACGCCCGGGAGCGGCTCTTAGCTCTGGAGAGCATCGTACCTTCGTCTTTGGCGTCTCTTCTCATCTACATATTACCAAAACGCTTTTCCACTATGTCTGGCTAGGAAAAACTGTGCCAGCACAGAAAATATCTCCCATCGTGTTCTAGACGTTGCACGGAGGTCTGCCAAGTGTTTGGCTGGAAGAAAAGAAAAGTTGTCCAAAACAGCTTCCAATCGAATGTTCATGTGATTGGAAAAGTCAGGAGAGTGCAAAGGTACTGTTTTCTATCAGTTGGCAAGCTGCGCACACAATCCCAGTGTTGTAGAGCTTGCTTTTTCACCTTCCCGAAGCTGCCGCTCTCTCCGGCTCTAGGAGCCGAAGAAGCGGCTTCTTCGCGCGAAGACGATTGTGCCGCTCACAGTGCTCTCCTTAGCGCGGCTTCTGCCGAAAGACGCCCGGGAGCGGCTCTTAGCTCCGGAGAGCATCGTACCTTCGTCTTTAGCGTGTCTTCTTATTTACATCTCAGCAAAAAAGCTTTTCCACTATGTCTGGCTAGGAAAACCTGTGCCAGCACAGAAAACATCTCCCATCGTGTTCTAGACATTGCACGGAGGTCTGCCAAGTGTTTGGCAGGAAGAAAAGAAAAGTTGTCCAAAACAGCTTCCAATTGAATGTTCATGTGGTTGGAAAAGTCAGGAGAGTGCAAAGGTACTGTTTTCTATCAGTTGGCAAGCTGCGCACACAATCCCAGTGTTGTACAGCTTCCTTCTTCACCTTCCCGAAGCTGCCGCTCCCTACGGCTCCCGGAGCCGAGGAAGCGGCTTCTTCGCGCAAAGACGATTGTGCCGCTCACAGTGCTCTCCTTAGCGCGGCTTCTGCCGAAAGACGCCCGGGAGCGGCTCTTAGCTCCGGAGAGCATCGTACCTTCGTCTTTACCGTCTCTTCTCATCTACATCTCAGCAAAACGCTTTTCCACTATGTCTGGCTAGGAAAAACTGTGCCAGCACAGAAAAAATCTCCCATCGTGTTCTAGACGTTGCACGGAGGTCTGCCAAGTGTTTGGCAGGAAGAAAAGAAAAGTTGTCCAAAACAGCTTCCAATCGAATGTTCATGTGATTGGAAAAGTCAGGAGAGTGCAAAGATACTGTTTTCTATCAGTTGGCAAGCTGTGCACACAATCCCAGTGTTGTACAGCTTCCTTCTTCACCTTCCCGAAGCTGCCGCTCCCTACGGCTCCCGGAGCCGAGGAAGCGGCTTCTTCGCGCAAAGACGATTGTGCCGCTCACAGTGCTCTCCTTAGCGCGGCTTCTGCCGAAAGACGCCCGGGAGCGGCTCTTAGCTCCGGAGAGCATCGTACCTTCGTCTTTACCGTCTCTTCTCATCTACATCTCAGCAAAACGCTTTTCCACTATGTCTGGCTAGGAAAAACTGTGCCAGCACAGAAAACATCTCCCATCGTGTTCTAGACGTTGCACGGAGGTCTGCCAAGTGTTTGGCAGGAAGAAAAGAAAAGATGTCCAAAACAGCTTCCAATCGAATGTTCATGTGATTGGAAAAGTCAGGAGAGTGCAAAGACACTGTTTTCTATCAGTTGGCAAGCTGTGCACACAATCCCAGTGTTGTACAGCTTCCTTCTTCACCTTCCCGAAGCTGCCGCTCCGTACGGCTCCCGGAGCCGAAGAAGCGGTTTCTTCGCCAAAGACGATTGTGCCGCTCACAGTGCTCTCCTTAGCGCGGTTCTGCCGAAAGACGCCCGGGAGCGGCTCTTAGCTCCGGAGAGCATCGTACCTTCGTCTTTAGCGTCTCTTCTAATCTACATCTCAGCAAAACGCTTTTCCACTATGTCTGGCTAGGAAAAACTGTGCCAGCACAGAAAACATCTCCCATCGTGTTCTAGACGTTGCACGGAGGTCTGCCAAGTGTTTGGCAGGAAGAAAAGAAAAGTTGTCCAAAACAGCTTCCAATCGAATGTTCATGTGATTGGAAAAGTCAGGAGAGTGCAAAGGTACTGTTTTCTATCAGTTGGCAAGCTGCGCACACAATCCCAGTGTTGTACAGCTTCCTTCTTCACCTTCCCGAAGCTGGCGCTCTCTCCGTCTCCCGGAGCCGAAGAAGCGGCTTCTTCGCGCAAAGACGATTGAGCCGCTCACAGTGCTCTCCTTAGCGCGGCTTCTGCCGAAAGACGCCCGGGAGCGGCTCTTAGCTCCGGAGAGCATCGTACCTTCGTATTTGGCGTCTCTTCTCATCTACATCTTAGCAAAACGCTTTTCCACTATGTCTGGCTAGGAAAAACTGTGCCAGCACAGAAAACATCTCCCATCGTGTTCTAGACGTTGCACGGAGGTCTGCCAAGTGTTTGGCAGGAAGAAAAGAAAAGTTGTCCAAAACAGCTTCCAATCGAATGTTCATGTGATTGGAAAAGTAAGGAGTGTGCAAAGGAAATGTTTTCTATCAGATGGCAAGCTGCGCAGACAATCCCAGTGTTGTACAGCTTGCTTCTTCACCTTCCCGAAGCTGCCGCTCCCTACGGCTCCCGGAGCCGAAGAAGCGGCTTCTTCGCGCAGAGACGATTGTGCCGCTCACAGTGCTCTCCTTAGCGCGGCTTCTGCCGAAAGACACCCGGGAGCGGCTCTTAGCTCCGGAGAGCATCGTACCTTCGTCTTTAGCGTCTCTTCTCATCTACATCTCAGCAAAACGCTTTTCCACTATGTCTGGCTAGGAAAAACTGTGCCAGCACAGAAAACATCTCCCATAGTGTTCTAGACGTTGCACGGAGGTCTGCCAAGTGTTTGGCAGGAAGAAAAGAAAAGTTGTCCAAAACAGCTTCCAATCGAATGTTCATGTGATTGGAAAAGTCAGGAGAGTGCAAAGGTACTGTTTTCTATCAGTTGGCAAGCTGCGCACACAATCCCAGTGTTGTACAGCTTCCTTCTTCTCCTTCCCGAAGCTGCCGCTCTCTCCGGCTCCCGGAGCCGAAGAAGCGGCTTCTTCGCGCAAAGACGATTGTGCCGCTCACAGTGCTCTCCTTAGCGTAGCCTCTGCCGAAAGACGCCCGGGAGCGGCTCTTAGCTCCGGAGAGCATCGTACCTTCGTCTTTGGCGTCTCTTCTCATCTACATCTTACCAAAATGCTTTTCCACTATGTCTGGCTAGGAAAAACTGTGCCAGCACAGAAAACATCTCCCATCGTGTTCTAGTCGTTGCACAGAGGTCTGCCTAGTGTTTGGCAGGAAGAAAAGAAATGTTGTCCAAAACAGCTTCCAATCGAATGTTCATGTGATTGGAAAAGTCAGGAGAGTGCAACGGTACTGTTTTCTATCAGTTGGCAAGCTGCGCACACAATCCCAGTGTTGTACAGCTTGCTTCTTCACCTTCCCGAAGCTGCCGCTCTCTCCGGCTCCCAGAGCTGAGGAAGCGGTTTCTTCGCGCAAAGACGATTGTGCGGCTCACAGTGCTCTCCTTAGCGCGGCTTCTGCCGAAAAACGCCCGGGAGCGGCTCTTAGCTCTGGAGAGCATCGTACCTTCGTCTTTGGCGTCTCTTCTCATCTACATATTACCAAAACGCTTTTCCACTATGTCTGGCTAGGAAAAACTGTGCCAGCACAGAAAATATCTCCCATCGTGTTCTAGACGTTGCACGGAGGTCTGCCAAGTGTTTGGCAGGAAGAAAAGAAAAGTTGTCCAAAACAGCTTCCAATCGAATGTTCATGTGATTGGAAAAGTCAGGAGAGTGCAAAGGTACTGTTTTCTATCAGTTGGCAAGCTGCGCACACAATCCCAGTGTTGTAGAGCTTGCTTTTTCACCTTCCCGAAGCTGCCGCTCTCTCCGGCTCTAGGAGCCGAAGAAGCGGCTTCTTCGCGCGAAGACGATTGTGCCGCTCACAGTGCTCTCCTTAGCGCGGCTTCTGCCGAAAGACGCCCGGGAGCGGCTCTTAGCTCCAGAGAGCATCGTACCTTCGTCTTTAGCGTGTCTTCTTATTTACATCTCAGCAAAAAAGCTTTTCCACTATGTCTGGCTAGGAAAACCTGTGCCAGCACAGAAAACATCTCCCATCGTGTTCTAGACATTGCACGGAGGTCTGCCAAGTGTTTGGCAGGAAGAAAAGAAAAGTTGTCCAAAACAGCTTCCAATTGAATGTTCATGTGGTTGGAAAAGTCAGGAGAGTGCAAAGGTACTGTTTTCTATCAGTTGGCAAGCTGCGCACACAATCCCAGTGTTGTACAGCTTCCTTCTTCACCTTCCCGAAGCTGCCGCTCCCTACGGCTCCCGGAGCCGAGGAAGCGGCTTCTTCGCGCAAAGACGATTGTGCCGCTCACAGTGCTCTCCTTAGCGCGGCTTCTGCCGAAAGACGCCCGGGAGCGGCTCTTAGCTCCGGAGAGCATCGTACCTTCGTCTTTACCGTCTCTTCTCATCTACATCTCAGCAAAACGCTTTTCCACTATGTCTGGCTAGGAAAAACTGTGCCAGCACAGAAAACATCTCCCATCGTGTTCTAGACGTTGCACGGAGGTCTGCCAAGTGTTTGGCAGGAAGAAAAGAAAAGTTGTCCAAAACAGCTTCCAATCGAATGTTCATGTGATTGGAAAAGTCAGGAGAGTGCAAAGATACTGTTTTCTATCAGTTGGCAAGCTGTGCACACAATCCCAGTGTTGTACAGCTTCCTTCTTCACCTTCCCGAAGCTGCCGCTCCCTACGGCTCCCGGAGCCGAGGAAGCGGCTTCTTCGCGCAAAGACGATTGTGCCGCTCACAGTGCTCTCCTTAGCGCGGCTTCTGCCGAAAGACGCCCGGGAGCGGCTCTTAGCTCCGGAGAGCATCGTACCTTCGTCTTTACCGTCTCTTCTCATCTACATCTCAGCAAAACGCTTTTCCACTATGTCTGGCTAGGAAAAACTGTGCCAGCACAGAAAACATCTCCCATCGTGTTCTAGACGTTGCACCGAGGTCTGCCAAGTGTTTGGCAGGAAGAAAAGGAAAGATGTCCAAAACAGCTTCCAATCGAATGTTCATGTGATTGGAAAAGTCAGGAGAGTGCAAAGACACTGTTTTCTATCAGTTGGCAAGCTGTGCACACAATCCCAGTGTTGTACAGCTTCCTTCTTCACCTTCCCGAAGCTGCCGCTCCGTACGGCTCCCGGAGCCGAAGAAGCGGTTTCTTCGCCAAAGACGATTGTGCCGCTCACAGTGCTCTCCTTAGCGCGGCTTCTGCCGAAAGACGCCCGGGAGCGGCTCTTAGCTCCGGAGAGCATCGTACCTTCGTCTTTAGCGTCTCTTCTAATCTACATCTCAGCAAAACGCTTTTCCACTATGTCTGGCTAGGAAAAACTGTGCCAGCACAGAAAACATCTCCCATCGTGTTCTAGACGTTGCACGGAGGTCTGCCAAGTGTTTGGCAGGAAGAAAAGAAAAGTTGTCCAAAACAGCTTCCAATCGAATGTTCATGTGATTGGAAAAGTCAGGAGAGTGCAAAGGTACTGTTTTCTATCAGTTGGCAAGCTGCGCACACAATCCCAGTGTTGTACAGCTTCCTTCTTCACCTTCCCGAAGCTGGCGCTCTCTCCGGCTCCCGGAGCCGAAGAAGCGGCTTCTTCGCGCAAAGACGATTGAGCCGCTCACAGTGCTCTCCTTAGCGCGGCTTCTGCCGAAAGACGCCCGGGAGCGGCTCTTAGCTCCGGAGAGCATCGTACCTTCGTATTTGGCGTCTCTTCTCATCTACATCTTAGCAAAACGCTTTTCCACTATGTCTGGCTAGGAAAAACTGTGCCAGCACAGAAAACATCTCCCATCGTGTTCTAGACGTTGCACGGAGGTCTGCCAAGTGTTTGGCAGGAAGAAAAGAAAAGTTGTCCAAAACAGCTTCCAATCGAATGTTCATGTGATTGGAAAAGTAAGGAGTGTGCAAAGGAAATGTTTTCTATCAGATGGCAAGCTGCGCAGACAATCCCAGTGTTGTACAGCTTGCTTCTTCACCTTCCCGAAGCTGGCGCTCCCTACGGCTCCCGGAGCCGAAGAAGCGGCTTCTTCGCGCAGAGACGATTGTGCCGCTCACAGTGCTCTCCTTAGCGCGGCTTCTGCCGAAAGACACCCGGGAGCGGCTCTTAGCTCTGGAGAGCATCGTACCTTCGTCTTTAGCGTCTCTTCTCATCTACATCTCAGCAAAACGCTTTTCCACTATGTCTGGCTAGGAAAAAATGTGCCAGCACAGAAAACATCTCCCATAGTGTTCTAGACGTTGCACGGAGGTCTGCCAAGTGTTTGGCAGGAAGAAAAGAAAAGTTGTCCAAAACAGCTTCCAATCGAATGTTCATGTGATTGGAAAAGTCAGGAGAGTGCAAAGGTACTGTTTTCTATCAGTTGGCAAGCTGCGCACACAATCCCAGTGTTGTACAGCTTCCTTCTTCTCCTTCCCGAAGCTGCCGCTCTCTCCGGCTCCCGGAGCCGAAGAAGCGGCTTCTTCGCGCAAAGACGATTGTGCCGCTCACAGTGCTCTCCTTAGCGTAGCCTCTGCCGAAAGACGCCCGGGAGCGGCTCTTAGCTCCGGAGAGCATCGTACCTTCGTCTTTGGCGTCTCTTCTCATCTACATCTTACCAAAATGCTTTTCCACTATGTCTGGCTAGGAAAAACTGTGCCAGCACAGAAAACATCTCCCATCGTGTTCTAGACGTTGCACGGAGGTCTGCCAAGTGTTTGGCAGGAAGAAAAGAAAAGTTGTCCAAAACAGCTTCCAATCGAATGTTCATGTGATTGGAAAAGTCAGGAGAGTGCAAAGGTACTGTTTTCTATCAGTTGGCAAGCTGCGCACACAATCCCAGTGTTGTAAAGCTTGCTTCTTCACCTTCCCGAAGCTGCCGCTCCCAACGGCTCCCGGAGCCGAAGAAGCGGCTTCTTCACGCAAAGACTATTGTGCCACTCACAGTGCTCTCCTTAGCGCGGCTTCTGCCGAAAGACGCCCGGGAGCGGCTCTTAACTCCAGAGAGCATCGTACCTTCGTCTTTAGCGTCTCGTCTCATCTACATCTTAGCAAAACGCTTTTCCACCATGTCTGGCTAGGAAAAACAGCGCCAATACAGAAAACATCTCCCATCGTGTTCTAGACGTTGCACGGAGGTCTTCCAAGTGTATGGCAGGAAGAAAAGAAAAGTTGTCCAAAACAGCTTCCAATCGAATGTTCATGTGATTGGAAAAGTCAGGAGAGTGCAACGGTACTGTTTTCTATCAGTTGGCAAGCTGCGCGCACAATCCCAGTGTTGTACAGCTTGCTTCTTCACCTTCCCGAAGCTGCCGATCCCTACGGCTCCCAGAGCCGAAGAAGCGGCTTCTTCGCGCTAAGATGATTGTGCCGCTCACAGTGCTCTCCTTAGCGCGGCTTCTGCCGAAAGACGCCCGGGAGCGGCTCTTAGCTCCGGAGAGCATCGTACCTTCGTCTTTAGCGTGTCTTCTCATCTACATCTTAGTAAAACGCTTTTCCACTATGTCTGGCTAGGAAAAACTGTGCCAGCACAGAAAGCATCTCCCATCGTGTTCTAGACGTTGCACGGAGGTCTGCCTAGTGTTTGGCAGGAAGAAAAGAAAAGTTGTCCAAAACAGCTTCCAATCAAATGTTCATGTGATTGGAAAAGTCAGGAGAGTGCAACGGTACTGTTTTCTATCAGTTGGCAAGCTGCGCACACAATCCCAGTGTTGTACAGCTTGCTTCTTCACCTTCCCGAAGCTGCCGCTCTCTCCGGCTCCCAGAGCTGAGGAAGCGGTTTCTTCGCGCAAAGATGATTGTGCAGCTCTCAGTGCTCTCCTTAGCGTGGCTTCTGCCGAAAGACGCCCGGGAGCGGCTCTTAGCTCCGGAGAGCATCGTACATTCGTCTTTAGCGTCTCTTCTCATCTACATCTTAGCAAAACGCTTTTCCACTATGTCTGGCTAGGAAAAACTGTGCCAGCACAGAAAACATCTCCCATCGTGTTCTAGACGTTGCACGGAGGTCTGCCAAGTGTTTGGCAGGAAGAAAAGAAAAGTTGTCCAAAACAGCTTCCAATCGAATGTTCATGTGATTGGAAAAGTCAGGAGAGTGCAACGGTACTGTTTTCTATCAGTTGGCAAGCTGCGCACACAATCCCAGTGTTGTACAGCTTCCTTCTTCACCTTCCCGAAGCTGCCGCTCCCTACGGCTCCCGGAGCCGAAGAAGCGGCTTCTTCGCGCAAAGACGATTGTGCCGCTCACAGTGCTCTCCTTAGCGCGGCTTCTGCCGAAAGACGCCCGGGAGCGGCTCTTAGCTCAGGAGAGAATCGTACCTTCGTCTTTAGCGTCTCGTCTCATCTATATCTTAGCAAAACGCTTTTCCACTATGTCTGGCTAGGAAAAACTGTGCCAGCACAGAAAGCATCTCCCATCGTCTTCGAGACGTTGCACGGAGGTTTTCCTATGTTTGGCAGGAAGAAAAGAAAAGTTGTCCAAAACAGCTTCCAATCGAATGTTCATGTGATTGGAAAAGTCAGGAGAGTGCAACGGTGCTGTTTTCTATCAGTTGGCAAGCTGCGCACACAATCCCAGTGTTATACAGCTTGCTTCTTCACCTTCCCGAAGCTGCTGCTCTCTCCAGGTCCCCGAGCCGAAGAAGCGGCTTCTTCGCGCAAAGACGATTGTGCCGCTCACAGTGCTCTCCTTAGCGCGGCTTCTGACGAAAGACGCCCGGGAGCGGCTCTTAGCTCTGGAGAGCATCATACGTTCGTCTTTAGCGTCTCTTCTCATCTAGATTTCAGCAAAATGCTTTTCCACTATGTCTGGCTAGGAAAAACTCTGCCAGCACAGAAAACATCTCCCATCGTGTTCTAGACGTTGCACGGAGGTCTGCCAAGTGTTTGGCAGGAAGAAAAGAAAAGTTGTCCAAAACAGCTTCCAATCGAATGTTCATGTGATTGGAAAAGTCAGGAGAGTGCAAAGGTACTGTTTTCTATCAGTTGGCAAGCTGCGCACACAATCCCAGTGTTGTACAGCTTGCTTCTTCACCTTCCCGAAGCTGCCGCTCCCTACGGCTCCCGGAGCCGAAGAAGCGGCTTCTTCGCGCAGAGACGATTGTGCCGCTCACAGTGCCCTCCTTAGCGCGGCTTCTGCCGAAAGACACCCGGGAGCGGCTCTTAGCTCCGGAGAGCATCGTACCTTCGTCTTTAGCGTCTCATCTCATCTACATCTTAGCAAAACGCTTTTCCACTATGTCTGGCTAGGAAAAACTGTGCCAGCACAGAAAACATCTCCCATCGTGTTCTAGACGTTGCACGGAGGTCTTCCAAGTGTATGGCAGGAAGAAAAGAAAAGTTGTCCAAAACAGCTTCCAATCGAATGTTCATGTGATTGGAAAAGTCAGGAGAGTGCAACGGTACTGTTTTCTATCAGTTGGCAAGCTGCGCGCACAATCCCAGTGTTGTACAGCTCGCTTCTTCACCTTCCCGAAGCCGCCGATCCCTACGGCTCCCAGAGCCGAAGAAGCGGCTTCTTCGCGCTAAGATGATTGTGCCGCTCACAGTGCTCTCCTTAGCGCGGCTTCTGCCGAAAGACGCCCGGGAGCGGCTCTTAGCTCCGGAGAGCATCGTACCTTCGTCTTTAGCGTGTCTTCTCATCTACATCTTAGTAAAACGCTTTTCCACTATGTCTGGCTAGGAAAAACTGTGCCAGCACAGAAAGCATCTCCCATCGTGTTCTAGACGTTGCACGGAGGTCTGCCTAGTGTTTGGCAGGAAGAAAAGAAAAGTTGTCCAAAACAGCTTCCAATCAAATGTTCATGTGATTGGAAAAGTCAGGAGAGTGCAACGGTACTGTTTTCTATCAGTTGGCAAGCTGCGCACACAATCCCAATGTTGTACAGCTTGCTTCTTCACCTTCCCGAAGCTGCCGCTCTCTTCGGCTCCCAGAGCCGAAGAAGCGGTTTCTTCGCGCAGAGACGATTGTGCGGCTCACAGTGCTCTCCTTAGCGCGGCTTCTGCCAAAAGACGCCCGGGAGCGGCTCTTAGCTCCGGAGAGCATCGTACCTTCGTCTTTAGCGTCTCTTCTCATCTACATCTCAGCAAAACGCTTTTCCACTATGTCTGGCTAGGAAAAACTGTGCCAGCACAGAAAACATCTCCCATTGTGTTGTAGACGTTGCACAGAGGTCTGCCAAGTGTTTGGCAGGAAGAAAAGAAAAGTTGTCCAAAACAGCTTCAAATAGAATGTTCATGTCATTGGAAAAGTCAGGAGAGTGCAAAGATTCTGTTTCCTATCAGCTGGCAAGCTGCGCACACAATCCCAGTGTTGTACAGCTTGCTTCTTCACCTTCCCGAAGCTGCCGCGCTCTCCGGCTCCCAGAGCCGAAGAAGCGGCTTCTTCGCGCGAAGACGATTGTGCCGCTCACAGTGCTCTCCTTAGCGCGGCTTCTGCCGAAAGACGCCCGGGAGCGGCTCTTAGCTCCGGAGAGCATTGTACCTTCGTCTTTAGCGTCTCGTCTCATCTACATCTTAGCAAAACGCTTTTCCACTATGTCTGGCTAGGAAAAACTGTGCCAGCACAGAAAACATCTCCCATCGTGTTCTAGACGTTGCACGGAGGTCTGCCAAGTGTTTGGCAGGAAGAAAAGTTGTCCAAAACAGCTTCCAATCGAATGTTCATGTGATTGGAAAAGTCAGGAGAGTGCAACGGTACTGTTTTCTATCAGTTGGCAAGCTGCGCACACAATCCCAGTGTTGTACAGCTTGCTTCTTCACCTTCCCGAAGCTGCCGCTCTCTCCGGCTCCCAGAGCTGAGGAAGCGGTTTCTTCGCGCAAAGACGATTGTGCGGCTCACAGTGCTCTCCTTAGCGCGGCTTCTGCCGAAAAACGCCCGGGAGCTGCTCTTAGCTCTGGAGAGCATCGTACCTTCGTCTTTGGCGTCTCTTCTCATCTACATATTACCAAAACGCTTTTCCACTATGTCTGGCTAGGAAAAACTGTGCCAGCACAGAAAATATCTCCCATCGTGTTCTAGACGTTGCACGGAAGTCTGCCAAGTGTTTGGCAGGAAGAAAAGAAAAGTTGTCCAAAACAGCTTCCAATCGAATGTTCATGTGATTGGAAAAGTCAGGAGAGTGCAAAGGTACTGTTTTCTATCAGTTGGCAGGCTGCACACAAAATCCCAGTGTTGTAGAGCTTGCTTCTTCACCTTCCCGAAGCTGCCGCTCTCTCCGGCTCTCGGAGGCGAAGAAGCGGCTTCTTCACGCAAAGACGATTGTGCCGCTCACAGTGCTCTCCTTAGCGCGGCTTCTGCCGAAAGACGCCCGGGAGCGGCTCTTAGCTCTGGAGAGCATCGTACCATCGTCATTAGCGTCTCTTCTCATCTACATCTTAGCAAAACGCTTTTCCACTATGTCTGGCTAGGAAAAACTGTGCCAGCACAGAAAACATCTCCCATCATGTTCTAGACGTTGCACGGAGGTCTGCCAAGTGTTTGGCAGGAAGAAAAGAAAAGTTGTCCAAAACAGCTTCCAATCGAATGTTCATGTGATTGGAAAATTCAGGAGAGTGCAACGGTACTGTTTTCTATCAGTTGGCAAGCTGCGCACACAATCCCAGTGCTGTACAGCTTGCTTCTCCACCTTCCCGAAGCTGCCGCTCTCTCCGGCTCCCGGAGCCGAAGAAGCGGCTTCTTCGCGCAAAGACGATTGTGCCGCTCACAGTGCTCTCCTTAGCGCGGCTTCTGCTGAAAGACGCCCGGGAGCGGCTCTTAGCTCCGGAGAGCATCGTACCTTCGTCTTTAGCGTCTCTTCTAATCTACATCTCAGCAAAACGCTTTTCCACTATGTCTGGCTAGGAAAAACTGTGCCAGCACAGAAAACATCTCCCATCGTGTTCTAGACGTTGCACGGAGGTCTGCCAAATGTTTGGCAGGAAGAAAAGAAAAGTTGTCCAAAACAGCTTCCAATCGAATGTTCATGTGATTGGAAAAGTCAGGAGAGTGCAAAGGTACTGTTTTCTATCAGTTGGCAAGCTGCGCACACAATCCCAGTGTTGTACAGCTCGCTTCTTCACCTTCCCGAAGCTGCCGCTCTCTTCGGCTCCCAGAGCCGAAGAAGCGGTTTCTTCGCGCAGAGACGATTGTGCGGCTCACAGTGCTCTCCTTAGCGCGGCTTCTGCCGAAAGAAGCCCGGGAGCGGCTCTTAGCTCCGGAGAGCATCGTACCTTCGTCTTTAGCGTCTCTTCTCATTTACATCTCAGCAAAACGCTTTTCCACTATGTCTGGCTAGGAAAAACTCTGCCAGCACAGAAAATATCTCCCATCGTGTTCTAGACGTTGCACGGAGGTCTGCCAAGTGTTTGGCAGGAAGAAAAGAAAAGTTGTCCAAAACAGCTTCCAATCGAATGTTCATGTGATAGGAAAAGTCAGGAGAGTGCAACGGTACTGTTTTCTATCAGTTGGCAAGCTGCGCACACAATCCCAGTGTTGTACAGCTTGCTTCTTCACCTTCCCGAAGCTGCCGCTCTCTTCGGCTCCCAGAGCCGAAGAAGCGGTTTCTTCGCGCAGAGACGATTGTGCGGCTCACAGTGCTCTCCTTAGCGCGGCTTCTGCTGAAAGAAGCCCGGGAGCGGCTCTTAGCTCCGGAGAGCATCGTACCTTCGTCTTTAGCGTCTCTTCTCATTTACATCTCAGCAAAACGCTTTTCCACTATGTCTGGCTAGGAAAAACTGTGCCAGCACAGAAAACATCTCCCATCATGTTCTAGACGTTGCACGGAGGTCTGCCAAGTGTTTGGCAGGAAGAAAAGAAAAGTTGTCCAAAACAGCTTCCAATCGAATGTTCATGTGATTGGAAAAGTCAGGAGAGTGCAACGGGACTGTTTTCTATCAGTTGGCAAGCTGCGCACACAATCCCAGTGTTGTACAGCTTGCTTCTTCACCTTCCCGAAGCTGCCGCTCTCTCCGGCTCCCGGAGCCGAAGAAGCGGCTTCTTCGCGCAAAGACGATTGTGCCGCTCACAGTGCTCTCCTTAGCGCGGCTTCTGCCGAAAGACGCCCGGGAGCGGCTCTTAGCTCCGGAGAGCATCGTACCTTCGTCTTTAGCGTCTCTTCTCATCTACATCTCAGCAAAACGCTTTTCCACTATGTCTGGCTAGGAAAAACTGTGCCAGCACAGAAAACATCTCCCATTGTGTTGTAGACGTTGCACAGAGGTCTGCCAAGTGTTTGGCAGGAAGAAAAGAAAAGTTGTCCAAAACAGCTTCCAATAGAATGTTCATGTCATTGGAAAAGTCAGGAGAGTGCAAAGGTTCTGTTTCCTATCAGTTGGCAAGCTGCGCACACAATCCCAGTGTTGTACAGCTTGCTTCTTCACCTTCCCGAAGCTGCCGCTCTCTCCGGCTCCCGGAGCCGAAGAAGCGGCTTCTTCGCGCAAAGACGATTGTGCCGCTCACAGTGCTCTCCTTAGCGCGGCTTCTGCCGAAAGACACCCCGGAGAGGCTCTTAGCTCCGTACCTTCTAATTCAATTTTTTGGCCTGACAAACCAAATGGTATACTTGCAGCAGTAGGGCAGGACAGTGAACTGGACTTTCTCCTTTTAGAGAGAAGCTAATTAAAAAGTTTCACTGCAATCAGAGCAGGCTGTCAAACAAGAAAAATGTTATGAAAATAAGCCAGCCTTATCCTCTTAGTCCTGCTTGCTGTGATTGGCCAAGAATGAAATATGTCAACTGTGTGTTTCTGGGTATCACATCAGTAACAGGTTGTTCAGCTGCTGTACTTGTCTCCTAAAGTTAAGAACAGAATCCAAGGAATTGTGATTCCATGGTCTCAATTCACCCGATGAAAAAGGAGTGGAAGGTGCAGGGGTCAATTAACTTGAATGGCCTATGTAAATCAGCGGCCACTGATTTCCTGAAGGCTTCAAGAGGTTACTTGCCTATGTTTTTCTTGGAATTGTTTTAACCTTTGGTCATGTTTTTCTTGGGATTCTTTTACCCTTTCCCCATTTGTTCAGCCTTTGTTCTCAAGCCTTTGCTGTCATTTCCAATATCTCGGTAGCCTGGAAAAGTGTTGTCTTGATTGATCACATCATTATTCCCTTCCAAGGGTTGTTTGCCTCAAGTCTCAGTTTGGCTGGTTTTCTGCTAGTTGATTGTCAGAGGGCAGCAGGTGTTTTGTAAGAGGAAGTACACAATCCCATAGCTTGCTTTTCTTTGGATTTGGCCTGTCTAGAAAATGGAATGACTGAACATCTCTGAGAGGCTTTTCTCTCCCCATTAGGTTTCACTGGAAGGGCAGATGCAAATCGTCTACCTAAAGTCTTGGCACAGAAGAAAGTAGTGGTTTGCTGCTGCATATAGCTAGAAGCTTACAAAAGGAAGGCCTTGGGCTGAGGCCCATTACTTTGGCTAAGTAGAAAAGGACTGTGGGAGGTGAGGCAGCTGAATTAGAGGTAAATCAACAAGTTCTAGAACCGTCGTGTGATCACAGCGTGGTGCATGGTGGTTGGTTGAATTGTGTTTGTTATGGCTTAAAGCTATGGAACTGATAAACGCCTGATGTTGGAATCCATAAGGTTAGGGGATTTTTAAGAAATGGTTATAAAGAAGTATGTAGGCCTTAGACTGGAGTTTTGTGAGCATTGCAGAAAAGTTTCCCATGCAAGCAGAAAAGTTTTCCATGCAAGCAGAAAAGTTTCCCAAGCAGTAGACGTGACAAATGGCAACAAGGTTATTTAATGTATATCTTTAGAAGGTTAGCATGAATAGAACTCTGTTCTTTGTCTCTTATCAACTAGTCTTTTAGCTACAATTACGTAGGTTTTATAAGATTGGATAGAATGCTTGTCAATATGTGTTTTCTGTGTCTGATTGGCTGAATTCTAGTCTGAGATGATTTTATGTATTGCTGTATGAGCCCTGTTGAAGGAGACATTTTTTGGTGTGGATCAGTGAGCTGTCATGTCTCCATTTTGTATTTTGAGACTGATGTGCTGGAAATAAAAGCAAAAATCTCTTCACTGGTCTGGTTACCATGTTATCCATATTTGGATATTTTGCCGCGACCTAGTGGGTTCCTTTTTTAAGGCGTGGGTTCCTGACACCATTGGACTTATACCTGTCCCGTCCCCCGCAGTCTGAGTGTTTCAAAAGCCTGGTTTATGCAAGAAAGCAGCTCTCCTTTGCATCTGCCTGGGGACTCTGCATCACCACGAACCCTCACTCCCACTTTGCCAAGGAGATGATCAGTAGAAATGTTGCAGAGCTGCTCTGTGCATCTGAATGGAATGGCAGAGAGTGAAGTGCTGGACATTTCTGGCTTTAGTACAATGCTGCTGCATTGGTGCCAGTTGAGTTGGTTTTCCATCAGTGGCCTTTCTGTCTAGAAGTACACTGCCCAGAGTATTTGATGCCATTTCCTTCCTGTTGTTTTCATACCTTCCTTCAGTTGAAAGGATGATACAACCTTTCCATTTTGAAGATCCCTGTTAGGAAACACTATGCCAGAGGAGTCATCGCTCCCTTTTCTTCTGCCTCCTTTGTCATTTTCAGAGACTCATTTCAAATTTCTGCTAATGTCAAGAAGAATACTGAGACTACTTAGCAGGGTTGACGCTCTCAGCTGCTTTCCTCTTTCATACCGCTTCATACTGGATGTGACTTCAAGACCTCGTTTTGTCATCTGCATTTTGCCGTGATCCAAAGCTAAATATTCCAGGCCTGTGAACACAAAAAGAACTCTTAGTCTTTTGCAAGAACTACCCCTAGGAGGATTTGTGTTCAGTTTGATCTCTACAGTGTTTCAGAAAAAAGGAGATTGTACTCTCTTCTTGTGTACTCTCTTCTTGTGTACTCTCTTCTTGTGCTCTCATTTCCCTCTCTCTGCCTTGCATGCCCTAGTTAATCGGCTGGCGTGACTCATTTGGCATCATCTCACGGTGCAAATTCTGCATAGTTTCATGTCCTTACAAATGCCAGTTGCCAAGGAGCCTATCTAACCATTCAAGGGGCAAAGAATTGTAGGGCTGGCCAGTTCAGGTGCTGAAACTGTAAGTCATGCCATATCAAAGTGACAGAGCAAATCAATTGATCTAGGACTTTCAGCTGGACACCTCTGGGAATAGCAGCTTGTCAGCAATGACACAGCAATCTTCCTAGCTGCATTCCAGAAAGAGGAAAGTGACACCTTCAATGGTTAATATGTTTGGCATGAGAAACAGCAAGAAATGTACCGCAAAATACTTGAGTCAGATCAAGTGCGTTTCTCTAGTGAGAAGTTTGCACTTGTTCTTTCTTGTCTGTGCCTTTACTTTTCACAGAAGACAGGGGAGCATTTCATTATTACTGTTCCTTTGTTTTCTTTTGTTGGCCTCCCTCTTTCCACCTGCAATTAACAAATTTGCCTTTCTTTACTGGCTTCTCTTTCTTTACTTCTACAAGTTGACATGAGGTCATCCAACCTTATCATCAATGTTCTCAGACAGTGGAGAGAAGTAGAAGGTACAGCTAAATGGATAAAAGAAACCCACAAAAATAGACAGGTTTTTACAGTCTTCTGTGAGAACATTAGGACACAAGATGTCTTTGAACTGAGTAATGCTCTATTGATTTAACTTTTAGTCCACTCGTTACTATTATTACACGTGTTTGGCCTTTAGTACAGAGCCTTGGAACTAACCCAGGCCAATACTTTGGCTAATTTTGTTTTATTTCTAGTGAGGACTTTGTTTCTTAAGGAATAGTCCAGAGAAAGAGCGTCCACGGTACAGTTACGGGTCATAAATTCTGGTACAGTTTGTGCTGGTAATACCTTTCTAGGAAAGAAAGGTTTGAAGGAAAGAAAGGTTTGACATCTTTTTTGACTTTCAAATGGAACCATTATTTGAAAAACCTAAGAGTTGCGGTTCCCCCCCCACCCCACACCCCAAGTACTTCTCTTTGCACTGTTACTCAGGGATTACACATAAAAGCCCACCCTGTAAAATACGTTGCAGATACTTTGCAATAAGTGCAGCTTAGCAGCTAGAGATGATAACGTGGGTTAAATAACATTGCTTCTGCAGTGATGGAAACTCTGTCTACGCAGACATACTCAACAAAGGTTACGATGGCTTAGCTCCTGTGCTCAAGTTAACGTGCATTTTAGAACTTCCCAAGAAGGTGAATTCAACCTCCTTCATTGCTCTCTGCTGGAGTCCCAAGAGAATTTCAGTCTGCTTTTTGTCATTTACAGCTGTCACTGCTTAGCTCTTGAACATGAGACTCCCTCATGACTGATGAAAGTTGTCTAGTTAAGAGTGGCTGAAAGACATGGTCTTGCTCTAGAAGGAGATGAGAAGGTTTCTGCAGTCTTTTTCGTCTCTACTGCTTGTGATTTCTATAAAAAACCAGTGGGAAATTTCTGAAGGCAGTCCAGAAGCTGGCAATATGGACAGCTTACAGCCGAACACTTGCTGCAGTGCAACCATGGTGACACTGAGAAGGAGTGGGGATCCATTCTGAATTAGGTGAAGTGCCTGGGAGAGGTGAGAGGTCTGTAGGGCCAAAGCTGAAGGAAAGGCCGCATTCCAGAGACAGCAAGGAGACAGAGAAAGAAAAACAGAAATTACCGCAAGGTCGATCTGCCCCAGACCTAGGAATTCCTCCGATAAAGAAGAACTAGTGCTAAATGTCACGCGCAATGAATATGTATGAACTTTTTGTGAAACTGTATGCATATGCATTTGGGAGGGGGATAAAAGACGACCTGAGGTCTTCAGAGGTACGCATGCCTTGTTGGGGGACTTGCGTCCGGCGCGCGTCGTAATAAAAGCATACCGGGCTTTACAACTTTTAAAAAGTTGTGAGGTTTCTTTTTTCTCCACAAAACAACACCAGAAAGGACTTCAAAAATTTAAAAGGGCAAACAAAGCAGTTGGAAGGAAAAGAACATGAACCATTATTCCATTTTTCTAATCTATCTTTCTTTCAATCATCATTTTCGTGCAGTTTCGCGGCTTGCGTTGGTATCCCTCCGAAGGAATCTGAGACAGAGTAAGCTTTTGAATGGAGTAGAAGTGAGGAACGCAGGCCAAGTTGCCTTTTTTGCCATCAAATACCAGTTACGCTTGAACTACACTTTGCTTAAGGTGCTTAGCTTACACTAAGAATTGATTAGCACATTTTGATGTGAGCAAATTTTACTGTCATGACTGAGTAAATTTTGCTGTCACTCAGAATTTTACTGTCGTCTGAATAGCAATGTTTGTGTCAAAATAGTATTTTGTCTCCTGTATCTGCAGCAGGTAAGCCTTTTGCGGTCAGCAGTGTTGCTTAACCTTTCATGTCATATCCCTCTTCACATCCATCTTCTGCTTAAGGCTTATTAATCTACTTTAGAATTGGCACGTGGAATAAGACTACTTTTCCTTTTTGAAAGCTAATGTCATTTGACCTACTTAGAGCAAATAATTCATTAATTGCAAGTCCCCAGCTAGCATCTTTTTGGCATATTCTAAACTTCTAAAGAAGTAACAAAAGCACTCTCCAATACTTGGCTTTCATATCACAGTGGGAGCGCTGGCCCTGTTTTCAATAAACAATCATGGGTATGGTAAAACAAAAGGAGGGGTTAGATTTTTCGCTGTTAACCTCTAGTGAGCTTGGCTTTTGCAATATGCATGAAGATAATTACCACTGTTATATAAAGTGGCTGATTTAATCCATAAATTGGAATCAATGCTGATCAACGACAAGGTGGATTGGCTTCCCTTCGTTTTCAACACAGTACCAAGTCGGGCTGGTTTGATGGTACCAAGTGGCTCCTGCAATCTGCCATCCAGAAGCGGGGCAGGCGAGTTTTGTTTTCCAGGGAAAAGCGCCGTTTTTTTGTGTTTGGGGGCCTGTGGCTGGGAGTGGCCGGCTGGCTCCTTAGAATCCACGATACGCAGGATGGTTCCCAGACCCAAGGTGGCACCAGTGCCAAGTCGGGCTGGTTTGATAGTACCACGTGCCTCCTGCAGTCTGCCATCCAGAAGCGGGGCAGCTAAGTTTTGTTTGCCAGAAAAAAGGGACGTAGTTTTTGATGGGGGCCTGTGGCTGGGAGTAGCCGTCTGGCTCCTGAAAATCCACGATACGCAGGATGGTTGCTATGCCTAAGGTGGCACCACTGCCAAGTCGAGCTTGTTTGAAAGAACCATGTTCCTCCTGCAATGTGCCATCCAGAAGCGTGCCAGGTGATTGTTTTTTTGCAAGGGAAAAGGGTCGAGGTTTGGATTTGGGGGCCTGTGGCCGAGAGTGGCCGGCTGGCTCCTGGAATTCATTGATAGGCAGGATGGTCCCCAGACCCAAGGTGGCACCAGTGCCAAGTCGGGCTGGTTTGACAGTGTCAAGTGCCTCCTGCAATCTCCCATGCAGAAGCGGGGCAGGTGAATTTTGTTTGCCAAGCAAAAGGGCCATGGTTTGTTTTTGGGGGCCTGTGCCTGGGAGTGGCCGGCTGGCTCCTGAAAATCCACAATACGCAGGATGGTTCCCAGACCCAAGGTGGCACCAGTGCCAAGTCGGGCTGGTTTGATAGTACCAAGTGGCTCCTGCAATCTGCCATCCAGACCTTTTCCCTGGCAAACAAAACTCGCCTGCTCAGCTTCTGGATGGCAGATTGGAGGACCAACTTGGTACTATCAAAAAACCCGACTTGGCACTGGTGCCACCTTGGGTCTGGGAACCATCCTGCCTATCGTGGATTTTCAGGGGCAAGCCGTCCAGTCCCAGCCACAGAACCCTGAAAAAAACCTCGGTCATTCTCTCTCAAAAAAATAACTCAGCTGCCCTGCTTCTGGATGGCACATAACAGGAGCCACTTGGTACGATCAAACCAGCCCGACTTGGCACTGGTGCCGCCAGGGGTGTGGGAACCATCCTGCGTATCGCAGTTTTTCAGGGGCCAGCTGGCCACTCCCAGCCACAGGCCCCCAAACACAAACCTCGGCCATTTCCTCTGGCAAACAAAACTCATCTGCTCTGCTTCTGGATGGCAGATTGCAGGAGCAACTTGGTACTATCTAACCCAGACCAACTTGGTACTAATGCCACCTTGGGTCTGGGAACCACCCTGCATATCGTGGATTTTAAGGGGCCAGCTGGCCACTCCCAGCCACAGGCCCCAAAAAAAAACCACGGCCCTGTTCTCTGGCAAACAAAACTCAGCTGCCCTGCTTCTGGATGGTAGATAGCAGGACACACTTGGTACCATCAAACCAGCCCGACTTGGCACTAATGCCACCTTGGGTCTGGCAACCATCCTGCTTATCGTGGATTTTCAGGAGCCAGGCGGCCACTCCCAGCCACAGGCCCCCCAAAAAAAACCACGGCCCTTTTCCCTGGCAAACAAAACTCGCCTGCTCAGCTTCTGGATGGCAGATTGCAGGAGCCACTTGGTACTATCAAAAAAGCTTACTTGGCACTGGTGCCACCTTGGGTCTGGGAACCATCCTGCCTATCGTGGATTTTCAGGGGCCAGCTGGCCACTCCCAGCCACAAGTCCTTCAAGAAGGACAACGTCCTTTTACCCTAGCAAACAAAACTCAGCTGCCTCGCTTCTGGATGGCAGATTTCAGGAGCTACTTTGTGCTATAAAACCAGCCCGACTTGGCAATGGTACCACCTTGAGTCTGGGAACCGTCCTGCGTATCGTGGATTTTCAGGAGCCAGCCGGCCACTCCCTGACATAGGCCCCCAAACACAAATTACGTCCCTTTACTCTTGCAAACAAAACTCAGTTGCCCTGCTTCTGCATGGCAGATTGCTGGAGCCTCTTGGAACTGCAATATCAGCCTGACTTGGTAGTGTTGCCACCTTGGGTCTGGGAGCCATCCTGCATATCAAAGATTTCAAGGTGCCAGGCGGCCACTCCCAGCCACAGGCCCCCAAACACAAACCACGGCCCTTGTCTCTGGGAAACAAAACACATCTGCCCTGTTTCTGGATGGCAGTTTGCAGGAGCCACTTGGTAGTATAAAACCGGCCCAACCTTTCAGTGTTTCTACCTTGGGTCTGGGGACAATCCTGCATATCGTGGATTTTGAGGGGCCAGCTGGCCACTCCTGGCCGTAGGCCACCATGCACAAACCACGGCCCTATTCTCTGGCAAACAAAACTCAGCTGCCCAGCTTCTGGATGGTAGATAGCAGGACACACTTGGTACCATCAAACCAGCCCGACTTGGAACTGGTGCCATCTTGCGTCTGGGAACCATCCTACCTATTTAGGATTTTCAGGGGCCAGCTGGCCACTCCCAACCACAGGCCCTCCAAGAAAAACAACGTCTCTTTTCCCTGTCAAACAAAACTCACCTGCCCCGCTTCTGGATGGCAGATTGCCGGAGCCACTTGGTACTATCAAACCAGCCAAACTTGGCACTGGTGCCACCTTGAGTCTGGAGTCCATCCTGCGTACCGTGGATATGCAGGAGCCAGCTGGCCACTCCAAGCCACAGGCGCCCAAACAAAAACCAGGGCCCTTTGCTCTGGCAAACAAAACTCAGCTGCCCCGCTTCTGGATGGCAGATTGCATGAGCCACTTGGTACTATCAAACCAGCCCGACTTGGCACTGGTTTTACCAGGGGTCTGGGAACCATCCTGCGTATCGCGGATTTTCAGGGGCCAGCCGGCCACTCCCAGTCACAGGCCCCCAAACAAAAACACCGGCCATTTTCTCTGGCAAACAGAACTCATCTGCTCCGCTTCTGGATGGCAGATTGCAGGAGTCACTTGGTACTATCAAACCAGACCAACTTGGCACTAATGCCAACATGGGTCTGGGAAGCATCCTGCATAACATGGATTTCCAGGGGCCAGCTGTCCACTCCCTGCCACAGGCCCCCAAACACAAACCACGGCCCGTTTCCCTGGCAAAAATACTTTAGCGGCCCCGCTTCTGGATGGCAGATTGCAGGAGCCACTTGGTACTATCAAACCAGCCCGTCTTGGCACTGGTGCCACCTTGGGTCTGGGAAGCATCCTGCATATCGCGGATTTTCAGGAGCCAGCCGGCCACTCCCAGCCATAGGCCCCCACACACAAACCCCGTCCCTTTTCTCTTGCAAACAAAACACAGCTGCCCTGCTTCTGGACGGCAGATTGCAGGAGCCACTTGGTACTATCAAACCAGCCCGACTTGGTACTGGTGCCACCTTGGGTCTGGGAACCTTCCTGCATATGG
Source organism: Melospiza melodia melodia (assembly GCF_035770615.1). NCBI lineage: Eukaryota > Metazoa > Chordata > Aves > Passeriformes > Passerellidae > Melospiza > Melospiza melodia. The sequence continues at coordinate 32,780,138 of NC_086225.1, forward strand.
TGGATTTTCAGGAGCCAGCCGGCCACTCCCATCCATAGCCACCCAAACACAAACCTTGCCCCGTTTCCCTTTCAGAGAAAAGTCACCGGCCCCGATTCTGGATGGCAGATTGCAGGAGCCATTTGGTACTATCACACCAGTATGACTTGGCATCGGTGCCACCATGGGTCTGGGAACCATCCTGCGTATCGTGGATTTTCATGAGCAAGCAGGCCACTCCCAGCCGTAGGCCCCCAAACAAAAACCACGGCCCTTTTCCCTTGCAAAGAAAACTCAGCTTCCCCTCTTCTGCAGTGCAGATTGCAGGAGCCACTTGGTAATATCAAACCAGCCTAACTTGGCACTGGTGCCACCTTGGGTCTGGGAACCATCCTGCCTATCGTGGATTTTCAGGAGCCAGCCGGCCACTCCCAGCCACAGGCCCTAAAACAAAAACCACGGCCATTTTGCCTTGCAAACAAAACTCAGCTGACCCGCTTCAGGATGGCAGATTGCAGGAGCCACTTCGTACTATCAAACCAGCCCGTCTTGGCACTGGTGCCACCTTGGGTCTGGGAAGCATCCTGCGTATCGAGGATTTTCAGGAGCCAGCCGGCCACTCCCAGCCATAGGCCCCCACACACAAACCTCGGCCCTTTTCTCTGGCAAACAAAACACAGCTGCCCCGCTTCTGGATTGCAGATTGCAGGAGCCATTTGGTACTAGCACAAAAGCCTGACTTGGCTCTGGTGCCACCTTGGGTCTGGGAACCATCCTGCGTATTGTGGATTTTAAGGGGCCAGCCGGAAACTCCCAGCCACAGGCACCCAAACACAGACCATGGCCCTTTTCCCTGGCAAGCAAAAGTCACCGGCCCCGCTTCTGGATGGCAGATTGCAGGAGCCACTTGCTACTATCAAACCAGCCTGACTTGTCATAGATGGTACATTGGGTCTAGGAACCATCCTGCGTATCGTGGATTTTCAGGAGCCAGCCGGCCACTCCCTGACATAGGCCCCCAAACACAAATTACATCCCTTTACTCTTGCAAACAAAACTCAGTGTCCCTTCTTCTGCATGGCAGATTGCTAGAGCCACTTAGAACTGCAATATCAGCCGGACTTGGTAGTTTTGCCACCTTGGGTCTGGGAGCCATCCTGCATATCAAAGATTTCAAGATGCCAGGCGGCCACTCCCAGCCACAGGCCCCCAAACAGAAACCGCGGCACTTTTCCCTGGCAAACAAAACTCACCTGCCCCGCTACTGGAAGGCAGATTGCAGGAGCCACTTGGTACTATCAAACCAGCTTTACTTGTCACTGTTACAACCTTGAGTCTGTGAACCATCCTGCCTATGTTGGATTTTCAGGGGCCAGCCGGCCACTCCTGGCCACAGGCCCACAAACACAAACCAGGACCCTTTTCCCCTGTAAACAAAACTCAGCTGCCCTGCTTCTGCATAGAACATTGCAGGACCCACTTGGCACCTTTAAACCAGCCTGACTTGGAACTGGTGCCACCATGGGTCTGGGAACGATCCTGCCTATCGTAGATTTTCAGGAGCCAGCCGGCCACTACAAGCCATAGGCCCCCAAACACAAAACTCGGCCCGTTTCCCTGAAGGGAAAACTCAGCTGCCCCGCTTCTGGATGGCAGATGGCAGGAGCCACTTGGTACTATCAAACCAGCCTGACTAGGCACTGATGCCACCTTGGATCTGGGAACGATACAGCGAATCTTGGATTTTCAGGGTCCAGCCGGTCACTCCGAACCACCCACCCGGAAACCCAAACCTCGGCCCGTTTATCTGGCAAACAAAATTCAGCTACCCTGCTACCGCATGGCAGATTGCAGGAGGCACTCGGTAATATCAAACCAGCCGGATTTTTCAGTGGTGCCACCTTGGGTCTGGCAGACATCCTGCGAATCGTGGATTTTAAGGCACCAGCCAGCCACTCCCGGCCACATGCCCCCAAACAAGACACTTTTCCCTGGCAAACAAAACTCAGCTTCCCCGCTTCTGCAGTGCAGATTGCAGGAGGTACTTGGTAATATCAAACCAGCCCGACATGGCACTGGTGCCACCTTGGGTCTTGCACCCATCCTGCGTATCGTGGATTTTCAGGAGCCAGCCGTCCACTCCTGGCCACAGCAACCAAACAAAAACCACGGCCCTTTTCCCTGGCAAAAAAAACTCACCTTCCCCGCATCAGGATGGCAGATTGCAGGAGCCACTTGGTACTATAAAACCAGCCCAACTTGTCAGTGTTAGTACATTGGGTCTGGGATCCATCCTGTGTATCGTGGATTTTCAGGAGCCAGCCAGCCACTCCCGGCCATAGGCCCCAAGACAAAAACCTCGGCCCGTTTCCCTGCAAACAAAATTAATCTTCCCTGCTTCTGGATGGCAGATTGCAGGAGCCACTCAGTACTATCACAAAAGCCTTTATGGACACTGCAGCCACGCTGGGGCACGGAACCATCCTTCGTATCATGGATTTTCAGGGGAAAACCGGCCACCCCCAGCAATAGGCCCTACAACAGAAAATACGGGCGTTTTCCCTGGCAAACAAAACTCACCTGACCCGCTTCTGGATGGCAGATTGCAGGAGCCACTTTTTACTATCAAACCAGCCTGACTTAGCAATGGTACCACCTTGCATCTAGGAACTCTCTCGCGTATCGTGGATTTTAAGGAGCCAGCCGGCCACTCTCAGCTACAGACTCCCAAACACAAACCAAGGTCCGTTTGCCTTCCAAATAAAACTCACCTGCCCCGCTTCTGGAAGGCAGATTGCAGGAGCCACTTGGTACTATCAAACCAGCCCGACTTGGCAGTGTTGCCACCTTGGGTCTGGGAACCATCCTGTGTATCGTGGATTGTCAGGAGCCAGCCGGCCACTAGCAGCCCCAGGCCCTGCAACACAATCCACCGCCTTTTTCCCTGGCAAACAAAACTCACCTGCCCCAATTGTGGATGGCAGATTGCACGAGACACTTTGTACTATTAAACCAGCCTGACTTGGCAGTGCTGGCACCTTGTTTCTTGGAATCATCGTGCGTATCGTGGATTTTCATGAGCTCACTGTCACTCCCTGCCACAGGAATTTTTTCAATGGCGTTTTATTTGATCCTCTCTCCTTTCCAGAGTGTTTCTAAGGCTTAATTTTCAGGGGCGCAGAGGCATATGGCCATCCTGAATTTTGATTGTTTTAACTTTGGGAAAAATATTTTTTTTTTCTTTTTTTTTTTAAGTCTCCATGCCATGTCCCTCATATCTTCCCCCTAAGTTTTGTCTCCCTCCTTGACTTTTGCCTCTTTTTTTTTTCCAAACTCTATGAGCTTTGTTTTGGCATGTGTTGGTCCTTTGCAATGCAGCTCATTTCCTCACAGGCCATTTCTTGAAGGCACAAAAATTCCCGATTTTCTAGTTTTTTCAATTGCATTTCATTTGATCTTATCTCCTTTTCAGTGGGTTTGTAAGGCTTTCTTTTCAGGGTCGCAAGATTCCCTTTCCCTTCCCGAAAGGAAATGAAATTTCCCTTTGGGAAGGGAAAGGGAATCTTGCGATTTCAATGGGAACCAATAGAGGAATCTCTGGTGCTTGTCCCTGCCCTTGATGGCATGCCATGCCTTTTGATGGCTTTGACTTAGGGAAGGATTTTTTTCATTTTATTTTTTTTTCCCATGTATCCATGCCATGTCCCTCATATCTTCCCCTCCAAGTTGTGTCCTCCTCCTTGATGTTTTCCCCTGCTTTTGAAACATCTGTGAGCTTAGTTTTGGCATGTTTTTGTGTTTTGCACTGCACCTGATATAATCCCGGTCCATTTTCTTGCAATCGGGGAATTTCCCAAATTTTCTTTCTTTCTCCTCCAATTGCTGTTCCTTTGATGCTATCTCCATTCCAGCGTGTTTGTAAGTCCTTCTTTTCTCTTTTGGCCTTCAGTGGGGATCAATTTTGGCAAGCTTTGCTGCATGTGCCTGCACTTGATGGCATATGGCCATCCTGCATTTTGATGCTTTTGACGTTTGGAAAATTTCTCTTTTTTTTTCTTTTTTTTTTAAGTGTCCATGCCATGTCTCTCATATCTTTCTCCCTATGGTGTGTACTCCTCGTTGACTTTTCCCCCTGCTTTTGCAACATTGGTGAGCTTAGTTTTGGCATCTGTTCGTCCTTTGCAATGCAGCTCATTTCCTCACAGGCCATTTTTTGAAGGCTAAAAATTCCCGATTTTCTGTTTTTTTTCAATTGCATTTCATTTGATCCTACCTCCTTTCCTGAGTGCTTGTAAGGCTTTCTTTTCAGGGTCGCAAGATTCCCTTTCCCTTCCCGAAAATTCCTTTCGAGAAGGGAAAGGGAATCTTGAGATTTCAATGGGGACCAATAGAGCAATCTTTCGTGCTTGTCGCTGCCCTTAAAGGCATGCCATGCCTTTTGATGGCTCTGAATTTTGGAAGGATTTTTTTTTTTTTTTTTTTTCATGTATCCATGCCATGTCCCTCATATCTTTCCCTCCAAGTTGTGTCCTCCTCCTTGATGTTTTCCCCTGCTTTTGAAACATCTATGAGCTAAGTTTTTGCATGTTTTTGTGTTTTGCACTGCACCTGATATAATCCCGGTCCATTTTCTTGTAATCGAGGAATTTCCCAAATTTTCTTTTTTTCTCCTCCAATTGCAATTCCTTTGATGCTATCTTCATTCCAGCGTGATTGTAAGTCCTTCTTTTCTGTTTTGGCCTTCAGTGGGGATCAATTTTGGCAAGCTTTGCTGCATGTGGCTGCACTTGATGGCATATGGCCATCCTGCATTTTTATGGTTTTGATTTTGGGAAAAGTTTGTTGATTTTTTTTTTTTTTTAACGGTCCATGCCATGTCCCTCATATCTTTCTCCCTATGGTGTGTACTCCTCGTTGACTTTTCCCCCTGCTTTTGCAACATTGGTGAGCTTAGTTTTGGCATGTGTTGGTCCTTTGCAATGCAGCTCATATCCTCACAGGCCATTTCTTGAAGGCACAAAAATTCCCGATTTTCTAGTTTTTTCAATTGCATTTCATTTGATCTTATCTCCTTTCCAGAGGGTTTGTAAGGCTTTCTTTTCAGGGTCGCAAGATTCCCTTTCCCTTCCCGAAGGGAAATTTCATTTCCTTTCGGGAAGGGAAAGGGAATCTTGCGATTTCAATTGGGACCAATAGAGGAATCTTTGGTGCTTGTCCCTGCCCTTGATGGCATGCCATGCCTTTTGATGGCTTCGACTTTGGGAAGGATTTTTTTCTTTTTTTTTTTTTTTCACGTATCCATGCCATGTTGCTCATATCTTCCCCTCCAAGTTGTGTCCTCCTCCTTGATGTTTTCCCCTGCTTTTGAAACATCTGTGAGCTTAGTTTTTGCATGTTTTTGTGTCGGGAGTTTAGTTCAGGCATGGCTTAAAGAAAAAGGCCATGAAGCCATGCAATTGAGAGAAAAGTAAAAGGTAGTTGTGAAGCAGTTCCCAGCCTGACTTCTGTAAACAATTAGACTCTTTCAGGCATCATTTTATAAACAATAAAGTTCTCAGGCAGTCTTCTCATAACAAGTGTAACACTCTCTCTGGGAAAAGATGGCACCCTGAGAACAGATGTGGAAGTTTTGGGAACCGTTCATAACACAGTGAGAACACTGGTTTTGTTTTGTGTAAACAATCAACGGTGTAGTAAAACAAAAGGTGTGGTTAGAGTTTTCTCTGTTAGCCTATCATAAACCTGTATTTCGGAATATGCATGAAGTTCGTTAACACTATTATTTAAGCTGACTGATCGATCAATAAATTGAGTTCGTTGCATCACAGGATGGTCGTTCTCCCCTCACTTCAACATTTTTGTGTTTTGCACTGAACCTGATATAATCCCGGTCCATTTTCTTGTAATCGGGGAATTTCCCAAGTTTTTTTTTTTTCTCCTCCAATTCCAATTCCTTTGATGTTATCTTCATTCCAGCGTGATACTAAGTCCTTCTTTTCTGTTTTGGCCTTCAGTGGGGAGCAATTTTGGCAATTTTTGCTGCATGTTGCTGCACTTGATGGCATATGGCCATCCTGCATTTTGATGGTTTTGACTTTGGGAAAAAATTTTTTTTTTTCTTTTTTTTTTGAGTGTCTGTTGTGGTGTTCTGTGATGTCCCATTTTGGCCTTCCAGGTCACTTTCCCAGGTGTGCCTATAAGTCTAATCCCTTCCCCCTTACCCCCATGCTGAGTGAGTCCTGTCAATCAGGCTAAACGTTCCAGCAAGGCGTCGCGTGGTTGGTCAAGTTCAAAAGATGCCCCTATGCCCAGAGGTCATTGGCCTGTCTGGGTGTCATCTTCCCCTGAGACCCTGCCCCTCTCACCTGGTTGGTGGCTCACCTGTACCTCCCCTCCCCCTGTCCCTGAGCTTAAAAAGGTGATCAGACCATGCGGTCATTGTTCTGTTGGAGCAGTTGCTCACGTTCAGACCTCTGTAACCATGGAATAAACCTCTGGACATTAAACCCTCCAGCAGAATCTCTCCTTTTTCTCTTCACCATCGCCTGAAGCTATTCCTCCTGAGGTAACGGGGTCCCTTACAAGCCTGGACTTGTTCAGTGCCCAGCTGCAACCACCAGCAAGCCAAGGTATCTCTGGGGTGTTACACCGCAGTTGCTGCCTTTGGCCCAGCAGCGAGGGTCAGACTGGCCCAGGCACAATCTAACTGGTAATATTGGGAGTGTCCATGCCATGTCCCTCATATCTTTCTTCCTATGGTGTGTACTCCTCGTTGACTTTTCCCCCTGCTTTTGCAACATCGGTGAGCTTAGTTTTGGCATGTGTTGGTCCTTTGCACTGCACCTGATATAATCCCGGTCCATTTTCTTGTAATCGGGGAATTTCCCAAATTTTCTTTTTTTCTCCTCGAATTGTAATTCCTTTCAGGCTGTCTCCATTCCAGCATGTTTGTAACAATTTCTTTTCCCTTTTGGCCTTCAGTGGGGATCAATTTTGGCAAGCTTTGCTGCATGTGCCTACCCGATATGGCATATGGCTATCCTGCATTTTTATGGTTTTGATTTTGGGAAAAGTTTGTTGTTTTTTGTTTTTTTTTTTAAGGGTCCATGCCATTTCCCTCATATCTTTCTCCCTATGGTGTGTACTCCTCGTTGACTTTTCCCCCTGCTTTTGCAACATCGGTGAGCTTAGTTTTGGCATGTGTTGGTCCTTTGCAATGCAGCTCATATCCTCACAGGCCATTTTTTGAAGGCACAAAAATTCCCGATTTTCTGGTTTTTTTCAATTGCATTTCATTTGATCCTACCTCCTTTCCTGAGTGTTTGTAAGGCTTTCTTTTCAGGGTCGCAAGATTCCCTTTCCCTTCCCGAAGGGAAATTTCATTTCTTTTCGGGAAGGGAAAGGGAATCTTGCGATTTCAGTGGGAACCAATAGAGGAATCTTTGGTGCTTGTCCCTGCCCTTGATGGCATGCCATGCCTTTTGATGGCTTTGACTTCGGGAAGGATTTTTTTTCACTTTTTTTTTTCATGTATCCATGCCATGTCCCTCATATCTTCCCCTCCAAATTGTGTCCTCCTCCTTGATGTTTTCCCTTGCTTTTGAAACATCTGTGAGCTTAGTTTTGGCATGTTTTTTTTTTGCACTGCACCTGATATAATCCCGGTCCATTTTCTTGTAATCAGGGAATTTCCCAAATTTTCTTTTTTTCTCCTCCAATTGCAATTACTTTGATGCTATCTCCATTCCAGCGTGTTTGTAAGTCCTTCTTTTCTGTTTTGGCCTACAGTGGGGATCAATTTTGGCAAGCTTTGCTGCATGTGCCTGCACTTGATGGCATATGGCCACCCTGCATTTTGATGGTTTTGACTTTGGGAAAAATATTTTTTTTTCTTTTTTTTTTAATTGTCCATGCCATGTCCCTCACATCTTTCTCTCTATGGTGTGCACTCCTCGTTGGCTTTTCCTATTGCCGCGCCTGAGTGGGTCGCAGCTGGTGATAGAGAGACGGTGAATCTTGTATCTTGTTCAGAAGGCTTGATTTTTTAAGATATTATATATAATACATTTTGACTATATTAATAGAATATAGAGAGAGGTTTGCAGAGCAGCTAGGGTAGCTAAGAATAGAAAGAAACAATCTATAACAAAGTTGTGGCCAAGGACTCAGTCCCCTTACTCGCACTGGTGATTGGCCCTTAATTATAAACATAGGAAATCAGCCAATCAAGGTGTCCCAGTTGCATTCCACAGCAGCTGATAAAAATTGTTTACATTGTCTTCTGAAGCCTCTGGCCCCCAGAAGACGCAGCAATCTGAGAGAAACGATTTCTGTGGAGAAATGTCCGCAACATTTCCCCCCTGCATTTGCAACATCCGTGAGCCTAGTTTTGGCAAGTGTTGGTCCTTTGCAATGCAGTTCATTTCCTCACAGGCCATTTTGTTAAGGCTCTAAAATTCCCGATTTTCAGGTTTTTTTCAATTGCATTTCATATGATCCTATCTACTTTCCAGAATGTTTGTAAGTATTTCTTTCAGGGTCGCAAGATTCCCTTTCCCTTCCCGAAACGACATGAAATTTCCTTTTGGGCAGGGAAAGGGAATCTTGCGATTTCAATGGGGACCAATAGAGACCAGTGCCAAGTCGGGCTGGTTTGATAGTACCAAGTGGCTCCTGCAATCTGCCTTCCAGAAGCAGGGCAGCTGAGTTTTGTTTGCCAGGGAAAAGGGCCGTGGTTTTTGTTTTAGGGCCTGTGGCAGGAGTGGCCGGCTGCCTCCTGAAAAACCACGATACGCAGGATGCTTCCCAGACCCAACATGGCACAACTGCCAAGTCGGGCTGGTTTGAACGTACCAACTGGCTCCTGCAGTCTGCAAGCCAGAAGCAGGGCAGGTGAGTTTTGTTTGCAAGGGGAAAGGGCCATGGTTTTTCTTTCAGGGCCTTTGGCTGAGAGAGGCCCGCTGGCTCTTTAAAATCTTTTATATGCAGGATGGCTCCCAGACCCAAAGGGGCAACACTTCCAAGTCAGGTTTATTTGGCAGTTCCAAGTGGCTCCAGCAATCTGCCATCCAGAAGCGGGCCGGGTGACTTTTGTTCCCAAGGGAAAAGGGCCGATTTTTTTTTGGCAGCTTGTGTCAGGGAGTGACCGGCTAGCTCCTGAAAATCCATGATACGCAGGATGTTTCCCAGACCCATGGTGGCAACACTGCCAAGTCGGGCTGGTTTGTTAGTACCAAGTGGCTCCTGCAATCTGCCATCCACAAGTGGGGCAGGTGAGTTCTGTTTGCCAGGGAAACCGGCCGAGGTTATTTTTTGACGCCTTTGGCAGGGAGTGACCGTCTAGCTCCTGAAAATCGACGATACGCAGGATGTTTCCCAGACCCATGGTGGCAACACTGCAAAGTCGAACTGGTTTGATAGTACCAAGTGGCTCCTGCAATCTGCCATCCAGAAGCGGGGCTGGTGAGTTTTGTTTGCCAGGGTAACGGGCCAAGGTTTGTGTCTGGGGGCCTATGGCCTGCAGTGTCCGTCTGGTTCTGGAAAATCTACGATAGGCAGGATGGTTCCTAGACCCAAGGTGGCACCAGTGCCAATTCCGGCTGGTTTGAGAGTACCAAGTGGCTCCTGCAATATGCCATCCAGAAGCGGGGCAGCAGTTTTTTTTGCCAGGGAAAAAAGCCTTTTTTTTTGTTTGGGGGCCTGTGGCAGGGTGTGGGTCCTGCAATCTGCCATCAAGAAATGGGGCAGTTGAGTTTTATTGGCAAGAGAAAGGGGCCGTGGTCTTTGTGTGAGGGCTTGTGGCTGGGAGTGGCCAGCTGGCACCTGAAAATCTACGATAGGCAGGATGTTTCCCAGACTCATGTTGGTACCAGTTCCAAGTCGGCCTGGTTTGATACTCCCAAGTGGCTCCTGCAATCTGCCATCCAGAAACAGGGCAGGTGAGTTTTTTTTGCCAGAGAAAAGGGTAGTGGATTTTGTTTGGGGGACTGTGGCTCGGAGTGGCCTGCTGGCTCCTGAAAATGCACTTTTTGCAGGATGCTTCCCAGAGCCAAGGTGGTATCAGTGCCTAGTTGAGTTGGTTTGATTGTACCTAGTGGCTCCTGCAATCTGCCATCCAGAAGAAGGGCAGCTGAGTTTTCTTTGCCTGGGAAACGGGCCGAGCTTTTTGCCTGTGGGCCTATGGGTGGCAGTGGCCGGCTGCCTCCTGAAAATTTATGATAGGCAGGATGGTTCCCAGACCCAAGGTGGCACCAGTGCCAAGTCGAGCTGGATTGATAGTACCAAGTGGCTCCTGTAATCTGCCATCCAGAAGCTGGGCCACTGAGTTTTGTTTGCCAGGGTAATGGGCCGCTGTTTCTCTCTGGGGGCCAATTGCCTGCAATGTCCGCGGGTTCTTGAAAATCTACGATACGCAGGATGGTTGCCACGACCCATTTGGCACCAGTGCCAAGTCGGGCTGGTTTGATATTACAAAGTGCCTCCTGCAATCTGCCACCCAGAAGATGGGCAGGTAAATTTTGTTTGCCAGGGAAAAGCGCCGTGGTTTGTGTTTGGACGCCTATGGCTGGGAGTGGCTGGCTGGCCCCTGAAAATCCACAATACGGAAGATGGTTTCGCAGACCCAAGGTGGCACCACTGCCAAGTAATCTTTTTTAATATTACCAATTGGCTCCTGCAATCTTCCATGCAGAAGCGGGGCAGATGAGTTTTGTTTGCAAAGGAAATGGACTGTGGTTTATATTCAAGGACTGTGGCTGAGGATGGCCGGCTGGCTCCTGAAAATCTTTGATATGCAGGATGGCTCCCAGACCCATGATGGCAACACTGCCAAGTCAGGCTGATTCTGCAGTTCCAAGTGGCTCCATCAATCTGCCATCCAGAACGGGGCAGGTGAGTTTTGTTTGCCAGGGAAAAGGGCCGTGGTTTGTGTTTTGGGCCCTCTGGCTGGGAGTGGCGGGCTGGCTCCTGAAAATCCAGGATACGCAGGATGGTTCCCAGACCAAAGGTGGCACCGCTGCCAAGTCGGGCTGGTTTGATAGTGCCAAGTGGCTCCTGCAATCTGCCATCCAGAAGCGGGGCCAGTGAGTGTCGCAGACATTTCTCCACAGAAATCCTTTCTTTCGGATTTCTGTGTCTTCTGGAGGCCAGAGGCTTCAGAAGACAAGGTAAACAATTATTATCAGCTGCTGGGGAATGCAACAGGGACACCTTTATTGGCTCATTTTCTATGTTTATTATTAAGGGCCAATCACCAGTGCAAGCTAGGGGACTGAGTCCTTGGCCACAACTTTGTTATGGACTCTTTCTTTTCTATTCTTAGCTAGCCTAGCTGCTCTGCAAACCTCTCTCTATATTGTATTAGCATAGTCATAATGTATTATATATTATATCTTAATAAATCACGCCTTCTAATCACGATACAAGATTCACCGTCTCTCTCTCACCAGCCGCGCCCACTCAGGTGCGGTAATATTTGGTGACCCCTTGTGTAAGAGCAAAAATTAATGTAATAAGACCAGAGGAGCAAATTGCTGCACTGTGTAAAAATCCTGTATGTGTAGCATTTGATGGTTGCTTTGAAGGGACCACAAAAGTGGATTCAAGCCCGGAGCTGAAGAACTGAAGATTTGGATAGAGTTCACAGCCAATGCTGACCACAACAGAACCTTCTTCTGGAAAACCATCAGGAAAGATGATGGAAAAGAGCAGCAGACCTGTGGAGCTGGCCAGAGCAAGCTGGACTCTTTCAAAAGGTACTGTTCACTTTTCTATCCCTGATGAACCAGCCCTTCGTAGCTTGTGGCTGTTCGTATGGCAGACACATGCCTTGCCAGAAGAGATTCAATTCTCCCCTTCAGAGGAGAAAGTAATAGCCCTCTGGAAACATTGGTGCAGGGAAGACGGTTTCCTTTTGTCAGAAACAGATATCTATGAATTCTTTCGATGGGCAAAACTTTTTGGGTTCTTTACTGATGTCCTGTACGCTTTAGATGTTTTTGTCTGGGAGTGCATGGACTCGATTCTCCAGTTCGTCTGGAGCCAGGGACGTGTCCTGCCTTCTACCTACCCAGCATTTATAAAGCTTTTCCCAGTCCTGAAACGCAGAGCAGCTTGTTTTCAATGGATCTCTAATTGTTATGGCCAGGCTCCGTTTCCACCACCCCTGGCAGAAGACCCCGTGGGTGATGGCTTTGGGTTTTTTCCCCCCCCCGTTTCGCGGCGGGGGGGGCTGAAACTTCGTGGCGTGAAAAAGTTTTTTTTACTCTTGCTCCAGAGCATGCTCAGATGGAGCCTTCTCCTTCCCCCCTTCTCTCTCTCCGGGGGGATGGGAGTGGCCGCTCAAGCCAGTGCCGGCCTCTCAGACTCCGCCTCCTTCAGACATGGGGGCGGCACCGGTCTCTGAGGCTTCCTCTACGCCCCTTCCAGAGCCGTCACTCCAGGAGATCCCGTCTCCACCTCTCCAGGAGGTCCCGCCCGTGGTTTCACCAGCCCCCGCCAGAGCCTGTGTCGGATAAGGCAGAAGATACAGCACTTTCAGCGATTGACCTGTTGCTAAGCAACAGCGATGCTCCGCCGTTTCTCCAGGCTCCGCTGCTGCCCGTGCTGTGCCTGCCGCCGCTTTCAGAGCCAAGGGACGCAGCAACAGCGTGTTTCCGCGCATCCCTGCTGCCTCAAGCCGAGACAGTTCCTGTTCAGGATGGGGCTGAAAATGGCGTTTAGCCCGCGGGACTCTCGGAGTGGCCCGTGGATCCCACGCTCAGCGTGGTTCCCTCTCCAGTTCCGGCTTTCCCCCCGCTGCTTCCACCGGACGTCCCAGCAGCTTTGCCGTTGTCAGAGACTGCCATGGCACCGGTGGCTTGTTTGAACTCGGACCATCCCGGACCGGCTGCCCCAGCAGCCGCCCTGGCGGGGTGTCTTTCCTTCCGTGGAGCGGGGGCTGCCCGCCAGCTGACTGTTGCGGAAGTCCAGCTGCCTGTTTTTAAGATCAGCATTCTCGGCGGTTTGGGGGGTGGTTTTTTGGGGATTGTCCCATGGAGGCCGCCGCCTCTCTTGTGCCCTAGTGGCATGGGGGAGCAGGTGCATCCAGAGAGTTCTGCCTCTGATCCCCAGCCCAGAGGGGATGGGGATGATGCCACGGGGCGGATGAGAGACAAACCCGATGCATTGCAGAGGGAGAGGGCACAGTTGGAGGAGACCATAGCTGGTTTGCTGTGGGAAACAAACATCTCCAGACCCCAGATGGGATTGCTGGGGAAGGCTTCTATTTCCCTGCTGCTGGCATGCCTCAGTGGTTTAGGGGAAAGGAAGCGTCTCACTACCTGTGCTGCCATTGTGCTGGCAGCAGGGTTCAGGCCTGTGGATATGCAGAGCCTTCCTTATGGGTTTGGCCTGGGCCGTTTGGCTCAGGAAATTTCTGGGCCGGGCCCACTGCGAGGCCTCCTGATGTTTTTGGGGATTGTGGTTTGTCCTACCGGTCCTGGTCCCCCTTTGTGAGCCAGTTTTGGGGTTCCTGGTCCACCATGGGCCAGGGCCTCCATGGCCTTTCCTTCTCTGGCACTGCTCTGCTCGGCTGGCTGCTGCTCTTTTGCTTTTCGATTCAAAAAAAAAAAGAAAAAAAAAAATTTAAAAATGAAATAAAAAAGATTGAAATAGCGGGCAGCAGCTCTGAAGCGCTGAAACACTGAAAGCACTGAAGGGCCAGAAAAGGACATTCTAAAAATTGTTCAAACAGTTTTAAATTGTTTGAAATTGTGTTATGCTGTTTCAGGAGAAAAAGGACTCTAAGGACTCTCAGATGTCCAAAAGAAACAACTTCAGCTGATGGACTGTTCCTGAAACTCAGCTGCATGGACTCAAATTCTCTTTGCATTCTTTCTTGAAATTTTCTTATATTGTAGGATTGTTTTAGTGAATTGTTAGTATTCTATATTTTATAGGTGAAGGAATTTCCTGTTCATTCCACATCAGCATTTCTTTATTTTATACAATTTAGAAAGGTGAGATGTCGCAGACATTTCTCCACAGAAATCCTTTCTTTCGGATTTCTGCGTCTTCTGGAGGCCAGAGGCTTCAGAAGACAAGGTAAACAATTATTATCAGATGCTGGGGAATGCAACAGGGACACCTTGATTTGCTCATTTTCTGTGTTTATAATTAAGGGCCAATCACCAGTGCCAGCTAGGGGACTAAGTCCTTGGCCACAACTTTGTTATGGATTCTTTCTTTTCTATTCTTAGCTAGCCTAGCTGCTCTATGTGGGATCTCAGCACCTCAGGACGGAGGTGCAGAGTGGCCGAGACCACCCTTGGGGGGCTCGGGAGTCCTGGAATGTTGCCAGAAGTGTCTGGTGGCAGGACTTTGATCCTAAACAGGAGACGACACCTGTATGAGGATAGGAGGAATTCACTGGGTGAATGGTGAAGGGATAAGCTAATTAGAGTGTAAAACACAGAGTTTAGGATTTCTGTACAGGGGGGTCTAAAGAAGTAAGATGGAGGAATTGGGGCGTGTCCTGTCCTTCTTCTTCTTCTTCTTGGCCTCCATCTTCTGTGGTGATGGTGGCACTTTGGGATTGGTTATTACTAGAAGTGCACCGGTTAATAAGGGTAGAAGGTATTGGGGAAAAATTATAAATATTGTATACGTAACTTCGGGTATAAAGATAAGTGACCGCCCCGGGGGCTCGCAGTGTGCTCATGGCTGGCTTGCTGTGCAGACCTCTGTCGGGCTGAAAGAAAATCTTTTAGATAAACAATTAATAAACACCGGGACCGAGAAAAGATCAGAAGTCTCTTCTCGTCCTTTGAAGGGCCGGGCTGTCCAAGGCCACCCTGGGCCTTTCCAGGCCACCTAAACAGCCGAGAAACCGACAAGTGGCGTTCGCTGCATGGGCTACTCCCCACTAACCTTTCGGGGGGGGATCAGCCCTGAAGAGCTGAAGAGCCAAGAGGGCAGCTCCAATCTAGGACGAGTTCCCAGGAGAGCACTGATAGCTCCTGAGGAGAGAAGCCTGAAGAAAAAAGAAGAAAAAAAAATGGCCAGAAGAGTCTACAAAAAACAGCAGTCACTGAGAATTACATCTCTCAGCTTCTGCCGAAGACAGTTCGTTGCAGAGCAGCCTGGATCGGAACCGGAAGGCGCCTCTGGATCCTTCTCCTGTGACCTGCTGGACAGAGACCGGGAGCCTTCGGACAGCTCTGATGACAGATTCGGTGAGAAGGTCAAAAAATACGAACATGGGGGCCACACTCTCCCAAGAACAACGGGAAATTTTGTCCGCCTTACAAGGCGTGACTCAAGCACACACAGAAGGGATCCCAAAGAAAGAATTAAAACAGCTATTGTTGTGGGCAAGGCTTAATTACCCACTTGCCGAAACATGCCTGCTATTCGAAGTGGGGTTTTGGCAGGAAATCAATAGGCACTTATATTTCTTAGCGACAAAAAAAGACGAGACAGCGTTAAAGCTGCTCTCGCCGGCTAGAGTAATGCTAGAAGGCATATCGGTAGAGTCGAAAAGACTGGAAGAGCAACGAAAAGATGCGGCACCCTCAGAAAGAGGTGGGGAGCAAAGCTCCAGGAAAAAATTAGCTCTGGCCTCAAGAAGCCAGGGGGAAAGGCCTCTCGAGAAAAGAGAGCAGGAAATAATATTAAAGCCCCCGGTCCCAAAACCCAGAAACCCCAGGAAGCTCCTAAAGCGTCCTGAAACCCCGGAGAGTACAGGGGAGTCAGGATCGGAAGGAGGGGTGCTGGGGGGAGAGAAGGGATCGGGGGGGGGCGCTTCCTCGCGGGGGGCACGGCGCGGCAGCGGCCGAGCTGGCAGGGAGCGCGGGTGAAGAGATAACGGGAGACACGTGTTCCGGTGCAGCTTTTGTCAGCGCAGCGCCGGGGGTGGCGGCCGCCCCGGCCAGCAGAATAGCGGAGACGTGTGCGGCGGGCAAAACTCGCAAGAACCGGGGAGGGGTGTCACATACCAGCGCGGAGGCGGTAAACACGGGCGGCGAAAAGGGGGAAATTCCGCAGCCCCAAAGGGCCAACGTAGTGAGACGCGGGAGGCGCGCTGTTGTGACGTCAGACCCGGTGCGAAGGTCCGCTCGGATTGCGGAACGCGCTCGGGGGCCGGCGGGGGGCGGGCTGTACACACCGGCGGGAGGAGTGGACACAGCGTCAGAGGCGGAGGAGACAGAGTCAGGGACAGACCAAGGGGAGGAAACCTCGGAGGTGGAATAAGGGGGGGGAGAGTGACGTCAGCTCGGGAGAGACAGGGAGTGGCTCGGAGAGCACAGATGCGCAGAGAGTAGAGCGCGGGCGGGGGCGGGCCCAATCCCCTGTGACGTCTCGGGCGAGGAGGGGCCGTGCTCGGGACTCTATGTCCCCCGGCACCACACCCTCTCCAGACTTGGTACCTTCGGTCGAAACCCTCGGAGTTCCAGTCCCTTCCCTTCAAGGGAGACGTTCTGGTGTTCAAGCCCCATCTTCAGCTGAATTAAAAGCTGAGCAAACACGGTCTCAAATGAGATCGCCGACACGGCAGCCGACCGGAAAAGGAAGAGCAGTCGAGCTCATTCTGTCATCCGAGCTGGGGAGGCCAGTGACAGCGCCACCTAGTGGCAGGAGGACAGAAGTGCACGACATGCCGGACCGGTTGGGCGGAGCCACAGCGCCATCTCGTGGCGAGACTGCAACAATGCAGCAATTTTTTCCGACATTATATAAAAAGAAAAGCACTTTAAAGAAAACAATATTAACACAACAAAGGGACTATCCATCGACTTCGGGATTTCATGAAGATGATGAAAGCTCAGATGAAGAACAACTACAAGGAGAAGATGTCATACGGATCACAGCATCAGAAGGTGTTCCGACATGGATGTTGTCAGCAGCAGAAGCAGCAAAAAGCTTCTTGCATTCAGTTGATACAGCGAAAAAGAAATCCTCGAAACAGGATCCTCGAGTTTCCTTTTCGGATCTAGGAGCGAGGCCAAAAACCTCAAGGCGAGGAATGAGGCACGATGAATCACCAATGACATCCACGACACCATTATTCATGCAAATCCCAGTGGAACCTCAAGAAGAGGAACTTCAAGAGCCAGTGAAGACGATGGATTGGAAGTAAATTAGAAAAGCATTAGCAAAGGAAAAACATTTATTTCCAGGATCAGGAGATTTGACAATGCCAGTGACATATGATGCCCAGGGGCAGAACCCAAGGTGGGAAAGGATGGGTCACGAGATACTCAAAGACTTGGGGAAGGCGGCTCAAACTTTCGGGCTGAATTCACAATACTTCAAACAGCTATTAAGAGGGACATTCACTACATACAACCTTACACCATATGATATTTGAAGTATTGTGGCAATGATTCTTACTGACACGCAAAGTCTTTTCTGGGAAAAAAGGTGGAGAAAATATCTTGCTGAATTGCGGAACAGATATCAAGGTGGGCCAAACGCGAACCTCACAGAAGGGCAGTTAGCAGGAGATCCTCCAGATGACAACCCAGGGGAACAAGCAGTGCGGCTTCCACGGAGAGTGTTAAGTGACATCAAGGAAGCAGCACGAAGGGCGATCATGCAGATCACACCAACAGGAGCTCCAGAAGTCCCGTTCTCTTGCATCAGGCAAGGTCCCACAAAGCCATTCATGTCATTCATCGATCGACTCACGCAAGCCGTGGATCGACAGCTGGCGATAGAAGAAGCGAAGGGGCCTCTCTTGGAGAGCTTAGCTTTCGGCAATGCCAACCCGGATTGTCAACGGGTGATTAGCACCATGCCAGGACGGCCATCCTTGGCAGAGATGGTGGAGGCATGCAGCAAGGTGGGGACACCTCAGCATGTTGCATCAATCGTGAAGAGTGAATTAAGAGAGGAATGGGAAGAACAGTTAAAGGGACATTCAGAAAGGCAAACAGAGAACAAGACACTGGAGAAGATGCTCGAAAAAATACTGCAACAGCAGGACGAGAACATCAACAAAGTTCTTGCGATGATGCAGAAAAACAACAATCCCCCGAGAGGACAGTGCTACAAATGTGGGGAGTTTGGCCACATGAAAAGGAATTGTCCACGGGCACATACGCCAGCGCCAGCACAGAAGGCGGAAAGGCCAGTTTGTGCGCGGTGCGGAAGAGGGAGACACTCAGTGAAAGAATGTTATTCCCGGACAGACGTGGACGGAAACCCGCTACCGTATCCGGGAAACGGGAAGCGGAGCGCGCCCGTAAGCCAGCGCCCTCAGACACAAGTACTGGCAGTGTCACAAGAGCAGACAGGGCAGTCATCAGCGAGGGACAAGCAGATGCCCTCAGCAAAACCCTTAGTCGGTTCCACAGTGACCCAGACCTCCTCCCACCAGGGGCACAGTGTGCATTGGTAGCTTCAAGATTAGTATGCTTCTTAGATGATAGTCATGCGGAGAAACCAACGGGTATCCGCGGGGACTCATATAAGAAGCAAGATTTCCTGATAATCGGACAAGATAAGTGCAGTATTCTTGGACTCATTGTCTATCCAACAGTCGTCTCAGCGGACAAAAATACAGAATTAACAGTTTTGGCAAGAGCGCTTCATCCACCATTGACTGTACCAGAAAATACTGTGGTTGCGAGAGCTTTCGCGTTGCCGCCACACGCAGTTGGAGAGGTCATATCAATCTTCGACGAAGAAGGTTTCCCTATGAAAGAACATGTTGAAGTACATATAACATGGGTGAAACACATAGGTCGAGACCGACCCACGCTCACGTGCCAATTGACATGTGGGGACAGGACAATAGCGATCAGACGTATGCTCGACACAGGGGTGGATGTAACGGTAATATCGTACATCTTTTGGCCACGCAGTTGGAGCTTGGTCGCGCCAATGGGTTCTCTCTCAGGCATAGGGGGAGCATCTCTGTGTCTGCAAAGTGAGAATTCTGTCGTTGTCACGGGACCAGGAGACAAGACGGCGATCATTCGTCCTTTTGTCGTCCAAAAGCCGATCACAGTCTGGGGTCGGGACCTTTTGGCACAATGGGGTGCGAAGATCGAAGTGGATTTTTAATAGGGGTCACTGCAGCACTCGCCACACTGAAGCTGACATGGAAAACAGATGATCCAGTTTGGGTGGATCAGTGGCCCCTTGAACGGAGAAAATTGAGTGCTTTGAAAGACCTGGTCCAAGAACAATTGCAGAAGGGACACATCAAGCCAACAGACAGCCCTTGGAATTCTCCAGTGTTTGTCATCAAGAAAAAGCTATCGGGCAAATGGAGGTTGTTACATGATCTCAGGAAGATCAACGAAGTCATAGAAGACATGGGACCGCTTCAGTTGGGACTTCCATCTGTCTCAATGATTCCCAGAGATTGGCAGCTTGTGGTCATTGACCTCAAGGATTGTTTTTTCAGTATTCCACTCCATCCAGATGATGCTCCGAGATTTGCCTTTTCAGTTCCGAGTATCAACAGGGAAACGCCTCTGCAGCGGTACCATTGGGTCGTTCTTCCACAAGGACTGAAAAATTCTCCAACGATCTGTCAATGGTACGTGGCACGAGCTTTGGCACCAGCACGGAAGAAATTTCCGAAGGTGAAAATCATTCATTACATGGATGATTTGCTCATTGCAGCATCAACACGACAGGAGCTGCAAGAAGCTCGTGACTGTGTGATTGCAGAGGTGCAAAAGGCAGGTCTGGAAATCAGCATTTCGAAGATTCAAGAGGTTGCACCTTGGAAATATCTAGGGTGGAAAATTTCAGAACGAACAATAAAACCTCAAAAAATGGAGATCAGCACCAAAGTCAGCAATTTGCATGATCTGCAACAGCTTTTAGGAGAAATCAACTGGATGAGGCCAGTCTTGGGAATCATGAACAGCGACATCCCAGCGTTGCTCGATCTTTTGAGAGGAGACACAGACATTCGGTGTCCCAGGACGCTCACTCCAGAAGCAAAAAAGGAGTTGGAGAAAGTCGCAGACGCGATACAGAAAAGGCAGGCACATCGATTTGTTCCAACGTTGCCTTTTCAGTTGGCAGTGCTGGGGAAGAAAACACAGTTCCATGGTTTGATCTTCCAATGGGACGAATCGCAAGAGGACTCTTTGATAATCATAGAGTGGATTTTCCTACCACACAGGCCCGCAAAAACAATTCTCACAGATTTAGAGATGGCAGCACAAATCATCATAAAGGCGAGAACAAGGTTTCTGAAAATGGCAGGAAGAGAATTCTCAGTCATCAGATTACCTTTGAAGCGAGACTATTTCGATTGGGCAATGCAACAATCGAAAGACCTGTTAATCGCGTTGTTGGCGTTCCCAGGAACTTGCACAGTCCACTTTCCGCGACATAGAATACTGCAATCGCAGATATGCTATAGGGCAAAACCAAGAATAAGCGAAGAACCTTTGGACGGGATCACAGTGTTCACGGATGGCTCAGGGAAGACACACAAGTCAGTGATCACGTGGAGAGACTCAATGACAGGGGATTGGGAATCTGACGTGAGGATGGTTCAGGGCTCTCCACAGATTGTGGAGTTGGCAGCCGTTGTCCGAGCATTTCAGTTGTTCGAACAACCTCTCAATCTGGTGACAGACTCCGCATATGTTGCGGGTGTGGTCAGGAGATTGGAAGGTTCGCTCTTGAAAGAAGTCAGTAATGAGGTTTTATACTCATATCTGACAAGCTTGAAAATACTGCTAGAGAGCAGGGAAAGAAAGTATTTTATCACACACATTAGAGCGCACACAACACTTCCGGGGTTTTTAGCGGAAGGGAATGCTCGGGCGGACAGGTTGACAATGCTCATTTCGCAAACACTGCCGGACATTTTTGAGCAGGCAAGATTAAGTCATGCGTTCTTTCATCAGAATGCGCAAGGGCTAATGGAGTCCTTTCATCTCACAAAGAGTCAGGCGAGGGAAATCATTAGTGCTTGTCCAGACTGTCAGCTTGTGCAGCCACCTTCTTCTACCGGAGCCATCAATCCGCAGGGGCTGCAAAGGCTTCAGTTGTGGCAGGCCGATGTCACGAAATATCCATCTTTTGGGAGGCTCAAAAATGTTCATGTTTCTGTAGATACATTCTCAGGGGCAGTCTTTGCTTCAGCACATGCAGGGGAAACAGCAGACCATGCTTGCCGACATTTTCTGCAAGCATTCGCAGCATTAGGTGTGCCTCAAGAGATAAAAACAGATAATGGGCCAACGTATACAGGCAGGGTGCTTGACAGATTCTTGAAAAAGTGGGGTGTCAGACATACGTTTGGTATTCCACACTCGCCCACAGGTCAGGCGATCATTGAAAGAACACATCACACCCTGAAATCCCTTCTGGACAGACAAAGAAGGGGTGAACCAGAGGCAACACCTCACATGAAATTAAATAAGGCACTGTATGTGTTGAATTTCCTAAATAGCTCATCCTCAGAACCTAATCCACCGATCGTGAGACATTTTTTAAACAGCACACAGGCAAAGCTAAGGGAAAATCCTTTAGTTTTGATCAGAAACCCAGAGACAGGACAAATAGAAGGTCCTTTCAAGCTAATCACTTGGGGCAAGGGTTTCGCTTGTATCTCCACAGATCGAGGTCTGAAGTGGGTGTCGGTGCGGCACGTGAAGCCATTCTGAACGCGAGAACACGAGAACGTTGATCCAAGAAACAAAGAGACGAGTACTCAGACGGAAGTCGAGACTCAGACTGCACAGAACGATTCAGAAGAAAAATAAAAAGAGGCTAAAGACTTTGGGGGAATTTTCTCTAGGGTTTTGAATGAAAAACAGAATGAAGATTTCATGCAGAAGCGGAATTATGGGTTTCATGATGCTTATGTGCATCATTCTTTCATTCATTGCAGTAAGCAATGGGGGTAATTTACCTATTAGTCAGCCAAGACAAAATGTATGGGAGACTTTAGCTCAGGCAGCAAATTTAGATAGTATCTGCCTGACACATTCGAGGCCAGGAAGACCATTTTCAGCATGCATGGTTGGATTGCCAGTGGACGAATGGCCAGTTCCAGGGCACTCGGCAGTTAACATTTCGCAGGTCATTAAAGATCCTGTGAAAGAGTGGTGTGCTTGGACACATCTACTTCCTGTGACTTCTACAGAAGCTCAGGAATTGGAGATTTTTGGGTCCATGACAATGGAACTCTGCATGCAGTTTGAGGCTCCGAATGTCACAAGGGTGAAAACTGTCGATTTGACTCCCATTCATGAATTTTATAAGAATGCGTCAGCATGGTGTAAATATACAGAAAAAACTACCAAAGGATTGGTCCAAGTCCCAGTGCAATTGCCACAGGGTTTGTTCTTAATTTGCGGGGACAGAATTTGGCAGGGCATTCCTGCTGATGCCACGGGAGGTCCATGCAGCATTGGGGAAATTTCAATGCTATCGCCTGATTTGAACATGTTAAGGGAGAGAAAACGCAGAGAAAAAAGATCGATAGAACAATATGCGGCAGATTGCAATGATAAAATATTTTCTTGGGACAAGAAAGAGAGTATTGCTACAGCAATCTTCTCCCCTCAAGCAGCATCAGGGGTAGCCTTGACTCAAGTCGACCGCATGGGTTACTGGTTGAGCAAACATGCGCGGTCTGTGTCTGTCACATTGGATGACATGTTAAAAGACATCAGTGGTATAAGGCAGGCAACTCTTCAAAACAGAGCGGCGGTCGATTATCTATTGCTCGCTCATGGACATGGGTGTGAAGAGTTTGAAGGGATGTGCTGCATGAATCTCTCAGATCATTCAAGGTCAATTCATGAAAGTATCAAAAATATAAAGGACAGCATAAATAAGCTTGGCGAGATCACAGGATCATGGATCGATCAGTTGGTAGACTTCTTTGACATCTCTCCCATTTGGAGAGGAATTTTAAGGGTAGGATTCTATGTTTTAATAGTTCTCCTAGTCCTCATACCTGTCATCCCATGCATATTTGCATGTTTAAAACACGCTATGAATCGGATAGCAAAAGAGGTCTTCCTGGTGCAAACAGAAGGGGGAGATGTTTGATCTCAGCACCTCCGGACGGAGGTGCAGAGTGGCCGAGACCACCCTTGGGGGGCTCGGGAGTCCTGGAATGTTGCCAGAAGTGTCTGGTGGCAGGACTTTGATCCTAAACAGGAGACGAAACCTGTATGAGGATAGGAGGAATTCACTGGGTGAATGGTGAAGGGATAAGCTAATTAGAGTGTAAAACACAGAGTTTAGGATTTCTGTACAGGGGGGTCTAAAGAAGTAAGATGGAGGAATTGGGGCGTGTCCTGTCCTTCTTCTTCTTCTTCTTGGCCTCCATCTTCTGTGGTGATGGTGGCACTTTGGGATTGGTTATTACTAGAAGTGCACCGGTTAATAAGGGTAGAAGGTATTGGGGAAAAATTATAAATATTGTATACGTAACTTCGGGTATAAAGATAAGTGACCGCCCCGGGGGCTCGCAGTGTGCTCATGGCTGGCTTGCTGTGCAGACCTCATTCAGGCTGAAAGAAAATCTTTTAGATAAACAATTAATAAACACCGAGACCGAGAAAAGATCAGAAGTCTCTTCTCGTCCTTTGAAGGGCCGGGCTGTCCAAGGCCACCCTGGGCCTTTCCAGGCCACCTAAAAAGCCGAGAAACCAACAGCTCTACAAACCTCTCTCTATATTCTATTAGTGTAGTCATAATGTATTATATATAATATCTTAATAAATCAAGCCTTCTGATCAAGATACAAGATTCACCGTCTCTCTCTCACCAGCTGCGCACATTCAGGTACGGTAATAGGTGAGTTTTGATTGCCAGATAAACAGGCCGAGGTTTTTGTCTCTGGGCCTATAGTCTGAAGTGTCCGGCTGGCTCCTGAAAATCCTCGAGATGAAGGCTGGTTCCCAGACCCAAGGTGGCACCAGTGCCAAGTCGGGCTGGTTTGATAGTACCAAGTGCCTCCTGCAATCTGCCATCCAGAAGAGGGGCAGGTGAGCTTGGTTTGCCAGGGAAACGGGACCAGGTTCTTGTCTGGGGGCTTATAGCCGGCTGTGGCCGGCTGGCTCCTGAAAATCTACGATAGGCAGGATGGTTGCCAGACCCAAGGTGGCACCAGTGCCAAGTTGGGCTAGTTTGATAGTACCAAGTGGCTCCTAAAATCTGCCATCCAGAAGCGGGGCAGGTGAGTTTTTTTGCAAGGCAAAAGGGCTGTGGTCTGTGTTTGAGGGCCTGTGGCTGGGAGTGGCCGGCTGTCTCCTGAAAATACACGTTACGCAGGATGGTTGCCAGACCCATTGTGGCACAAGTACCAAGTCGGGCTGGTTTGATAGTACCAAGTGGCTCCTGCAATAAGCCATCCAGAAGCAGGGCAGGTGAGTTTTGTTTGCCAGGGAAACGGGCCGTGGTTTGTCTCTGGGGGCTTATAGCCTGCAGTGTCCGGATGGTTCCTGAAAATCTACGATAGGCAGGATGGTTCCCAGACCCAAGGTGGCACCAGTGCCAAGTCGGGCTGGTTTGATAGTACAAAGTGGCTCCTGAAATCTGCCATCCAGAAGTGGGGCAGCTGAGTTTTGTTTGCAAGGGAAAAAGGGCCGTGGTTTGTTTTTGAGGGTCTGTGGCTTGGAGTGGCCGGCTAGACCCTGAAAATCTACGATACGCAGGATGGCTCCCAGACCCAAGGTGGCACCAGTGCCAAATCGAACTGGGTCTATAGTAACAAGTGGCTCCAGCAATATGCCATCCAGAAGCGGGGCAGCAGAGTATTGTTTGCCTGGGAAAAGGGCCTTCGTTTTTGTTTGGGAGCCTGTGGCAGGGTGTGGGTCCTGCAATCTGCCATCCAGAAACTGGGCAGGCGAGTTTTATTTGCCAGAGAAACCGGCCGTGGTTTGTGTATTAGGTCCTGTGGCTGGGAGTGGCCGGCTGGCTCTTGAAAATCCACGATACGCAGGATGGTTCCCAGACCCAAGGTGGCACCAGTGCAACGTCGGGCTGGTTTGATATTACCAAGTTCCTCCTGAAATCTGCCATCCAGAAGAGGGGCAGGTGAGTTTTGTTTGCCAGGGAAAAGGGCCGTGGTTTGTGTTTGGGCGCCTATGTGTGGGAGTGGCCGGCTGGCCCCAGAAAATCCACGATACGCAAGATGGTTGCAAGACCCAATGTGGCACCAGCGCCAAGTGAGGCTTTTTGGATAGTACCAATTGGCTTCTGCAATCTGCCATGCAGAAGCGGGGCAGCTGAGTTTTGTTTCCAAGCGAAACGGGCCGTGGTTTTTGTTTCAACAACTGTGGCTAAGGGTGGCCGGCTGGCTCCTGAAAATCTTTGATATTCAGGATGGTTCCCAGACCCAAGGTGGCACCAGTGCCAAGTCGGGCTGGTTTGATAGTACCAAGTGCCTCCTGCAATCTGCCATCCAGAAGCGGTGCAGCTGAGTTTCCTTTGCAAGGGAAAAGGGCCGTGGTTTGTGATTGTGGGCCTGTGGGTGGAAGTGGCCGGCAGGCTCTTGACAATCCACGATAGGCAGGATGGTTCCCAGACCCAAGGTGGCACCAGTGCCAAGTCGGGCTGTTTTGATAGTACCTAGTGGCTCCTGAAATCTGCCATCCAGAAGTGGGGCAGCTGAATTTTCTTTGCCAGGGAAACGGGTCGAGCTTTGTGTCTGGGGGCCTATGGGTGGCAGTGGCAGGCTGGCTCCTGAAAATTTATGATAGGCAGGATGGTTCCCAGACCCAAGGTGGCACCAGTGCCTAGTCGGGCTGGTTTGATAGTATCAAGTTGCTCCTGCAATCTGCCATCCAGAAGTAAGGCAGCTGTGTTTTGTTTGCAAGGGAGAAGGGCCGTGGTTTGTGTTTGAGGGCCTGTGGCTGGGATTGGCCCGCTGCACCCTGAAAATCCATATTACGCAGGACGGTTCCCAGACCGAAGTTGGCACCAGTGCCATATAAGGCTGGTTTTGTAGTACCAAGTGGCTCCTGCAATCTGCCGTCCAGAAGCGAGGCAGCTGAGTTTTTTTTGCCAGGGAAAATGGCTGAGGTTTCTGTCTGGGGGCCTTAGGCTGGGAGTTGCCAGGTGGCTCCTGAAAATCCAAGATACGCAGGATGGTTCCCAGACCCATGGTGGTACCGCTGCCAAGTCGGGCTGGTTTGATAATACCAAGTAGCTCCTGCAATCTGCCATCCAGAAGGGGGGCAGGTGAGTTTTGTTTGCCAGGGAAACGGGCCGAGGTTTGTGTTTGGGGACTTCTGGCTGAGAGTGGCCGGCTGGCTCCTGAAAATCTACGATAGGCAGGATGATTCCCAGACCCATGTTGGCACCAGTGCCAAGTCAGCCTTGTTTGATAGCCCTAAGTGGCTCCTGCAATCTGCCATCCAGAAGCGGGGCAGCTGAATTTTCTTTGCCAGGGAAACGGTCCGAGCTTTGTGTCTGGGGGCCTATGGGTGGCAGTGGCCGGCTGGCTCCTGAAAATCCGTGATAGGCGGGATGGTTGCCAGACCGAAGGTGGCACCAGGGCCAAGTTTTGCTGGTTTAATAGTACTAAGTGGCCCCTGCAATCTGCCATCCAGAAGCGCGGTAGCTGAGTTTAGTTTGCAAGGGAAAAGGGCCATGGTTTCTGCATTGGGGCCTGTGGCTGGCAATTGCCGGCAGGCTCTTGAAAATCCACGATACGCAGGATGGTTCCCAGACCCAAGGTGGCACCAGTGCCAAGTCGGGCTGGTTTGATAGTACCACGTGCCTCCTGCAATCTGCCATCCAGAAGCGGGGCAGCTGAGTTTTTTTTGCCAGGGAAAAGGGCCATTGTTTGTGTTTGGGGGCCTACGGTATGTACTGAGGGGCCCCCGGGGGAGAGAAAGGAGAGCAAGGGAGTAAACCACCCAGAGACATCTGGGTTCAGCTGATAGAGCAGCTGTATTAGAGATGGGGTTCATCGTTCTGATAGAGCAGACCGCTAGTGGCTCTGGGGGTGAGCCGGGTGAACCCGTGTATGTGTGTTGGGGGTCCATAGTTCTGATAGAGCAGAACTGTTGAGCACGTGTGTGCTTTGTTTGTGTGTGTGTGATGTCCGGACACTGTGTTGCTGTATGGTTAATGTGTGCATTGTGTGGTCGGTGCACTGTGTTTCTAATCGTGCAAGTGTATAAGTCTATGGTGTATGAAAGAGAATAAATCTACAGTGCGGGGGGGTCAGTACTACCCGTGTCTGAAGCAGCCGAGTGAGGCCTGAGGCGCTGGCTGCAGCAGGCTGCGGGGGCAGGGACAGAAGTGCCCCGCAGAGAAGCGAGTGGAAGAATGTCAGTGATGGTACTTATCGTGTTTAAATGTAGTGATTTGTGTAGATCTGGTACATTTTAACCGTGAGTATGAGTATGAGCTCAGAGAGTTCCTTTGCCTTGGATGTTTGACTTTGATTGTGTCCAAGAAAATTGATGTGAGTAAATGCTGAATTATGGTATGCTATGTTGTGTTGAGAAAAGCGAGCACTTTGAGAGATATGCCCTTTCCCAATGGTTTTGTGTGGTGATTGTCTTCCGCTGCATTGTGGTAATTTGATTCTCAGATTGTATAGTAGTGTTTGTGGAGATTTTAAGATTTTGTTGCAACAAGAGTGGCATTTTACATAGGAGAACTATAGTACGGTGATTTATGCTTAATTACGATAGAGTTAAAGGAATTCCAAGAATTCCCCCCCCTCACAGCAATTCAAGCCTTGGCTCTAGCGAATTTGAGATAAAGGGGGGTTGCGGGTGCGAGTGTTTGTGTCTGAGGGCATATCAGAGTTTCGGCTGTGACTAGCACAGCCTTTTTGCAAAGCACTAAAACAAGTGAAAGTAGACACAGGGCTTAATTAGATTGTGCAAGAAGAGAACTAGAAAAGACTGATATTTTGTTTGATCAGAATATAGTGTCTATATCACGTTTTTGATTAGCATGCTGTGTGAGGTGACAGTGGCTGTCCCCTGGGCACAGGGACAGCTCTGGCTGCCCCGTCTCCCCAGGGAACACGGGAATGGCCTGTGAGCGAAAGCTGGATGTGCAGTTATTATTGCAGTGCGGTGTTTATGAGAAACACTGGTTTTGCTGTTCTAATAAGTGTCAGGGCACATGTAAATTAGAGGTTTCTGGTCAAGCGGATTCAGAACCTAAGGTCTTAGAACTTGTGTGTGGGAACCACATCTGATACCTGCCACCTGGAGCTGTGTGTATAGGAGGAAAGTTGAGAAACTACTGTGAAGGTCTGTAAAAAGGTTTGAGTGGAAGCGAGATAGGGCAAGGAGAAATAAATAATGAGAACTGACCAGAGCAAAAAGGTTCCTAAATTAGCCCCTTTTGGGAGGGGCTCACTGGGAGAAGGCTGCCAGTAGGAGCAGCTCAGAAAATAAAAAGATTTATAATACTTCATTGCTGTTAGTACTGTTTTTAAATAGGAGGATAAATGGGATAGAGTTTTGTATGCTGAAATGTCTTTGTGTTTTAAGAAATCACCCAGATTTCTTGAAAAGGGAAAACAAGGCAAAGAGAAAGCAAATCAAACATGTTGTTCAGCATGCAGCATAAGTTAGCAACGTATGAAATCAGGCAAGGATTATCGTGCTGAAATGCAAAGCAATCACAGTTCACAAAATGAGTACATATGATTTGCTAAAGGCTCCTCCCAAGGTAAGGGAGGAAGGGTAAAGATGACCTCCCCAAAAGGGAAGAATTTTTGTTGACACAAGGGCCATATATTCAGTTTTAGATAAAACTTTACTACCTGTGGAGAATGTTTATGTTGCAGTGTGGGGAACAACTGAACAACTGGCCAGTCTGAGAAGGCATCCTTGTGCAAACCTTTAAAGTAATATGTGTACTATGTGTACCTAAAAGCTTTTGTACAATTCGCTCAATTTGCTAAACATTCTCAAATGAGAAAGGTTACTCTGGAGGCAAATGATATAAAGATGTTAGACTTAACATTAACAGACACTGAAATTAAGAAAGACATTAGTAAGGAGATATTAGAATAAGTAAACAAGTGTTTCCAAGGGTATGGGCCTCTGCTGTACCAGGGAGAGTGAAAGATGCTCCCCCATGAGCATCAAGTTTCAGGAAAGAACACAACTAGTGAGAACTGAGTAGTACCCTCAAAAGGAAAATAAGGAAGGAATCATCCCAATAACTGATAGTACTGGATTAAGGGCTGTCAATAAGATAACACAGAATTTATACCCTGTGGTAGCAAATCCATATGCCTTACTGACTTGTTTAACACCTGAGCTAACCTGGTTCGCTGTTTTAGGCCTAAGAGATGCCTTCTTTTGCCTCCCTATCCACGAAGCCAGCCAGGAAATTTTTGCATTCAAACTCAAGCTCACATAGTCCATGTGCCTGAAGGCTTCAAGATTCCCCACTCCGATTGGAGAACAGCTTGCAAAGACCCAGAGTCCCAGGAAGCTCCACAAGAGGAAAGGAGGCTGTTGCAGTACGTGGACGATCTTCTAGTAGCCACTCGGATGAGGGAAGCGAGAGAAGCCTGGACGGTAAGCCTTTTGAATTTCCTAGCACCCCAAGGATGCAGAGTCTCAAAGAAAAAGGCACAGGTAGTGAAACAGAAGGTAATCTACCTGGAGTAAGAAGTGAGTGCGGAGCAGCAGACTTTAAAGCAAAGAAGCCGTATGCCAAACCCTGAAACCCCAGACAATGAAAGAACTCCGAACCTTCTTAGGCATGGTAGGGTAGTGCCAGCTGTGGGTTTATAATTATGGACTGCTCGCCAGACCCCTCTATGCTCTTATTGCCAATGGAAACAGAGATCTCCAGTGGACACAAGACACCACATGGGCCTTTCGCCAGCTAGAGAGAGTGCCCTCATTTCAGCTCCAGCTTTGAAACTTCCAGATGTAAGTAAACCATTCTTTCTATTTTTCCCACGCAAGGAATTGCCCAGGGAATACTGGCTCAGGACTTGGACCCTTACTGAAGGGCAGTTGCTTACTTCTCTAAGCAACTAGATGCAACAGCCAAAGGATGGCCAGGTTGCCTCAGAGCTGTAGCAGCAGTCATGCTGAATATTCAAGAGGCATGCAAGTTTACCCTGGGACAAAAATAACTGTGCTAGTGTCCCACACAGTGTCCACTGGCTCTCACCACAGAGGTTTCTGAAATGCCAGGCCATCATGGTAGAGCAAGACGATGTAGAGATAGTGGTGACTAATATTGTCAACTCAGCTTCTTTTCTCAGTGGACACCATAGTTGCCTAGAGACCACCGAAGCTACCTACTCCAGCCGCTCAGACTTAAGGGACACTCCTCCGGACGATGCAGAGACCTGGTTCACTGACAGGAAAGCAACATTGCAAAGTTCACGGTGACTACCTGCAGAGAGGTAATCGAGTCTGGACCCTTACCAACAGGTACCTCTGCGCAGAAGGCTGAGATAATTGCCCTGACCCGTGCCCTGGAAAGGGCAAAAGGGAGGAGAATACCCATCTACATAGACCCAAGGAATGCATTTGGAGTCATACATGCACATGGAGCCATCTGGAAAGAGAGGGGACTGCTGACCTCACAGGGAAAGAAGAGACAATCCAGCTGCTGGAAGCAGTTCAGCTACCTGAAAAGGCATATTAAGGCACACTAGAGAGTGAGCTTAAAATTGGAGGAAAGAAATGAGCTGGTGGATGGAGAGGCAAAGAAAGCAGCAAAGGGTGAGGTACAGATTTTCCTCGAAGGTAAGCCATAATACAATAATACTAACCAAAAGAGACGTACAACTGCAAGGGGTGGGCTACCATTGAAAGAGAGCTAGTAATCCCTTCCCATTTTCGTGGTTACTAGTGAAGGAAGGGCACTAGAAAACACACTAGGGCCTAACTACTTAGAAGCCTTTTATAGAGTGTGGCTCCTTTTTCGAAATGACCAAGGCTGCGAGTGATACAGAGTGCATTGAAATGAAGTGTTGACTTTGAAGCAGTAATTTCCACAGGCTTTCTAGAACACACATCTAATTGAAACAATCGTTGTATTGTTGTCAGGAATTTATATGCCACTATCACTCAGGTAAGCCGACAATGAGATCCTTGCCTCCAGACTAACCCCAAAATACGCCCCCGGCCAAAACTCGGTCAGACTGGGAGAGGCCATGGGCCTGTACAGCAGTGGCAAATTAACTTTTCAGAACTCCCAAGGAAAGGGGGGTATCAGTATTTACTGGTATTGATAGATACATTTTCAGGGTGGCCAGAAACATTCCCCACCAGAACTGTCAAAGCTCAAGAGGTGACCAGATTATTGCTATAAGGAATAATACCACGCTTCAGAGTTCCAGCCACGATATCCTCAGATAAAGAATCACATTTCATTTCCAAAATAGTGCAACAGATTAGTAGCCATCTGGGCATAGATCAGGAACTTCACACCCCATACCACCCCCAATCAAGCGGCCAGGTGGAGAGAATGAATCATTTGATTAAGCAGCAAATCTTAAGACTGGGGCAAGAAGTTAATCTACCCTAGCCCAAGCTCTTCCACTAGCACTATTGCAAATTCAAACTAAACCTTGAGCTAAAGGAATGCTGAGTCCTTTTGGAATGCCTTATAGAAGACCATATAGAATACAAAGGGAATGTCCAGAAGGTCCACCTACATGGTGGCATTAAGCAAACAGCTCAGAGTAATTGAGAAACATGTGGCTGGAATTCGGAGCAGGGAGTTAGATAGCCTGGGGATGATGTATATGTTAAGTCTCTTACAGAGAAGACTTCGGAACCACAGTGGGACAGACCACTGCGAGTACTTCTCACCACCTTCACTGCAATCAAAATCAAGGAGCAGAATGCCTGGATCCATCACTCTCAGGTGAAGAAGGCCCAGAAACCCCTTAAGGAGTGACGCCAGGAGACAATGAACTGAGATTAAAACTTACTCGGGCAAAAAGAGTATATTGCGGTCGGGAGTAGCTCATATTTTAGTTTGTAGAATTGTATTGTGTGTAATCATAACTGAAGTTTCAGAACTGGAGAGTACCTCTGTTCAAAGTAATGCTAAATGGCCTTAGTCCCTGGCATTTAATCACTATACTGGATCCATAGGAAAACCTTCTGAGATAAAAGATTTAAACATATCTACTGTAGTAATCCACGAGAATCAGGTATGTGAGGAGCAAGAATGGCAAGAACAGGAACTGTGGACTCTTCAAGGAATCACAGGAGAAGAAATCAATGTAGGGTGCCAGGTCATCAATAGGGTAGCTTATGAGAGACCAGATGTAATTAGTGTCTGAACCTCCCCTGGTGTATATGAACACCAGGAAGTCTGTGGTAACCTAAGTGAATCAGACTGTTGGTGTAATTTCACCTTGATACAGCCTGTAGAAGTGACCTGCCTTTGAGCTCGAATTACTATCAGACTTTCATTTGAATTCAAAGTGGACACTGCACTTTTTACCACAGCAGGGCCTTATACACCCCATACTAGTTCAGACTCTACCCAAACTCCAAACTTGAACCTAGCGTAGTAAAGAATGTGACTGAACAACAGCTCCTTGGGTCATTTTCCAAGCCGGTTGGCTGAACACTCAGGCAATGACTGGTAAAGGGTGCTGAACTGCAGGTGGTAAATTAACCCAAGCAAGAAAGGTGATTTTCTTTATTTATAGCTATCCCTTTTCCTACTGAGGTTTGGATCAGTGATTGTCCCAGTCTGAGGCAGTTGGATTCTGCTTAAAAGAGGTAGAGACTCCCCCTCAGAGCTCAGCAGCAGGCTGTAGGATTTTAAGCATCACTTTTGTGCTGAGTGTTTCAAGTAGCAGAAACCTGATCCCAGTTTCTTCTGAGGCACTGCAATGAATTTAGGCTCTTCTCTCAGACTTCCCCTTCATTATTTACTTGAGGCTTGGACCTGAAGCTAGGGGCAAGGTGGGTGAGGTTTCGTAGACCAGGAGAGACATTCCTGATTGCCACACATCTGGGAAATCAGGTGCTCTGGAGGGGGAAGGAGATTCCTGAGGTCTCTACATTTCAGAACAAACATCTGCCTCAAATATGACCTAAAGCTCTGTCAGATACACTTGTGAAGTGTGTCTGAATTTGCAGTGTGAGCCCAGCACATCCCTCTGGCAGGGAGGGATGGTCATAAACAGAAAGCAGTTCCTGTTCCCCATAACAAACATCTAACTGGCATATTAGGGACAAGATTAGGAGTTTTAAATGGAATTGATTCAGAAATACTGGTGAATAAACTGGCCACTGCAGCAGGTAGTCTAACAAAATTGAAGCAGCCTTTATAGTAATCTCTATTGGCATTAGGAACTAGCCAGTGACAGATTTCAAAAGTACTGCCAAAGTAAGGAAGTATGAAAAGGCCGGGGACCAAGACCACAAGTTGATAGTAGAAGCACTTAGTATAGTTCAAGATAATGTGTCTTTAGCTTTCAGTTGTATACAAGCACAGTTATGGATACAAGCAACAGCAGCTCTGATCATATAGGAAAGGGGTGAAGGTAATTTTCCAGCTGAAATTCAAGAAATTGTGTTGGATAATGCAATTGATTTTTAAAGGAACTTTCAATCCTGGCAGACTATGGTGAATTTCACCTGTGATCCTGTTTCTAATGTGGCAACTGCCTTTGTGCTTCCATACATAATGCCACTGTTTATGTTATCCATCCCATCATTGCCCTAGGATTAAACCATGAAAAAACAATACTCTATCCTTCAGAACATAGAGTGTGGGCACGAAAGATGAATGGAAAGTGGCAGACAGTAAACTTGGAATCCTGCATTACTAGAGAACAGATGGGATTCATTTGCGAAAGCAATACTATTAATGCTCAGGATGTGTGTTTGGACACTGAACAGAGTATTTGTCACTTCGAAGTCCATCCAGTCACTGACCAGAAAACTGTGCTCGTATATACTGGAAAAGGGGGTATGCTTGAGAACTGCTTGTGCTGCTGTACAAATTGATAGCAATGATGTTATTCTGTCTAGTAGAAACCATTCTAATCTCTGTATATGTAATTTTCTTAAATTCTTGGATGTGATCTTTGGGTGGTCACCAACTGTGAATGGAATCTTTAATAAGTTGTGCCACCCCATTGTAGTTTCACTACTATTAGTTGGGGTAAGCTTAGGATTATCTATTATATTGTTAATTTGGAACTGGAGAATGCTACAACGTATAGCTGTACTAACATCTTTGTCAAAAGCACATGGTGAAGCACTAAAAGACACTTACTGTTGTGAAGGTTTTCATTAAGTAAAAGAATTTAATTATTTCCTAGGCAAGGGGGGAATGAGACAGAGTAAAGATCCATTCTGAATTAGGTGAAGTGTCTAAGAGAGGTGAAAAGTCTGTGAGGCCAAAGCTGAAGGAAGAACTCGCATGTCGAGACAGCAAGGAGACAGAGAAAGAAAAAGAGAAAAGACCACAAGGTCGATTTGCCCCCGACTTAGAAATTCCTTTGATAAAGAAGAACTGGTGCTAAATGTCACAAGGAATGAATATGTATGAACTTATTCAGAAACTGTATGCATATGCATTTGGAAGGGGGATAAAAGAAGACTCGAGGTTTTCAGAGGCACGCATGCCTTGTTGGGGGACTTCCGTCCGGCGCGCGCCGTAAATAAACATACCGGGCTTTACAACTTTTATAAAGTTGTGAGGTTTCTTCTTTTCTCCACAAAACAATGCTTCCCAGACCCAAGCTGGCACCAGTGTCAAGTCGGGCTGGTTTGATAGTACCAAGTGGCTCCTGCAATCCGCCATCCAGAAGCGGGGCAGGTGAGTTTTGTTTTCCAGGGAAACAAACCAAAGTTTGTGTCTGGGGTCCTAAGGCCCGAAGTGGCCGGCTGGCTCCTGAAAATCCTCGATATGCAGGATGGTACCCATTCCCAAGGTGGCACCAATGCCAAGTCGGGATGGTTTGATAGTAAGAAGTGTCTCCATCAATCTGCCATCCAGAAGCGGGGCAGCTGAGTTTTGTTTGCCAGAGAAAAGGGCTGTGGTTTGTGTTCAGGCGACTGTGGCTGTGAGAGGCCGGCTGGCTCCTGACAATCCACGATACGCAGGATGGTTCCCAGACCCAAGGTGGCACCAGTGCCAAGTCAGGCTGGTTTGTTAGTACCAAGTGCCTCCTGATGTCTGCCATCCAGAAGCGGAGCAGGTGAGTTTTGTTTGCCAGGGAACGGGAGGATGTTTGTGTTTGGGGGCCTATGGCCTGGAGTGGCCGTCTGGCTCCTGAAAATCCACGATACGCGGGAGTTTTCCCAGACCCAGGGTGGCACCACTGCCAAGTCGGGCTGGTTTGATAGTCCCAAGTGGCTCGTGCAATCTGCCATCCACAAGTGGGGCAGGTGAGTTCTGTTTGCCAGGGAAACGGGCCGAGGTTTATTTTTTGCGGCCTGTATCAGGGAGTGACCGGCTAGCTCCTGAAAATCCACGATACGCAGGATGTTTCCCAGACCCATGGTGGCAAAACTGCAAAGTCGGGCTGGTTGGATAGTACCAAGTGGCTCCTGTAATCTGCCATCCAGAAGTGGGGGAGGTGAGTTTTTTTGCCAGGAAAACAGGCCGTGGTTTGTGTTTTGGCGCCTATGGCTGGGAGTGGCCGGCTGGCTCCTGAAAATCCACGATACGCAAGATGGTTTCGCAGACCCAAGGTGGCACCAGCGCCAAGTCAGGCTTTTTTGATAGTACCAAGTGCTTCCTGCAATCTGCCATGCAGAAGCGGGGCAGCTGAGTTTTGTTTCCAAGGGAAAAGGGCAGTGGTTTTTGTTTCAACAACTGTGGCTTAGGGTAGCCGTGTGGCTCTTGAAAATCATTGATATGCAGGATGGTTCCCAGACCCAAGGTGGCACCAGTGCCAAGTCGCACTGGTTTGATAGTACCAAGTGGCTCCTGCAATCTGCCATGCAGAAGCGGGGCAGCTGAGTTTTGTTTGCAAGGGAAAAGGGCCGTGGACGGTGTTTGAAGACCTGTGGCTGGGAGTGGCCGGCTGGCTCCTGAAAATCTACGATAGGCAAGATGGTTCCCAGACCCATGTTGGCACCAGAGCCAAGTCAGGCTGCTTTGATAGAATCAAGTGCCTCCTGCAATCTGCCATCCAGAAACAGGGAAGGTGAGTTTTGTTTGCCAGAGAAAAGGGCCGTGGATTGTGTTTGGGGCCTGTGGCTGGGAGTGGCCTGCTGGATCCTGAAAATGCACTTTACGCAGGGTGGTTCCCAGACCCAAGGTAGCACCAGTGCCTAGTCAGGCTGGTTTGATAGTACCAAGTGGCTCCTGCAATCTGCCATCCAGAAGCAAGGCACCTGAGTTTTCTTTGCCAGGGAAACGGGCCGAGATTTGTGTCTGGGGGCTTAATGACATGGAGTGACCGGCTGGCTCCTGAAAATCTAGGAAAGGCAGGATGGTTGCCAGACCCAAGGTGGCACTTTTGCCAAGTCAGGCTGGTTTGATAGTACCAAGTGCCTCCTGCAATCTCCCATCCAGAAGCAGAGCAGCTAAATTTTGTTTGCCAGGGATACGGGCCTTAGATTGTGTTTTGGGGCCTGTGGCTGGGAGTGGCCGGCAGGCTCCTGAAAATCCATGATACGCGGGATGGTTCCCAGACCCATGGTAGCACCAGTGCCATGTCGGGCTGATTTGGCAGTTCCAAGTGGCTCCTGCAATCTGCCATCCAGAAGCGGGGCAGGTGACGTTTGTTTCCCAGGGAAAAGGGCCGAGGTTTGTGTTTGGGGGCCTATGGCTGGGAGTGGCCGGCTGGCTCCCGAATATCCACGATACGCGGGATGTTTCCCAGACCCAAGGAGGCACTAGTGCCAAGTCTGGCTGTTTTGATATTACCAAATGGCTCCTGTAGTCTGCATGATCACATGAAGGAATACTTTCTGGTGTCCGTACTGGGCCATATGCTCTTTCTTCTCTCCCTCAACTTCTCCATCACCTTTCATCTGTTTCACATGCGCTATCTTCAAGGTCCACAGGCTACTTTTCACACAATCTTCAGGCCTGATGTAGTAAGAATGATGAATAGAACTGAGCTGGGATCTATTTTCCAGTTTGGATAAAATGCATTCTGCACACAAATCCAAGGAGAAGGTGCTGCCCCGATGCCCAGAAATACTTTCACTCCTGCTAGTGTTCTATGTCAATCGCAACTTAGTCTGAAAGAAAAGCTTTTTCTCTGAGAGCATCTGAGAGGTTTGCATGAAGCGCTGATATCTGACATATGCAATTTTGAATAGGAGAGGAAAAAGAAAATGGCAAGGAGTTTTTAATTTTAGTGGTTTCAATTTTAATTTCCGTGCACTTTCTCAAAACTTGTCAGCTCAAATGTCCATCAACATCTTTTAGTCATCTGTAAGTCAGTATTCATATAAAATGTGCTTCAAATCCAAAGAATTTCAAATTTGCACTCCAAGTTTCTATGCCTAGATTTATGATTTCCTACACATATTAGATGAAAGGAAGGCCTTTTTTTACTGTGGGAGTGCTGGAACACTGGAACAGGTTGCCCAGAGAAGTTGTGGGTGTCCCATCCCTGAAAGTATTCAAGGTCAGCTTGGACGGGGCTTGGAGAAGCAACAAAGGAGAAGCTTGACGGTAGAGAAACAAAGTTGAACTATAGAAGAAACTCGGATTGAAGTATAGGAGCAAGTTTTCTCTCAGCTCTTGGGGTAAATTCAAAGTTGTACAAAATGACATTTATCTGTGATATTCACTACTGTAACAGAAAGTTTCATGAAAACTGTACAGAAGATAGCAAATTTTAAAAGAGATAAGAATTACAGCATAAAATCCATGGGATGGGTTACAACACGAGACACTCTCTAAGAGAAAATCTCTGTGTTTCAGCACTTCATCATGGTAAGATTTCATGAAGTGCCAAAGAAGGCGGCAAAATATCATTCGGGACATTATTTACTGGAATTCAGCCTGGCCATTAGTAGGAACTGGCTTTGAACACATCATGTAGATATACCACACACACTTTCCCTTCAGTGAAAAATTACTGTTTACAACGAATAAGGAATTGACGATCAAAACTGATTGAAAGCATCTTAAACATGTCAAGTATTTCATTGTAGATGATCTGTGATCCAAATGCTTCTTCCACCTTAGAGAGGGACAAAACAATTCTTCCATATCATGATGGTTTAAAATTGTATCAATCAATGTTTTCTGCTGAAAAGATATCATCTATTTTTTTCTATTTTTCGAAGAAAATATTCCTAGACATACAACAGGTGAGAATTAAGTAATTTTAAAGAAACAAATGAAATGAAAATATTCTGTAAACAGAATGAAATGAAAAGCTGTGTTTTAAATAGGAGCTAAATATTTAACAGAATTTTTGTACCAGGCATTTGAATTACTGCACCAGCTCTTTTGCCCATCAAGAGAGGCATTTAGCATTTCAGTCTTTTCCAAGGTGTCCATGATCTGCTATGCTGATCTCTGTGTGTGCCTAGGTGTGTGTGGAACGGGGGGCATGTGAAGGGGAGTGTGTATGTTTGCTTTACAATTGTTGTGGCAGATTCATGCCTCAGCTCCACATTTTGTTTTACAAAGGTCACGCCGAGTGGATATGAAGTTTCCTATCAACAAGAGATCAATTCCCAAATCATCCATTTGACTCTACCTTATAAATCATGTGCTTTGTTGCATATTTTATCAAATATACTTTCAAGCCAGATGGAGGAAGGAGGATGTGGGAATCCCTCCACCATCTTGCAACTTTTATGCAAGTAGGTTTTCAAGAAAATCATCATTTCTCTTATAAATATGTCTGGAACAGGCATGATGGTAGTGTCAACCTGTTGGAGTTTTTGTTGCTGGAAGAAGTTGTACAAAAGGATTGGTTTTTACATTGACCAGTTACTGAATCAAGCGCAGGAATACATTGGAAATTCAGCTGGGGGTTCCTTTCCCCAGCAGACTACTTCTAGAAGGAGCTTGTACACTGAAGCTGACTCTTTTGCTCTCTTTTTGTTTCTTTCCTGTTTTCTTGGCTTCTTTGCCACTATCTAGACAATTTTGGAACTTTTTCCCAACTGAAATGGTTTCAATAGTCTGATTGTGATCATACATTTTTACAAGGAATTTTTAAAATCTTTCCTCGAGTTCAGAAAGTCAAGGACTTAGGTCTTTTTCTTCCCTTATCAATATTGCAATGAAATTGATAAATAAAGACCAACTCTTTATTTTTGTTTTTAACCCAAGTAGATAATTCCCATCCATTCATCCATTTTGTGGACCAATAGTTGCCATTCTGATGGAAGTTTTCACTTCTTAACAATAGGCATTCTGTGACTATGTTGACAGCATTTTGGGTGAAGATCCTAACTGGTCTTAGATACACATAGGGAGAAATTTGCTCAGCCAGTGTCAGTCTTAAGCATGCGTCTCAGAAGATCTTTCTAGAGCTGGGAATTTTCCAATGAAAGGGATTCAGTTAGGGAAGAGACACTTGTGCCAGAGTTTTACATTCTTCTTGAACACTGCTTAAGGAACTTAGATGCCATGTCCATTTGGATCTCTGTCTGCACAGAACTTTGTCATGCCAGTGCTTGAAATGCATCTTGAAGAGAATTCACTAGCACAGAATGAATGAGAGTGGAAGGGGTTGGTGGGGCTAACCAGGCCCAACCCCCCTGCCTAAACCAGGATACCTAGAGCCTCTTGCCCAGGATTCTATCTGGGTGTACTTTTAATGTCTTCAAAGATCCAGGCTCCACAATCTTTCTGGGCAGTCTGTGCCGTGGTTCAGTCACCCTCACAGTAAAGAAACATTTACTGATGTTCAAAGGCAATCTCCTGTATTTCAGTGTGTGCCCACTGCCTCTTGTCTTTTCACTCAGCATCACTGAAAAGACACTGATTCCCTCCCCTTTGCACTATTGCTTCCATATGTATGTGTGCTGCCATGTAGAGATATGTCAAAAACCTCCCTGAAGCCCAGGCAGATAATATTCCCTTCATCTACCAACCAAGTTGATTCATCAGAGGAGATTAAAGTGATGTTCAGCATGAAATTCCCCTAAATAATCATGCAAACTACATCATTTTGTCATCTTTCAAGTGCCTGGCAAGGTTTTCCAGGAAGAGCTGCTACATCAACATCCTGGGGATAAAAAAGAGTCTGGCAGGTTTGTACTATTTTGCGTCCCCCTAATTGCCTTTTTTGAAGATGGGTGTCATTTGCTTACATCCAGTCCCGAGCCTCTCTTGCCGTCTACATCTTAGCAAAAAGCTTTTCCACTATGTCTGGCTAGGAAAAACTGTGCCAGCACAGAAAACAACTCCCATCGTGTTCTAGACGTTGCACGGAGGTCTGCCAAGTGTTTGGCAGGAAGAAAAGAAAAGTTGTCCAAAACAGCTTCCAATCGAATGTTCATGTGATTGGAAAAGTCAGGAGAGTGCAAAGGTACTGTTTTCTATCATTTGGCAAGCTGCGCACACAATCCCAGTGTTGTACAGCTTCCTTCTTCACCTTTCTGAAGCTGCCGCTCTCTCCGGTTCCTGGAGGCGAAGAAGCTGCTGCTTCGCGCAAAGACGATTGTGCCGGTCACAGTGCTCTCCGAAGCGCTACTTCTGCCGAAAGACGCCAGGTAGCATCTTTTAGTTCCGGAGAGCAGCGTACCTTCGTATTTAGCGTCTCTTCTCGTCTACATCTCAGCAGAAAGCATTTCCAATATGTCTGGCTAGGACAATCTGTGCCAGAACAGAAAACATCTCCAATCGTGTTCTAGACATTGCACGGAGGTCTGTCAAGTGTTTGGCAGGAAGAAAAGAAAAGTTGTCCAAAACAGCTTATGCAGGATGTTTCCCAGACCCAAGGTGGCACAAGTGCCAAGTCAGGCTGGTTTCATAGTACAGAGTGGCTCCTGCAATCTGCCTTCCAGAAGCGGGGGGGTGACTTCTGTTTCCCAGGGAAAAGGGCCGAGATTTTTTTTGGTAGCCTGTGTCTGGGAGTGACCGGTTAGCTCCATAACATCCACCATACGCAGGATGTTTGCACAACCCAAGGTGGCACCAGTGCCAAGTCGGGCTGGTTTGACAGTTCCAAGTGGCTCCTGCAATCTGCCATCAACAAGTGGGGGAGCTGAGTTTTGTTTGTCAGGGAAACGGGCCGAGGTTTGCGTCTGGGGGCCTATGGCCCGGAGTGGCCAGCTGCCTCCTGAAAATCTACCATACGCAGGATGGTTCTCAGACCCATGTTGGCACCAGTACCAAGATGGGATGGCTTGATAGTACCAAGTGGCTCCTGCAATCTGCCATCCAGAAGAGCGGCATGTGAGTTTTTTTTGCCAGGGAAACGGGCCGAGATTTGTGTTTGGGGCCTATGGCCGGCAGTGTCCTGCTGGCTCCTGAAAATTTATGATAGGCAGGATGGTTCCCCGCCCCAAGGTTACACCAGTGCGAAGTCGGGCTGGTTTGATACTATCAAGTGGCTCCTGCAATCTGCCATCCAGAAGCGGGGCAGCTGAGTTTTTTTTGCCAGAGGAAAGGGCCGTG
Organism: Melospiza melodia melodia; assembly: GCF_035770615.1. NCBI lineage: Eukaryota > Metazoa > Chordata > Aves > Passeriformes > Passerellidae > Melospiza > Melospiza melodia. Next base: position 32,821,577 of record NC_086225.1, read on the forward strand.
GTTTGTGTTTTGGGGCCTATGGCTGGGAGTGGACGGCAGGCTCCTGACTATCCACGATACGCAGGATGGTTCCCAGTCCTAAGCTGGCACCAGTGCCACGTCAGGCTCGTTTTTCTGTACAAAGTGGCTCCTACAATCTGCCATCCAGAAGCGGGGAGGGGTGAGTTTTGTTTTCCAGAGAAACCGGCTATAGTTTGTGTTCAGGCGCCTGTGACTGTGAAAGGCCGGCTGGCTCCTGAACATCCACGATACGCAGGATTGTTCCCAGACCCAAGGTGGCATGAGTTCCAAGTCATGCTGGTTTGATAGTACCAAGTGGCTCGTGCAATCTGCAATTCAGAAGCGGGGAAGCTGAGTTTTGATTGAAAGGGGAAAGGGCCGTGGTTTGTGTTTGAGGGCCTGTGGCTCGGAGTGGCGTGCTGGCTCCTGAAAATCCACGATAGGCAGGATGGTTCCTAGACCGAAGGTGGCACCAGTGCCAAGTCGGGCTTGTTTGAGACTATCAAGTGGCTCCTGCAATCTGCCATCCAGAATCTGCTTGTGGATGGCAGATTGCAGGGCCCACTTGGAACCTTAAAACCAGCCCAACTTGGCACTGGTGCAACCTTGGGTCTGGCAAACATCCTGCCTATCGTAGATGTTAAGGAGCCAGCCGGCCACTCCAGCCATAGAACCCCAGACAGAAAGCTCAGACCGTTTCTCTGGCAAACAAAACTCACCTGCCCTGCTTCTGGATGGCAGATTGCAGGAGCCACTAGGTGCTATCAAACCAGCCCAATTTGGCACTGTTGTCACCTTGGGTCTGGGAACCATCCTGTGTATCGCGGATTTTCAAGGGCCAGGCGGCCACTCCCAACCACAGGCCCCCAAACACAAACCACAGCCCTTTTCCCTGGCAAACAAAACTCAAATGCACTGCTTCTGGATGGCAGATTGCAGGAGCCACTTGGTACTCTCAAACCAGCTCGACTTGGCCCTGGCGCCAACATGGGTCTGGAAACCATCCTGCGTATTGTTGATTTTCAGGAGCCAGCCGGCTACTCCCAGCCACAGGCCCTCAAACAAAATCCACGGCCCTTTTCCCTTGCAAACAAAACTCAGCTATCCCGCCTCAGCATGGCAGATTGCAGGAGCCACATGGTACTATCAAACCAGCGTGTCTTGGTACTGTTGCAATCTCGGGTCTGGGAAACATCCTGCCTATCGTAGATTTTCATGAGCCAGCAGGCCACTCCAAGCCACTGGCCCCAAACACAAACCGCGGCCCTTTTCTCTGGCAAAAAAATCTCAGCTAGCCCGCTTCTGGATGGCAGATTGCAGGAGCCACTTGGCCATACCAAACCTGCCTGTCTTTGTACTGGTGCCACCTTTGGTCTGGGAACAATCCTGCGAAAGCTCTTTTGGACGACTTTTCTTTTCTTCCTGCCAAACACTTGGCAGACCTCCGTGCAACGTCTAGAACACGATGGGAGTTGTTTTCTGTGCTGGAACAGTTTTTCCTAGCCAGACAGAGTGGAAAAGCTTTCTGCTAATATGTAGACTACAAAAGACGCTAAACACGAAAGTACGATGCTCTCCGGAGCTAAAAGCCACTGCCGGGCGTCTTTCGGCAGAAGCCGCGCTAAGGAGAGCACTGTGACCGGCACAATCGTCTTTGCGCGAAGTAGCCGCTTCTTCGCCTCTGGGAGTCGGAGAGAGCGGCAGCTTCGGAAAGGGGAAGAAGGAAGCTGTACAACACTGGGATTGTATGCGCAGCTTGCCGACTGATAGAAAACAGTACCTTTGCTCTCTCCTGACTTTTCCAATCACATGAACATTCGATTGGAAGCTGTTTTGGACAACTTTTCTTTTCTTCCTGCCAAACACTTGGCAGACCTCCGTGCAACGTCTAGAACACGATGGGAGTTGTTTTCTGTGCTGGCACAGTTTTTCCTAGCCAGACATAGTGGAAAAGCTTTTTGCTAAGATGTAGACGGCAAGAGAGGCTCGGGACTGGATGTAAGCAAATGACACCCATCTTCAAAAAAGGCAATTAGGGGGACGCACAATAGTACAAACCAGCCAGCCTCTTTTTTATCCCCAGGATGTTGATGAAGCAGCTCTTCCTGGAAAACCTTGCCAGGCACTTTAAAGATGACAAAATAATGTAGTTTGCATGATTATTTAGGGGAATTTCATGCTGAACATCACTTTAAACTCCTCTGATGAATCAACTTGACTGGTTGATGAAGGGAATATTATCTGCCTGGGCTTCAGGGAGGTTTTTGACATATCTCTACATGGCAGCACACATACATATGGAAGCAATAGTGCAAAGGGGAGGGAATCAGTGTCTTTTCAGTGATGCTGAGTGAAAAGACAAGAGGCAGTGGGCACACACTGAAATACAGGAGATTGTCTTTGAACATCAGTAAATGATTCTTTACTGTGAGGGTGACTGAACCACGGCACAGACTGCCCAGAAAGATTGTGGAGCCAGGATCTTTGAAGACATTAAAAGTACACCCAGATAGAATCCTGGGCAAGAGGCTCTAGGTATCCTGGTTTAGGCAGGGGGGTTGGGCCTGGTTAGCCCCACCAACCCCTTCCACTCTCATTCATTCTGTGCTAGTGAATTCTCTTCAAGATGCATTTCAAGCACTGGCATGACAAAGTTCTGTGCAGACAGAGATCCAAATGGACATGGCATCTAAGTTCCTTAAGCAGTGTTCAAGAAGAATGTAAAACTCTGGCACAAGTGTCTCTTCCCTAACTGAATCCCTTTCATGGGAAAATTCCCAGCTCTAGAAAGATCTTCTGATACGCATGCTTAAGACTGACGCTGGCTGAGCAAATTTCTCCCTACGTGTATCTAAGAGCAGTTAGGATCTTCACCCAAAGTGCTGTCAACATAGTCACAGAATGCCTATTGTTAAGAAGTGACAACTTCCATCAGAATGGCAACTATTGGTCCACAAAATGGATGAATGGATAGGAATTATCTACGTGGGTTAAAAACAAAAATAAAGAGTTGGTCTTTATTTATCAATTTCATTGCAATATTGATAAGGGAAGAAAAAGACCTAAGTCCTTGACTTTCTTAACTCGAGGAAAGATTTTAAAAATTCCTTGTAAAAATTTATGATCGCCATCAGACTATTGAAACCATTTCAGTTGGGAAAAAGTTCCAAAATTGTCTAGATAGTGGCAAAGAAGCCAAGAAAACAGGAAAGAAACAAAAAGAGAGCAAAAGGGTCAGCTTCAGTGTACAAGCTCGTTCTAGAAGTAGTCTGCTGGGAAAAGGAACCCCCAGTTGAATTTCCAATGTATTCCTGCGCTTGATTCAGTAACTGGTCAATGTAAAAACCAATCTTTTTGTACAACTTCTTCCAGCAACAAAAACTCCAACAGGTTGACACTACCATCATGTCTGTTCCCCAGACATATTTAAAAGAGAAATGATGATTTTTTTGAAAACCTACTTGCATAAAAGTTGCAAGATGGTGGAGGGATTCCCACATCCTCCTTCCTCCATCTGGCTTGAAAGTATATTTGATAAAATATGCAACAAAGCACATGATTTATAAGGTAGAGTCAAATGGATTATTTGGGAATTGATCTCTTGTTGATAGTAAACTTCATATCCACTCGGCGTGACCTTTGTAAAACAAAATGTGGAGCTGAGGCATGAATCTGCCACAACAATTGTAAAGCAAACATACACACTCCCCTTCTCATGCCCCCCCTTCCACACACACCTAGGCACACACAGAGATCAGCATAGCCGATCATGAACACCTTGGAAAAGACTGAAATGCTAAATGCCTCTCTTGATGGGCAAAAGAGCTGGTGCAGTAATTCAAATGCCTGGTACAAAAATTCTGTTTAATATTTAGCTTCTATTTAAAACACAGCTTTTCATTTCATTCTATTTACAGAATATTTTCATTTCATTTGTTTCTTTAAAATTACTTAGTTCTCACCTGTTGTATGTCTAGGAATATTTTCTTCGAAAAATAGAAAAAAGTAGATGATATCTTTTCAGCAGAAAACATTGGTTGATACAATTTCAAACCATCATGATATGGAAGAATTCTTCTGTCCCTCTCTAAGGTGGAAGAAGCATTTGGATCACAGATCATCTACAATGAAATACTTGATATGTTTAAGATGCTTTCAATCAATTTTGATCGTCAATTGCTTATTTGTTGTAAACAGTAATTTTTCAGTGAAGGGAAGGTGTGTGTGGTATATCTGCATGATGTGTTCAAACCCAGTTCCTACTAATGGCCAGGCTGAATTCCAGTAAATAATGTCCCGAATGATATTTTGCCGCCTTCTTTGGAACTTCATGAAATCTTACCATGATGAAGTGCTGAAACACAGAGATTTTCTCTTAGGGAGTGTCTCATGTTGTAACCCATCCCATGGATTTTATGCTGTAATTCTTATCTCTTTTAAAATTTGCTATCTTCTGTACAGTTTTCATGAACCTTTCTGTTACAGTAGTGAATATCAAAGATAAATGTCATTTTGTACAACTTTGAATTTACCCCAAGAGCTGAGAGAAAACTTGCTCCTATACTTCAATCCGAGTTTCTTCTATAGTCCAACTTTGTTTCTCTACCGTCAACCTTCTCCTTTGTTGCTGCTCCAAGCCCCGTCCAAGGTGACCTTGAATACTTTCAGGGATGGGACACCCACAACTCCTCTGGGCAACCTGTTCCAGTGTTCCAGCACTCCCACAGTAAAAAAGGCCTTCCTTTCATCTAATATGTGTAGGAAATCATAAATCTAGGCATAGAAACTTGGAGTGCAAATTTGAAATCCTTTGGATTTGAAGCACATTTTATATGAATACTGACTTACAGATGACTAAAAGATGTTGATGGGCATTTGAGCTGACAAGTTTTGAAAAAGTGCACGGAAATTAAAATTGAAACCACTAAAATTAAAAACTCCTTGCCATTTTCTTTTTCCTCTCCTATTCAAAATTGCATATGTCAGATATCAGCGCTTCATGCAAACCTCTCAGATGCTCTCAGAGAAAAAGCTTTTCTTTCAGACTAAGTTGCGGTTGGCGTAGAACACTAGCAGTAGTGAAAGTTTTTCTGGGCATCGGGGCAGCACCTTCTCCTTGGATTTGTGTGCAGAATGCATTTTATCCAAACTGGAAAATAGATCCCAGCTCTGTTCTATTCATCATTCTTACTACATCAGGCCTGAAGATTGTGTGAAAAGTAGCCTGTGGACCTTGAAGATAGCGCATGTGAAAAAGATGAGAGGTGATGGAGAAGTTGAGGGAGAGAAGAAAGAGCATATGTCCCAGTACGGACAGCAGAAAGTATTTCTTCACGTGATCATGGGAGATTGCAGGAGCCACTTGGTACTACCAACCAGCCTGACTTGGCACTGGTGTCACCTTGGGTCTGGCAAGCATCCTGCCTATCCCAGATTTTCAGCAGCCAGCCGGTCACTCCAGGCCGTACGCCCCCAGACACAAACCTCGGCCTGTTTCCCTGGCAAAAAAAAATCAGCGGCCCCGCTTCTGGATGGCAGATTGCAGGAGCCACTTGGTACTATCAACCAGCCTGACTTGGCACTGGTGTCACCTTGGGTCTGGGAACCATCCTGCGTATCGTGGATTATCAAGAGCATGCCGGCCACTCCAACCACAGGCCCACAATCAGAAACCACGGCCCTTTTCCCTTGCAAACAAAACTCACCCGCCCCGCTTCTGGATGGCAGATTGCAGGAGCCACTTCATACTATAAAAGCAGCCCGACTTGGCATTTGTTCCACTTTGGGACTGGGAACCATCCTGCATATTGTGGATTTTCAGGAGCCAGCCGGCCACTCCCAGCCACATGCCCTAAAAAACAAACCACGGCCCTTTTCTCTGGCAATCAATACTCAGCTGCCCCACTTCTGGATGGAAGATTGCAGGAGCCACTTGGTACTATCAAAGCAGCCCGACTTGGCACTGGTGCCACCTTGGGTCTGGGAACCATACTGCGTATCGTGGATTTTCAGGAGCCAGACGGACAGTCCCAGCTACAGGCCCTCAAACACAAACCACGGCCCTTTTCCCAAAGAAACAAAACACACCTGCCCCGCTTCTGTATGGCAGATTGCAGGAGCCACTTGGTACTATTAAAAAAGATAACTTGGCGCTGGTGGCACCTTGGGTCTGGGAACCATCCATCCTATAGTAGGTTTTCAGGAACCACCCGGACACTGCAGGCAATAGGCCCCCACACACAAACTTGAGCCCGTTTCCCTGGCAAGCAAAACTCACCTGCCCTGCATCTGGATGGCAGATTGCAGGAGCCACTTGGTAATATCAGACCAGCCCATCTTGGTACTGTTTTCACCTTGGGTCTGGGAACCATCCTGGCTATTGTTGATTGGCAGGAGCCTGCCGGCCACTCCCATCAACAGGCCTCCAAACACAAACCGCAGCCCTTTTCTCTGGCAAACAAAACTCGGCTGCCCCCCTTTTGCATGGCACAGTGTAGGAGCCACTTGGTACTATCAAACCAGCCCGACTTGGCACTGGTGCCACCTTGGGCCTGGGAACCATCATGCCTATAGTAGATTTTCAGGATCCAGCTGGCCACTCTCAGCCATAGGCCCCCAAACACAATCTAAGGCCCGTTTCCCGGGCAAAAAAAATTTAGCTGCCCCGCTCCTGGATGGGAGATTGCAGGAGCAACTTGGCACTTTCCAACCAGTCCGGCTTGGCACTGGAACCAACTTGGGTCTATGAAAACTCCCCCGTATCATGGATTTTAAGGAGCCAGCCAACCACTCTCAGCTAGAGTAACCCAAACACAAACCACGGCCCTTTTCCCTGGTAAACAAAACTCAGCTGCCCCACTTGTGGATGGGAGATTGCACCTGCCACTTGGGACTATAAAACCAGCCCGACCTGGCAGTGTTGCCACCTTGGGTCTGGGAACCATCCTGCGTATCATGGATTTACATGAGCCAGCCGGCTACTCCCTGCATCAGGCTGACAGAAAAAAACCTCGGCCCTTTTCCCAGGCAAGAAACAGTCACCCTCCTGGTACTGCAAGGCAGATTGCTGGAGCCACTTGGAACTGCCAAATCAGCCTGACATGGCAGTGTTGCTACCTTGGGTCTGGGAGCTATTCTGCATATCAAAGATTTTAAGGAGCCAGCCGGTCACCCTCAGCCACAGTTCTTGAAACACAAACCACGGCCCTTTCCCCTTGCAAACAAAACTCAGCTGCCCCACTTCTGGATGGCAGATTGCAGGAGGCACTTGGTACTATCAAACCAGCCCAACTTGGCACTGGTGCCACCTTGGGTCTGGGAACCATCCTGCCTATCGTGGATTGTCAGGAGCCAGCCGGCCACTCCCAGCCACAGGCCCCCCAAAAAAAACCATGGCCCTTTTCTTTGGCAAAAAAAACTCAGCTGCCCCGCTTGGGAATGGCAGATTGCACGAGCCACTTGGTACTATCAAACCAGCCTGACTTGGCACTGGTGCCACTTTCGGTTTGGGAAACATCCTGCCTATCGTAGATTTTCAGGAGCCAGCCGTCCACTCCCAGCCATCGGCGCCCAAAAAAAAACCCCAGGCCTTTTCCCTGGCAAAAAAAAATCACCTGCCCCTCTTCAGGATGGCAGGCTGCAGGAGGCACTTTGTAATGTCAAACAAGCGCGACTTGGCACTGGTGCCACCTTGGGTCTGGAAACCATCTTCTATCGTAGGTTTTCACGAACCAGCAGGACACTGCAGGCAATTTTCCCCCAGAGACAAACCTTGGCGCGTTTCCCTGGCAAACAAAACTCGCCTAACCAACTTCTGGATGGCAGATTGATAGAGCCACTTGGTACAATCAAACCAGCCTGACTAGGCACTGGTGCCACATTGGGTTATGAACCATCCTGCATATCGTGGATTTTCAGGAGCCAGCCGGCCACTCCCAGCCACAGAGCCCAAACACAAACCACGGCGCGTTACTCTGGCAAACAAAACTCAACTGCCCCTCTTCTGGATTGCCGATATCAGGAGACACTTGGTACTATCAAACCAGCCCATCTTGGTACTGGTGCCACAATGGGTCTGGCAACCATCCTGCGTAACGTGGATTTTCAGGAGACAGCCGGCCGCTCCCAGCCACAGGCTCCCCAACACAAACCACAGCCCTTTTCCCTGGCAAACAAAACTCAGCTGCCCCGCTTCTGGATGGCAGATTGCAGGAGGCACTTGGTACTATCAAACCAGCCCAACTTGGCCCTGGTGCCACCTTAGGTCTGGGAACCATCCTGCCTAACGTGCATTGTCAGGAGCCTGCCGGCCACTCCAAGCCATATGCAATCAAACACAAACCACGGCCCTTTTCTCTGGCTAAAAAAACTCATCTGCCCCGCTTCTGTATGGCAGATTGCTGGAGCCACTTGGTACTGCCAAATGAGCCTGACTTGGCAGTGTTGCCATCTTGGGTCTGGGAGCCATCCTGCATATCAAAGATTTTTAGGAGCAAGCCGGCCATCCTCAGCCACAGTTCTTGAAACAAAACCACAGTCCTTTTCCCTTCCAAAAAAAACTCAGCTGCCCAGCTTCTGCATGGAAGATTGCAGGAGCCAGTTGGTACTATTTAAAAAGATTACTTGGCGCTGGTGCCACCTTGGGTCTGCGAAACCATCTTCCGTATCGTGGTTTTTCAGGGGCCAGCCGGCCACTCCCAGCCATAGGCGCCCAAACACAAACCACGGCGCTTTTCCCTGGCAAAAAAAACTTACATACCCCTCTTCTGGTTGCAGATTGCCGGAGGACCTTAGTAATATCAAACCAGCCGGACTTGGCACTGGTGCCACCATGGGTCTGGGAACCATTCTGCGTATCGTAGATTTTCAGGAACCCTCGGACACTGAAGGCAATTGGCCCCCAGAGACAAACATCGGCCCTTTTCCCTAGTAAAAAAATCATCTGCCCCGCTTCTGTTTGGAAGATTGCAGGAGCCACTTGGTACTATCGAACCAGCCGGACTTGGCACTGGTGCCACCTTGGGTCTGGGAACAATCCTGACTATCGTGGACTGTCAGGAGCCTGCCGGCCACTCCCAGCCACAGGCCCACAATCAGGAACCACGGCCCCTTTCCCTTGAAAAGAAAACTCAGCTGCCCCGCTTCTGGATGGCAGATTGCAGGAGACACTAGGTACTATCAAACCAGCCCGACTTGGCACTGATGCCGCCTCGGGTCTGGGAACCATCCTGCGTAAACTGCATTTTAAGGAGCCAGCAGGCCACTCTGAGCCACAGTCCCCCAAACACAATCCACGGCCCTTTTTTCTTTCAAACAAAACTCACCTGCCCTGTTTGTGGATGGCAGATTGCAGGGGCCACTTGGGAGTATCAAACCAAGCTCACTTGGCACTGGTGCCACCTTGGGTCTGGGAACCAGCCTGCATATCGAGGATTTTCAGGAGCCAGCCGGCCACTCTCAGCCACAGGCCCCCAAACACAAACCTCGGCCCGTTTCCGTGGCAAACAAAACTCACGTGCCCCGCTTCTGAATGGCAGATTTCAGCAGCCACTTGGTACTACAAAACCAGCCTCATTTAGCACTGGTGCCAACTTAGGTCTGGGAACCATCCTGCGTATGTTGGATTTTCAGGGTCCAGCCGGCAACTCCCAGCCGCAAGCCCTCAAACACAAACCACGGCCCTCTCCCTTGCAAACAAAACGCAGCTGCCCTGCTTCTGGATGGCAGATTGCAGGAGCCACTTGGTAGTATAAAACCAGCCCGTCTTGGTACTGGTGCCACCTTTGGTCTGGGAACCATCCTGCGTATTGTGGATTTTCAGGAACCAGCCGGCCACTCCCAGCCACAGGACCTAAAACACAAACAACAGCCCATTACTCTGGCAAATAAAACTCACCTGCCCCGTTTCTTGAAAGCATATTGCAGGACCCACACCCTGCCAAAGGCCCCCAAACAAAAAGAAAGGCCCTTTTCCCTGGCAAACAAAACTCTGCTGCCCCGCTTCTGGATGGCATATTGCAGGAGCCACTTGTTACTACAGAACCAGTTCGATTTAGCACTGGTTCCACCTTGCGTCTGGGAGCCATCCTGTGTACCGTGGATTTTAAGGGTCTAGCCAGCCACTCCAAGCCACAGGCCCTCAAAAACAAACCACTGCCCTTTTCCCTTGCAAACAAAATTCAGCTGCCCCACTTCTAGAGGGCAGATTTCAGGAGCCACTTGGTACTATAAAACAAGCCCGACTTGACACTGGTGCCACCATGGGTCTGGGAACCATCCTGCCTATCGCAGATTTTCAGGAACCATCCGGACACTGCAGGCCATAAGTACCCAGAGACAGACCTTGGCCCGTTTCCTTGGAAAATAAAACTCACCTACCCCACTTCTGGATAGCAGATAGCAGGAGCCACTTGGTATTATAAACCAGCCCGTCTTGGTACTGGTGACACAGTGGGTCTGGCAACCATCCTTCATAACGTGGATTTTCAGGAGACAGCCGGCCACTTCAACCAAAGTCTCCCAAACACAAACCACGGCCATTTTCCCTGGCAAACAAAACTCAGCTGCCTTGTTCCTGGATGGCAGATTGCAGGAGCAACTTGGTACTATCAAACCAGCCCGACTTGGCACTGGTGCCACCATGGGTCTGGGAACCATCCTGCCTATCGTAGATTTTCATGAGCCAGCCGGCGACTCCAAGCCACAGGCCCCCAAGCACAAACCACGGCCCTTTTCCCTGGCAAACACAATTCAGCTGCCCCGCTTCCTGATGGCAGATTGCAGGAGCGACGTAGAACTATCAAACCAGCCGGACTTGGAACTGGTGCCACCTTGGGTCTGGGGACAATCCTGCGTATCGTGGATTTTCAGGAGCCAGCAGGCCGCTACTAGCCACAGGCCCCCAAACGTAAACGACGGCCCTTATCTCTGGCATACAAACTCAGCTGCCCCGCTTCAGGATGGCAGATTGCAGGCCCCACTTGGTACTACCAAATCAGCTTGACTTGGCAGCGGTGCCACCTTGGGTCTGGAAACCATCCTGCCTATTGTGGATTTTAAGGAGCCAGCCGGTCACTCCCAGCCACAGGCTCCAAACACAAACCACGGCCCTTTTCCCTGGCAAACAAAACTCAGCTGCCCCGCTTCCTGATAGGAGATTGCTGGAGCCACTTGGTACTATCAAAGCAGCCTGACTTGGCACTGGTGCCACCTTGCGTCTGCGAAACCATCTTGCGTATCGTGGATTTTCAGGGGCCAACCGGCCACTCCCTGACACAGGCTGCCAAAAAAAAACTCGGCCCTTTTCCCTGGAAAACAAAAGTTACCTGGCCCCCTTCTGGATGGCAGATTGCTGGAGCCACTTGGAACTGCCAAATAAACCAGACTTGGCAGTGTTGCCCCTTTGGGTCTCGGAGCCATCCTCCATATAAAAGATTTGTAAGAGCCAGTGGGCCACTCTCAGCCAAAGGCCCCGAATGAAAAACCATGGCCCTTTCCCCTTGCAAACAAAACTCACCTGCCCTGCTTCTGGATAGCAGACTGCAGGAGCCAGTTTGTACGTTCAAAGCAGCCGGACTTGGCAGTGGTGCCATGTTGGGTCTGGGAAGCATCCTGCGTATCGTGGCTTTTCAGGAGGCAGCCGGCCACTCCCAGCCACAGGCCCTCAAACACAAACCACGGCCCTTTTCCCTGGCAAACAAAACTCAGCTGCCCTGCTTCTGGATGGCAGATTGCAGGAGCCCCTTGATACTATCAAACCAGCCCAACTTGGCACTGGTCTCTATTGGTCCCCATTGAAATCGCAAGACTGCCTTTCCCTTCCCTAAAGGAAATTTCATTTCCCTTCAGGAAGGGAAAGGGAATCTTGCGATGCTGAAAAGAAAGCCATACAAACACGCTGGAAAGGAGATAGGATGAAATGAAATGCAATTGAAAAAACCAGAAAATCGGGAATTTTTGTGCCCTCAAAAAATGGTGTGTGAGGAAATGAGCTGCATTGGAAAGGATCAACACATGCCAAAAATAAGCTCACATATTTTGCAAAAGCAGGGGCAAATGTCAAGGAGGGAGAAAAAACTTAGCGGGCAAGATATGTGGGACATGGCATGGATACATGGAAAAAAAGAAAACAAGAAAAAAATGCTTCCCTAAGTCAAAGCCATCAAAAGGCATGGCATGCAATCAAGGGCAGGGACAAGCACCAAAGATTCTTCTATTGGTCCCCATTGAAATCGCAAGATTTTCCTTCCCCTCCTGAAAGGAAAGATCAGGAAGGGAAAGGGAATCTTGCGACCCTGAAAAGAAAGCCTTACAAACACCCTGGAAAGGAGATAGGATCAAATGAAATGCAATTGAAAAAAACCAGAAAATCGGGAATTTTTGCGCCTTCAAAAAATGGCCTGTGAGGAAATGAGCTGCACCGCAAAAGACCAACACATGCCAAAGCTAAGCTCACCGATGTTGTTGGTTTTCGTTGGAGGTCCTGTGGCAGGGAGTTGCCAGCTGGTTCCTGATTATCTACGATACGCAGGATGGTTCCCAGACACAAGGTATCAACACTGACAAGTCGGGCTGGTTTTATAGCACCAAGTGCCTCCTGCAATCTGCCATCCAGAAGCGGGGCAGGTGAGTTTTGTTTTTAAGGCAAAGTGACCGTGGTTTGTGTTTGGGGGTCTGTGGCTGAGAGTGGCCGGCTGGCTCCTAAAAATCCACGATACGCGAGAGTGTTCCTAGACGCAAGGTGGCACCATTGCCAAGTCAGGCTGATTTGACAGTACCAAGTGGCTCCTCATATCTGCCATCCAGAAGCGGGGCAGGTGAGTTTTGTTTGCCAGGGAAAAGGGACGTGGTTTTCGTGGCAGGTCCTGTGGCAGGGAGTTGCAAGCTGGCCCCTGAAAATCGACGATTCGCAGGATGGTTCCCAAACCCATGGTGGCACCAGTGCCAAGTCAGGCTTTTGTGATAGTACCAAGTGTCTCCTGCAGTCTGCCATCCAGAAGCTGGGCAGGTGAGTTTTGTTTTCCAGGGAAACAGGCCGAGGTTTGTTTTGGAAGGCATATGGCCGCGAGGGCCTGCTGGCTCCTGAAAATCCACGATATGCAGGATGGTTCCGAGGCCAAATGGGGCACCAGTGTGCAGTCAGGCTTTTGTGATAGTACCCAGTGGCTCCTGAAATCTTCCATCCAGACGCTGGGCAGGTGAGTTTTGTTTGCCCGAAAATAGGGCCGTTGTTTGTGTTGGAAGCCTGTGGCTGAGAGTGGCCGGCTGATTCCTGAAAATCCACGATACGCAGGATGGTTCAAAGACCCAAGGTGGCACCAGTGCCTACTCAGGCATGTTTGATAGTACCAAGTGGCTCCTGCCATCTGCCATCCAGAAGCGGGGCAGTTGAGTTCTGTTTGCCAGGGAAAATGCCCCTAATTTGTGTTGGAGGGCCTATTGCTGGGGGTGGCCGGCTCGCCCCTAAAAATCCATGATATGCAGGATGGTTCCGAGACCCAAGTTGGCACCAGCGTCCAGTAAGGCTATTTTGCTAGTCCCAAGTGGCTCCTGCAATCTGCCATCCAGACGCTTGGAAGGTGAGTTTTATTTTCCTGGGGAAATGGCCGTTGTTTTTGTTTGAACCCTGTGGCTGAGAGTGGCCCGCTGGTTCCTGAAAATCCGCGATACGCAGAATGGTTCCCAGAGCCAAGGTTGCACCAGTGCCAAGTCGGGATGGTTTTATAGTACGATGTGGCTCCTGCAATCTGCCATCCAGAAGCGGGGCAGTTGAGTTTTTTTTTCCAGGGAAATGTGACGTGATTGTTGTTGGAGGGCCTGTGGCTGGATTTGGGCGGCTGGCTCCTGAAAATCCACAATACGCAGGATGGTTCCCAGAGCAAAGGTGGCCAAGTCGGGTTGGTTTGATAGTACCAAGTGCCTCATGTAATCTGCCATCCGGAAGAGGGGTGGTGAGTTTGGTTTCCAGAGAAAAGGGTTGTAGTTTGAGTTTGGGGGCCTGTGGCTCAGAGTGGCCGGCTGGATCCTGAAAATCCACAATACGCAGGATGGTTTACAGACCCAAGGTGGAAACAGTGCTAAGTCAGGCTGGTTTGATAGGACCAAGTGTCTCCTGAAATCTTCCATCCAGAAGCGGGGCAGTTGAGTTTTGCTTGCTAGGGAAACAGGCCCAGATTTGTGACTAGGGGCCTGTTTCCTGCAGTGTCCGAATGGTTCCTGGAAATCTACGATAGACAGGATGGTTCCCAGACCCAAGATGGCACCACAGCCATATCGAGCTGGTTTTTGCTAACAAGTGCCTCCTGAAATCTGCTATGCAGAATCCGGGCAGGTGAGTTTTGTTTGCCAGGGAAAGGGGCCTTGTTTTTTCTGGGCGCCTGTGGCAGTGAGTGGCCGGCTGGCTCCTGAAAATCTACGATAGGCAGGATGGTTCCCAGACCCAAGGTGGCACCTGTGCCAAGTTGGGCTGGTTTGATAGTACAAAGTGGCTCCTGCAATCTGCCATCCAGAAACGGGGCAGGTGAGTTTTTTTTGCCAGAGAAAGGGGCCGTGGTTTGTGTTTGAGGGCCTGTGGCTGGGAGTGGCCGGCTGGACCCTGAAAATACACAATACGCATGATGTTCCCCAGACCCAAGGTGGCACCTGTGCCAAATCGGGCTGGTTTGATATTACCAAGTGCCTCCTGCAATCTGCCATGCAGAAGCGCGCAGCTGAGTTTGGTTTGTCAGGGAAAGGGCCTTTTTTTTGGGGGGGCCTATGGCAAGAAGTGGCTTGCTGGCGCCTTAAAATCCAGTATTCGCAGGATGTTTGTTAGACCCTTGTTGGCACCAGTGCCAAGTCGGGCTGGTTTTATAGTACCAAGTGCCTACTGCAATCTGCCATCCAGAAGCGGGGAAGCTGAGTTTTGTTTGCCAGGGGAAAGGGCCGTGGTTTGTGCTTGGTGGCCTGTTGCTGGGAGTGGCCGGCTGGCTCCTGAAAATCTATGATATGCAGGACGGGTCCCAGACCTATGTTGGCACCAGTGCCAAGTCAGGCTGGTTTGATAGTACCAAGTGGCTCCTGCGATCTTCCATCCAGAAGCGGGGCAGGTGAGTTTTGCTTGCCAGGGAAACGGGCCCAGGTTTGTGTCTGGGGGCCTATTGCGTGGTGTGTCCGGATCGTTCCTGAAAATTTACGTTAGGCAGGATGGTTTCCAGACCCAAGCTGGCACCAGTGCCAAGTCGGGCTGGTTTGATAGCACCAAGGGCCTCCTGCAATCTGCCATCAAGAAGTGGGGAAGTGAGCTTTGTCTGTAAGGGAAAAGGGCCGTGGTTTTTTTTTTGGGGCCTGTGTTTGGGAATGGCCGGCTGGACCCTGAAAATCCACGATTCGCAGGATGGTTCCCAGACCCAAGGTGACACCAGTGCCAAATTAGGCTGGTTTTGTAGTACCAAGTGACTCCTGAAATATGCCATCAAGAAGCGGGGCAGGTTACTTTTTTTGCCAGAGAAAGGGGCCGTGGTTTTTGTTTGAGGGCCTGTGTCTGGGAGGGGCCGGCTGGCTCCTGAAAATCAACAATACGCAGTATGGTTCCCAGACCCACGGTGGCACCAGTGCCAAGTCAGGCTGGTTTGATAGTACAAAGTGGCTCCTGCAATCTGCCATCCAGAAGTGGGTCAGTTGAGTTTTTCTTGCCAGGGAAACGGGCCCAGGGTGTTTTCTGGGGGCCTATTGCCTGCAGTGTCCGGATCGTTCCTGAAAACCTACGTTAGGCAGGATGGTTTCCAGACCCAAGGTGGCACCAGCGCCAAGTCGGGTTGGTTTGATAGTACCAAGTGCCACCTGAAATATGCCATCCAGAAGCGGGGCAGGTTACTTTTATTGCCAGGGAAACAAGCCGAAGTTTGTGTTTGGGGGCCTATGGCTGGGAGTGGCTGGCTGGCTCCTGAAAATCCACGATACGCAGGATAGTTCCCAGACCGAAGTTGGCACCAGCGTACAGTCAGGCTGGTTTCTTATTACCAAGTGTCTCATGCAATCTGCCATCCAGAAAAGGGGAAGGTGAGTTTTGTTTGCCAGGGAAACTGACCGAGGTTTTGGTCTGGGTGCCTATGGTCTGCAGTGTGCGCCTGCTTCCTGAAAATCTACAATACGCAGGATGGTTCCCAGACCCAAGGTGGCACCAGTGCCAAGTCTGGTTGGTTTGATAGTACCAAGTGCCTCCTGCAATCTGCCATCCAGAAGAGGGGCTGGTGAGTTTGGTTTCCAGAGAAAAGTGCCGTGGTTTGAGTTTGGGGGCCTGCGGCTCGGAGTGGCCGGCTGGATCCTGAAAATCAACAATACGCAGTATGGTTACCAGACCCTTGTTGGCACCAGTGCCAAATCAGGCTGGTTATATATTACCAAGTCCCTCCTTCAATCTGCCATCCAGAAGCCTGCAGCTGAGTTTGGTTTGTAAGGGAAAAGGGCCTTTGTTTTTTTTGGGGGCCTGTGGCAACAAGTGGCTGGCTGGCTCCTTAAAATCCAGGATTCGCAGGATGTTTGTTAGACCCAAGGTGGCACCAGTGCCAAGTCGGGCTGGTGTGATAGTACCAAGTGCCTCCTGCAATCTGCCATCCAGACGCGGGACAGCTGAGTTTTGTTTGCCAGGGGAAAGGGCCGTGGTTTGTGCCTGGGGGCCTGTGCCTGCGAGTAGCCGACTGGCTCCTGAAAATCCACAATACGCAGGAGGGTTCCCAGACCCAAGGTGGCACCAGTGCCAAGTCGGGCTGGTTTGATTGTACCAAGTAGCTCCTGCAATCTGCCCTCCAGAAGCAGGCAGGTGAGTTGTGTTTGCAAGGGAAAAGGGCTGTGGTTTGTGTTTAGGGGCCTGTGGCTGGGTGTGGCCGGCTGGCTCCTGAAAATCTCCGATATGCAGGACGGGTCCCAGACCTATGTTGGCACCAATGCAAAATCGGGCTGGATTTATAGTACCAAGTGGCTCCTGCAATCTGCCATCCAGAAGCGGGGCAGATGAGTTTTGTTTGAGAAATAAAAGGGCCGTGGTTTGTGTTTGGGGGCCAGTGGCTGGGAGTGGCCATCTGGCTCCTGAAAATCCACGATACGCAGGATGGTTCCTAGACCCGAGGTGGCACCAGTGCAAAGTCGGGCTAGTTTGATACGACCAAGAGTCTCCTGCAATCTGCCATCCGGAAGCGGGGCAGGTGAGTTTTTTTTGCCAAAGAAAGTGGCAGAGTTTTTTTGTTTGGATGCCTATGGTCTGCAGTGTCCGGCTGGTTCCTGAAAATCTACGATAGGCAGGAAGGTTCCCAGACCCAAGGTGGCTCCACTGCCAAGTAGGGCTGGTTTTACAGTACCAAGTGGCTCCTGCGATCTGCCATCCAGAAGCGGAGCAGGTTAGTTTTGTTTGACAGAGAAAGGGGCCGTGGTTTGTGTTTGGGGGCCTGCGGCTAGGAGTGGCTGGCTGGCTCCTGAAAATCCACGATACGCAGGATGGTTTCCAGACCCAAGGTGGCACCAGTGCAATATCGGGCTGGTTTTATACTATCAAGTGGTTCTTGAAATCTGCCATCCAGAAGCGGGGCAGGTGAGTTTTGTTTCCCAGTGAAAAAGGCCGTGGTTTGTGTTTGGATGCCTGTGATTGGGAGTGGATTGCTGGCTCCTGAAAATCAACGATACGCAGGATGGTTCCCAGACACAAGGTGGAACCAGTGCCTGGTCAGGCTGGTTTGATAGCACCCAGTGCCTCCTGCAATCTGCCATCAAGAATTAGCTTCTGGATGGTAGATTGCAGGACACACTTGGCACCTTTAAACCAGCCCGGCTTGACACTGTTGCCAACTTGGGTCTGGGAACTATCCTGCCTATTGTAGATTATAAAAAACCAGCCGGCCACCACCGCCCATAGGCCCGCAGAAGAGAACCTGGTCCTGTTTCCTTGGCAAACCAAACTCACCTGCCCCTCTTCTGGATGACAGTTTGCAGGAGGCACATGGTACATCTGGATGACAGATTGCAGGAGGCACTTGGTACTATCAAACCAGCCCGACTTGGCACTGGTGCCAACTTTTGTCTGGGAACCAGCCTGCATATCGAGGACTTTCAGGAGCCGGCTGGCCACTCTCAGCCGCAGGCCCCCAAATACAAACCTCGGCCCGTTTCCCAGGCAAACAAAACTCACCTGCTCCGCTTCTGGATGGCAGATTGCAGGAGCCACTTGGTCCTATCAAACAAGCCCGTCTTGGTACTGGTGCCACCTTGGGTCTGGGAACCATCCTGCGGAAGCTTTTTTAGACAATATTTCTTTTCTTCCTTCCAAACACTTGGCAGACCTCCGTGCAACGTCTAGAACACGATGGGAGTTGTTTTCTGTGCTGGCACAGTTTTTCCTAGCCAGACATAGTGGAAAAGCTTTCTGCTAAGATGAAGACTACAAAAGACGCTAAACACGAAAGTACGATTCTCTCCCAAGCTAAAAGCCGATGCCGGGTGTCTTTCGGCAGAAGCAAGGCTAAGGAGAGCACTGTGACCGGCACAATCGTCTTTGCGCCAAGTAGCCGCTTATTCGCCTCCGGGAGCCAGAGAGGGCAGCAGCTTCAAGCAGGTGAAGAAGGAAGCTGTACAACACTGGGATTGTGTGCGCAGCTTGCCAACTGATAGAAAACAGTACCTTTGCACTCTCCTGACTTTTCCAATCACATGAACATTCGATTGGAAGCTTTTTTGGACAACTTTTTTTTTCTTCCTGCCAAACACTTGGCAGACCTCCGTGCAACGTCTAGAACACGATGGGAGTTGTTTTCTGTGCTGGCACAGTTTTTCCTAGCCAGACATAGTGGAAAAGCTTTCTGCTAAGATGTAGACGACAAGAGAGGCTAGGGACTGCATTTAAGCAAAGCACCAATCTTCAAAAAAGGCAATTAGGGGGACTCGCAATAGTACAAACCAGCCAGCATCTTTTTTATCCCCAGGAAGTTGATAAAGAAGCTCTTCCTGGAAAACCTTGCCAGGCACATGAGAGATGACAAAATAATGTAGTTCGCATTATTTTTCAGGGGAATTTCATGCTGAACATCACTTTAAACCCCTCTGATGAATCAACTTGACTGGTAGATGAAGGGAATATTATCTGCCTGGGCTTCAGGGAGGTTTTTGACATATCTCTACATGGCAGCACACATACATATGGAAGCAATAGTGCAAAGGGGAGGGAATCAGTGTCTTTTCAGTGATGCTGAGTGAAAAGACAAGAGGCAGTGGGCACACACTGAAATACAGGAGATTGCCTTTGAACATCAGTAAATGATTCTTTACTGTGAGGGTGACTGAACCACGGCACAGACTGCCCAGAAAGATTGTGGAGCCTGGATCTTTGAAGACATTAAAAGTACACCCAGATAGAATCCTGGGCAAGAGGCTCTAGGTATCCTGGTTTAGGCAGGGGGGTTGGGCCTGGTTAGCCCCACCAACCCCTTCCACTCTCATTCATTCAGTGCTAGTGAATTCTCTTCAAGATGCATTTCAAGCACTGGCATGACAAAGTTCTGTGCAGACAGAGATCCAAATGGACATGGCATCTAAGTTCCTTAAGCAGTGTTCAAGAAGAATGTAAAACTCTGGCACAAGTGTCTCTTCCCTAACTGAATCCCTTTCATGGGAAAATTCCCAGCTCTAGAAAGATCTTCTGATACGCATGCTTAAGACTGACACTGGCTGAGCAAATTTCTCCCTACGTGTATCTAAGACCAGTTAGGATCTTCACCCAAAGTGCTGTCAACATAGTCACAGAATTCCTATTGTTAAGAAGTGACAACTTCCATCAGAATGGCAACTATTGGTCCACAAAATGGATGAATGGATGGGAATTATGTACTTGGGTTAAAAACAAAAATAAAGAGTTGGTCTTTATTTATCAATTTCATTGCAATATTGATAAGGGAAGAAAAAGACCTAAGTCCTTGACTTTCTGAACTCGAGGAAAGATTTTAAAAATTCCTTGTAAAAATGTGTGATCACAATCAGACTATTGAAACCATTTTAGTTGGGAACAAAGTTCCAAAATTGTCTAGATAGTGGCAAAGAAGCCAAGAAAATAGGAAAGAAAAAAAAAGAGAGCAAAAGAGTCAGCTTCAGTGTACAAGCTCGTTCTAGAAGTAGTCTGCTGGGAAAAGGAACCCCCAGCTGAATTTCCAATGTATTCCTGCGCTTGATTCAGTAACTGGTCAATGTAAAAACCAATCCTTTTGTACAACTTCTTCCAGCAACAAAAACTCCAACAGGTTGACACTACCATCATGTCTGTTCCAGACATATTTAAAAGAGAAATGATGATTTTCTTGAAAACCTACTTGCATAAAAGTTGCAAGATGGTGGAGGGATTCCCACATCCTCCTTCCTCCATCTGGCTTGAAAGTATATTTGATAAAATATGCAACAAAGCACATGATTTAAAAGGGAGAGTCAAATGGATGATTTGGGAATTGATCTCTTGTTGATAGGAAACTTCATATCCACTCTGTGTGACCTTTTTAAAACAAAATGTGGAGCTGAGGCATGAATCTGCCACAACAATTGTAAAGCCAACATACACACTCCCCTTCACATGCCCCCCCTTCCACACACACCTAGGCACACACAGAGATCAGCATAGCAGATCATGAACACCTTGGAAAAGACTGAAATGCTAAATGCCTCTCTTGATGGGCAAAAGAGCTGGTGCAGTAATTCAAATGCCTGGTACAAAAATTCTGTTTGATATTTAGCTCCTATTTAAAACACAGCTTTTCATTTCATTCTATTTACAGAATATTTTCATTTCATTTTTTTCTTTAAAATTACTTAGTTCTCACCTGTTGTATGTCTAGGAATATTTTCTTCCAAAAATAGAAAAAAATAGATGATATCTTTTCAGCAGAAAACATTGTTTGATACAATTTTAAACCATCATGATATGGAAGAATTGTTCTGTCCCTCTCTAAGGTGGAAGAAGCATTTGGATCACAGATCATCTACAATGAAATACTTGACATGTTTAAGATGCTTTCAATCAAATTTGATCGTCAATTGCTTATTCGTTGTAAACAGTAATTTTTCAGTGAAGGGAAAGTGTGTGTGGTATATCTACATGATGTGTTCAAAGCCAGTTCCTACTAATGGCCAGGCTGAATTCCAGGAAATAATGTCCCGAATGATATTTTGCCGCCTTCTTTGGCACTTCATGAAATCTTACCATGATGAAGTGCTGAAACACAGAGATTTTCTCTTAGAGAGTGTCTCATGTTGTAACCCATCCCATGGATTTTATGCTGTAATTCTTATCTCTTTTAAAATTTGCTATCTTCTGTACAGTTTTCATGAAACTTTCTGTTACAGTAGTGAATATCACAGATAAATGTCACTTTGTACAACTTTGAATTTACCCCAAGAGCTGAGAGAAAACTTGCTCCCATAATTTGTTATGAACAAAAGTTTGGTTAATAGTTTTTTCTGTGAGAAAAAGTTGCTACTACTGCTGGGCTGCTGCCTTTGTTATTGTAATCACGGGTCGTTGTCGTTAATGGTGGTTTTTGTATTAGTAAAAGCCCTGGCTGGGGCGAGGTAATGGCCCTCCTCCTGGGTGGGGACCTTTCCCGAAGCTAAGTTTTACCTTTCTCAGAATAGGGAAGACACCTGAGAAGGTGGGGGGGGTTATGCAAAGTGACTCCAAGACCAATGCAGCATGGTCCTCCACTGTACTGAGAAGACCCCAAAAACAACGAGCCAAATAAGAGCTGAGAGACTGGAGTGATGTCTGGACGTCAGGAACCGAGTGCTGAGCCTGCAGAGACGCGGAACACCTTCGGACCCTCTCGCCCTGACCTTGGGAGTTGACCCCGGTGGTGAGACCAAGCTGACAGAGTGGGAGGGACACCATCTGACAGGGATCAGGAGGCCCTAAAGGCTCCCAAGAGGATCTGATCCCCAGCTCTGCCCCTGGTGGACAGAGCTGTGCATATCCTCCTCCTCTGAGTTGCCCTGGGAGAGACGACGGATGCTGCAGACCCGTCGAGCCGCCCAATCCTGAGCTGATCACTTTTAATAAAGGCATTAAAAAGGAGAAGAAGTCTCCTGGCCCTTGTTTATTTCAGCTGGGGCTCTTGTCCGGGATAGCCACGCCGCAAGAAGACTCAGGACTGGCCATCTTGGATCTTCAGAGGACAGCTGGCTACCAGGACGAAGAGGGACCGGCTCAGGACAGCGATGCAGAGGAGCACCGGACTGGTGAGAAACTCGGTGACGGGAGTGGGAGACGTGCGCAAGTGTGTGTGAGTGAGACGAGGGCTGGCAGCCGGACCTTTGAAGCGAGAGTGGACCCCTCAGTACTGCGGTTCCGGCTTTTTCGCGAGAAAACCGGCCAGGAACAGGGGGACGTGAGTGGAATTAGCGTGAGTGAAGTCGTCTCCCAAGGGGGAATAAAGGGACCCCCCACTCCGGGCGTGCAGATTGAATTACTGTGTATGAGTGGCACGCACCCCAAAGTCCTGACAAAGGGAGGTCAGGCACTTTTGTAAGTCTCAAGAAGGATTCAAGTAAGATTTGTCAGTCCCGAGAAGGATTCGGGTGTTTCACAAGCCCTGCAGGCAAAGTAAGTCCTGACAAAGGGAGTCAGGCACAAACCCCAGCGAAGGAGGCTGAGGTTTGCTTTTAAGTCCTCATACGGTGAAGCCTAAAAATTGGCGGGTTAGGCGAACTAAAAAATCAGGCAGTTGTTTTTCCTGACTGAGGGTGTCAGGCACGACCCGGATTTTTGGCCGAGGCTTCGTGTGTTCAAGTCCCGATGGATGTAAGACCTGACGCTGGGAAGTTGGGCAATCAAGAGATTGGGCAGTTGTTTCAGTATAAAGTCCTGAGCATCAGGCAGAAATTTGAAGTTCAGTGGAGGAGGCTGGAGCTCCTCAAAGAAGGTTTTTTTTGAAATTCCCGGTCAGTAGAGGCACCTTTGGGACTTTTTTATTGAGACCTTAAAAATGGGATGTTGTAATAGTAAAAAGACCGGCAAGAGACTGAGGTATATACATCCCAATAGTCCCTTAGGAGAACTGTTAGTCAAATGGGATTCTATAGAGGCCACGGAGGGATTAGATAAAGTGAAAATGATCCATTATTTTATGGAAGCGTGGCCAGAATTAGAGTTGCAAGGAGGATGGCCTTGGTGTGGGACAAAGGATAAGTGGATGTGCCAACAATTAAATAATTATCTGACAGCTCGAGGGGATACTGATCCTGAGCAATTATTGTATGTAGCTTGCTGGGTAAAGAGCGCTGTTGAGGATGAAGGGGTGTGAATTTTTAAGGTACAGAGGAAGAAAGAGGGGAATGAAGAGGGGATGATAGGACTAGTAAAAGATGGGACCCCCTGGATTATTTGCCTCCTTCTGCCCCTCCACTTTATAATCCTCTTCTTCAAGCACCTCAAATGGCAGGTCCGGTTCCTCCCCCGGCTGCCATCTCACTACCACCTGCTCAAATTCCTCCTTCTACCTCTTCAGCTTCCGCTATGATAAACCCAGTATCTCCTCCAGTTCCTTCTGCACCACCACAAGTGCCTACTCCACCTGCTGCATTCTCCACCCCTTCTCCAGCTCCGCTTAATATCTACTCAGGCTCTTCTCCCCCTCCTATTGCTGTCCCTTTACCTCCTCCTAGTTGGGACACAAATGCCTCCCCGCCCAGGAAACAGCTATCAGCAAATACACCTGCTGATGGGCAGAACATTCAGGGTAACCCAAAGAACCCACAAAGTAGTTTGGCATCTGAAGATGGGCCTTACTGTAGCACCAGATCCAAGACCTCCAAGGCAGAGAGACTCTTTCCCCTCAGAGAGGTTCCTATGGGAGGAGTAGCGGGAGGTGTTTGCTTTGTGAATGCTCCCCTAACTGCTTCTGAGGTGAGAGGATTCAAGAAAGAGTTGGGGCATTTAGTTGAGGACCCAGTGGGCATAGCCAATCAAGTGGATCAATTTCTAGGTCCAAATATCTACACTTGGGGGGAGATAAATTCCATCCTGAGTATATTATTTTCCCCAGAAGAGGTCCAGATGATAAGGGCGGCTGGCATAAAAATTTGGGAGAAAGATAACAGTCCAGGACCCCAGGTGCCAACAGGTGAACAGAAATTGCCACTAACGGAGCCCAACTGGAACCCTAATCAGGAAGAGGGGAGGAAGGCCATGAGGGAATATAGGTCTTTGATAATACGGGGGATCAAAGAGTCAGTTCCCAAAGGAACTAATACCCAATTGGCATTTGAGGGTGCACAAGAGAAGGATGAAGCTCCTGCTGCCTGGCTTAACCGCCTAAGGCGGAACTTTCAGTTGTACTCTAGAATAGACCCAGACACCCCAGAAGGTCAAATGCTGCTAAAAGTCCAATTTGTTACCAAATCTTGGCCTGATATACGGAGAAAACTAGAAAAGATGGAAGATTGGCAAGAGAAGGACATTAATGAGTTATTAAAAGAGGCATTGAAGGTGTATTTAAGGAGGGAGGAAGAAAAAGCAAAGGCCAAGGCTAAGATCATGGTTGCAGTAGCTAGAGAAAGTGCAGGGGGGGTGGGTCCACCATCAGGAGGAGGCAAGGATAGGCCAGTACTGTCAGGTACAAGAGGGATGGAGAGACCTCAAGTCCCTTTGAGAGGACGACAGTGTTATTACTGTGGGGAGGCAGGACACATCAGGAGGTTTTGTAAAAAGCTCAGTCTCGATGAGGCAATAGCCAAGGAACAGGACAATTTAGGAAGGATTCTTAAGGGGAAGGACTAGGGGTGTCAAGGGCTTTTTACTATAGGGGACCCGATGAAACATCTAGAAGAGCCCTTGGTAAATTTTGAAGTGGGACCCCTAAATGAGGAATTTGAATTTTTGGTTGATACAGGGGCAGATAAGTCCTGTCTCAACAAAATACCACAAGGTATGGAAATTGGGAGACAATTTTGTGAAGTATTGGGTGCAGAGGGGAGACCATTTAGAGCATCGGTGATTGAAGAAGTGAAAATAATTGGAAACTCAAGGCAATGTAAAGCTAATTTTCTTTATCTGCCTAACATAGAAAAAAGTTTGTTAGGAAGGGATCTGCAAGTCCATTTGGGGGTTGGGATTGTTCCAAGGGAAGGGAGGATGGTAGTACAAGTGATGAAGCTGTCTCAAGGAGATGTTGCAGAAATAAATCCTGAGGTATGGGCTGAGGGGGGAAAGAGAGGCTTATTAGACATTCCAGCGATAACAATAAAAATGCAGGATGATACCTCACCCATACAGGTTAAACAGTATCCGACTTCCCTAGAAGGAAAGAAGGGGCTTGCTATAGTCATCGAGCAACTGTTGCCGGAGGGAATTTTAGAACCCTGCATGTCACCACATAATACCCCTATACTGGCAGTTAAAAAGGCTGAAGGGAAATAGGCTGGTACAAGATTTGAGGGAAGTCAACAAAAGAACCATTGCCAGACATCCAGTTGTGCCCAACCCATATAGTCTCCTAAGCAGAATTCCAAGAGAACATGCTTGGTTCACTGTCATAGATTTGAAGGATGCTTTCTGGGCGTGTCCTCTGGCAACAGAATGTAGGGATTGGTTTGCCTTTGAAGGGGAGGACCCGAGTACGAAAAGGAGACAACAGTTAAGGTGGACCCGATTACCACAGGGGTTCACTGAATCCCCCAATCTCTTTGGACAAGCTTTAGAGAGTTTGTTGGAACAATTTGTCCCTGAACAAGAAGTGCAGATCGTGCAGTATGTTGATGACCTGATGGTATCAGGAAAGGAAAAAGATCAGGTCAGACAAACTAGTATTAAACTTTTGAATTTTCTGGGGGAGAAAGGACTAAAAGTTTCCCAAGGGAAACTACAATTTGTGCAATCAGAAGTAACATACTTGGGGCACATAATAGGGGGAGGGTATAAGAAACTAAGCCCTGACAGAATTTCAGGTATTTTAGCTCTCCCGGCCCCAAAAACGAAAAGAGATGTGAGAAAACTCCTGGGCTTGTTCGGGTATTGTAAGTTATGGTTGGATCAATACACACAGAGTGTGAAATTTCTGTATAATAAAGTAGTAGATCCAGAACCCCTAATTTGGACAGCTGAAGATGATCAACAATTGGAAAACTTAAAAAACAAATTGTCTTCTGCCCCGGTCCTAAGCTTACCAGACCTCAGGAAGGGCTTTGACCTGTTTGTGAGTGCAGAAGGAGGTATAGCCTATGGAGTATTAACTCAAGAGTGGGGAGGGTGCATGAAACCCGTGGCATACATCTCCAAATTGTTAGATCCAGTGGCTAGAGGCTGGCCAATTTGTATACAGGCAGTAGCAGCAACCGCAATCCTGATAGAGGAGACTCAAAAATTGACCTTACAGGGAAAAATTAATTAAAGTACATAGTCCTCATGATCTTAAGGCAGTACTGAGACAGAGAGCTCCGCAGTGGTTAACCGATGCTAGAATATTAAAATATGAGATAATACTAATGAATACAGAGGACTTAGAATTTATCACATCAAATGCCCTCAATCCAGCACAATTCCTAATGGGAGAGCCTATAGAGAATTTAGAACATGATTGTCTAGAATTGGTTTATGTCCAAACAAAAGTAAGAGAAGATTTGGAAGATCAGCCTCTAGCAACTGGAAGAAGCTTATTCATAGATGGCTCTTCGAGGGTAGTAAATGGAAAAAGAGCTTCAGGTTATGCCATTATAGATGGAGAAACATTAAAAATTGCAGAAAAAGGGAAACTATCCCCAAGCTGGTCAGCCCAAAGTTGTGAAATATATGCCCTGAAAAGGGGACTGGACTTACTGGAGGGGGACCGGGGAACCATTTATATGGACTCCCAATATGCATATGGGACAGTTCATACATTTGGGAAAATATGGGAGGAACGTGGGTATTTAAGTTCAAAGGGAAAGAGCTTAGCCCATGAGAACCTAGTCTGATCAGTACTAGAGGCCCTACAAAAACCTATAGAAATAGCAGTGGTCCATATAAAGGGGCACCAAAGAGGAGACAGTTTAGAAGTTAAAGGAAACCGACTGGCTGATCAGATAGCCAAAGAAGCAGCTCTAGAACCAGGGGATCCAGTAAAAATTTTGAAGACAAAAATGACACCTGAAAAAGGGGAGGAACCTATATTTAGTGAAGAAGAATTAGAAGCAATAAAAGATTTAAAGTTACATCAAGGACCACAGGGAGAGTGGTTAACCTCAGATGGACGGGTGTTTTTGAATAAAGCACTGGCTCGGACAGTGCTAACAGAACTACATAAATTAACTCACTGGGGAGTCCAAGGACTATGTGATCATTTCCTAAGAAATAACCTATGCATTGGGGTATATAGCCTGGCTAAAGCTGTTACCAGAGGGTGTATCATTTGTCAAAAAGAGAAAAGTAGCACCTGGAGGAAGGGAATTAGCCTTGAGACCCTTCCAAAGCATACAGATAGATTTCACTGAAATGCCCCCAGTGCAAGGATACAGATATTTACTGGTTATAGTTGATCATCTCACACACTGGGTAGAAGCCTTCGCGACCAGAAGGGAAACAGCTCAAGTCGTGGCAAAAGCAATCCTAGAGAATATTATCCCCAGATATGGTATTGTGAACACCATAGACTCAGAGCGAGGTCCACATTTTTTGTCCCAAACATTACAAAATATAATTGAGGCTTTAGGAATGAAATGGAGGTTGCATACTCCGTGGCACCCCCAGAGTTCTGGGAGGGTGGAGCGAATGAACAAAACTCTCAAAAATGTATTAACTAAATTGATTGAGGAAACAAAGATGAATTGGCTGAAGTGTTTGCCCCTAGCGCTATTGCGCATCAGAACAAGACCTCGGGCTGACATAAGAATTTCACCTTATGAAATGATGTTTGGGCTGCCATTCTTGTTAACACCTTATAGCACAGGAGACTATCTGGAAGGGGAAGAAGCTACCAGAAAGTATTTAGAAATAATTGGAAGAACTCTGGAGGGACTTAGAAAGAAAGGATACCTTCCTCAAACTTCCCCTCTAGACACAAAAGTTCACAACATTAGTCCAGGAGATTGGGTTTTGATAAAATCATGGACTACGGGAACATTAATGCCTAAATTTGAAGGCCCCTTCCAGGTGCTCCTGATCACAAATTCAGCTGTGCGGACCAAAGAAAAAGGTTGGACTCATATCACAAGAATAAAAGGGCCAGTCTCACCCCCAGGTACGGGACTGGATCCAACATCAGCTTCCCCCTCTGGCATTGGACCAGAGTCTACACCACTCTCACCCCCTGGCGCTGGACGAGATTCATCTGCTTCACAAGCTAAATCACCTGAGTACACTGTGGTAAAAGGACCAAAGGATTTAAAGTTGACTCTCAGAAGGAAGAGTCAAAAAGACTGAACTGTGTGGGAAAAAAATTGTTTGTTAAGAGTTCTAATATTGCTTAAAATGTTTTAAGACTGTTCTGTGTAAACTATGTTGGTAAAAAGTTTAAGACTGTAAATAAGTAATTCTGGTTAAGTTCCCCAATTTATTTCTAAAGACTCCAGGTTAATCCTCTACAGAACACTCCCCTGGGAGGGGAAACCAAAATTGGTAGGGAACAGACCAAGAGAGGTTTAACCAGAGAAGCAGGTAGAAGGGACTCTAAAGAGCTTGGAAGCTTTTCCTCAGTAAAATTCCCCAAGAGGCAAGGCCGGGTGGGCAGGCTGTGTGAGATGACCCATACCGGACTCTTGGGAAGGGTAGTACTGATGGCTCTGATTGCTGGTGGTGCTCTGGGGAGCCCAGCTGAGCCGTGCAATGAATGCTACCAACCCCTCTGTGAGGAGGAAGTGAGCTCCTTGTCGAGAGTCCACATCAGTTCTAACCCTGATTGTGTTAACCTCTCCCAATTGGTCTTTTATCAAAAAAAAGATAAGAGAGTGTATTGGATAGTATACAATACTGCCACTTTTAGGCAGCCACTCCTAGGAGAGTGCCCTATAGGGGAAGCCTGGTTGTGCTTTGAATGGGATGCTGATGAAACAAGCTCAGCAGATCTAGTAAAAAGCAAAGAAATGGTGAAAATGGTAAGAAAAATTGTTTGTTACAAGTATTTATATGAGTGTACTGGAAAAGAGATAAACCCCTTTTGGAACACATTTCAGGGGAGCCTTAAACCCCTAGATTTGATCTCGTCTGGCAGCGGCACCGCTGGAGTGATAAAACCAATTTTCTTATTACCCAAAGAAACTGGATCAAGTTTGGGAGTTCCTATATATAATGATTTGGGAGAAATTAAACAGAACAGGCAAAGTGGAATAGAATTTGAGAAAATCCAAAATTGTAAAAGCCAAATTCGGATCCCAATATCTATGTTAAACAAAGTTATCCGGCTCCAGGCAGTATTAAAAATAAAGAATTCAATTATTAGGAACATTTCAAACAAAATAAAAAGGTTAGCATGTGTAAATAATGAAGATCAAACTCCTACACTTGATCCCAGTGGGTGGGAGAACCTAAAGATTTTCAAAAAGGATGTATGGGAGAAGGTAGTTTTTCTCAGTGTGTGTATACTTGGAGGATTGCTCTTTTTACTATGCTTATCTGTTTTAGTAAAATAGTACTGGCCGTGCAGACCAACCTGAAGAAACCAAGGAAAGTAACAAAGTTAAGTAACCATGATTACCAAAGTGCACAAGGGATTTATAGTAGATTCAAAACAAAAAATTGGGAGTTGATGCGAGCTTAGAATTTAAGCTCGATCAAAGAAAAAGAGGGGGGACTGTTATGAACAAAAATTTGGTTAATATTTTTTTCTGTGAGAAAAAGTTACCACTACTGCTGGGCTGCTGCCTTTGTTATTGTAATCACGGGTCATTGTCGTTACTGGTTGTTTTTGTATTAGTAAAAGCCCTGGCTGGGGCGAGGTAATGGCCCTTCTCCTGGGTGGGGACCTTGCCCGAAGCTAAGTTTTACCTTTCTCAGAATAGGGAAGACACCTGAGAAGGTGGGGGGGGTTATGCAAAGTGACTCCAAGACCAATGCAGCATGGTCCTCCACTGTACTGAGAAGACCCCAAAAGCAACGAGCCAAATAAGAGCTGAGAGACTGGAGTGATGTCTGGACGTCAGGAACCGAGTGCTGAGCCTGCAGAGACGCGGAACACATTCGGACCCTCTCGCCCTGACCATGGGAGTTGACCCCGGTGGTGAGACCAAGCTGACAGAGTGGGAGGGACACCATCTGACAGGGATCAAGAGACCCTAAAGGCTCCCAAGAGGACCTGATCCCCAGCTCTGCCCCTGGTGGACAGAGCTGTGCATATCCTCCTCCTCTGAGTCGCCCTGGGAGAGACGATGGATGCTGCAGACCCGTCGAGCCGCCCAATCCTGAGCTGAACACTTTTAATAAAGGCATTAAAAAGGAGAAGAAGTCTCCTGGCCCTTGTTTATTTCATACTTCAATCCGAGTTTCTTCTATAGTCCAACTTTGTTTCTCTACCATCAAGCTTCTCCTTTGTTGCTGCTCCAAGCCCCGTCCAAGCTGACCTTGAATACTTTCAGGGATGGGACACCCACAACTTCTCTGGGCAACCTGTTCCAGTGTTCCAGCACTCCCACAGTAAAAAAGGCCTTCCTTTCATCTAATATGTGTAGGAAATCATAAATCTAGGCATAGAAACTTGGAGTGCAAATTTGAAATTCTTTGGATTTGAAGCACATTTTATATGAATACTGACTTACAGATGACTAAAAGATGTTGATGGGCATTTGAGCTGACAAGTTTTGAAAAAGTGCACGGAAATTAAAATTGAAACCACTAAAATGAAAAACTTCTTGCCATTTTCTTTTTCCTCTCCTATTCAAAATTGCATATGTCAGATATCAGCGCTTCATGCAAACCTCTCAGATGCTCTCAGAGAAAAAGCTTTTCTTTCAGACTAAGTTGCGGCTGACGTAGAACACTAGCAGGAGTGAAAGTTTTTCTGGGCATCGGGCCAGCACTTTCTCCTTGGATTTGTGTGCAGAATGCATTTTATCCAAACTGGAAAATAGATCCCAGCTCTGTTCTATTCATCATTCTTACTGCATCAGGCCTGAAGATTCTGAGAAAAGTAGCCTGTGGACCTTGAAGATAGCGCATGTGAAACAGATGAGAGGTGATGGAGAAGTTGAGGGAGAGAAGAAAGAGCATATGGCCCAGTACGGACACCAGAAAGTATTTCTTCACGTGATCATGGCAGATTGCAGGAGCCACTTGGTACTATCAAACCAGCCCGACTTTGCACTGGTGCCACCTTGGGTCTGGGAACCATCCTGCGTATCGTGGATTTTAAGGAGTCAGCCAGACAGTCCAAGCCATAGGCCCCCAAACACAAACCTCGGCCCTTTTCCCTGGGAAACAAATGTCAGCTGCCCCGCTTCTGGATGGCAGATTGCTGGAGAAACTTGGAACTGCCAAACCAGGCCGACAGGGCATTGGTGGCACCATGGGTCTGGGAACCATCCTGCGTATCGTAGATTTTCAAGAGCCAGCAGGCCAGGCCCAGCCACAGGCCCCCAAACAAAAATCACGGCACTTTACTCAGGCAAACAAAACTCCGCTTCCCCTCTTCTGGATGGCAGATTGCAGGAGCCACTTGGTACTATCAAACCAGCCCATCTTGGTTGTGGTGCCACCTTGGGTCAGGGAACCATCCTGCGTAACGTGGATTTTCAGGAGACAGCTGGCCACTCCGAGCCACAGGCTCCCAAACACAAACGACGGCCCTTTTCCCTGGCAAACAAAACTCAGCTGCCCCGCTACTGGATGGCAGATTGCAGGAGCCACTTGGTAAAATCAAACCAGCTCGACTAGGCGCTGGAGCCACCTTGGGTCTGGAAACAGTCCTGCATATCGTAGATTTTCAGGAGCCAGCCAGCCACTCCCAGCCATAGGCGCATAAACACAAACCACGGCCCTTTTCCCTGGCAAACAAAACTCACCTGCCCCTCTTCTAGATGGCAGATTGCAGGAGGCACTTGGTAATATTAAAGCAACCCGACTTGGCACTGGTGCCTTCTTGGGTCTGGGAAATATCCTGCGTATCGTGCATTTTCTGGAGCTAGAGGGTCACTCCCTTCCACAGGCCGAAACAAATAACCTCCTACCGTTTCCCTGGAAAACAGAACACACCTGCCCCACTTTTGGATGGCAGATTGAAGGAGGCACTTGGTACTATCAAACCAGCTTGACTTACACTGGTCTCTATCTGTCAGGTATATATCAGGTGCAGTGCAAAACACGAAAACATGGCAAAACTAAGCTCACAGATTTTTCAAAAGCAGGGGAAAACATCAAGGAGAAGGACACAACTTGGAGGGGAACATATGAGGGACATGGCATGGATACATGAAAAAAAAAAAAAAAGATAAAAATCCTTCCCAAAGTCAACGCCATCAAAAGGCATGGCATGCCATCAAGGACAGGGACAAGCACCAAAGATTTCTCTATTGGTCCCCATTGAAATCGCAAGATTCCCTTTCCCTTCCCAAAAGGAAAGTTCGGGAAGGGAAAGGGAATCTTGCGACCCTGAAAAGAAAGCCTTACAAACACCCTGGAAAGGAGATAGGATCAAATGAAATGCAATTGAAAAAAAACAGAAAATCGGGAATTTCTGTGCCTTCAAAAAATGGCCTGTGAGGAAATGAGCTGCATTGCAAAGGACCAACACATGCCAAAACTAAGCTCACCGATGTTGCAAAAGCAGGGGGGAAATTTTGAGGACATTTCTCCACAGAAATCCTTTCTTTGGGATTGCTGCGTCTTCTGGGGGCCAGAGGCTTCAGAAGACAAGGTAAACAATTATTATCAGCTGCTGTGGAATTCAACAGCGACACCTTGATTGGCTGATTTCCTATGTTTATAATTAAGGGCCAATCACCAGTGCGAACTAGGGGAGTGAGTCCTTGGCCACAACTTTTTATAGATTCTTTCTTTCTATTCTTAGCTAGCCTAGCTGCTCTGCAAACCTCTCTCTATATTTTATTAACATAGGTTTAATGTATTATATATAATATCTTAATAAATCAAGCCTTCTGATCAAGATACAAGATTCACCGTCTCTCTATCACCAGCTGCGACCCACTCAGGTGCGGTAATATCTGGTGACCCCTCGTGTAAGAGCAAAAATTAATGTAATAAGACCAGAGGAGCAAATTGCTGCACTGGGTAAAAATCCTGTATGTGTACCATTTGATGGTTGCTTTGAAGTGACCGCAAAAGTGGATTCAAGCCAGGAGCTGAAGAACTGAAGATTTGGATAGAGTTCACAGCCAAGGCTGACCACAACAGAACCTTCTTCTGGAAAACCATCAAGAAAGATGATGGAAAAGAGCAGCAGACCTGTGGAGCTGGCCAGAGCAAGCTGGACTCTTTCAAACGGTATTGTTCACTTTTCTATCCCTGATGAACCAGCCCTTCGTAGCTTGTGGCTGTTCGTATGGCAGACACATGCCTTGCCAGAAGAGATTCAATTCTCCCCTTCAGAGCAGAAAGTTATTGCCCTCTGGGAACATTGGTGCAGGGAAGACGGTTTCCTTTTGTCAGAAACAGATATCTATGAATTCTTTCGATGGGCAAAGCTTTTTGGGTTCTTTACTGATGTCCTGTACGCTTTAGATGTTTTCGTCTGGGAGTGCATGGACTCGATTATCCAGTGTGTCTACAGTCAGGGACGCGTGTTGCCTTCTACCTACCCAGCATTTATAAAGCTTTTCCCAGTCCTGAAACGCAGAGCAGCTTGTTTTCAATGGATCTCTAATTGTTATGGCCAGGCTCCGTTTCCCCCCCCCCCTTGGCAGAAGACCCAGTGGGTGATGACTTTGAGCTTTTTCCCCGCTCCTGCTTCGCAGCGGGGGAAGCTGGTAGTTCGCGGCGCGAAGAAGTTTTTTTTACTCTTGCTCCGGAGCATGCTCAGATGGAGTTTTCTCCTTGCCCCCCTTCTCTCTCTCCGGGAGGATGGGAGTGGCCGCTCAAGCCAGCGCCGGCCTCTCAGACTCCGCCTCCTTCAGACATGGGGGCGGCACCGGTCTCTGGGGTTTCCTCCACGCCCCTGCCAGAGCCGTCACTCCAGGAGGTCCCGCCCGCAGTTTCACCGGCCTCCCCGCCCCCGCCAGAGCCTGTGTCGGAGAAGGCAGAAGAGACAGCACTTTCGGCGATTGACCTGTTGCTAAGCAACAGCGATGCTCCGCCGCTTCTCCAGTCTCTGCTGCTGCCTGTTTGCGCTGCGACGGAGGCTGCGACTGCGCCTCCGCAGCAGACCCTTGAGTCAGCGGCAGAAAACGCCGCTGAACCTGCGGGACCCTCGGAGCAGCCTGCGGCGGATCCCACGCTCAGCGCAGTTCCCTCCCCAGTTCCGGCTTCCCCCCCACTGCTTCCACCGGACGTCCCAGCGGCTCTGCCCTCCGGGTCGGCGTCAGAGACTGTCCTGGAAGCGGTGGCTTGTTCGAGCTCAGGCCGTCCCGAGCCGGCTGCCCCAGCAGCCGCCCCGGCGGGGGTCTCTCCTTCAGTGGAGCGGGGGCTGCCCGCTAGCTGACTCTTGCGGCAGTCCAGCTGCCGGTTTTTAAGATCAGCGGGGGTTTGGGGGGTGGTGTTTCGGTTACTGTCCCATGGAGGCTGCCATCTCTGCCGCCCCTCTTGTGCCCTAGGGGCGAGGGGGAGGGGGCTCCCGAGAGCCCTGCCTTTGGTCCCCAGCCCGGTGGGGGTGGTGCGGTGTTGCTGTGGGAAACAAACATTCCCAGACCCGAGATGAAGATTCTCGGGGCAGCTTCTATTTCCTCACTGCTGGCATGCCTCAGTGGTTTAGGGGAAAGGAAGCGTCTCACTACCCGTGCTGCCATTGTACTGGCAGCAGGGTTCAGGCCTGTGGATATGCAGAGCCTTCCTTATGAGTTTGGCCTGGGACGTTGGGCTCAGAAGGTTCCTGGGCCAGGGCCATCACTTGGCCTCTGTATGTTTCTGGGGGTTCTGGTTTCTCTTACCGGTCCTGGTCCCCCTTCGTGAGCCAGTTTTGGGGTTCCTGGTCCAGCATGGGCCAGGGCCCCCAGAGCCTTTCCTTCTCTGGCACTGCTCTGCTCGGCTGCTGATCTTTTGTTTTCGATCAAAAAAAAAAAAAAAAATTAAAATTAAATAAAAAAGATTGAAAATAGCGGGTAGCAGCTCTGAAGCGCTGAAGCATTGAAGGACCAGAAAGGACATTCCAAAATTGTTCAAATGGTTTCAAAGTGTTTTAAATTGTTTAAAATAGTATTAAGACTTTCGGTGGTTTCTGATGGCTATTAATGGAACTCTTTTGCAGAAGTCTGTTTCAGGACCAAAAGGAGTCTCAGATATTCCAAGGGAAACAACTTCGGCTCTTGGACTGTTCCTGAAACTCAGCTGCATTGACTTCATTTTTTTTTACATTTTTTTTGGCATTAGTCTTATATTGTATGATTGTTTTAGTGAATTGTTAGTATTCTATATTTTATAGGTGAAGAAATTTCCTGTTCATTCCACATCAGCATTTTTCTTTTTTCTTGTACAGTTTGGAAAGGTGAGATGTAGCGGACATTTCTCCACAGAAATCCTTTCTTTCGGATTTCTGAGTCTTCTGGAGGCCAGAGGTTTCAGAAGACAAGGTAAACAATTACTATCAGCTCCTTTGGAATGCAACGGGGACACCTTGATTGGCTTATTTCCTATGTTTATAATTAAGGGCCAATCACCAGTGCAAGCAAGGGGACTGAGTCCTTGGCCACAACTTTGTTATAGATTGTTTCTTTCTATCCTTAGCAAGCCTAGCTGCTCTGCAAACCCCTCTCTATATTCTAATAATATAGTCATAATGTATTATATAAAATATCTTAATAAATCAAGCCTTTTGAACAAGATACAAGATTCACCGTCTCTCTATCACCAGCTGCGACACACTCAGGCATGGTAACAGGAAAAGTCAAAGCGGAGTACACACCATAGGGAGAAAGATATGAGGGACATGGCATGGACACTTAAAAAAAAAGAAAAAAAAAAAATTTTTCCCAAAGTCAAAACCATCAAAATGCAGGATGGCCATATGCCATCAAGTGCAGGCACATGCAGCAAAGCTTGCCAAAATAGATCCCCACTGAAGGCCAAAAGAGAAAAGAAGGACTTACAAACACGCTGGAATGGAGATAGTATCAAAGGAATTGCAATTCGAGAAGAAAAAAAAAAATTTGGGAAATTTTCTGATTACAAGAAAATGGACCGGGATTATATCAGGTGCAGTGCAAAACACAAAAACATGCCAAAACTAAGCTTACAGATGTTTCAAAAGCAGGGGAAAACATCAAGGAGGAGGACACAACTTGGAGGGGAAGATATGAGGGACATGGCATGGATACATGAAAAAAAAAAAAAAAGAAAAAAATCCTTCCCTAAGTCAAAGCCATCAAAAGGCATGGCATGCCATCAAGGGCAGGGACAAGCATCAAAGATTCCTCTATTGGTCCCCATTGAAATCGCAAGATTCCCTTTCCCTTCCCGAAAGGAAATTTCATTTCCTTTCGGGAAGGCAAAGGGAATCCTGCGACCGGGAAAGGGAATCTTGCGACCCTGAAAAGAAAGCCTTACCAACACTCTGGAAAGGAGATAGGATCAAATGAAATGCAATTGAAAAAAACCAGAAAATCGGGAATTTTTGTGCCTTCAAAAAATGGCCTGTGAGGAAATGAGCTGCATTGCAAAAGACCAACACATGCCAAAACTAAGCTCACAGATTTTGGAAAAAAAAGAGGGGCAAAAGTCAAGGAGGGAGACAAAACTTAGGGGGCAAGATATGAGGGACATGGCATGGACACTTCAGAAAACAATCAAAAATGGAAAAAGTCTTTACCAAAGTAAAAGCCATCAAAATGAAGGCAGGCCTTACGCCAGCAAGTGCAGGCACAGGCAGCAAAGCTTGCCAAAATTGATCCCCACTGAAGGCCAAAACAGAAAAGAAGGATCTATGGAAACTCTGGAATGGAGACACCATCAAAGGACTTGCAATTCGAGGAGGAAAAAGAATACTTGGGAACTTTAGTGACTCTAAGAAAATGGCCTGGGATTATATCAGGTGCAGTGCAAAGGACCAAAACATGCCAAACCTAAGCTCACAGATGTTGCAAAAGCAGGGGGAAAAGTCAACGAGGAGTACACACCATAGGGAGAAAGATAGGAGAGGCATGGCATGGACACTTAAAAAAAAAAGAAAAAAAAATATTTTTCCCAAAGTCAAAACCATCAAAATGCAGGATGGCCATATGGCATCAAGTGCCGGCACATGCAGCAAAGCTTGCCAAAATTGATCCCCACTGAAGGCCAAAAGAGAAAGGAAGGACTTTCAAACACGCTGGAATGGAGATAGCATCAAAGGAATTGCAATTGGAGGAGAAAAAAACAAAATTTGGGAAATTCCCCGATTACAAGAAAATGGACCGGGATTATATCAGGTGCAGTGCAAAACACAAAAATATGCCAAAACTAAGCTCACAGATGTTGCAAAAGCAGGGGAAAACATCAAGTAAGAGGACACAACTTAGAAGGGATGATATGAGGGACATGGCATGGATACATGAAAAAAAAAAAAAAGAAAAAAATCCTTCCCAAAGTCAAAGCCCTCAAAAGGCATGGCATGCCATCAAGGGCAGGGACAAGCACCAAAGATTCCTCTATTGGTCTCCATTGAAATCGCAAGATACCCTTTCCCTTCCCGAAAGGATATTTCATTTCATTTCGGGAAGGGAAAGGGAATCTTGTGACCCTGAAAAGAAAGCCTTACAAACACTCTATAAAGGAAATAGGATCAAATTAAATGCAATTGAAAAAAAAAAGAAAATCGGGAATATTTGTGCTTTCAAAAAATGGCCTGTGAGGAAATGAGCTTCATTGCAAAACACCAACACATGCCAAAACTAAGCTCACCGATGTTGCAAAAGCAGGGGGAAAAGTCAACGAGGAGTACACACCATAGGGAGAACGATATGAGAGACATGGCATGGACACTTAAAAAAAAAAAGAAAAAAAAAGAGAAATTTTCCAAACGTCAAAACCATCAAAATGCAGGATGGCCATATGCCATCAAGTGCAGGCACATGCAGCAAAGCTTGCCAAAATTGATCCCCACTGAAGGCCAAAAGAGAAAAGAAGGACTTACACACACTCTGGAATGGAGATAGCATCAAAGGAATTGCAATTGGAGGAGAAAAAGTGAAAATATCGGAAATTTTCTGATTACAAGAAAATGGACCGGGATTATATCAGGTGCAGTGCAAAACACAAAAACATGCCAAAACTAAGCTCACAGATGTTTCAAAAGCAGGGGAAAACATCAAGGAGGAGGACACAACTTGGAGGGGAAGATATGAGGGACATGGCATGGATACATGAAAAAAAAAAAAAGAAAAAAATCCTTCCCAAAGTCAAAGCCATCAAAAGGCATGGCATGCCATCAAGGGCAGGGACAAGCACCAGAGATTCCTCCATTGGTCCCCATTGAAATCGCAAGATTCCCTTTCCCTACCAGAAAGGAAATGAAATTTCCCTTCGAGAAGTGAAAGGGAATCTTGCGACCCTGAAAAGTAAGCCTTACAAACACTCTGGAACGGAGATAGGATCAAATGAAATGCAATTGAAAAAAACCAGAAAATCAGGAATTTTTGTGCCTTCAAAAAATGGCCTGTGAGGAAATGAGCTGCATTGCAAAGGACCAACACATGCGAAAACTATGCTCATAGAGTTTGAAATAAAAAGGGGCAAAAGTCAAGGACGGAGACAAAACTTAGGGGGCAAGATATGCAGGACATGGCATGGACACTTCAGAAAACAACCAAAAATGGAAAAAATCTTTGCCAAAGACAAAGCCATCAAAATGCATTCAGGCCTTACGCCAGCAAGTGCAGGCACAGGCAGCAAAGCTTGCCAAAATTGATCCCCACTGAGGGCCAAAAGAGAAAGGAAGGACCTACGAATACTCTGGAATAGAGACACCATCAAAAGAATTGCAATTGGAGGAGGAAAAAGAATATTTGGGAAATTTAGTGACTCTATGAAAATGGCCCGGGATTATATCAGGTGCAGTGCAAAACAAAAAAACATGCCCAAATTGAGCTCACAGATGTTGCAAAAGCAGGGGGAAAAGTCAACGAGGAGTACACACCATAGGGAGAAAGATATGTGGGACATGGCATGGACACATAAAAAAAAAAAAGAAAAAAAAGAAATATTTTTCCCAAAGTCAAAACCATCAAAATGCAAGATGGCCTTATGCCATCAAGTGAAGGCACATGCAGCAAAGCTTGCCAAAATTGATCCCCACTGAAGGCCAAAAGAGAAAAGAAGGTCTTACAAACATGCTGGAATGGAGATAGCATCAAAGGAATTGCAACGGGAGGAGAAAAAAAGAAAATTTGGGAAATTCCCTGATTACAAGAAAATGGACCGGGATTATATGAGGTGCAGTGCAAAACACAAAAACATGCCAAAACTAAGCTCACAGATGTTTCAAAAGAAGGAGAAAACATCAAAGAGGAGGACACAACTTGGAGGGGAAGATATGAGGGACATGGCATGGATACATGAAAAAAAAAAGAAAAAAATCCTTTCCAAAGTCAAAGCCATCAAAAGGCATGGCATGCCATCAAGGGCAGGGACAAGCACCAAAGATTCCTCTATTGGTCCCCATTGAAATCGAAAGATTCCCTCTCCCTTCCCGAAAGGAAGTATCATTTCCTTTCGGGAAGGAAAAGGGAATCCTGCAACCCTGAAAAGAAAGCCTTACAAACCCTCTGAAAAGGAGATAGGATCAAATGAAATGCAATTGAAAAAAACCAGAAAATCGGGAATTTTTGTGCCTTCAAAAAATGGCCTGTGAGGAAATGAGCTGCATTGCTAAGGACCAAAACATGCCAAAACTAAGCTCACAGATTTTGGAAAAAGAAAGGGGCTAGAGTCAAAGAGGGAGACAAAACTTAGGGGGCAAAATATGCGGGACATGGCATGGACACTTCAGAAAACAACCAAAAATGGAAAAAATCTTTGCCAAAGTCAAAGCCATCAAAATGCAGGCAGACCTTGCGCCAGCAAGTGCAGGCACAGGCAGCAAAGCTTGCCAAAATTGATCCCCACTGAAGGCAAAAGAGAAAAGAAGGACCTACGAACACACTGGAATGGAGACACCATCAAGGGAATTGGAATTGGAGGAGGAACAAGAATATTTGGGAAATTTAGTGACTAAGAAAATGGCCCGGGATTATATCAGGTGCAGTGCAAAACACGAAAACATACCAAAACTAAGCTCACAGATGTTTCAAAAGCAGGGGGAAACATCAAGGAGGAGGACACAACTTGGAGGGGAAGATATGCGGGACATGGCATGGATACATGAAAAAAAAGAAAAAAAGAAAAAAATCCTTCAAAATTCAAAGCCATCAAAAGGCATGGCATGCCATCAAGGGCAGGGACAAGCACCAAAGATTCCTCTATTGGTCCCCATCGAAATCGCAAGATTCCCTTTCCCTCCCAGAAAGAAATGAAATTTCCTTTCGGGAAGGGAAAGGGAATCTTTGACCCTGAAAAGAAAGCCTTACAAACCCTGTGGAAAGGAGTTAGGATCAAATGAAATGCAATTGAAAAAAACCAGAAAATCAGGAATTTTTTTGCCTTCAAAAAATGGCCGGTGAGGAAATGAGCTGCATTGCAAAGGACCAAAACATGCCAAAACTAAGCTCACAGATTTTCGAAAAAAAAAGGGGACAAAGTCAAGGAGGGACACAAAACTTAGAGGGCAAGAAATGAGGGACATGGCATGGACACTTAAAAAAAAAAAGAAAAAAAAAATATTTTTCCCAAAGTCAAAACCATCAAAATGCAGGATGGCCATATGCCATCAAGTGCAGGCACATGCAGCAAAGCTTGCCAAAATAGATCCCCACTGAAGGCCAAAAGAGAAAGGAAGGTCTTACAAACACGCTGGAATGGAGATAGAATAAAAGGAATTGCAATTGGAGGAGAAAAAAAAAAATTTCGGAAATTCCCCGATTACAAGGAAATGGACCGGGATTATATCAGGTGCAGTGCAACACACAAAAACATGCCAAAACTAAGCTCACAGATTTTTCAAAAGCAGGGGAAAACATCAAGGAGGAGGACACAACTTGGAGGGGAAGATATGCGGGACATGGCATGGATACATGAAAAAAAGAAAAAAAGAAAAAAAGAAAAAAATCCTTCAAAATTCAAAGCCATCAAAAGGCATGGCATGCCATCAAGGGCAGGGACAAGCACCAAAGATTCCTCTATTGGCCCCCATTGAAATCGCAAGATTCCCTTTCCCTTCCCGAAAGGAAAGTTCGGGAAGGGAAAGGGAATCTTGCGACCCTGAAAAGAAAGCCTTACAAACACCCTGGAAAGGAGATAGGATCAAATGAAATGCAATTGAAAAAAACCAGAAAATCGGGAATTTTTGTGCCTTCAAAAAATGGCCTGCGCGGAAATGAGCTGCATTGCAAAGGACCAGCACATGCCAGAACTAAGCTCACCGATGTTGCAAAAGCAGTGGGAAAAGTCAGCGAGGAGTACACACCATAGGGAGAAAGATATGAGGGACATGGCATGGAGACTTAAAAGAAAATGAAAAAAAAAAAATTTTTCCCAAAGTCAAAACCATCAAAATGCAGGATGGCCATATGCCAGCAAGTGCGGGCACATGCAGCTAAGCTTGCCAAAATTGATCCCCACTGAAGGCCAAAACAGAAAAGGAGGACTTACAAACACGCTGGAATGGAGATAGCATCAAAGGAATTGGAATTGGAGGAGAAAAAAAGAAAATTTGGGAAATTCCCCGATTACAAGAAAATGGACTGGGATTATATCAGGTGCAGTGCAAAAGAAAAAAACATGCCAAAACTAAGCTCACAGATGTTTCAAAAGAAGGGGAAAACATCAAGGAAGACGACACAACTTGGAAGGGAACATATGAGGGACATGGTATGGATACATGAAAAAAAAGAAAAAAAGAAAAAAATCCTTCAAAATTCAAAGCCCTCAAAAGGCATGGCATGCCATCAAGGGCAGGGACAAGCACCAAAGATTCCTCTATTGGTCCCCATTGAAATCGCAAGATTCCCTTTCCCTCCCAGAAAGAAATGAAATTTCCTTTCAGGAAGG
Organism: Melospiza melodia melodia; assembly: GCF_035770615.1. Lineage (NCBI taxonomy): Eukaryota > Metazoa > Chordata > Aves > Passeriformes > Passerellidae > Melospiza > Melospiza melodia. The sequence continues at coordinate 32,863,758 of NC_086225.1, forward strand.
GAAAGGGAATCTTTGACCCTGAAAAGAAAGCCTTACAAACCCTGTGGAAAGGAGTTAGGATCAAATGAAATGCAATTGAAAAAAACCAGAAAATCAGGAATTTTTTAGCCTTCAAAAGTGGCCTGTGAGGAAATGAGCTGCATTGCAAAGGACCAAAACATGCCAAAACTAAGCTCACAGATTTTCGAAAAAAAAAGGGGCAAAAGTCAAGGCGGGACACAAAACTTAGAGGGCAAGATATGAGGGACATGGCATGGACACTTAAAAAAAAAAGAAAAAAAAGTATTTTTCCCAAAGTCAAAACAATCAAAATGCAGGATGGCCATATGCCATCAAGTGCCGGCACATGCAGCAAAGCTTGCCAAAATTGATCCCCACTGAAGGCCAAAAGGGAAAGGAAGTTCTTACAAACACGCTGGAATGGAGATAGAATCAAAGGAATTGCAATTGGAGGAGAAAAAAAAAAATTTGGGAAATTCCCCGATTACAAGGAAATGGACCGGGATTATATCAGGTGCAGTGCAAAAGACAAAAACATGCCAAAACTAAGCTCACAGATTTTTCAAAAGCTTGGGAAAACATCAAGGAGGAGGACACAACTTGGAGGGGAAGATATGAGGGACATGGCACAGATACATGAAAAAAAAAAAAAAGAAAAAAATCCTTCCCAAAGTCAAAGCCATCAAAAGGCATGGCATGCCATCAAGGGCAGGGACAAGCACCTAAGATTCCTCTATTGGTCCCCATTGAAATCGCATGATTCCCTTTCCCTTCCCGAAAAGAAAATTTCAGGAAGGGAAAAGGAAACTTCCAAGCCTGAACAGAAAGCCTTACAAACACTCTGGAAAGGATATAGGATAAAATGAAATGCAATTGAAAAAACCAGAAAATCGGGAAATATTTGCCTTCAAAAAATGGCCTGTGAGGAAATGAGCTGCATTGCAAAGGACCAACACATGCCAAAACTAAGCTCACCTATGTTGCAAAAGCAGGGGGAAAAGTCAACGAGGAGTACACACCATAGGGAGAAAGATATGAGGGACATGGCATGGAGACTTAAAAAAAAAAGAAAAAAACATAAATTTTTCCCAAAGTCAAAACCATCAAAATGAAGGATGGCCATATGCCTCTGGGAGCCTGAAAATTAAGCCTTACAAACACTCTGGAAAGGAGAGAGGATCAAATGAAATGCCATTGAAAAAATGGCTGTGGCAGGCAGTGACAGGCGAGCTCATGAACATCCATGATACGCACTATGATTCCCAGACCAATGGTGACAAGACTGCAAAGTCAGGCTGGTTTGATAGTACAAAGTGTCTCGTGCAATCTGCCATCCACAAGTGGTGCCGGTGAGTTTTGTTTGCCGGGGAAAAAGGCGGTGGATTGTGTTGGAGGGCCCGGGGCTGCTAGTGGCCGCCTGGCTCCTCACAATCCACGATACATAGGATGGTTCCCAGACCCAAGGTGGCAACACTGCCAAGTCGGGCTGGTTTGGCAGTTCCAAGTGGCTCCTGAAATCTGCCATCCAGAAGCTGGGCAGGTGAGTTTTGATTGCAAGGGAAAAGGGCCGTGGCTGGAACTGGGGGCCTGTGGACGGGAGTGGACGGCTGGTTCCTGATAATCTACGTTACGCAGGATGGTTCCCAGACACAAGGTGGCAAAACTGACAAGTCGGGCTGGTTTTATAGTACCAAGTGGCTCCTGCAATCTGCCACCCAGAAGCTAGACGGGTGAGTTTTTTTTGCAAGGCAAACGGACCGTGGTTTGTGTTTGGGGGGCTGTGGCTGAGACTGGCCGGCTGGCTCATTAAAATCCACCATACGCGAGAGAGCTCCCAGATGCAAGGTGGCACCATTGCCAAGTCGGGCTGGTTTGACAGTAGGAAGTGGCTCCAGCTATTTGCCATCCAGAGGCGGGGCTGCTGGTTTTTCTTTGCCAGGGAACCTGGCCGAGTTTTTTGTTTGGGGGCATGTGGCTGGGATTTGCCGGCTAGCTCCTGAAAATCCACAATACGCAGGATGGTTTCCAGAAGCAAGGTTACACCAGTGCCAAGTAGGGCTGGTGTGATTGTACCAAGTGGCTCCAGCAATCTGCCATCCTGATGCGGGGAAGGTGAGTTTTGCTTGCCAGGGAAAAGGGACGCTGTTTTCGTTGGAGGTCATGTGGCTGGGAGTGGCCAGCTGGCTCCCAAAAATCCACGATACGCACGATGGTTCCCAAACCCAAGGTGGCACCAGTACCAAGTCAGGCTTTTGTGATAGTACCAAGTGGCTGCTGCAATCTGCCGTCCACAAGCGGGGCAGCTGAGTTTTGTTTTCCAGGGAAACGGGACGAGGTTTGTGTTTGGGGGCATATGGCCGCGAGGGCTGGCTGGCTCCTGAAAATCCACGATAGGCAGGATGGTTGCGAGACCCAAGGTGGCATTAGTGCCAAGTAGGGCTGGTTTGATAGTTCCAAGTGGCTCCTGAAATCTGCCATCCAGAAGCCGGGCACCTGAGCTTTGTTTGCCAGGGAAAAGGGCCGTGGTTTGTGTTTGGGGGCCTGTGGCTGGGAGTGGCCGGCTGGCTCCTGAAAATCCACATTACGCTGGATGGTTCCGAGACCAAAGGTGGCGCCAGTGTGCAGTCAGGCTTTTGTGATAGTACCAAGTGGCTCCTGTAATCTGCCATCCAGACACTGGGAAGGTGAGTTTTGTTCGCACGGGAATAGGGCTGTTGTTAGTGTTGGAAGCCTGTGGCTGAGAGTGGCTGGCTGGTTCATGAAAATCCACGATACTCAGTATGGTTCCAAGACCCAAGGTGGCACCAGTGCCAAGTCGGGCCTCTTTTATAGTACCAAGTGGCTCCTGCAATCTGCCATCCAGAAGCGGGGCAGTGGAGTTTTTTTTGCCAGAGAAACTGGCCATGGTTTGTGTATCGGGGCAAGTGGCTGGGAGTGGCCGGCTGGCCCCTGAAAATCCACGATACGCAGGATGGTTCCCAGACCCAAGGTGGCGCCAGTGCCAAGTCGGGCTGGTTTGATAATACCAAGTGGCTCCTGCAATCTGCCATCCAGAAGCGGGGCAGCTGAGTTTTGTTTGCCAGAGAAAATGACCGAGGTGTTTTTTGGGGTTCTGTGGCTGGGAGTGGCCGGGTGGCCCCTGAAATTCAACGATACGCAGGATGGTTCCCGGACCCAAGGTGGCAATAGTGCCAAGTCGGACTGGTTTGATAGTACTAAGTAGCTCCTGCAATCTGCCATCCAGAAGCAGGGCAGGTGAGTTTTGTTTGCCGGGGAAAAGGGCCATGGTTTTTGTTTGGGGGCCTTTAGCTGGGAGTTGCCGGCTGGCCCCTGAAAATCCACGATACGCAGGATGGTTCCTAGACCCAAGGTGGAACCAGTGCCAAGTCAGGCTGGTTTGGCAGTTCCAAGTGGCTCCTGCAATCTGCAATCCAGAAGCTGGGCAGGTGAGTTTTGATTGCAAGGGAAAAGGGCCTCGGTTTTATTGGGGGCCTGTGGCCTGGAGCTGCCGGCTGGTTCCTGATAATCTACGATACGCAGGATGGTTCCCAGACACAAGGTGGCAACAGTGCAAAGTCGGGCTGGTTTGATAGTACCAAGTGGCTCCTTCAATCTGCCATCCAGAAGCGGAGCAGGTTTGTTTTATTTGTCAGGGGAAACGCCCGTATTTTGTGTTGGATGGCCTATTTCTTGGGGCTGTCGGTTGGCCCCTGAAAATCCACGATACGCAGGATGGTTCACAGACCCAAGGTGGCACCAGTGCAAAGTCAGGCTTTTTTGATAGTACCAAGTGGGTCCTGCAATCTGCCATCCAGAAGCTGAGCAGGCGAGTTTTCTTTTCCAGGGAAGCGGGCCGAGGTTTCTTTTTGGGGGCCTATGGCCTGGAGTGTCCGGCTGGCTCCTGAAAATCCACGATACGCAGGATGGTTCTCAGACACCAGGTGGCACCAAAGCCAAGTCGGGCTGGTTTATAGTACCTAGTGTCTCCTGCAATCTGCCATCCAAAAGCTGGGTGGTGAGTTTTTTTTTTCCAAGCAAAAGGGATGTTTTTTTTTTTTGAGGGCCTGTGGCTGGGAGTTGCAGGCTGGCTCCTGAAAATCCACGATAAGCAGGATGGTTCCCAGACCCAAGGTGGCACCAGTGCCAAGTCGGGCTGGTTTTATACTACCAATTGGGTCCTGCATTCTGCCATCCAGAAGCGGGGCAGCTGAGTTTTTTTTGCCAGGGAAACGAGCTGTGGTTTGGGTTTGGGAGGCTATGGCTGGGAGTGGCCAGCTGGCTCCTGAAAATCTACGATACGCAGGATGGTTCTCAGACCCAATGTACCAACACAGACAAGACGGGCTGGTTTTTTAGTACTAAGTGGCTCCTGCAATCTGCCATCCTGAAGTGTGTCAGCTGAGTTTTGTTTGCAAGGCAAAAGGGCCGTGGTTTGTGTTTGAGGGCCTGTGGCTGGGAGTGGCCAGCTGGCTCCTGAAAATCCACGATACGCGGGAGTTTTCCCAGACCTAAGGTGGTACCAGTGCCAAATGGGGCAGGTTTTGTTGTACCAAGAGGCTCCTGCAATCTGCCATTGAGAAGCAAGGCAGGTGAGTTTTGTTTGTCTGGGAAAAGGGCCGAGGTTTGTGTCTGGGGGCCTATTGCCGGGAGTGGCCTGCTGGCGCTTGAAAATACACGATGCGCATGATGGTTGCCAGACCCAAGGTGGAAATAGTACCAAGACGGGCTGGTTTGATAGTACCATGTGGCTCCTCCAATCTGCCATCCAGAAGCGGGGCAGGTGAGTTTTGTTTTCCAGGGAAAAGGGCCGTGGTTTTTGTTTGGGGGCCTGTGGAAGGGAGTGGCTGGCAGGTGCCTTAAAATCCAAGGTTCGCAGGATTTTTGCCAGACCCAAGGTGGCACCAGTGCTAAATCCGGCTGGTTTGATATTACCAAATGCCTCCTGCAATATGCCATGCAGAAGCCGGGTAGCTGAATTTTGTTTGCCAGATAAACGGGCCGAGGTTTGTGTTTCAGGGTGGGTGGTTCGGAGTGGCCGGCTGGACCCTGAAAAGCCACGATTGGCAGTATGCTTCCCAGATCCAAGGTGGCACCAGTGCCTAGTCGGGCTGGTTTTATAGTACCAAGTGGCTTCTGCAATCTGCCATACGGAAGCGGGGCAGGTGAGTTTTCTTTTCAGGGAAACGGGCCCAGGTTTTTTTCCGGGGGCCTATAACATGGAGTGGCCGGCTGGCTCCTAAAAATCTACGATAGGCAGGATCGTTCCAAGACCCAAGGTGGCACCACTGCCAAGTCAGGCTGGTTTAAAGTTGCCAAGTGGGTCCTGCAATGTGCCATGCAGAAGCAGGGCAGCTGAATTTTGTTTACCAGGGAAAAGGGCCCTGGTTTGTTTTTGGGGGCCTGTGGCTGGGAGTTGCCGGCTGGCTCCTGCAAATCCACGATAGGCAGGATGGTTCCCAGACTCAAAGTGGTAACAGTGCCAAGTCGGGCTGGTTTGATAGTACCATGTGGCTCCTGCAATCTGCCATCCAGAAGCGGGGCAGGTGAGTTTTGTTTGCAAGAGAAAAGGGCCGTGGTTTGTGTTTGGGGGCCCGTGGCTGGCAGTGGCCGCCTGGCACCTTGAAATCTTTGATATGCAGGATGGCTCCCAGACCCAAGCTGGCACCAGTGCCAAGTCAGGCTGATATTGCAGTTCCAAGTGGCTCTGGCCATCTGCAATCCAGTAGCGGGACAGCTGAGTTTTGTTTGCCAGGGAAAATTGCCTGGTTTCTGTTTGGGCGATAAGGCTTGGAGTGGCCGGCTGGGTCATTCAAATCCACGATACGCAGGATGGTTCCCAGACTCAAGGTGGTAGCAGTGCCAAGTCGGGCTGGTTTGATAGCACAAATTAGCTCCTGCAGTCTGCCATCCAGAAGCGAGGCAGGTGAGTTTTGATTGCCAGGGAAAAGGGACGTTGTTTTCCTTGGAGGGCCTGTGGCTGGGAGTGGTCACCTGGCCCCTGAAAATCCACGATAGGCAGGATGGTTCACAGACCCAAGGTGGCACCAGTGCAAAGTCAGGCTTTTTTGATAGTACCAAGTGGGTCCTGCAATCTGCCATCCAGAAGCTGAGCAGGCGAGTTTTCTTTTCCAGGGAAGCGGGCCGAGGTTTCTTTTTGGGGGCCTATGGCCTGGAGTGTCCGGCTGGCTCCTGAAAATCCACGATACGCAGGATGGTTCTCAGACACCAGGTGGCACCAAAGCCAAGTCGGGCTGGTTTATAGTACCTAGTGTCTCCTGCAATCTGCCATCCAAAAGCTGGGTGGTGAGTTTTTTTTTTTCCAAGCAAAAGGGATGTTTTTTTTTTTTGAGGGCCTGTGGCTGGGAGTTGCAGGCTGGCTCCTGAAAAACCACGATAAGCAGGATGGTTCCCAAACCCAAGGTGGCACCAGTTCCTAGTCAGGCTGGTTTGATAGTAAAAAGTGGCTCCTGCAATCTTCCATCCAGTAGTGGGGCAATTGAGTTTTGTTTGCAAGGCAAAAGGGCCATGTTCTTTCTTTCGGGGCCTGCGGCTGAGAGTGGCCCTCTGGTTCTTAAAAATCCGTGATATGCAGAACGGCTCCGAGACCCAAGTGGGCAAAACTGCCAAATCGGGCTGGTTTGATAGTACCAAGTGGCTCGTGCAATCTGCCATCCACAACTGGGGCAGGTGAGTCTTGTTTTCCAGGGAAAAGTGCCGTGGTATGTTCTTGGGAGGCTATGGCTGGGAGTGGCCAGCTGGCTCCTGAAAATCCACGATACGCAGGATGGTTCCGAGACGCATGTTGGCACCGCTTGCAAGTCGGGCTGGTTTTGTAGTACCAAGTGGCTCCTGCAATCTGCCATCCAAAAGTGGGGCAGGTGATTTTTGTTTGCCAGTGAAACGGGCAGAGGTTTGTGTCTGGGGGCCTATGGCCGGGAGTTGCCGGCTGGCTCCTGAAAATCCATGATACGCAGGATGGTTCCCAGACCCAAGGTGGCACCAGTACTAAGATGGGCTGGTTTGATAGTACCAAGTGGCTCCTGCAATCTGCCATCCAGAAACGGGGCAGGTGAGTTTTGTTTGCCTGAGAAAGGGGCCGTTGTCTGTGTTTGCGGGCCTGTGGCTGGGAGTGGCCGGCTGGTACCTGAAAATCCACGATACGCAGGATGGTTGCCAGACCCAAGGTGGCACCAGTGCCAAGTCGGGCTGGTTTGATAGTACCAAGTGTCTCCTGCAATCTGCCATCCAGAAGCGGGGCAGTGGAGTTTTGCTTGCAAGGGAAACGGGCCCAGGTTTGTGTCTGGGGGCCTATTTCCTGCACTGCCCGAATGGTTCCTGGAAATCTACGATAGACAGGATGGTTCCCAGACCCAAGGTGGCACCACAGCCATATCGGGCTGGTTTTTATTAGCAAGTGCCTCCTGCAATCTGCCATCCAGAAGAGGGGAAGCTGAGTTTTGGTTGCCAGGGAAACGGGACCAGGTTTGAGTCTGGGGGCCTATGGCCGGTAGTGGCTGGCTGGTCCTGGAGAATCTACGATAGGCAGGATGGTTCCCAGACCCAAGGTGCCACCAGTGCCAAGTCAGGCTGGTTTGATAGTACAAAGTGGCTTCTGCAATCTGCCATCCAGAAACGGGGCAGGTAAGTTTTGTTTTTCAGGGAAAAGAGCCTTTGTTTTTGTTTGGGGTCCAGTGGCAGGGAGTGGCTGGCTGGCGCTTTTAAATCCACGATTCACAGGTTGGTTTGCAAGACCCAAGGTGGCACTAGTGCCAAATCGGGCTGGTTTATAGTACCAAGTGGCTCCTGCAATCAGACATCCAGAAGCGGGTCAATTGAGTTTTGCTTGCAAGGGAAATGGGCCCAGGTTTTTTTCTGGGGGCCTATTGCCTGCAGTGTCCGGATGGTTCCTGAAAATCCACGATACGCAGGATGGTTCCCAGACACAAGGTGGCACTAGTACTTAAATGGGCTGGTTTGATAGTACCAATTGGGCCCTGCAATCTGCCATCCAGAAGCGGGGAAATGTGTTTTGTTTGCCAGCGATAAGGGCCGTGGTTTTTGTTTGAGGGCCTGTGGCTCGAATTGGCCGGCTGGCTCCTGATAATCCACGTTACACAGTATGGTTCCCAGACCCCAGGTGGCACCAGTACTAAGTTGGGCTGGTTTGATAGTACCAAGTGGCTCCTGCAATCTGCCATCCAAAAGCGGGGCAGGTGATTTTTTTTTGCCAGTGAAACGGGTTGAGGTTTGAGTCTTAGGGCCGTTGGTTGGGAGTGGCCGGCTGGACCCTGAAAATCTACGATAAGCAGGATGATTTGAAGACCCAAGGTGGCACCAATGCCAAGTCGGGCTGGTTTGATAGTACCAAGTTTCTCCTACAATCTACCATCCAGAAGCGAGTAGCTGAGTTTTACTTGCCAGGGAAACGGGCCAAGGTTTGTGTCTGGGGGCCTATAACCTGCAGTGTCTGGATTGTTCCTGAAAATGTACGATAGGCAGGATGTTTTCCAGACCCATGGTAGCCCCAGTGCCAAGTCAGGCTGGTTTCATAGTACCAAGTAGCTCCTGCAATTTGCCATTCAGAAGCAGGGCAGGTGAGTTTTGTTTGCCAGAGAAAAGCGGCCGTGGTCTGTGTTTGAGGGCCTGTGGCTGGGAGTGGCCGGCCGGTTCCGGAAAATCCACGATACACAAGATGGTTCCCAGATTCAAGGTGGACCCAGTGCCAAGTCAGGCTGGTTTTGTAGTATTAAGTGGCTCCTGCAATCTGCCATCCAGAAGTGGGGCAGGTTACTTTTGTTTTCCAGGGAAACGGGCCGATGTTTATGTCTGGGGGCCTATGGTCGGGAGTGGCCGGCTGGCTCCTGCAAATCCATGTTACGCAGGAAGGTTTCCAGAGCCAAGTTGGCGCCAGTACCAAGACGGGCTGGTTTGGCAGTTCCAAGTGGCTCCTGCAATCCGCCATCCAGAAAAGGGGCTGGTGAGTTTTGTTTTCAGAGAAAAGGGCCGTGGTTTTAATTTGGGGGCCTGTGGCTCGGAGAGGACGGCTGGATCCTGAAAATCCCCAATATGCAGGATGTTTTGCAGACCCAAGGTGGAAACACTGCCAAGTCTGGCTGGTTTGATAGTGCCAAGTGTCTCCTGAAATCTTCTATCCAGAAGCGGGGCAGTTGAGTTTTGCTTGCCAGGGAAACGGGGCCAGGTTTGTGACTGGGGGCCTATTTCCTGCAGTGTCCGAATGGTTTCTGGAAATCTACGATAGACAGGATGATTCCCAGACCCAAGGTGGCACCACAGCCATATCGGGCTGGTTTTTATTAACAAGTGCCTCCTGCAATCTGCTATGCAGAAGCCGGGCAGGTGAGTTTTGTTTGCCAGGAAAAAGGGCCTCGTTTATGTTTGGGCGCCTGTAGCAGTGAGTGGCTGGCTGGCTCCTTAAAATCCACGATTCGCAGGATGTTTGCCAGACCCAATGTGGCACCAGTGCCAAGTCCGGCTGGTTTTAAAGTGGCAATTGGCTCCTGAAATCTGCCATCCAGAAGCGGGGCAGCTGAGTTATGTTTGCCAGGGAAAAGGGCCGTGGTTTATGTTTGGGTGGCTATGGATTGGAGTTGCCACCTGGCTCCTGAAAATCCACGATACGCAGGATGGTTCCCAGACCCAAGGTGGCACTAGTGCCAAGTCAGGCTGGTTTGACAGTGCCAAGTGTTTCCTGCAATCTGCCATCAAGAAGCAGGGCAGCTGATTTTTTTTGCCAGAGAATAGGGCCGTGGTTTGTTTTTGAGCGCCTATGCCTGGGTGTGGCCGGCTGGCTCCTGCAAATCCGTGATACGCAGGATGGTTCCCAGACCCAGGGTGGCACCAGTGCCAAGTCCGGCTGGTTTGATAGTACCAAGTGGCTCCTGCAATCTACCCTCCAGAAGCGGGGCAGGTGACTTTTGTTTACCAGGGAAAAGGGCCATGCTCTTTCTTTGGGGGCCTGCGGCTGAGAGTGGCCCTCTGGTTCTTCAAAATCCATGATATGCAGGATGGCTCTGAGACCCAAGGGGGCAACACTGCCAAGTCAGGCTGATTTGATAGTACCAAGTGGCTCGTGCAATTTGCCATCCAGAAGCGGGGCAGGTGACTTTTCTTTCCCAGGGAAAAGGGCCGAGGTTTTTTTTTGGTAGCCTGTGGCTTGGAGTGCCCGTCTAGCTCCTGAAAATCCACGATACGCAGCATATTTCCGAGACCCATGGTGGCAACACTGCCAAGTCGAGCTGGTTTGTAGTACCAAGTGACTCGTGCAATCTGCGATCCACAAGTGGGGCAGGTGAGTTATGTTTGCCAGGGAAACGGGCCGAGGTTTTTTTTGGTGGCCTGTGGCAGGGAGTCATCTGCTAGCTCCTGAAAATCCACTATACGCAGGATGTTTCCCAGACTCAAGGTTGCACCAGTGCCAAGTCGGGCTGGTTTGATAGCACCAAGTGGCTCCTGCACTCTGCCATCCACAACTGGGGCAGTTTTCCAGGGAAAAGTGCCGTGGTTTATTCTTGGGGGCCTGTGGCTGGGAGTGGCCGGCTGGCTCCTTAAAATCCACGATACGCAGGATGGTTCCCAGACCAAAATTTTCACAACTTGTAAGTCGGGCTGGTTTTGTAGTACAAAGTGGCTCCTGCAATATGCCATCCAGAAGCGGGGCAGGTGAGTTTTGTTTGCCAGATAAAAGGGCCGTGGTTTGTTTTTGGAGGCCTGTGGCTGGGAGTGGCCGGCTGGCTCCTGAAAATCCACGATACGCAGGATGGTTCCCAGACCCAAGGTGGCACCAGTGCAAAGTCGGGCTGGTTTGATAGTACCAAGTGGCTCCTGCAATCTGCCATCCAGAACCGGCGCAGGGGAGTTTTTTTTGCACGGGAAAAGGGCCATGGTTTTTATTTCGGGGCCTGCGGCTGAAAGAGGCAGTCTGGCTCCTTAAAATCTTTGATATACACGATGGCACCGAGACCCAAGGGGGCAACACAGCCAAGTCTGGTTTATTTGGCAGTTCCAAGTGGCTCCAGCAATCTGCCGTCCAGAAGCACAGCAGGTGACTTTTGTTTGCCAGAGAAAAGGGCCGAGGTTTTTTTTTGGCAGCCTGTGGCATGCACTGACCAGCTAGCTACTGAAAATCCACTATACGCAGGATATTTCCCAGACCCATGGTGGCAACGCTGCCAAGTCGTGCTGGTTTGATAGTACCCAGTGCCTCCTGCAATCTGCCATCCAGAATCTGCTTCTGGATGGGAGATTGCAGGAGCCACTTTGCACTATCAAACCAGCCCAACTTGGTACTGGTGTCACCTTGGGTCTGGGAACCATCCTGCGTATCGTGGATTTTCAGGAGCCAGCAGGCCACTCAAGGAAACAGGCCCCAAACAGAAACATCTTCCCGTTTCCCTCACAAACAAAACTCACCTGCCCAGCTTCTGGATGGCAGATGGCACCAGCCACTTGGAACTGCCAAATCAGCCTGACTTGCCAGTCTTGCTGCATGGGTGTGGGAAACATCCTGCGTATGGTGGATTTTCAGGAGCTAGCCGGCCACTCCGAGCCACAGGCTGCCAGAAACAAACCTCGGCCCTTTACCCTGGCAAACAAAAGTCACCTGCCCCGCTACTGGATGGCAGATTTCAGGAGGCACTTGGTAATATCAAACCAGCCCTTCTTGGCACTGGTGCCACCTTGGGTCTGGGAACCATCCAGCGTATGGTAGATTTTCAGGAAGCAGCAGGTCACTGAAACCAATCGTCCCCCAGAGAAAAGCTTGGCCCGTTTCCCTGGCAAACAAAACTCACCAGCCCCACTTCCGGATGGCCAATTGCAGGAGACTCTTGGTACTATCAAACCTGCCCGACTTGGTAGTGTTGCCACCATGGGTCTGGGAAACATCCTGCGTATCGTGGATTTTCAGGAGCTAGCCGGTCACTCCCTGACACAAGCTGCCAAAAAAAACTCAGCCCTTTTCCCTGGGAAACAAAAGTCACATGCCCCGGTTCTGGATGGCACATTGCTGGAGCCACTTGGAACTGCCAAATAGACCTGACTTGCCAGTATTGCCCCTTTGGGTCTCGGAGCCATCCTGCCTATAAAAGGTTTTAAAGAGCCAGCGGGCCACTCTCAGCCAAAGGCCCTGAATTAAAAACCATGGCCATTTCCCCTTGCAAACAAAACTCACCTGCCCTGCTTCTGGATAGCAGACTGCAGGAGCCAGTTGGTAGGTTAAAACCAGCCCGACTTGGCAGTGGTGCCGCCTTGGGTCGCGCAAACATCCTGCGAATTGTGGATTTTAAGGTGCCAGCCAGCCACTCCCTGCCACCGACCCCCAAAAAAAAACAACAGCCCTTTTCCTTGGCAAACAAAACTCACCTTCCCCGCTTCTGGATGGCAGATAGCGGGAGCCACTTTGTACTATCAAACCAGCCTTACTTGGCACTGCTGCCACCTTTGGTCTGGGAACCATCCTGCGTATCATGGATTGCCAGGAGTCAGCAGGCCTCTCACAGCCACAGGCCCCCGAATGCAAACCAAAAGCCCTTTTTCTCTGGCAAACAAAACTTAGCTTCCCTGCTTCTGGAAGGCAGATTACAGGAGCCACTTGGTACTATCAAACCAGCCTAACTTGGCATTGGCGCCACCTTGGGACTGGGAACCATCCTGCCTGTTGTAGATTTTCAGGAGCCAGCCGCCCACTGCAGGCCATAGGACCCCAGACACATACCTCGGCCCGTTTCCCTGGTAAACAAAACCCACCCCTCCCCGCTTCTGGATTGCAGATTTTAGGAGCAATTTGGTTCGGAAAAACGAGCCCGACTTGGCACTGGTGCCACCTTGGGACTGGGAACCATCCTGCGTATCGTGGATAGACAGGAGCCTGCTGGCCACTTCTAGCCCTAGGCCCCAAAACACAAACCACAAACCTTTTCTCTGGAAAAAAAAAATCTCAGCTGCCCCGCTTCTGGATGGCAGATTGCAGGAGCCACTTGAAAGTATCAAACCAGCCCGACTTGGCACTGGTGCCACCTTGGGTCGGGGAACCATCCTGCCTATCATAAATTTTCAGGAGCCAGCCGCCCACTGCTGGCCATAGGCCCCCAGACACAAATCTCAGCCCGTTTCCCTGGCAAACAAAACTCACATGTCCAGCTTCTGAATGGCAGATTGCAGGAGCCACTTAGTACTATCAAACCAGCCGGACTTGGCACTGGTGCCAACTTGGACCTGGGAACCATCCTGCGTATCGTGGATTTTCAGGAGCCAGACGGCCACTCCCAGCCGTAGGCCCCCATACACAAACCTCGGCCCTTTCCTCTGGCAAACAAAACTCAGCTGCCCCGCTTCTGGATGGCAGACTGCAGGAGCCACTTGGTTCTATCACAAAAGCCTGACTTGGCAGTGGTGCCACCTTGGGTCTGGGAACCATCCTATGTATCATGGATTGTAAGGAGCCAGCTGGCCACTCCTCGCCATAGGCCCCCAGACACAAACCTTGGCTAGTTTCCCTTAAAAACAAAACTCAGCGGCCCCGCTTCTGGATGGCAGATTGCAGGAGCCACTTGGTTCTATCACAAAAGCCTGACTTGGCACTGGTGCCACCTTGGGTCTGGGAACCATCCTGCGTATCATAGATTTTCAGGAGCCAGCCGCCCACTGCAGGCCATTGGATCCCGACACAAACCTCGGCCCGTTTCCCTGGCAAACAAAACTCACCTGCACCGCTTATGGATGGCAGATTGCACGAGCCACTTTAGACTGTCAAACCAGCCCAACATGGCATTGTTGCCACAATGGGTCTGGGAAACATCCTGCGTATGGTGGATTTTCAGGAGCTAACAGGACACTCCCTGACACAGGCTACCAAAAAAAATCTTGGCCCTTTTCCCTGGGAAACAAAAGTCACCTGCCCCTCTTCTGGATGGCAGATTGCTGGAGCCACTTTTAACTGCCAAATAGACCTGACACAGCAGTGTTGCCCCTTTGGGTCTCGGAGCCATCCTGCATGTAAATGATTTTAAAGAGCCACCGGCCCACTCTTAGCAAAATACCATCCTACGTATTGTGGATTGTCAGGAGCCAGCCGGCCTCTCACAGCCACAGGTCCCCAAACACAAACCACAGACCTTTTCTCTGGCAAACAAAACTTAGTTGCCCCGCTTCTGGATGGTAGATTGATGGAGCCACTTCTTACTATCAAACCAGCCCGACATGGCATTGGTGCCACCTTGGGACTGGGAATCATCCGGCCTGTCGTAGATTTTCAGGAGCCAGCCGCCCACTGCCGGCCATAGGACTCCAGACACATACCTCGGCCCATTTCCCTGGCAAACAAAACTCACACCTCCATGCTTCTGGATTGCAGATTTTCGGAGCCACTTGGTACAGAAAAAAGAGCCCGACTTGGCACTGGTGCTACCTTGGGACTGGGAACCATCCCGCATATCGTAGATTTTAAGGACCAGCCGTCCACTCCGGGCCTTAGGACCCCAGACACATACTTTGGCCCGTTTCCCTGGCAAGTAAAACTCACCTGCCCCGCTTCTGGATGGCTAATTGCAGGAGGCACTTGGTACTATCAAACCAGACTCTCTTGGAGCTGGTGCCAACTTGGGTCTGGGAACCATCCTGCATATCGTGGATTTTCAGCGTCCACCCTGCCCCTACCAGCCACAGGCCCTCAAACACAAACCAAGGCCCTTTTCCCTTGCATACAAAACTAACCTACCCCGCTTCTGGATGGCTGATTGCCGGAGCCACTTGGTAATATCAAACCAGCCCGACTGGGCACTGGTGCCACCTTGGGTCTAAGAACCATCTTGCCTATCGTACATTTTCAGGAACCATCCAGACACTGAAGACAATAGGCCCCCAGACACAAACCTGGGCCCGTTTCCCAGGCAAAAAAAACTCACCTGCCCCGCTTCTGGATGGCAGATTTCAGGAGCCACTTGGTAATATCAAACCAGCCCGACTTGGCACTGGTGCCACCTTGGGTCTGGGAACCATGCTGCGTATCGTAGATTTTCCAGAAGCAGACGGACAATGCAGGCCATAGGCCCCCAGAAAAAAGCCTCGGCCCGTTTCCCTGGCAAACAAAACTCAGCTTCCCTGCTTCCGGATTGCAGATTGCAGGAGCCACTTGGTACTATCAAACCCGCCCGTCTTGGCAGTGGGGCCGCCTCAGGTCTGGAAAACATCCGGCGAACCGTGGATTTTAAGGAGCCAGCCAGCCACTAGCTGTCACAGGCCCTAAAACAAAATCAAAGGCACTTTTCCCTGGCAAAGAAAACTCCGCTACCCCGCTTCTGGATGGCAGATTGCAGGAGCCACTTGGTACTATCAAACCTGCCCAACTTGGTACTGGTGCCATCTTGGGTCTGGGAACCACCCTGCGTATCGTGAATTTTCAGGAGCCAGCCGGTCACTCCCAGCCACAGGCCCTGCGAACACAAACCACAGCCCTTTTCCCTTGCAAACAAAACTCACCTGCCCCGTATCTGGATGGCAGATTGGAGGAGCCACTTGGTACTATGAAACCAGCCTGACTTGGCACTGCTGCCACCTTGGGTCTGGCGTTGCAGAGAGGTCTGCCAAGTGTTTGGGAGGAAGAAAAGTTGTCCAAAACAGCTTCCAATCGAATGTTCATGTGATTGGATAAGTCAGGAGAGTGCAACGGTACTGTTTTCTATCAGTTGGCAAGCTGCGCACACAATCCCAGTGTTGTACAGCTTCCTTCTTCACCTTTCCGAAGCTGCCGCTCCCGGAGGCTCCCGGAGGCGAAGAAGTGGCTACTTTGCGCAAAGACGATTGTACGGGTCACAGTGCTCTCCTTAGCGCGGCTTCTGCCGAAAGACGCCCGGGAGCGGCTTTTAGCTCCGGAGAGCAACGTACTTTCGTGTTTAGCGTCTTTTGTAGTCTACATCTTAGCAGAAAGCTTTTCCATTATGTCTGGCTAGGAAAAACTGTGCCAGCACAGAAAACATCTCCCATCGTGTTCTAGACGTTGCACGGAAGTCTGCCAAATGTTTGGCAGGAAGAAAATAAATATTGTCCAAAATATCTCGTGCAGGATGGTTCCCAGGCCCAAGCTGGCACTAGTGCAAAATTGGGCTTGTTTGATTGTACCAAGTGGCTCCTGCAATCTGCCATCCAGTAACGGGGCAGGTGAGTTTTGTTTTCCAGAAAAAATGGCCATGGTTTGTGTTTGACGGCCTGAGATTGGGAGTGGCCGGCTGGACCCTTAAAATCCACGATACGCAGGATGGTTCCAAGACCCAAGTTTGCACAAGTGCCTAATCAGGCTGATTTGATAGTACCAAGTGGTCCTGAAGTCTGCCTACCAGAAGTGGGGCAGCTGAGTTTTCTTTTCCAGGGAAACGGGCCGAGCTTTGTGTCTCGGGTCCTATGGCTGGCAGTGGCCAGCTGGCTCCTGAAAATCTACGATACGCGGGAATTTTCCCAGACCCAGGGTGGCACCAGTGCCAAGTCGGGCTGGTTTGATAGTACCAAGTGGCTCCTGCTATCTGCCATCCAGAAAGGGGGCAGGTGAGTTTTGTTTGCCAGGGAAAAGGGCCGCGGCTTGTGTTTTGGGGCCTGTTGCTGGGAGTGCCTGGCTGGCTCCTTAAAATCGACGATTCGCAGGATGTTTTCCAGACCCAAGGAGGCACCAGTGCCAAGTCGGGTTTGTTTGACAGTACCATGTTTCTCCTGCAATGTACCATCCACGATCGGAGCAGGTGATTATTTTTTGCAAGGGAAAAGGCCTAAGTTAGGATTCGGGGGTCTGTTGCCAAGAGTGGCCGGCTGGCTCCTGAAATTCTTTGATGTGCAGGATTGTTTCCAGAGCCAAGGTGGCACCTGTGCCAAGTCAGGCTGGTTTGAAAATACCAAGTGGCTCCTGAAATCTGCCATCCAGAAGCAAGGCAGCTGAGTTTTGTTTGCAAGGGAAAAGGGCCATGGTCTGTGTTTGAGGGCCTGTGGCTGGGAGTGGCCGGCTGGCTCCTGAAAATGAACTTTACGCAGGATGGTTCCCAGACCCAATGTGGCACCAGTGCCAAGTCGAGCTGGTTTGATAGTACCAAGTGGCTCCTGCAATCTGCCATCCAGAAGCGGGGCAGCTGAGTTTTGTTTGCCAGGGGCACGGGCCGAGGTATGTGTTTGGGGCCTATGGCTGGGAGTGGCCAGCTGGCTCTTGAAAATCTACGATAGGCAGGATGGTTCCCAGACACAAGGTGGCACCAGTGCGAAGTCAGGCTGGTTTGAAAGTACCAAGGGGCTCCTGCAATCTGCCATCCAGGAGTGGGGCAGGTGAGTTTTTTTTGCCAAGGAAAGAGACGAGGGTTTGTTGGAGGGCCTATGGCTGGGGGTGACCAGCTGACCCCTGAAAATCCACGATACGCAGGATGGGTCCCAGACCCAAGGTGGCACCAGTGCCAAGTCAGGCTTTTTTGATAGTGCCTAATGGCTCCTGCAATATGCCATGCAGAATCTGGGGAGGTGAGTTTTTGTCTGGCAGAGAAAATGACCTAGGTTTTGTTCGGGGTTCTGTGGCTGGGAGTGGCCCGGTGGCCCCTGAAATTCAGCGATACGCAGGATGCTTCCCAGACCCAAGGTGGCAACAGTGCCAAGTAAGGCTTTTGTGATAATAGCATGTGGCTCCTGCAATCTGCCCTCCAGAAGCGGGGCAGCTGAGTTTTTTTTGCCACAGAAAAGGGCCGAGGTTTGTGTTTGGGGGCCTATGGCTGGGAGTGGACGGCTGGCTCCTGATAATCCTAAATACAAAGCATATTTCCCAGACCCATGGTGGCAACACTGCCAAGTCGAGCTCGTTTTGTAGTACCAAGTGACTCGTGCAATCGGCGATCCACAAGTGAGGCAGGTGAGTTTTTTTTGCCAGCGAAATGGGCCGAGTTTTATTTTTTGTGGCCTGTGGCAGGGAGTCATCTGCTAGCTCCTGAAAGTCCACTATATGCAGGATGTTTCCAAGACCCAAGGTGGCAACACTGCCAAGTCGGGCGGGTTTGATAGTACCAAGTGTCTCGTGCAATCTGCCATCCACAACCGGGGCAGGTGACTCTTGTTTTCCAGGGAAAAGTGCCGTGGTTTGTTCATGGGGGCCTGTCGCTGGGAGTGGCCGGCTGGCTCCTGAAAATCCACGATACGCAGGATGGTTCCCAGACCCAAGATGGCACCACTTCCAAGTCGGAATGGTTTTGTAGTACCAAGTGGCTCCTGCAATCTGCCATCCAGAAACGGGGCAGGTGAGTTTTGTTTGCCAGAGAAAGGGGCCGTGGTCTGTGCTTGAGGGGCGGTGACTGGGAGTGGCCGGTTGGTTCCTGAAAATCCACGATACGCAGTATGTTTCCCAGACCCAAGGTGGCACCAGTGCAAAGTTGGGCTTGTTTGATAGTACCATGTGCCTCCTGCAATCTGCCATCTAGAAGAGGGGCAGGTGAGTTTTGTTTGCCAGAGAAAAGAGCCATGGTTTGTGTTTGGGGGCCTGTGGCTGGGAGTTGCCGGCTGGCTCCTGAAAATCCACGATACGCAGGATGGATTGCAGACCCAAGTTGGAACCAGTGCTAGGTCGGGCTGCTTTGATAGTACCAAGTGTCTCCTGAAATCTGCCATCCAGAAGCGGGTCAGTTGTGTTTTGCTTGCCGGGGAATGGGGCCCAGGTTTGGGCCTGGGGGCCTATTGTCTGCAGTGTCCGGATGGTTCCTGAAAATCTACAATAGGCAGGATGGTTCCCAGACCCAAGGTGGCACCAGTGGCATGTCGGGCTGGTTTGATAGTACCAAGTGGCTCCTGCAATCTGCCATCCAGAAGCGGGTCAGCTGAGTTTTGTTTGCAAGGAAAAAAGGGCCGTGGTTTTTGTTTGGGGGCCTGTGGCTGGGAGTGGACGGCTGGCTCCTGAAAATCTACGATATGCAGGACGGTTCCCAGAGCTATGTTGGCACCAGTGCAAAATCGAGCTGGTTTTATATTACCAAGTGCCTCCTCCAATCTGCCATCCAGAAGCGGGGCAGGTGAGTTTTTTTTGCCTGAGAAAAGTGCCGTGGTTTTTGTTTTGGCGCTTGTGGCTCGGAGTGGCCGGCTGGCTCCTGAAAATCTACGATAAGCAGGATGATTTGCAGACCCAAGGTGGCACCAGTGCCAAGTTGGGCTGGTTTGATAGTACCAAGTGTCTCCTGCAATCTATCATCCAGAAGCGGGGTAGCTGAATTTCGCTTGCCAGGGAAACGGGCCCAGGTTTCTGTCTGGGGGCCTATAACCTGCAGTGTCTGAAAGGTTCCTGAAAATCTACGATAGGCAGGATGGTTTCCAGACCCAAGGTGGCACCAGTGCCAAATCGGGCTGGTTTTGTAGTACCAAGTGGCTCCTGCAATCTGCCGTCCAGGAAAGGGGATGTGAGTTTTGTTTGCCAGGGAAACTGACCGCGGTTTGTGTCTGGGTGCCTATGGCCTTCATTGTCCGTCTGGTTCCAGAAAATCTACGATAGGCAGGATGGTTTCCAGACCCAAGGTGGAACCACTGCCCAGTCGGGTTGTTTTTGTAGTACCAAGTGCCTCCTGCAATCTGCCATCCAGAAGAGGGGCTGGTGAGTTTGGATTCCAGGGCACAGGGCCGTGGTTTTAGTTTGGGGGCCTGTGGCAGTGAGTGGCTGGCTGGCTCCATAAAATCCACGATTCGCAGGATGTTTGCCAGACCCAATGTGGCACCAGTGCCACGTCAGGCTGGTTTGATAGTACCAAGTGCCTCCTGCAATCTGCCATCCAGAAACGGGTTAGGTGAGTTTTGTTTGCCAGAGAAAGGGGCCGTGGCTTATGTTTGAGGGCCTGTGGCAGGAAGTGGCTGGCTGGCGCCCTAAAATCCAGGATTCGCAGGATGTTTTCCAGACCCAAGGTGGGACCAGTGCCAAGTCGAGCTGGTTTGATAGTACCATGTGCCTCCTGCTATCTGCCATCCAGAAGCGGGGCAGCTAAGTTTTGTTTGCCAGGGGAACGGGCCATGGTTTGTGCTTCGGGGCCTGTGCTTGCAGGTAGCCGACTGGCTCCTGAAAATCTACGATACGCAGGATGGTTCCGAGGCCCAAGGTGGCACGAGTGCCAACTTGGGCTGCTTTGATAGTACCAAGTGGCTCCTGCAATCTGCCATCCAGAAGCGGGGCAGCTGAGCTTTGTCTGTAAGGCAAAAAGGCCGTGGTTTGTGTTTGGGGGCCTGTGGTTTGGAGCGGCCGGCTGCCTCCTTAAAATCCACGATACGCAAGATGGTTCCCAGACCCAAGGTGGCACCAGTGCCAAGTCAGGCTGGTTTCATAGTACCAAGTAGCTCCTGCAATCTGTCATCCAGAAGAGGGGCAGGTGAGTTTTGTTTGCCACGGAAACTGGACCAGGTTTGTGTCTGGGCGCCTATGGCCGGTAGTGTTCTGCTGTTTCCTTTAAATCTACGATAGGCAGGATGGTTCCCAGACCCAAGTTGGCACCAGTGCCTAGTCGAGCTGGTTTGATAGTACCAAGTGGCTCCTGCAATCTGCCATTCAGAAGCTGGGAAGCTGAGTTTTGATTGCAAGGGAAAAGGGCCCTGGTTTGTGTTTCAGGGCCCTTGGCTGGGAGTGGCCGGCTGGCTCCTGAAAATCCACGATACGCAGGATGTTTCCCAGACCCAAGGTGGCACCAGTGCAATGTCGGGCTGGTTTTATACTACCAAGTGGCTCCTGCAATCTGCCATCCAGAAGCGGGGAAGTTGAGTTTTGTTTCCCTGAGAAAAAGACCGTGGTGTGTTTTTGGGGCCCTGTGGCTGGGAGTGGCTTGCTGGCTCCTGAAAATCCACGATACGCAGGATGGATCCCAGACGCAAAGTGGCACCAGTGCCAAGTCGGGCTAGTTTGATAGTACCAAGTTGCTCCTGCAATCTGCCTTGCAGAACGGGGCAGCTGAGGTTTTTTTGCCAGGGGAAAGGGCCGTGGTTTGTGTTTGGGTGCCTTTGGCTGGGAGTGGCCGGCTGACTCATGAAAATTTACGATACGCAGGATGGTTCCCAGTCCCAAGGTTGCACTAGTGCCAAGTCAGGCTGGTTTGATAGTATCCAGTGCCTCCTGCAATCTGCCACCCAGAATCTGCTTCTGGATGGCAGATTGCACGACACACTTGGCACCTTAACCAGCCCGACTTGGCACTGGTGCCACCTTGGGTCTTGCAAACATACTGCCTATCATAGATTTTAAGGTGCCAGCCGGCCACTCCCAGCTATAGGCACCCAGACGGAAACCTCGGGCCGTTTCCCTGCAAAGAAAACTCACCTGCCCCGTTTCTAGATGGCAGATTACAGCAGCCACTTGGTACTATCAAAACAGACGGACTTGGCAGTGGTGGCACCTTGGGTCTGGGAACCATCCTGCGTATCGTGGATTTTCAGGAACAAACCGGTCACTCCTGGCCACACGTCCTCCAACACAAAAAACGGCCCTTTTCCCTTGCAAAAAAAACTCAGCTGTCCCACGTCTGGATAGCAGATTGGACGGGCCACATGCTACTATCCAACCAGCGTGTCTTGGTACTGTTGCAATCTTGGCTCTGGGAAGCAGCCTGCCTAACGTAGGTTTTCATGAGCCAGCAGGCCACTCAGACCCACAGGCCCCCAAACACAAACCACGGCCCTTTTCTCTGGCAAACAAAACTCAGCTGCCCCGCTCCTGGATGGCAAATTGCAGGAGTCACTGGGTCCTACCAAACCAGCCCGTCTTGGTACTGGTTCCCCCTTGGGTCTGGGAACCATTCTGCAGAAGCTCTTTTGGACAACTTTTCTTTTCTTCCTGCCAAACACTTGGCAGACCTACGTGCATTGACTAAAACACGATTGGAGATGTTTTCTGTTCTGGCATAGTTTGTCCTAGCCAGACATAGTGGAAAAGCTTTTTGCTAAGATGTAGACGAGAAGAGGCGCTAAAGACGAAGGTACGATGCTCTCCGGAGCTAAGAGCCGCTCCCGGGCGTCTTTCGGCAGAAGCCGCGCTAAGGAGAGCACTGTGAGCGGCACAATCGTCTTTGCGGGACGAAGCTGCTTCTTTGCCTCCGGGAGCCGGAGAGAGCGGCAGCTTCGGGAAGGTGAAGAAGGAAGCTGTACAACACTGTGATTGTGTGCGCAGCTTGCCAACTGATAGAAAACAGTACCTTTGCACTCTCCTGACTTTTCCAATCACATGAACATTCGATTGGAAGCTGTTTTGGACAACTTTTCTTTTCTTCCTGCCAAACACTTGGCAGACCTCTGTGCAACGTCTAGAACACGATGGGGGATGTTTTCTGTCCTGGCACAGTTTCTCCTTGCCAGATGTAGTGGAAAAGCTTTTTGCTAAGATGTAGACGACAAGAGAGGCTAAAGAGTGGATGTAAGCAAATGACACCCATCTTCAAAAAACGCAATTAAGAGGACTCGCGATAGTACAAACCAGCCAGCCTCTTTTTTATCCCCAGGAAGTTGATGAAGCAGCTCTTCCTGGAAAACCTTGCCAGGCACATGAAAGACGACGAAATAATGTAGTTAGCATGATTTTTCAGGGGAATTTCATGCTGAACATCACTTTAAACTCCTCTGATGAATCAACTTGACTGGTAGATGAAGGGAATATTATCTGCCTGGGCTTCAGGGAGGTTTTTGACATATCTCTACATGGCAGCACACATACATATGGAAGCAATAGTGCAAAGGGGAGGGAATCAGTGTCTTTTCAGTGATGCTGAGGGAAAAGACAAGAGGCAGTGGGCACACACTGAAATACAGGAGATTGCCTTTGAACATCAGTAAATGATTCTTTACTGTGAGGGTGACTGAACCACGGCACAGACTGCCCAGAAAGATTGTGGAGCCTGGATCTTTGAAGACATTAAAAGTACACCCAGATAGAATCCTGGGCAAGAGGCTCTAGGTATCCTGGTTTAGGCAGGGGGGTTGGGCCTGGTTAGCCCCACCAACCCCTTCCACTCTCATTCATTCTGTGCTAGTGAATTCTCTTCAAGATGCATTTCAAGCACTGGCATGACAAAGTTCTGTGCAGACAGAGATCCAAATGGACATGGCATCTAAGTTCCTTAAGCAGCGTTCAAGAAGAATGTAAAACTCTGGCACAAGTGTCTCTTCCCTAACTGAATCCCTTTCATGGGAAAATTCCCAGCTCTAGAAAGATCTTCTGATACGCATGCTTAAGACTGACACTGGCTGAGCAAATTTCTCCCTATGTGTATCTAAGACCAGTTAGGATCTTCACCCAAAGTGCTGTCAACATAGTCACAGAATGCCTATTGTTAAGAAGTGACAACTTCCATCAGAATGGCAACTATTGGTCCACAAAATGGATGAATGGATGGGAATTATCTACGTGGGTTAAAAACAAAAATAAAGAGTTGGTCTTTATTTATCAATTTCATTGCAATATTGATAAGGGAAGAAAAAGACCTAAGTCCTTGACTTTCTGAACTCGAGGAAAGATTTTAAAAATTCCTTGTAAAAATGTATGATCACAATCAGACTATTGAAACCATTTCAGTTGGGAAAAAGTTCCAAAATTGTCTAGATAGTGGCAAAGAAGCCAAGAAAATAGGAAAGAAACAAAAAGAGAGCAAGAGTCAGCTTTAGTGTACAAGCCCGTTCTAGAAGTAGTCTGCTGGGAAAAGGAACCCCCAGCTGAATTTCCAATGTATTCCTGCGCTTGATTCAGTGACTGGTCAATGTAAAAACCAATCCTTTTGTACAACTTCTTCCAGCAACAAAAACTCCAGTAGGTTGACACTACCATCATGCCTGTTCCAGACATATTTAAAAGAGAAATGATGATTTTCTTGAAAACCTACTTGCATAAAAGTTGCAAGATGGTGGAGGGATTCCCACATCCTCCTTCCTCCATCTGGCTTGAAAGTATATTTGATAAAATATGCAACAAAGCACATGATTTATAAGGGAGAGTCAAATGGATGATTTGGGAATTGATCTCTTGTTGATAGGAAACTTCATATCCACTCGGTGTGACCTTTTTAAAACAAAATGTGGAGCTGAGGCATGAATCTGCCACAACAATTGTAAAGCCAACATACACACTCCCCTTCTCATGCCCCCCCTTCCACACACACCTAGGCACACACAGAGATCAGCATAGCAGATCATGAACACCTTGGAAAAGACTGAAATGCTAAATGCCTCTCTTGATGGGCAAAAGAGCTGGTGCAGTAATTCAAATGCCTGGTACAAAATCTCTGTTTAATATTTAGCTCCTTTTTAAAACACAGCTTTTCATTTCATTCTATTTACAGAATATTTTCATTTCATTTGTTTCTTTAAAATTACTTAGTTCTCACCTGTTGTATGTCTAGGAATATTTTCTTCCAAAAATGGAAAAAAATAGATGATATCTTTTCAGCAGAAAACATTGGTTGATACAATTTTAAACCATCATGATATGGAAGAAT
Source organism: Melospiza melodia melodia (assembly GCF_035770615.1). NCBI lineage: Eukaryota > Metazoa > Chordata > Aves > Passeriformes > Passerellidae > Melospiza > Melospiza melodia. Next base: position 32,888,225 of record NC_086225.1, read on the forward strand.
TGTTCTGTCCCTCTCTAAGGTGGAAGAAGCATTTGGATCACGGATCATCTACAATGAAATACTTGACATGTTTAAGATGCTTTCAATCAAATTTGATCGTCAATTGCTTATTCGTTGTAAACAGTAATTTTTCAGTGAAGGGAAAGTGTGTGTGGTATATCTACATGATGTGTTCAAAGCCAGTTCCTACTAATGGCCAGGCTGAATTCCAGTAAATAATGTCCCGAATGATATTTTGCCGCCTTCTTTGGCACTTCATGAAATCTTACCCCGATGAAGTGCTGAAACACAGAGATTTTCTCTTAGAGAGTGTCTCATGTTGTAACCCATCCCATGGATTTTATGCTGTAATTCTTATCTCTTTTAAAATTTACTATCTTCTGTACAGTTTTCATGAAACTTTCTGTTACAGTAGTGAATAGCACAGATAAATGTCATTTTGTACAACTTTGAATTTACCCCAAGAGCTGAGAGAAAACTTGCTCCTATACTTCAATCCGAGTTTCTTCTATAGTCCAACTTTGTTTCTCTACCATCAAGCTTCTCCTTTGTTGCTGCTCCAAGCCCCATCCAAGCTGACCTTGAATACTTTCAGGGATGGGACACCCACAACTTCTCTGGGCAACCTGTTCCAGTGTTCCAGCACTCCCACAGTAAAAACGGCCTTCCTTTCATCTAATATGTGTAGGAAATCATAAATCTAGGCATAGAAACTTGGAGTGCAAATTTGAAATCCTTTGGATTTGAAGTACATTTTATATGAATACTGACTTACAGATGACTAAAAGATGTTGATGGGCATTTGAGCTGACAAGTTTTGAAAAAGTGCACGGAAATTAAAATTGAAACCACTAAAATTAAAAACTCCTTGCCATTTTCTTTTTCCTCTCCTATTCAAAATTGCATATGTCAGATATGCATATGCAAACCTCTCAGATGCTCTCAGAGAAAAAGCTTTTCTTTCAGACTAAGTTGCGGTTGACGTAGAACACTAGCAGGAGTGAAAGTTTTTCTGGGCATCGGGGCAGCACCTTCTCCTTGGATTTGTGTGCAGAATGCATTTTATCCAAACTGGAAAATAGATCCCAGCTCTGTTCTATTCATCATTCTTACTGCATCAGGCCTGAAGATTCTGTGAAAAGTAGCCTGTGGACCTTGAAGATAGCGCATGTGAAACAGATGAGAGGTGATGGAGAAGTTGAGAGAGAGAAGAAAGAGTATATGGCCCAGTACTGAAACCAGGAAGTATTCCTTCACGTGATCATGGCAGATTGCAGGAGCCACTTGGTGCTATCAAACCAGCCCGACTTGGCCCTGGTGCCACCTTGGGTCAGGGAGCCATCCTGCATATCGTGGATTTTAAGGAGCCAGCCGGCCACTCCTAGCCACACACCCCCAAACACAAACCTCGGCCCTTTTCTCGGGCAAACAAAACTCAGCTGCCTTGCTTCTGGATGGCAGTTTGCAGGAGCCAATTGGTACTATCAAACCAGGCCGACTTGGCACTGGTGCCACCTTTGGTCTGGGAACCATCCTGCATATCGTGGATTGTCAGGAGCCAGCCGACCACTCTCGGCCACAGACCCTAATAAAAAACAACGGCCCGTTGCCCTGGCAAATAAAACTCAGCTGCCCCGCTTCTGGGTGGGAGATTGCAGGAGGCACTTGACACTGCCAAACCAGCCCGACTTGGCACTGGTGCCACCTTGGGTCTGGGAACCATTTTGCGTATCAAGCATTTTAAGGAGCCAGCCGGCCACTCCCAGCCACATGCCCCCAAAAACAAACCATGGACCTTTTCTCATGCAAACAAAAATCAGCTGCCCCACTTCTGGATGGCAGATTGCAGGAGCCACTTTGTACCATCAAACCAGCCCGACTTGGCACTGGTGCCACCTTGGATCTGGGAACCATCCGGCGTATCGTGGATTTTCAGGGGCCAGCCGGCCACTCTCAGCCATAGGCCCCCAAACACAAACCGCGGCCCTTTTCTCTGGCAAACAAAATTCAACTGCCCCTTTTCTGGATGGCAAATTGCAGGACGCACTTGGTATTACAAAAACAGCCCGACTTGGCAGTGGTGCCCCCTTGGGTCTGGGAACCATCCTGCGTATCGTGCATTTTAAGGAGCTAGCTGGCCACTCCCTGCCATATGCCGCCAAACACAACCCACGGCCCTTTTCTCTGGCAAACAAAAATCAGCTTCCCGCTTCTGGATGGCAGATTGCAGGAGCCACTTTGTACCATCAAACCAGCCCGACTTGGCACTGGTGCCACCTTGGGTCTGGGAAGCATCCTGCCTATCAATGAATTCTAGGAGCCAGCCGGCCACTCTCGGCCACAGGCCCCCAAATCCAAACCTCGACCCTTTTCCCCTGCAAAAAAAAAATCACCTGCCACGCTTCTGGATGGCAGATTGCAGGAGGAACATGGTGCTGTCAAACAAGCTCGACTTGGCACTGGTACCTCTTTGGGTCTGGAAAACATCCTGCGAATCGTGGATTTTAAGGCGCCAGCCGGCCACACCCAGCCACCGCCCCCCAAACACAAACCACAGCCCTTTTCCCTGGCAAACAAAACTCTCCTGCCCCTCTTCTGGATGGCAGATTGCAGGAGCCACTTGGTACTATCAAACCAGCCCAACTTGGCACTGTGTTGAAAACGAAGGGAAGCCAATCCACCTTGTCGTTGATCAGCATTGACTCCAATTTATTGATTAAATCAGCCACTTTATATAACAGTGGTAATTAACTTCATGCATATTGCAAAATCCAAGCTCACTAGAGGTTAACAGTGAAAACTCTAACCCCTCCTTTTGTTTTACCATGCCCATGATTGTTTATTGAAAACAGGGCCAGCGCTCCCACTGTGATAAGAAAGCCAAGTATCGGAGAGTGCTTTTGTTGCTTCTTTAGAAGTTTAGAATATGCCGAAAAGATGCTAGCTGGGGACTTGCAATTAATGAATTATTTGCTCTAAGTAGGTCAAATGACATTAGCTTTCAAAAAGGAAAAGTAGTCTTATTCCACGTGCCAATTCTAAAGTAGATTAATAAGCCTTAAGCAGAAGATGGATGTGAAGAGGGATATGACATGAAAGGTTAAGCAACACTGCTGACAGCAAAAGGCTTACCTGCTGCAGATACAGGAGACAAAATACTATTTTGACACAAACATTGCTATTCAGACGACGGTAAAATTCTGAGTGACAGCAAAATTTACTCAGTCATGACAGTAAAATTTGCTCACATCAAAATGTGCAAATCAATTCTTAGTGTAAGCTAAGCACCTTAAGCAAAGGGTAGTTCAAGCGTAACTGGTATTTGATGGCAAAAAAGGCAACTTGGCCTGCGTTTCTCACTTCTACTCCATTCAAAAGCTTACTCTGTCTCAGATTCCTTCGGAGGGATACCAACGCAAGCCGCGAAACTGCACAAAAATGATGATTGAAAGAAAGATAGATTAGAAAAATGGAATAATGGTTCATGTTCTTTTCCTTCCAACTGCTTTGTTTGCCCTTTTAAATTTTTGAAGTCCTTTCTGGTGTCACCATGGTTGCACTGCAGCAAGTGTTCGGCTGTAAGCTGTCCATATTGCCAGCTTCTGGACTGCCTTCAGAAACTTCCCACTGGTTTTGTATAGAAATCACAAGCAGTAGAGATGACAAAGACTGCAGAAACCTTCTCATCTCCTTCTAGAGCAAGACCATGTCTTTCAGCCACTCTTAACTAGACAACTTTCATCAGTCATGAGGGAGTCTCATGTTCAAGAGCTAAGCAGTGACAGCTGTAAATGACAAAAAGCAGACTGAAATTCTCTTGGGACTCCAGCAGAGAGCAATGAAGGAGGTTGAATTCACCTTCTTGGGAAGTTCTAAAATGCACGTTAACTTGAGCACAGGAGCTGAGCCATCGTAACCTTTGTTGAGTATGTCTGCGTAGACAGAGTTTCCATCACTGCAGAAGCAATGTTATTTAACCCACGTTATCATCTCTAGCTGCTAAGCTGCACTTATTGCAAAGTATCTGCAACGTATTTTACAGGGTGGGCTTTTATGTGTAATCCCTGAGTAACAGTGCAAAGAGAAGTACTTGGGGTGTGGGGTGGGGGGGGAACCGCAACTCTTAGGTTTTTCAAATAATGGTTCCATTTGAAAGTCAAAAAAGATGTCAAACCTTTCTTTCCTTCAAACCTTTCTTTCCTAGAAAGGTATTACCAGCACAAACTGTACCAGAATTTATGACCCGTAACTGTACCGTGGACACTCTTTCTCTGGACTATTCCTTAAGAAACAAAGTCCTCACTAGAAATAGAACAAAATTAGCCAAAGTATTGGCCTGGGTTAGTTCCAAGGCTCTGTACTAAAGGCCAAACATGTGTAATAATAGTAACGAGTGGACTAAAAGTTAAATCAATAGAGCATTACTCAGTTCAAAGACATCTTGTGTCCTAATGTTCTCACAGAAGACTGTAAAAACCTGTCTATTTTTGTGGGTTTCTTTTATCCATTTAGCTGTACCTTCTACTTCTCTCCACTGTCTGAGAACATTGATGATAAGGTTGGATGACCTCATGTCAACTTGTAGAAGTAAAGAAAGAGAAGCCAGTAAAGAAAGGCAAATTTGTTAATTGCAGGTGGAAAGAGGGAGGCCAACAAAAGAAAACAAAAGAACAGTCATAATGAAATGCTCCCCTGTCTTCTGTGAAAAGTAAAGGCACAGACAAGAAAGAACAAGTGCAAACTTCTCACTAGAGAAACGCACTTGATCTGACTCAAGTATTTTGCGGTACATTTCTTGCTGTTTCTCATGCCAAACATATTAACCATTGAAGGTGTCCCTTTCCTCTTTCTGGAATACAGCTAGGAAGATGGCTGTGTCATTGCTGACAAGCTGCTATTCTCAGAGGTGTCCAGCTGAAAGTCCTAGACCAATTGATTTGCTCTGTCACTTTGATATGGCATGACTTACAGTTTCAGCACCTGAACTGGCCAGCCCTACAATTCTTTGCCCCTTGAATGGTTAGATAGGCTCCTTGGCAACTGGCATTTGTAAGGACATGAAACTATGCAGAATTTGCACCGTGAGATGATGCCAAATGAGTCACGCCAGCGGATTAACTAGGGCATGCAAGGCAGAGAGAGGGAAATGAGAGCACAAGAAGAGAGTACACAAGAAGAGAGTACAATCTCCTTTTTTCTGAAACACTGTAGAGATCAAACTGAACACAAATCCTCCTAGGGGTAGTTCTTGCAAAAGACTAAGAGTTCTTTTTGTGTTCACAGGCATGGAATATTTAGCTTTGGATCACGGCAAAATGCAGATGACAAAACGAGGTCTTGAAGTCACATCCAGTGTGAAGCGGTATGAAAGAGGAAAGCAGCTGAGAGCGTCAACCCTGCTAAGTAGTCTCAGTATTCTTCTTGACATGAGCAGAAATTTGAAATGAGTCTCTGAAAATGACAAAGGAGGCAGAAGAAAAGGGAGCGATGACTCCTCTGGCATAGTGTTTCCTAACAGGGATCTTCAAAATGGAAAGGTTGTATCATCCTTTCAACTGAAGGAAGGTATGAAAACAACAGGAAGAAAATGGCATCAAATACTCTGGGCAGTGTACTTCTAGACAGAAAGGCCACTGATGGAAAACCAACTCAACTGGCACCAATGCAGCAGCATTGTACTAAAGCCAGAAATGTCCAGCGCTTCGCTCTCTGCCATTCCATTCAGATGCACACAGTAGCTCTGCAACATTCCTACTGATCATCTCCTTGGCAAACTGGCAGTGAGGGTCCGTGGTGATGCAGAGTCCCCAGGCAGATGCAAAGGAGAGCTGCTTTCTTGCAAAAACCAGACTTTTGAAACACTCAGGCCTTTATCAGTTCCATAGCTTTAAGCCATAACAAACACAATTCAACCAACCACCATGCACCACGCTGTGAACACACGACGGTTCTAGAACTTGTTGATCTACCTCAAATTCAGCTGCCTCACCTTCCCACAGTCCTTTTCTACTTAGCCAAAGTAATGGGCCTCAGCCCAAGGCCTTCCTTTTGTAAGCTTCTAGCTATATGCAGCAGCAAACCACTATTTTCTTCTGTGCCAAGACTTTAGGTAGACGATTTGCATCTGCCCTTCCAGTGAAACCTAATGGGGAGAGAAAAGCCTCTCAGAGATGTTCAGTCATTCCATTTTCTAGACAGGCCAAATCAAAAGAAAAGCAAGCTATGGGATTGTGTACTTGCTCTTACAAAACACCTGCTGCCCTCTGACAATCAACTAGCAGAAAACCAGCCAAACTGAGACTTGAGGCAAACAACCCTTGGAAGGGAAAAATGATGTGATCAATCAAGACAACACTTTTCCAGGCTACCGAGATATTGGAAATATCAGCAAAGGCTTGAGAGCAAAGGCTGAACTAATGGGGAAAGGGTACAAGAATCCCAAGAAAAACATGACCAAAGGTTAAAACAATTCCAAGAAAAACATAGGCAACTAACCTGTTGAAGCCTTCAGGAAATCAGTGGCCGCTGATTTACATAGGCCATTCAAGTTAATTGACCCGTGCACCATCCACTCCTTTTTCGGAACTATAGGGTGAATTGAGACCATGGAATCACAATTCCTTGGATTCTGTTCTTAACTTTAGGAGAGAAGTACAGCAGCTGAAGTAGCTGTTACCGATGTGATACCCAGAAACACAGAGTTGACACATTTCATTCTTGGCCAATCACAACAAGCAAGACTAAGAGGATAAGGCTGGCTTATTTTCAGGACACTTTTGTTGTTTTACAGCCTGCTCTGATTCCGGTGAAACTTTTTCATTAGCTTCTCTCCAAAAGGAGAAAGTACAGTTCAAAATGAAGAAGGAAGCTGTACAACACTGGGATTGTGCGCGCAGCTTGCCAACTGATAGAAAACAGTACCTTTGCACTCTCCTGACTTTTCCAATCACATGAACATTCGATTGGAAGCTGTTTTGGACAACTTTTCTTTTCTTCCTGCCAAACACTTGGCAGACCTCTGTGCAACGTCTAGAACACGATGGGGGATGTTTTCTGTCCTGGCACAGTTTCTCCTTGCCAGATGTAGTGGAAAAGCTTTTTGCTAAGATGTAGACGACAAGAGAGGCTAAAGAGTGGATGTAAGCAAATGACACCCATCTTCAAAAAAGGCAATTAAGAGGACTCGCGATAGTACAAACCAGCCAGCCTCTTTTTTATCCCCAGGAAGTTGATGAAGCAGCTCTTCCTGGAAAACCTTGCCAGGCACATGAAAGACGACGAAATAATGTAGTTAGCATGATTTTTCAGGGGAATTTCATGCTGAACATCACTTTAAACTCCTCTGATGAATCAACTTGACTGGTAGGTGAAGGAAATATTATCTGCCTGGGCTTCAGGGAGGTTTTTGACATATCTCTACATGGCAGCACACATACATATGGAAGCAATAGTGCAAAGGGGAGGGAATCAGTGTCTTTTCAGTGATGCTGAGGGAAAAGACAAGAGGCAGTGGGCACACACTGAAATACAGGAGATTGCCTTTGAACATCAGTAAATGATTCTTTACTGTGAGGGTGACTGAACCACGGCACAGACTGCCCAGAAAGATTGTGGAGCCTGGATCTTTGAAGACATTAAAAGTATACCCAGATAGAATCCTGGGCAAGAGGCTCTAGGTATCCTGGTTTAGGCAGGGGGGTTGGGCCTGGTTAGCCCCACCAACCCCTTCCACTCTCATTCATTCAGTGCTAGTGAATTCTCTTCAAGATGCATTTCAAGCACTGGCATGACAAAGTTATGTGCAGACAGAGATCCAAATGGACATGGCATCTAAGTTCCTTAAGCAGTGTTCAAGAAGAATGTAAAACTCTGGCACAAGTGTCTCTTCCCTAACTGAATCCCTTTCATGGGAAAATTCCCAGCTCTAGAAAGATCTTCTGATACACATGCTTAAGACTGACACTGGCTGAGCAAATTTCTCCCTATGTGTATCTAAGACCAGTTAGGATCTTCACCCAAAGTGCTGTCAACATAGTCACAGAATGCCTATTGTTAAGAAGTGACAACTTCCATCAGAATGGCAACTATTGGTCCACAAAATGGATGAATGGATGGGAATTATCTACATGGGTTAAAAACAAAAATAAAGAGTTGGTCTTTATTTATCAATTTCATTGCAATATTGATAAGGGAAGAAAAAGACCTAAGTCCTTGACTTTCTGAACTCGAGGAAAGATTTTAAAAATTCCTTGTAAAAATGTATGATCACAATCAGACTATTGAAACCATTTCAGTTGGGAAAAAGTTCCAAAATTGTCTAGATAGTGGCAAAGAAGCCAAGAAAATAGGAAAGAAACAAAAAGAGAGCAAGAGTCAGCTTTAGTGTACAAGCCCGTTCTAGAAGTAGTCTGCTGGGAAAAGGAACCCCCAGCTGAATTTCCAATGTATTCCTGCGCTTGATTCAGTGACTGGTCAATGTAAAACCAATCCTTTTGTACAACTTCTTCCAGCAACAAAAACTCCAGTAGGTTGACACTACCATCATGCCTGTTCCAGACATATTTAAAAGAGAAATGATGATTTTCTTGAAAACCTACTTGCATAAAAGTTGCAAGATGGTGGAGGGATTCCCACATCCTCCTTCCTCCATCTAGCTTGAAAGTATATTTGATAAAATATGCAACAAAGCACATGATTTATAAGGTAGAGTCAAATGGATGATTTGGGAATTGATCTCTTGTTGATAGGAAATTTCATATCCACTCGGCGTGACCTTTTTAAAACAAAATGTGGAGCTGAGGCATGAATCTGCCACAACAATTGTAAAGCAAACATACACACTCCCCTTCACATGCCCCCCCTTCCACACACACCTAGGCACACACAGAGATCAGCATAGCAGATCATGAACACCTTGGAAAAGACTGAAATGCTAAATGCCTCTCTTGATGGGCAAAAGAGCTGGTGCAGTAATTCAAATGCCTGGTACAAAATCTCTGTTTAATATTTAGCTCCTTTTTAAAACACAGCTTTTCATTTCATTCTATTTACAGAATATTTTCATTTCATTTGTTTCTTTAAAATTACTTAGTTCTCACCTGTTGTATGTCTAGGAATATTTTCTTCCAAAAATGGAAAAAAATAGATGATATCTTTTCAGCAGAAAACATTGGTTGATACAATTTTAAACCATCATGATATGGAAGAATTGTTCTGTCCCTCTCTAAGGTGGAAGAAGCATTTGGATCACGGATCATCTACAATGAAATACTTGACATGTTTAAGATGCTTTCAATCAAATTTGATCGTCAATTGCTTATTCGTTGTAAACAGTAATTTTTCAGTGAAGGGAAAGTGTGTGTGGTATATCTACATGATGTGTTCAAAGCCAGTTCCTACTAATGGCCAGGCTGAATTCCAGTAAATAATGTCCCGAATGATATTTTGCCGCCTTCTTTGGCACTTCATGAAATCTTACCCCGATGAAGTGCTGAAACACAGAGATTTTCTCTTAGAGAGTGTCTCATGTTGTAACCCATCCCATGGATTTTATGCTGTAATTCTTATCTCTTTTAAAATTTACTATCTTCTGTACAGTTTTCATGAAACTTTCTGTTACAGTAGTGAATAGCACAGATAAATGTCATTTTGTACAACTTTGAATTTACCCCAAGAGCTGAGAGAAAACTTGCTCCTATACTTCAATCCGAGTTTCTTCTATAGTCCAACTTTGTTTCTTTACCATCAAGCTTCTCCTTTGTTGCTGCTCCAAGCCCCATCCAAGCTGACCTTGAATACTTTCAGGGATGGGACACCCACAACTTCTCTGGGCAACCTGTTCCAGTGTTCCAGCACTCCCACAGTAAAAACGGCCTTCCTTTCATCTAATATGTGTAGGAAATCATAAATCTAGGCATAGAAACTTGGAGTGCAAATTTGAAATCCTTTGGATTTGAAGTACATTTTATATGAATACTGACTTACAGATGACTAAAAGATGTTGATGGGCATTTGAGCTGACAAGTTTTGAAAAAGTGCACGGAAATTAAAATTGAAACCACTAAAATTAAAAACTCCTTGCCATTTTCTTTTTCCTCTCCTATTCAAAATTGCATATGTCAGATATCAGTGCTTCATGCAAACCTCTCAGATGCTCTCAGAGAAAAAGCTTTTCTTTCAGACTAAGTTGCGGTTGACGTAGAACACTAGCAGGAGTGAAAGTTTTTCTGGGCATCGGGGCAGCACCTTCTCCTTGGATTTGCGTGCAGAATGCATTTTATCCAAACTGGAAAATAGATCCCAGCTCTGTTCCATTCATCATTCTTACTGCATCAGGCCTGAAGATTCTGTGAAAAGTAGCCTGTGGACCTTGAAGATAGCGCATGTGAAACAGATGAGAGGTGATGGAGAAGTTGAGAGAGAGAAGAAAGAGTATATGGCCCAGTACTGAAACCAGGAAGTATTCCTTCACGTGATCATGGCAGATTGCAGGAGCCACTTGGTGCTATCAAACCAGCCCGACTTGGCCCTGGTGCCACCTTGGGTCAGGGAGCCATCCTGCATATCGTGGATTTTAAGGAGCCAGCCGGCCACTCCTAGCCACACACCCCCAAACACAAACCTCGGCCCTTTTCTCGGGCAAACAAAACTCAGCTGCCTTGCTTCTGGATGGCAGTTTGCAGGAGCCAATTGGTACTATCAAACCAGGCCGACTTGGCACTGGTGCCACCTTTGGTCTGGGAACCATCCTGCATATCGTGGATTGTCAGGAGCCAGCCGACCACTCTCGGCCACAGACCCTAATAAAAAACAACGGCCCGTTGCCCTGGCAAATAAAACTCAGCTGCCCCGCTTCTGGGTGGGAGATTGCAGGAGGCACTTGACACTGCCAAACCAGCCCGACTTGGCACTGGTGCCACCTTGGGTCTGGGAACCATTTTGCGTATCAAGCATTTTAAGGAGCCAGCCGGCCACTCCCAGCCACATGCCCCCAAAAACAAACCATGGACCTTTTCTCATGCAAACAAAAATCAGCTGCCCCACTTCTGGATGGCAGATTGCAGGAGCCACTTTGTACCATCAAACCAGCCCGACTTGGCACTGGTGCCACCTTGGATCTGGGAACCATCCGGCGTATCGTGGATTTTCAGGGGCCAGCCGGCCACTCTCAGCCATAGGCCCCCAAACACAAACCGCGGCCCTTTTCTCTGGCAAACAAAATTCAACTGCCCCTTTTCTGGATGGCAAATTGCAGGACGCACTTGGTATTACAAAAACAGCCCGACTTGGCAGTGGTGCCCCCTTGGGTCTGGGAACCATCCTGCGTATCGTGCATTTTAAGGAGCTAGCTGGCCACTCCCTGCCATATGCCGCCAAACACAACCCACGGCCCTTTTCTCTGGCAAACAAAAATCAGCTTCCCGCTTCTGGATGGCAGATTGCAGGAGCCACTTTGTACCATCAAACCAGCCCGACTTGGCACTGGTGCCACCTTGGGTCTGGGAAGCATCCTGCCTATCAATGAATTCTAGGAGCCAGCCGGCCACTCTCGGCCACAGGCCCCCAAATCCAAACCTCGACCCTTTTCCCCTGCAAAAAAAAAATCACCTGCCACGCTTCTGGATGGCAGATTGCAGGAGGAACATGGTGCTGTCAAACAAGCTCGACTTGGCACTGGTACCTCTTTGGGTCTGGAAAACATCCTGCGAATCGTGGATTTTCAGGAGCCAGCCGGCCACACCCAGCCACCGCCCCCCAAACACAAACCACGGCCCTTTTCCCTGGCAAACAAAACTCTCCTGCCCCGCTTCTGGATGGCAGATTGCAGGAGCCACTTGGTACTATCAAACCAGCCCAACTTGGCACTGTGTTGAAAACGAAGGGAAGCCAATCCACCTTGTCGTTGATCAGCATTGACTCCAATTTATTGATTAAATCAGCCACTTTATATAACAGTGGTAATTAACTTCATGCATATTGCAAAATCCAAGCTCACTAGAGGTTAACAGTGAAAACTCTAACCCCTCCTTTTGTTTTACCATGCCCATGATTGTTTATTGAAAACAGGGCCAGCGCTCCCACTGTGATAAGAAAGCCAAGTATCGGAGAGTGCTTTTGTTGCTTCTTTAGAAGTTTAGAATATGCCGAAAAGATGCTAGCTGGGGACTTGCAATTAATGAATTATTTGCTCTAAGTAGGTCAAATGACATTAGCTTTCAAAAAGGAAAAGTAGTCTTATTCCACGTGCCAATTCTAAAGTAGATTAATAAGCCTTAAGCAGAAGATGGATGTGAAGAGGGATATGACATGAAAGGTTAAGCAACACTGCTGACAGCAAAAGGCTTACCTGCTGCAGATACAGGAGACAAAATACTATTTTGACACAAACATTGCTATTCAGACGACGGTAAAATTCTGAGTGACAGCAAAATTTACTCAGTCATGACAGTAAAATTTGCTCACATCAAAATGTGCAAATCAATTCTTAGTGTAAGCTAAGCACCTTAAGCAAAGGGTAGTTCAAGCGTAACTGGTATTTGATGGCAAAAAAGGCAACTTGGCCTGCGTTTCTCACTTCTACTCCATTCAAAAGCTTACTCTGTCTCAGATTCCTTCGGAGGGATACCAACGCAAGCCGCGAAACTGCACAAAAATGATGATTGAAAGAAAGATAGATTAGAAAAATGGAATAATGGTTCATGTTCTTTTCCTTCCAACTGCTTTGTTTGCCCTTTTAAATTTTTGAAGTCCTTTCTGGTGTCACCATGGTTGCACTGCAGCAAGTGTTCGGCTGTAAGCTGTCCATATTGCCAGCTTCTGGACTGCCTTCAGAAACTTCCCACTGGTTTTGTATAGAAATCACAAGCAGTAGAGATGACAAAGACTGCAGAAACCTTCTCATCTCCTTCTAGAGCAAGACCATGTCTTTCAGCCACTCTTAACTAGACAACTTTCATCAGTCATGAGGGAGTCTCATGTTCAAGAGCTAAGCAGTGACAGCTGTAAATGACAAAAAGCAGACTGAAATTCTCTTGGGACTCCAGCAGAGAGCAATGAAGGAGGTTGAATTCACCTTCTTGGGAAGTTCTAAAATGCACGTTAACTTGAGCACAGGAGCTGAGCCATCGTAACCTTTGTTGAGTATGTCTGCGTAGACAGAGTTTCCATCACTGCAGAAGCAATGTTATTTAACCCACGTTATCATCTCTAGCTGCTAAGCTGCACTTATTGCAAAGTATCTGCAACGTATTTTACAGGGTGGGCTTTTATGTGTAATCCCTGAGTAACAGTGCAAAGAGAAGTACTTGGGGTGTGGGGTGGGGGGGGAACCGCAACTCTTAGGTTTTTCAAATAATGGTTCCATTTGAAAGTCAAAAAAGATGTCAAACCTTTCTTTCCTTCAAACCTTTCTTTCCTAGAAAGGTATTACCAGCACAAACTGTACCAGAATTTATGACCCGTAACTGTACCGTGGACACTCTTTCTCTGGACTATTCCTTAAGAAACAAAGTCCTCACTAGAAATAGAACAAAATTAGCCAAAGTATTGGCCTGGGTTAGTTCCAAGGCTCTGTACTAAAGGCCAAACACGTGTAATAATAGTAACGAGTGGACTAAAAGTTAAATCAATAGAGCATTACTCAGTTCAAAGACATCTTGTGTCCTAATGTTCTCACAGAAGACTGTAAAAACCTGTCTATTTTTGTGGGTTTCTTTTATCCATTTAGCTGTACCTTCTACTTCTCTCCACTGTCTGAGAACATTGATGATAAGGTTGGATGACCTCATGTCAACTTGTAGAAGTAAAGAAAGAGAAGCCAGTAAAGAAAGGCAAATTTGTTAATTGCAGGTGGAAAGAGGGAGGCCAACAAAAGAAAACAAAAGAACAGTCATAATGAAATGCTCCCCTGTCTTCTGTGAAAAGTAAAGGCACAGACAAGAAAGAACAAGTGCAAACTTCTCACTAGAGAAACGCACTTGATCTGACTCAAGTATTTTGCGGTACATTTCTTGCTGTTTTTTCATGCCAAACATATTAACCATTGAAGGTGTCCCTTTCCTCTTTCTGGAATACAGCTAGGAAGATGGCTGTGTCATTGCTGACAAGCTGCTATTCTCAGAGGTGTCCAGCTGAAAGTCCTAGACCAATTGATTTGCTCTGTCACTTTGATATGGCATGACTTACAGTTTCAGCACCTGAACTGGCCAGCCCTACAATTCTTTGCCCCTTGAATGGTTAGATAGGCTCCTTGGCAACTGGCATTTGTAAGGACATGAAACTATGCAGAATTTGCACCGTGAGATGATGCCAAATGAGTCACGCCAGCGGATTAACTAGGGCATGCAAGGCAGAGAGAGGGAAATCAGAGCACAAGAAGAGAGTACACAAGAAGAGAGTACAATCTCCTTTTTTCTGAAACACTGTAGAGATCAAACTGAACACAAATCCTCCTAGGGGTAGTTCTTGCAAAAGACTAAGAGTTCTTTTTGTGTTCACAGGCATGGAATATTTAGCTTTGGATCACGGCAAAATGCAGATGACAAAACGAGGTCTTGAAGTCACATCCAGTGTGAAGCGGTATGAAAGAGGAAAGCAGCTGAGAGCGTCAACCCTGCTAAGTAGTCTCAGTATTCTTCTTGACATGAGCAGAAATTTGAAATGAGTCTCTGAAAATGACAAAGGAGGCAGAAGAAAAGGGAGCGATGACTCCTCTGGCATAGTGTTTCCTAACAGGGATCTTCAAAATGGAAAGGTTGTATCATCCTTTCAACTGAAGGAAGGTATGAAAACAACAGGAAGGAAATGGCATCAAATACTCTGGGCAGTGTACTTCTAGACAGAAAGGCCACTGATGGAAAACCAACTCAACTGGCACCAATGCAGCAGCATTGTACTAAAGCCAGAAATGTCCAGCGCTTCGCTCTCTGCCATTCCATTCAGATGCACACAGTAGCTCTGCAACATTCCTACTGATCATCCCCTTGGCAAACTGGGAGTGAGGGTTCGTGGTGATGCAGAGTCCCCAGGCAGATGCAAAGGAGAGCTGCTTTCTTGCAAAAACCAGGCTTTTGAAACACTCAGGCTGCGGGGGACGGGACAGGTATAAGTCCAATGGTGTCAGGAACCCACGCCTTAAAAAAGGAACCCACTAGGCCGCGGCAAAATATCCAAATATGGATAACATGGTAACCAGACCAGTGAAGAGATTTTTGCTTTTATTTCCAGCACATCAGTCTCAAAATACAAAATGGAGACATGACAGCTCACTGATCCACACCAAAAAATGTCTCCTTCAACAGGGCTCATACAGCAATACATAAAATCATCTCAGACTAGAACTCAGCCAATCAGACACAGAAAACACATATTGACAAGCATTCCATCCAATCTTATAATCTTATAAAACATACGTAATCGTAGCTAAAACAAAGACTAGTTGATAAGAGACAAAGAACAGAGTTCTATTCATGCTAACCTTCTAAAGATATACATTAAATAACCTTGTTGCCATCCTAAAGCCAATTCTACAGAAGCCTATTGTTATTTTTCACGTCTACTGCTTGGGAAACTTTTCTGCTTGCATGGAAAACTTTTTCTGCTTGCATGGGAAACTTTTCTGCAATGCTAACAGAACTCCAGTCTTAGGCCTACATACTTCTTTTTAACCATTTCTTAAAAATCCTCTAACCTTATGGATTCCAACATTTCTCCCTCTCTGTTTGACCCAGAAGCTTTCATTTTCTTGTCGCTTGCTATTTGCGTTTCATAGCTCTATTGCAAAATTTCTGCTTATTATCTGCTGAAGACCTATTTTCACTAAACTGAAGCATTGCTATATTACGGCACAGCAACTTAATGCTGTAAAGACCCAATCCCTGAAAGAGAGATATGAATCACGTTTGGCAACAGTCACAAGTCATCGTTCAAAAAACTCTGGTCGATTCCAAGGCCTTAATTCAAAACCTTCGTTCATGTCAATACCCTCATCTACTGCTTTCGTGAGATTTCGTACACTCTCTGTGCTTCTACTTCCTAATTCTCCTGCTTGAATGACAAAAACTTCTCGGACTGTTTTGTTCATCATTCGCCGAAGACAACAGAGTGTACAAGGTACCACTATCAATATCAGTATTAGAACACCTAATATGTAAAGACCTATCTTGCAAAGTTGCCTTAGCCAAGGTGCAAAACTCCAATTTTGAAACAAATCATCCAACCAGGAACCTCCATCTTCTTTTATTTGGGCTGTCAGATCCTTTAATTTTTGAATGCTTTTGTGAATGGATTCAGAATGATCAGACAAATTCATACAACACAATCCTTCAAATTCCTCACAACCATGTCCTTGTGCCAGTAAAAGAAAATCAATAGCTGCTCTGTTTTGAAGAGTAGCATGTCTAATACTATCAACATCGGTCAACATATCACTGATTGCGGAGGATGTGGCATTAGCTTGTTTGCTCAGCCAACATCCAACTCGATCTAATTGTCTCAATGCCACAGCTGAAGCCAATTGGGGTAGAAATACACCTGCTGAAACCCTTCTGGCGGCATTCCAAGGCATAAAATCACTCTGACAGTTCTCATCATAATGAGGAACAGCTCTTGTTTTCCTTTGTTTCTTTTTCATCACTGCTTTGGCAGTGGGGGCAATTATGGTAAGCATACCAATGCTACAAGGGCCACCTGCAAGGTGGGCTGGAACGCCTTGCCAACCTCTGTCTCCGCAAATGATCCAATACCCTTTTGGCAATTGCCGTGGATATTGGTCCGTCTCCAGAAACACATCCCAACTGTTTGAAACATTTGCTGCCCTGAGAAGTTTTTTGGACCAAATGTTCCAATTGAAGGAAGGACTGTTTCCATTGTCAATTCCACCTGGTTTACCATTGGATTCTTTTCTGACCAAAGGAAACTCTTTCACTGGCGCACAAACCAAACAGGTTGAGAAAGGCTTTTCTGGTTCCAAATTAGACAGACATATAGTATCCGATCCGGCAGCCTTGGCTAAGGTCACCCAAACATTCGTTTTCGGTTGATCCACAGGCAAATCTGCACGACAAAAAACAATTAAAATCAAGCAAAACAAGTATACCATTTGATTCTGCCCCATCTCTTTCAAGAACTAAGTTTTGGCAGAATTCTTTCTAAACAAAAACAAGAACCTATATTTTCAGCCAAATATTAGCTTTGTTAAACAAACATTCAGCATTCAATTCGTATACTCATAAATAACATTGGCACAAAATCAGAGTTCATGGGTTCCACCGATGCACAAAGAACGTCAGGCACAAGAGGCGTCAGGCGAGACCCAGGATCCTTCGATTCGGTCCACGTCTTGTACTTGCTTCCTCAGTTCTAGGCTCGACAACAGGTTCTGAAGTGCGATACGTTTTGACGTTTTTGGCAGGAACCCACTTAATTCTTCCAGCACCTGTGGAAATAGAAGCATACCCTTTGCCCCACATTATTAATTGAAACGGACCTTCCATCTGTCCAGAGTCAGGGTTTCTAATTAGAAGAGGAGGATGTTCTTTCAGTTTTGCCTGTGTGCTATTTGAAAAGTGTCTAAAGATTGGTGGATCTGGTTCTGTACTTGAACTATTTAGAAAATTAAAAACATACAAAGCCTTACTCAGTCTCATCTGTGGGGTGATTTCCCGTCCCCCTCTCTGTTGATCTAATATGCGTTTTAAGGTTTGATGTGTTCTTTCAATGATTGCTTGGCTTGTGGGAGAGTGGGGAATACCAAAAATGTGTCGAACACCCCATTCATTTAAAAATGTGGCCAATTTTTGAGATATGTATGCGGGACCATTGTCAGTTTTTTACTTCTTTGGGTATACCCAATGAAGCAAAAGCTTGCAGGAAATGATGACAAGCATGGCTGCCAGTTTCACCTGTGTGAGGGGAAGCAAAAACTGCACCAGAGAACGTGTCTATGGAAACATGAATATTTTTAAATTTACCAAAAGAAGGCTATTTAGTAACATCTGTTTGCCACAACTGTAGGCTTTGTAAGCCTCGGGGGTTGATTGCTCCTGTAGAAACAGGAGGTTGTACCAATTGACAGTCAGGGCAAGTATGAATGATAGCTTTAGCTTGACTTTTAGTGACTTGGAACATTCGCATGAGTGCTTGTGCATTTTGGTGGAAAAAGGCATGACTCAATTTTGCTTGTTCAAAACTATTTGGCAATGTGTTAGAAATGACCATGGTCAGCTTGTCCGCTCTTGCATTTCCTTCCACTAAAAATCCAGGAAGTGAAGAATGCGCCCTAATGTGAGAAACAAAATATGGATTAGTTCTATATTGCAAAGTTATAAAAAGACATGAAAGCCAACGATGTAAAGTTTCATTACTAACATCCTTTAAAATGGAACCTTCTATTCTCCTGACTACATTAGCAACATAAGCAGAATCTGTGACCAAATTAAAAGGCTGAGGAAACAGCTGAAAAGCTCAAACTACTGCAGCAGGCTCAACAATTTGAGGGGATCCCTCTACTGTTTGAATATCAGATTCCCAAACATCAGTCTTTTGATTAAACCAAGTCACAACGGACTTGTGGCTTTTACCAGAGCCATCAGTGAAGAGAGTCACAGCATGTAAAGGTTCTTCACTTAATTTAGGTTTTTCTCTGAAACTCAATTTTGCTTGCAGTAGTTTGTGAGCTGGATAGTGTATGGAACAAACACCTGGAAAACCTAAGAATGCATATTGTAAATCATCAGAATTTTGCATTGCCCAATTGAAATAATCATTTTTCAATGGCAAATAGATAACTGAAAATTCTTGACCTGCCAAAGTTAACAATCTGGTTCTAGCCTTAATTATAATGTATGCAATCATTTCTAAAACTGAGCAAATGGTCTTTGAAAACCTGTAGGGAGGAAAAACCCATGCCATTATTAACAAAGGATCTTGTTCTGTGGCATCCCACTGGAAAATGAGACCACAAAGCTGCATCTTCTCTCCTAAGATTGCAAGAAAGAAAGGATTTTCAGGAACGCAGCGATGAGCTTGTCTTTTTTGAAGAGCTTCTGTGACTTTGTCGAGAGCAGCACGAGCTTCAGGGGTTAAAGTTCTTGGCAAAGTGATGTCGCAACTTCCTCTCAGCAAATGGAAGAGCGGACTCAGTTCATCATTGGTGATTCCCAACATCGGTCTGACCCAGTTGATTTCTCCTAGAAGTTGTTGTAACTCTTGTAGGTTGTTGACTCTGCTTCGGATCTGAATTTTCTGTGGTGTTCTTGTCGTCTTCCATCATCTTCCATCCCAGGTACTTCTAAGGTGAAACTTGTTGAATTTTCGTTGCAGAGATTTCAAGTCCAGCTTTTTGAATTTCAGCAACAACACAGTCGCGAGTTTCTTCCATCTCTTCCTTTCAAAGGACTCCACCCTTAAAGCCAATTTTTCTTTCTCTGTATCTATAGATTGACAAACACCAGAACAACCATGTTTTTGCTTAACTGAAAAAGAGTTCCCCGGAACCACAATTTCCCGAGTGGAAGCAGCCACCTCAGCCTCCACCCCAGGCCCAACAGAATCCAATTCAGGTTTCAGTGTCCCTGCACAAACAATTTCAGGAAGTACAGTCACTTTTTCATTTCCATCTTTTACACACTTTGTTCCATCCCCCTTACAAGAGTCACATATTTTTACATTAACAGAACAACGCAAAGAAAAGTCCGAAAGAGTCTCATTTTTTCCCAGAGAGAGAGAAGAAAGATTTTGTTCAACAGAGTTCAAAGCAATACTTTCAGCATTTGCAACAACACTTGTAACATTCTCCGATACACACACAGTCTCCGGTTTACTGGAGTTTAATGAGACAGAACCAGAAGCTTTGTTTTCTGAGTCCAAGTTGATCTTATTATTATCAGTTTGTTTAAAACAGCGCTCCAACAGCGCTCTACAAACCGGCATAAGTTCTCTTAAGCTTTCATCTTTTTTGAGAGAGACTAGATTATAGATTCTCCAGTTTATCTGATCCCAAAAATGAAAAGTAAAAGCAGACTGCAGATTTAAATCTTGCGTATTGGCTTTAACCCAGATAAGTAAGTTTTTAAGCTCAGTTTTTGAAATTTCAGAGTGACCTTTTTCTTGTAACATTGTCTCTGATTGATGAAAAACATCCCATTCAACTTTTGGTAAATTCGTTCCCATTTTTGTGTTCTTTTATTAATTTTCTTTTTCTCTATTTTTCCTCCCAACGTCACCCAAGCGCTCTCCCGAGATAAGTTACTTACAATTTTCTTGGCTTCGGCGGGAGAGATGATACAGTGTCCTCCTTGTTAACACTTGGGTCTCCGCGGCTGGTACTTCCACAATTTTCCTTTTTTTTTCTTCTATTCTACGTCCTCACACGGGGCACCAATATGCGGGGCACGGGACAGGTATAAGTCCAATGGTGTCAGGAACCCACGCCTTAAAAAAGGAACCCACTAGGCCGTGGCAAAATATCCAAATATGGATAACATGGTAACCAGACCAGTGAAGAGATTTTTGCTTTTATTTCCAGCACATCAGTCTCAAAATACAAAATGGAGACATGACAGCTCACTGATCCACACCAAAAAATGTCTCCTTCAACAGGGCTCATACAGCAATACATAAAATCATCTCAGACTAGAACTCAGCCAATCAGACACAGAAAACACATATTGACAAGCATTCCATCCAATCTTATAAAACATACGTAATCGTAGCTAAAAGACTAGTTGATAAGAGACAAAGAACAGAACTCTATTCATGCTAACCTTCTAAAGATATACATTAAATAACCTTGTTTCCATTTGTCATGTCTACTGCTTGGGAAACTTTTCTGCTTGCATGGGAAACTTTTCTGCAATGCTCACAAAACTCCAGTCTAAGGCCTACATACTTCTTTTTAACCATTTCTTAAAAATCCTCTAACCTTATGGATTCCAACATCAGGCCTTTATCAGTTCCATAGCTTTAAGCCATAACAAACACAATTCAACCAACCACCATGCACCACGCTGTGAACACACGACGGTTCTAGAACTTGTTGATTTACCTCTAATTCAGCTGCCTCACCTCCCACAGTCCTTTTCTACTTAGCCAAAGTAATGGGCCTCAGCTCAAGGCCTTCCTTTTGTAAGCTTCTAGCTATATGCAACAGCAAACCACTACTTTCTTCTGTGCCAAGACTTTAGGTAGACGATTTGCATCTGCCCTTCCAGTGAAACCTAATGGGGAGAGAAAAGCCTCTCAGAGATGTTCAGTCATTCCATTTTCTAGACAGGCCAAATCCAAAGAAAAGCAAGCTATGGGATTGTGTACTTGCTCTTACAAAACACCTGCTGCCCTCTGACAATCAACTAGCAGAAAACCAGCCAAACTGAGACTTGAGGCAAACAACCCTTGGAAGGGAATAATGATGTGATCAATCAAGACAACACTTTTCCAGGCTACCGAGATATTGGAAATATCAGCAAAGGCTTGAGAGCAAAGGCTGAACTAATGGGGAAAGGGTACAAGAATCCCAAGAAAAACATGACCAAAGGTTAAAACAATTCCAAGAAAAACATAGGCAACTAACCTCTTGAAGCCTTCAGGAAATCAGTGGCCGCTGATTTACATAGGCCATTAAAGTTAATTGACCCCTGCACCTTCCACTCCTTTTTCATCGGGTGAATTGAGACCATGGAATCACAATTCCTTGGATTCTGTTCTTAACTTTAGGAGAGAAGTACAGCAGCTGAAGTACCTGTTACTGATGTGATACCCAGAAACACAGAGTTGACACATTTCATTCCTGGCCAATCACAGCAAGCAGGACTAAGAGGATAAGGCTGGCTTATTTCATGACATTTTTCTTCTTTGACAGCCTGCTCTGATTGCAGTGAAACTTTTTCATTAGCTTCTCACTAAAAGGAGAAATTCCAGTTCACTGTCCTGCCCTACTGCTGCAAGTATACCATTTGGTTTGTCGAGCCAAAAAATTGAATTAGAAGGTACGGAGTTAAGAGCCGCTCCGGGGCGTCTTACGGCAGAAGCCGCGCTAAGGAGAGCACTGTGAGCAGCACAATCCTCTTTGCGCGAAGAAGCCGCTTCTTCACCTCCGGGAGCCGGAGAGAGCGGCAGCTTCGGGAAGGTGAAGAAGGAAGCTGTACAACACTGGGATTGTGTGCGCAGCTTGCCAACTGATAGAAAACAGTACCATTGCACTCTCCTGACTTCTCCAATCACATGAACATTCGATTGGAAGCTGTTTTGGACAACTTTTCTTTTCTTCCTGCCAAACACTTGGCAGACCTCCGTGCAACGTCTAGAACACGATGGGAGATGTTTTCTGTGCTGGCACAGTTTGTCCTAGCCAGACATAGTGGAAAAGCGTTTTGCTAAGATGTAGACTGCAAAAGATGCTAAAGACGAAAGTACGATACTCTCCGGAGCTAAGAGCCGCTCCCGGGTGTCTTTCGGCAGAAGCCGCGCTAAGGAGAGCACTGTGAGCGGCACAATCGTCTTTGCGCGAAGAAGCCGCTTCTTCGGCTCCGGGAGCCGGAGAGAGCGGCAGCTTCGGGAAGGTGAAGAAGGAAGCTCTAGAACACTGGAATTGCGTGCGCAGCTTGCCAACTGATAGAAAACAGTACCTTTGCACTCTCCTGACTTTTCCAATCACATGAACATTCGATTCGAAGCTGTTTTGGACAACTTTTCTTTTCTTCCAACCAAACACTTGGCAGACCTTCGTGCAACCTCTAGAACACGATGGGAGATGTTTTCTGTGCTGGCACAGTTTCTCCTTGCCAGATGTATTGGAAAAGCTTTTTGCTAAGGTGTAGACGACAAGAGAGGCTAAAGAGTGGATGTAAGGAAATGACACCCATCTTCAAAAAAGGCAATTAGGAGGACTCGCGATTGTACAAACCAGCCAGCCTCTTTTTTATCCCCAGGAAGTTGATGAAGCAGCTCTTCCTGGAAAACCTTGCCAGGCACATGAAAGACGACAAAATAATGTAGTTAGCATGATTTTTCAGGGGAATTTCATGCTGAACATCACTTTAAACTCCTCTGATGAATCAACTTGACTGGTAGATGAAGGGAATATTATCTGCCTGGGCTTCAGGGAGGTTTTTGACATATCTCTACATGGCAGCACACATACATATGGAAGCAATAGTGCAAAGGGGAGGGAATCAGTGTCTTTTCAGTGATGCTGAGGGAAAAGACAAGAGGCAGTGGGCACACACTGAAATACAGGAGATTGCCTTTGAACATCAGTAAATGTTTCTTTACTGTGAGGGTGACTGAACCACGGCACAGACTGCCCAGAAAGATTGTGGAGCCTGGATCTTTGAAAACAATAAAAGTACACCCAGTTAGAATCCTGGGCAAGAGGCTCTAGGTATCCTGGTTTAGGCAGGGGGGTTGGGCCTGGTTAGCCCCACCAACCCCTTCCACTCTCATTCATTCTGTGCTAGTGAATTCTCTTCAAGATGCATTTCAAGCACTGGCATGACAAAGTTCTGTGCAGACAGAGATCCAAATGGACATGGCATCTAAGTTCCTTAAGCAGTGTTCAAGAAGAATGTAAAACTCTGGCACAAGTGTCTCTTCCTATTGGAAAAAAAGGCTCTTAATATTATCAGTTAGATTGCGCCTGGGCCAGACTGACCCTCGCTGCTGGGCCAAAGGCAGCAACTGCGGTGTATCACCCCAGAGATACCTTGGCTTGCTGGTGGTTGCAGCTGGGCACTGAACAAGTCCAGGCTTGTAAGGAACCCCGTTACCTCAGAAGGATAGCTTCAGGCGATGGTAAAGAGAAAAAGGAGATGGATTCTGCTGGAGGGTTTAATGTCCAGAGGTTTATTCCATGGTTACAGAGGTCTGAACGTGAGAACCTGCTCCAACAGAACCAAGACCGCATGGTCTCATGACCTTTTTAAGCTCAGGGACAGGGGGAGGGGAGGTACAGGTGAGCCACCAACCAGGTGAGAGGGGCAGGGTCTCAGGGGAAGTTGACACCCAGACAGGCCAATGACCCCTGGGCCTCAGTGGCATCCTTTGAACTTGACCAACCACACGACGCCTTGCTGGAATGTTAAGTCTGAGTGACAGGACTCACTCAGCATGGGGGCAAGGGGGAAGGGAGAGAGTATAGGCACACCTGGGAAAGTGACCTGGAAGGCCAAAATGGGACAATACAGCACACCACAACATCTCCCCCTAGTTTTGTTTAAAAAGAAGAGGACTCTGTTTGTGGTGCAGAATGATTGCCAAACCATGGTTGGTAAATCAATTCTTCCTCTGCAGGAGGGTCAGTGTTTTCCACTGAGGCTTCTAGGTCATCCATTGGAGCACTGAGGGCTTCCAAATGGTAGACCTCAGGAGGGGGAGATGAGCTTGAAATTAACTTGAGAACCATGTGTTTGATTAGTCCAAAAACAATGCTAACAACTAGAATAACTATAACTCAAATAAACAGCACTAAAAACACAGTTTTCAGAATAGATCCCAACCAGCCCGAGAGTCCCCAGCCTTTGAACAGTCCATTCAGCCAGTTGTCAGTTTCTCTGTTGATGTCTGAGAGCCTTTGTCAAGGTAGTCCATATGTGGTTTGGGCTGAGGCACTATGCAGGAGGTCACAGGTGGGATGATCACGAGTAGGACGAGAAGCAGGCTCGGTCTCATGGTGTCTCGAGGCTACACACGAACAGTGGGATCTAAACTGGTACAAAAACTTGAAACAGACATATATTATAAACTGTTCCAGATAGGAGGCTTAAATGGAATTTCCTCCAGAGAACACGTGCGGCGTTTTCTTCTCCAGGCAGCATGAGCAACCTGGGGTGCTTCTGTAGATTTCTCTGAGACCTTGGGAACATAGGGTGTTACCCATTTGGAAGGAACCCACCTTAAACCAGAGGGGGTGGACACACAGGCATATCCACGTCCCCAAGTAACCAATTTGTAGGGTCCCACCATTTTCCAAGTCTCAGGGTCCTTTACTAAAACTGGAGGTTTTTCTTTAATTAACCTATGATCGCTCCCCCCAAAGTGGCGTAGGATGGGTGGGTTCAGGCTGTCAAAAGAACAATTCAGAAAATTGATTGTGAATAGTGCCCTGGATAACCGGATGTGGGGAGGTTCTACCTTCAGAACCTGTTGTTGCTGGTCCAGGACCCTTTTAATATCACGGTGAGTTCTTTCTACAATGGCTTGACCTGTAGGGGAGTAGGGGATGCCAGTTTTGTGCTCTACTCCCCATTGCTGCAGGAAGCTCCTGAATTCCTTGGATTTGTAAGCAGGCCCATTATCAGTTTTCAGCTCCTTGGGGATGCCCATGAAAGAAAAAGCCTGTAAGAGGTGCTTAATAGCATCAATAGATGATTCTCCTGTGTGGGCAGAAGCATAGACTGCTCCAGAAAAGGTATCTACACTAACATGAACATATTTCTGCCGTCCAAAAGACTGTATGTGTGTTACATCTGTTTGCCACAGTTCACAACTGTTCAGTCCCCTTGGGTTTGCTCCCGTACTCACTGTAGGGAGTGCATGTTGTTGGCAATTTGGGCATGTGGCCACAATCGCTTTGGCCTGTTCTCGAGTGATGTTAAACTGACGAACCAGGCCAGGTGCATTTTGGTGGAAAAGCTGGTGGCTGATTTTTGCCTGTTCAAAAACATTTGGGAGAGTGGCCATCACTGCAGGTGCAGCAAGAGCATCTGCCCTTCTGTTGCCTTCAGCGATAAACCCTGGCAAGTCAGTGTGTGACCTGACGTGCATCACATAAAATGGTTGCTCTTGGTGAGTGACTAACTTTACCAGTTTTGAGAGCAATTTGAAAAGTGCGATGTTAGACACATCTTGCAGTATTGCTTGATCTGCCCTGGATACTACTCCTGCCACATATGCAGAGTCTGTAATCAGATTAAATGGTTCTGAGAACCTTTCAAAGGCCCTAACAACCGCAGCCAATTCAGCAACCTGAGGTGAACCTTCCACCTCAGCAATGTCCGTCTCCCACTGCTGGGTTTGAGGATCCTTCCAAGTCATTACAGACTTGTGGGACCTCCCAGATGCATCTGTGAAGACAGTTAGAGCCCTTTTTAAAGGTCTCCTACTTAGAGCACTTCTCAGTTTTAAGGTAAATTGAACATCTTGTTCGAACAATTTGTGAGCGGGCCGCGCTACCGAAATTTGTCCTGAGTAGGAATCCAGAGCAAACTGCAACACTTCATTTTCTTGAAACAATTGTTCCAGTATTTTCACAGTATTTTGACCTGATTTTAACTCAACTGGAATGTGAATGCACTTAAAATCACATCCTGCTAACTCCCTGATCCGGGTCCTTTCTTTTCGGATCAGTTCTGCTACCAGCTCCTGAGGCTTTGTCAGTCTCTTGGACCTTTTGTGACTGAGGAAAACCCATTCTATGATCAAGAGAGGGTCCCTCTGGTCCCGGTCCTTTTTTGGTGTGTTCTTTGCCTTAGGTGTTTGTTTTTCCTCCCACTGGAAAATAATTCCATGGAGGTGTGGCAACTTACCTAGGATGATAAATTTGAATGGCAGGTCAGGCCGGCATCGGTTGGCCTGTCTTGTGGACATTGCAATCTGAACCTTTTCTAGAGCTTTCCGTGCCTCTGGGGTAATAGACCTAGGAGCACCTGGGTCCTCTCCCCCTTTCAATAAATTGAAAAGAGGGGCAAGGTCTTCATTAGTCAGACCGAGCCATGGTCTTACCCAATTCAAAGAGCCACACAACTTGTGGACATCCGCAAGGGTCTTGATCTTTGGATTGATTTCTAGTTTTTGAGGAACAATGGTCCTATTTCCAATTTCTAAGCCCAAATACTTCCAAGGTGGCATCTTTTGAATTTTCTTTTCCTGGAGCTCGAACCCTGCAACAATCAATGCATCGATCGTTAGGTCAAGCGCATGTGTGAGTAAATCATCATTGGGGGCACACACAAGGATATCATCCATATAATGATTGATAACGGCCTTCTCTGCGGCTGCACGTACTGGGGAAAGCAGGGAAGACACATACCACTGGCAGATAGCTGGAGATACCTTTAATCCCTGAGGGAGAACGGTCCAATGGTACCTTTTCATAGGGGATTCCATATTAATAGAAGGAACTGAAAATGCAAAACGCGGTGCATCGTCAGGGTGCAAGGGGATTTGGAAAAAACAATCCTTAATATCAATAACAGCTAATTTCCAATCTTGGGGAAGCATTGTTGGGGATGGCATACCAGGTTGGGGAGAACCCATATCTTCAATTACATTATTAATTTGTCGGAGATCACAGAGGAGCCGCCATCTCTTTTTGTCAGCCTTTTGGATGACAAACACTGGAGAGTTCCATGGAGACATGGTCTCCACAATGTGGCCCTTTTTTAGTTGCTCTTCCACTAGTTCCTCAAGCACCTTTATTTTTTGTTTACTGAGCGGCCACTGTTTCACCTGAACTGGTTTGTCTGTTATCCACTTCAGTTTTTGGGTGGGGCGCTGTTGTTCAATGGCTGCTGTACAAATATGCTGTGGAGAGTCTGGAATACCAATTGTGACACCCCACTGGGCCATTAAATCTCTCCCTAACAAAGGTTCAGAATAATCCAACACAAACGGACGGATATTTGCCAATTGTCCATTTGGTCCCTCAAATTGAATAATGTTTTTGGATTGTCATGCTAATTGCAGACCTCCTACAACTTGAAGGTGACCGGCAACATTTTGCAAAGGCCAATGTGCTGGCCAGTCTTGTACTGGAATCACTGTGCAGTCTGCACCTGTGTCTACAAGCAACTCAATGCGTTTAGACTCCCCACCCCCACTGACATTACACCATAATTTGGGTTTGTCTTTCCCAATAACTTGGACCCGCGTGACTGTGGGCCCTTGTTTTTTGATATTTTCAGGTAAAGATGGCACAGGGATAGCTTGTGCAACAATTTGTCCCTTGGGAAGAAACAGGGGTGGGTGGAAACAATGCAGGCCGAGAACGAATTGCTCAGGATCTGATGTTGTCATTCCCGGAGCAATTTCGATCTCTTGTGGTGTGTGTTTGGTGTCCCCAATGACGATGTACTTACAACGAATCCGGTTCCAAGTACCTTTCTGTTCAGGATTTACAGACACAAAATGCCAATCAGTGTCCTCCAGATGGAGTGACTCAGTCAGCTGCAACCTGTAAGGCTCATTGACAGAAGACGTGGTTAACACAGGATCACTTAAATCATACACAGTCTTTGAAGCACCTGCTTCACTTACACAAACATTAATATTATCGCGCACGTGATTTGTTTTGCTACCCTTATTCCCTTGGCCTGCTCTTTTTGTGTCTACGCGCCTGGCAGGCCGGCGCTGGCTCTTCAGTTTTTTTGTTGTTGTTGACCCCCAGGGAGGGCTTGTAGTTCTCCTCCCCTGCCATTTCTAAATTCATCAAATTCCCTTTTCAGGGGGCACTGGTTACTCCAGTGCCCTAGGTTGTTACAAAGCAGGCATGGTTTTGTGGGCTCAACCATTGCTGGTCTCCGCTGCTGCCCAGGGTACTGCTGTGCTGAGGGGAAAGGCACAGGGCTGGCAACGGCGACACGCTGAGGTGGTCTTGGCAGCAGCCTTGGTCTGGTATCTTCAGCCACACTCATCAGAGGCACTTTCCTGTTACAGACTAGGAGCATATCTTTTAACATTAGGGGCGGTTCGATAGGAAGGCTCAGGATTGCCGCTTGACACTGTTCATTTGCATTTGTAAATGCCATTTCTTCTAAAATTGCTTCCCTAGCATTCTCTTTTTTAACTTGTATTTCAATAGCTCTAGTTAACCTTTCTACAAATTTCAAAAAAGGCTCTGATGGTAGCTGCTTAATTTTACTATAGGGCTCAAAAGGCCCCTCAGGTTGTAGGGAAAAGAATGCTTTTTCAGCTGCTTCTTTTACTTTCTCGAGAGTTTCTGCAGGAATTGCAGTAGCTTGGATCGAGGGAGAAGACCATTGGCCCTCACCACAGAGGTGCTCAATGGTGATAGGGTTACCACTGTTGTCTTTGGCTGTGTTTGGATCAGAATGCAAGCCTGGGAGAGCATCATTCAGCAGTTGTTTCCATGCTATTTCCCATAATTTAAATTCCGTGGAGGTCATGAGACAGGAAAAAAGCTGTTTTAAATGATGTGGAATCACTACAGTCCTACTCAATTCAGAATTTAAAAGGCCACGGAAATATGGACTGTGTGGACCATATTCTTTATGAGATTTACAGATCTCTTTAATCAATTGTCGTCCAAAAGAACTCCAATTAGCAGTTGGAGCTCCTCCCCCCTGAGCAGCAGGCTGAAAGGTAACAGGAGCCAGTGACAACATGGGACTATGCATTGAATCTGCTGTTCCCTGCTCTGTATCCCTTGAAACAGAAGCATTGGGATCACAGATACAGGTTTGGGGGATGGCAGTGGGTGTGTCCCCACTGTGGGAACCCGGGGAGGGGGCGGGGATGCAACGGGTACAGGGGGTGGGGACAGGGGGCCGGCAAGGGGCGGGGATACCGTGGGAACAGGGGGCGGGGACACCTGGTGACATCATGTCAGCAGACGCCCCCTGGGAGGAGTAGAGGGGCGGAGCTGAGGGTATTGCAGGAAAGGGAGGGGGAGGGGGGAAGGTATCACGAGGAACAGGAGGAGAGGGGGATGGGGCTGGAGTTTCGGGATGCTTAAGAGGATTTTGGGAAGAAGAAGACCAGGTTTGGGAAGATGCCACGTGGCATCCACCATCTTGTGGACCCCCTGGGGGCTGGGGGCCATTTTGGGTAACACTACTCTCTGCAAAGCTAACACGTGCTGTGGGTTTCAGAGGAGGGGACACAGGGGATTGGGAAAGGTTCCACGCAGCCTGGCCAGGGCCTTGTGGACAGGGCAACTCAGGCATTTCAACAGACTTTGGGCGTCGACTTCCCAATGAGTTTGATCTGTTTAAAATACTAAGTTTTGGGGAAAGAGGTTTAGGGGTTTTAGAACTAGGAGAGGGAGAAACAGGGAGAGTAGAGGTACATGGCTTTACATTTGGCTTTTTCTCCATTTCCTTTTGTTTGAGCAATGCTGTACGAATTTGTAAACTCCAAAACACAAATTTAGCCGAGGGGGCATTGCCAGATTGTCCTAAGGTTATCAATTCATTCCCAACTTTATCCCAGAATTGAATATTGTGGATTTCTTCAGGGGAGATTTGTGGGAAGTGGAGGAAAAGCCATCTTATAAACTGTTTCAATTTTCCCTTTGAGAACTTCACATTACCACTGTCCAAAATGCTTACAATATTATAATACACTCCTTTTTGTACAATGCTGAGTTTCAAACCCATGTTAGATGTAAAAAGCAAAGTACTAAATCCCGCCTGACCAAAAACAAAGCCAAAATCAGCTACCGATTTCTAAAAAAAAAACACAGATAGGAAAGCGATAACGAGCCGACAAAAGCTTCACAATGCAGCTGTATATACTGCTTTTAAAATTCCCGGGCAGCAGCAGCAGGGCACGCCCTGCCGAGCAGAGGCAGAAACAAAGACTCCCCCGCTGTGGAATGCACCCCCCCTCGGAGCAGAGAGAGCAGCCACGCCACGTGGCAAGCCGAAACCGGGGCCCCCCGCGCCGCGTGTGCAGAGAACCCCCCCTTCCCCCACAGAGAGAGAGAGAGAGAGGGATCCTCCGCGGCAAGAGAGCCGAGAACCCCCCCCTCCCCCCCACAGAGAGAGAGAGAGAAAGATCTCCCGACCACGTGGAGAGAGCCGAGCCTGCAGAGCCGGGAGGGAAGGGCAGAGAGCTCCCGCGCGAATTCCAAAAGACAGCAAAACACGCGGCAGAAAGCTAATAGCTAGAAATCAATGAATTCCCGTCTGTGGGGCTGCGCAGCCAAAAATACAAATGCAAAAAGGAACAGAACTCACGGCAGAGTCTGTTTTTTGAGCTCCTGCCCTACCAAGAGCAGGGATACTCACCCGAAATGGAAGCTGTAGCTGGCTGGGTACAGGCAAGTCTCTTCACCGGAACAGGACCTCTCTGTGGGCGAGAGAGGCTCCCCTGTCCTCCCTCTGGAAAATCTGCTCACCAGAAAAGAACTGGGCTTTCCAGAGGCGCCGAACAGTCCACGAAACTTCTTCTGGGAATATTCCCAAAGTCTCTAGCTGAGGGCGATGAAACCAAAGCCCCTTTCAGCTGGATGCACGGCTGCCAGAAGGTTCTCCGAGGTGCTGCGGGTACGTCTCGGGCTGCAGAGTCGCTTTGCCCACCTCAGGGACGCCAAATATTGGAAAAAAAGGCTCCCAATATTATCAGTTAGATTGTGCCTGGGCCAGTCTGACCCTCGCTGCTGGGCCAAAGGCAGCAACTGCGGTGTGTCACCCCAGAGATACCTCGGCTTGCTGGTGGTTGCAGCTGGGCACTGAACAAGTCCAGGCTTGTTAGGACCCCGTTTACCTCAAGAGGAATAGCTTCAGGCGATGGTGAAGAGAAAAAGGAGATGGATTCTGCTGGAGGGTTTAATGTCCAGAGGTTTATTCCATGGTTACAGAGGTCTGAACGCGAGGACCTGCTCCAACAGAACACTGACCGCATGGTCTGATCACCTTTTTAAGCTCAGGGACAGGGGGAGGGGAGGTACAGGTGAGCCACCAACCAGGTGAGAGGGGCAGGGTCTCAGGGGAAGATGACACCCAGACAGGCCAATGACCTCTGGGCATAGGGGCATCTTTTGAACTTGACCAACCACACGACGCCTTGCTGGAATGTTAGGTCTGAGTGACAGGACTCACTCAGCACGGGGGTAAGGGGGAAGGGAGAGAGACAGGCACACCTGGGAAAGTGACCTGGAAGGACAAAATGGGACAATACAGCACACCACAACACTTTTCAAATAGCACACAGGCAAAACTGAAAGAACATCCTCCTCTTCTAATTAGAAACCCTGACTCTGGACAGATGGAAGGTCTGTTTCAATTAATAACGTGGGGCAAAGGGTATGCTTCTATTTCCCCAGGTGCTGGAAGAATTAAGTGGGTTCCTGCCAAAAACGTCAAACCGTATCGCACTTCAGAACCTGTTGTCGAGCCTAGAACTGAGGAAGCAAGTACGCACACGTGGACCGAATCGAAGGATCCCGGGTCTCGCCTGACGCCTCTTGTGCCTGACGTTCTTTGTGCATCGGTGGAACCCATGAACTCTGATTTTGTGCCAATGTTATTTATGAGTATACAAATTGAATGCTGAATGTTTGTTTAACAAAGCTAATTTTTGGCTGAAAATTTAGGTTCTTGTTTTTGTTTAGAAAGAATTCTGCCAAAACTTAGTTCTTGAAAGAGATGGGGCAGAATCAAATGGTATACTTGTTTTGCTTGATTTTAATTGTTTTTTGTCGTGCAGATTTGCCTGTGGATCAACCGAAAACGAATGTTTGGGTGACCTTAGCCAAGGCTGCCGGATCGGATACTATATGTCTGTCTAATTTGGAACCAGAAAAGCCTTTCTCAACCTGTTTGGTTTGTGCGCCAGTGAAAGAGTTTCCTTTGGTCAGAAAAGAATCCAATGGTAAACCAGGTGGAATTGACAATGGAAACAGTCCTTCCTTCAATTGGAACATTTGGTCCAAAAAACTTCTCAGGGCAGCAAATGTTTCAAACAGTTGGGATGTGTTTCTGGAGACGGACCAATATCCACGGCAATTGCCAAAAGGGTATTGGATCATTTGCGGAGACAGAGGTTGGCAAGGCGTTCCAGCCCACCTTGCAGGTGGCCCTTGCAGCATTGGTATGCTTACCATAATTGCCCCCACTGCCAAAGCAGTGATGAAAAAGAAACAAAGGAAAACAAGAGCTGTTCCTCATTATGATGAGAACTGTCAGAGTGATTTTATGCCTTGGAATGCCGCCAGAAGGGTTTCAGCAGTTATATTTCTACCCCAATTGGCTTCAGCTGTGGCATTGAGACAATTAGATCGAGTTGGATGTTGGCTGAGCAAACAAGCTAATGCCACATCCTCCGCAATCAGTGATATGTTGACCGATGTTGATAGTATTAGACATGCTACTCTTCAAAACAGAGCAGCCATTGATTTTCTTTTACTGGCACAAGGACATGGTTGTGAGGAATTTGAAGGATTGTGTTGTATGAATTTGTCTGATCATTCTGAATCCATTCACAAAAGCATTCAAAAATTAAAGGATCTGACAGCCCAAATTAAAGAAGATGGAGGTTCCTGGTTGGATGATTTGTTTCAAAATTGGAGTTTTGCACCTTGGCTAATGCAACTTTGCAAGATAGGTCTTTACATATTAGGTGCTCTAATACTGATATTGATAGTGGTACCTTGTATACTCTGTTGTGTTCGGCGAATGATGAACAAGACAGTCCGAGAAGTTTTTGTCATTCAAGCAGGAGAATTAGGAAGTAGAAGCACAGAGAGTGTACGAAATCTCACGAAAGCAGTAGATGAGGGTATTGACATGAACGAAGGTTTTGAATTAAGGCCTTGGAATCGACCAGAGTTTTTTGAACGATGCCTTGTGACTGTTGCCAAACGTGATTCATATCTCTTTCAGGGATTGGGTCTTCACAGCATTAAGTTGCTGTGCTGTAATAAAGCAATGCTTCAGTTTAGTGAAAATAGGTCTTCAGCAGATAATAAGCAGAAATTTTGCAATAGAGCTATGAAACGCAAATAGCAAGCGACAAGAAAATGAAAGCTTCTGGGTCAAACAGAGAGGGGGAAATGCTGGAATCCATAAGGTTAGAGGATTTTTAAGAAATGGCTAAAAAGAAGTATGTAGGCCTTAGACTGGAGTTTTGTTAGCATTGCAGAAAATTTCCCATGCAAGCAGAAAAAGTTTTCCATGCAAGCAGAAAAGTTTCCCAAGCAGTAGACGTGACAAATAACAATAGGCTTCTGTAGAATTGGCTTTAGGATGGCAACAAGGTTATTTAATGTATATCTTTAGAAGGTTAGCATGAATAGAACTCTGTCTCTTATCAACTAGTCTTTGTTTTAGCTACGATTACGTATGTTTTATAAGATTGGATGGAATGCTTGTCAATATGTGTTTTCTGTGTCTGATTGGCTGAATTCTAGTCTGAGATGATTTTATGTATTGCTGTATGAGCCCTGTTGAAGGAGACATTTTTTGGTGTGGATCAGTGAGCTGTCATGTCTCCATTTTGTATTTTGAGACTGATGTGCTGGAAATAAAAGCAAAAATCTCTTCACTGGTCTGGTTACCATGATATCCATATTTGGATATTTTGCCGCGGCCTAGTGGGTTCCTTTTTTAAGGCGTGGGTTCCTGACACCATTGGACTTATACCTGTCCCGTCCCCCGCAGCCTGAGTGTTTCAAAAGCCTGGTTTTTGCAAGGAAGCAGCTCTCCTTTGCATCTGCCTGGGGACTCTGCATCACCACGAACCCTCACTGCCAGTTTGCCAAGGAGATGATCAGTAGGAATGTTGCAGAGCTGCTGTGTGCATCTGAATGGAATGGCAGAGAGCGAAGTGCTCGACATTTCTGACTTTAGTACAATGCTGCTGCATTGGTGCCAGTTGAGTTGGTTTTCCATCAGTGGCCTTTCTGTCTAGAAGTACACTGCCCAGAGTATTTGATGCCATTTTCTTCCTGTTGTTTTCATACCTTCCTTCAGTTGAAAGGATGATACAACCTTTCCATTTTGAAGATCCCTGTTAGGAAACACTATGCCAGAGGAGTCATCGCTCCCTTTTCTTCTGCCTCCTTTGTCATTTTCAGAGACTCATTTCAAATTTCTGCTCATGTCAAGAAGAATACTGAGACTACTTAGCAGGGTTGACGCTCTCAGCTGCTTTCCTCTTTCATACCGCTTCATACTGGATGTGACTTCAAGACCTCGTTTTGTCATCTGCATTTTGCTGTGATCCAAAGCTAAATATTCCATGCCTGTGAACACAAAAAGAACTCTTAGTCTTTTGCAAGAACTACCCCTAGGAGGATTTGTGTTCAGTTTGATCTCTACAGTGTTTCAGAAAAAAGGAGATTGTACTCTCTTCTTGTGTACTCTCTTCTTGTGCTCTCATTTCCCTCTCTCTGCCTTGCATGCCCTATTTAATCCGCTGGCGTGACTCATTTGGCATCATCTCACGGTGCAAATTCTGCATAGTTTCATGTCCTTACAAATGCCAGTTGCCAAGGAGCCTATCTAACCATTCAAGGGGCAAAGAATTGTAGGGCTGGCAAGTTCAGGTGCTGAAACTGTAAGTCATGCCATATCAAAGTGACAGAGCAAATCAATTGGTCTAGGACTTTCAGCTGGACACCTCTGAGAATAGCAGCTTGTCAGCAATGACACAGCCATCTTCCTAGCTGTATTCCAGAAAGAGGAAAGCGACACCTTCAATGGTTAATATGTTTGGCATGAGAAACAGCAAGAAATGTACCGCAAAATACTTGAGTCAGATCAAGTGCGTTTCTCTAGTGAGAAGTTTGCACTTGTTCTTTCTTGTCTGTGCCTTTACTTTTCACAGAAGACAGGGGAGCATTTCATTATTACTGTTCTTTTGTTTTCTTTTGTTGGCCTCCCTCTTTCCACCTGCAATTAACAAATTTGCCTTTCTTTACTGGCTTCTCTTTCTTTACTTCTACAAGTTGGCATGAGGTCATCCAACCTTATCATCAATGTTCTCAGACAGTGGAGAGAAGTAGAAGGTACAGCTAAATGGATAAAAGAAACCCACAAAAATAGACAGGTTTTTACAGTCTTCTGTGAGAACATTAGGACCCAAGATGTCTTTGAACTGAGTAATGCTCTATTGATTTAACTTTTAGTCCACTCGTTACTATTATTACACGTGTTTGGCCTTTAGTACAGAGCCTTGGAACTAACCCAGGCCAATACTTTGGCTAATTTTGTTCTATTTCTAGTGAGGACTTTGTTTCTTAAGGAATAGTCCAGAGAAAGAGTGTCCACGGTACAGTTACGGGTCATAAATTCTGGTACAGTTTGCGCTGGTAATACCTTTCTAGGAAAGAAAGGTTTGAAGGAAAGAAAGGTTTGACATCTTTTTTGACTTTCAAATGGAACCATTATTTGAAAAACCTAAGAGTTGCGGTTCCCCCCCCACCCCACACCCCAAGTACTTCTCTTTGCACTGTTACTCAGGGATTACACATAAAAGCCCACCCTGTAAAATACGTTGCAGATACTTTGCAATAAGTGCAGCTTAGCAGCTAGAGATGATAACGTGGGTTAAATAACATTGCTTCTGCAGTGATGGAAACTCTGTCTACGCAGACATACTCAACAAAGGTTACGATGGCTCAGCTCCTGTGCTCAAGTTAACGTGCATTTTAGAACTTCCCAAGAAGGTGAATTCAACCTCCTTCATTGCTCTCTGCTGGAGTCCCAAGAGAATTTCAGTCTGCTTTTTGTCATTTACAGCTGTCACTGCTTAGCTCTTGAACATGAGACTCCCTCATGACTGATGAAAGTTGTCTAGTTAAGAGTGGCTGAAAGACATGGTCTTGCTCTAGAAGGAGATGAGAAGGTTTCTGCAGTCTTTGTCATCTCTACTGCTTGTGATTTCTATAAAAAACCAGTGGGAAATTTCTGAAGGCAGTCCAGAAGCTGGCAATATGGACAGCTTACAGCCGAACACTTGCTGCAGTGCAACCATGGTGACACCAGAAAGGACTTCAAAAATTTAAAAGGGCAAACAAAGCAGTTGGAAGGAAAAGAACATGAACCATTATTCCATTTTTCTAATCTATCTTTCTTTCAATCATCATTTTCGTGCAGTTTCGCGGCTTGCGTTGGTATCCCTCCGAAGGAATCTGAGACAGAGTAAGCTTTTGAATGGAGTAGAAGTGAGAAACGCAGGCCAAGTTGCCTTTTTTGCCATCAAATACCAGTTACGCTTGAACTACCCTTTGCTTAAGGTGCTTAGCTTACACTAAGAATTGATTAGCACATTTTGATGTGAGCAAATTTTACTGTCACGACTGAGTAAATTTTGCTGTCACTCAGAATTTTACCGTCGTCTGAATAGCAATGTTTGTGTCAAAATAGTATTTTGTCTCCTGTATCTGCAGCAGGTAAGCCTTTTGCTGTCAGCAGTGTTGCTTAACCTTTCATGTCATATCCCTCTTCACATCCATCTTCTGCTTAAGGCTTATTAATCTACTTTAGAATTGGCACGTGGAATAAGACTACTTTTCCTTTTTGAAAGCTAATGTCATTTGACCTACTTAGAGCAAATAATTCATTAATTGCAAGTCCCCAGCTAGCATCTTTTCGGCATATTCTAAACTTCTAAAGAAGTAACAAAAGCACTCTCCAATACTTGGCTTTCATATCACAGTGGGAGCGCTGGCCCTGTTTTCAATAAACAATCATGGGCATGGTAAAACAAAAGGAGGGGTTAGAGTTTTCGCTGTTAACCTCTAGTGAGCTTGGATTTTGCAATATGCATGAAGTTAATTACCACTGTTATATAAAGTGGCTGATTTAATCAATAAATTGGAGTCAATGCTGATCAACGACAAGGTGGATTGGCTTCCTGTCGGGAGTTTAGTTCAAGCATGGCTTAAAGAAAAAGGCCATGAAGGCATACAATTGAGAGAAAAGTAAAAGGTAGTTGCAAAGCAGTTCCAAAGCAGTTCCCAGCCTGACTTCTATAAACAATTAAAACAATTAGACTCTTTCAGGCATCATTGTATAAACAATAAAGTTCTCAGGCAGTCTTCTCATAACAAGTGTAACACTCTCTCTGGGAAAAGATGGCACCCTGAGAACAGATGTGGAAGTTTAGGGAACCGTTCATATCACAGTGAGAACACTGGTTTTGTTTTGTGTAAACAATCAACGGTGTAGTAAAACAAAAGGTGTGGTTAGAGTTTTCTCTGTTAGCCTATCATAAACCTGTATTTCGGAATATGCATGAAGTTCGTTAACACTATTATTTAAGCTGACTGATCGATCAATAAATTGAGTTCGATGCATCACAGGATGGTCGTTCTCCCCTCACTTCAACAAATGGTGACCACCCGGACGTGATAGCGGACACGACGATCGCGACCACCACGGGGATTGCGAACACCACGAGAAGTGAGGACTGGTTCAGGCTCCGAAGCAGCCGGAGCGGCAAATAAGCACGAAACCAAAGCGGAGGGAAAAAGCCGCCGATACGCGCTGTGCCCTGGCGACCATATAAGATGGGTCCAGCTGATACGTGTGGCCGATGCCTGGAAAACGCTGCTAGGTAAAAGTGCGCACTTAAAAGAGGTATGGAAAGGCAAGCCACATATGAACTTTTTATTATGTTTTTGCAAAAAAGGCAAATTAAGGGAATAGACTTACGGAAGGAATTGCAAGGTCTTTTGGCTTATGGTCTGGAATGGGGAGTCTTCGTGAATCCCCACACAGTTTACGAGTTAACGGAATTGCGTGAATTCGGTGATTTATTGTCAGAGGCTGCTTTAGAGAGTGGTAAAACTGCCAAGAAGCTAGGTAAGCCATGGCGAGTGATATATGGTGGACTGTTTTACTATCTCTCTGAGTGCAAGACAGCGGCCGCAGCCCGTGGAGCTTGCGGGGCTGTGCTACTCCGAACTCGGCACGGGCGCTCCGCCATGGCGAGCAGCCGTGGCGAGCGACCGCCTGAAATGCTGCGCTATAGCTGTGGGAGCGCAGGCAGCGGCAGGGAGAGCGGAGCCGCCGCCGCGGGAGCCGAGCCACGCCGCCCCGGGAGAGAGCGAAGCCGCTGCGGGGGGAGCCGCCACGGGTGCAGCGGTGCCTGCTGCAGAGTCAGCCTGCCGGCGAGTAAACAGAGAGCCGAGCGCAGCGGGGGGGGTTTCGCCCGCTCCGACACACGCGCAGCGGGACTGGAGCGCTTTTTGCAGCGGGAGCGTTTCTCCCTCCCCCCACAGCCGGCAAAAGCTTCAGTTTAAGACCTAACAGCCTAATGGATGCCTCGGTCTAGGACCTAACAGCCTAATGGATGTAACTTTTGTCAGCAAAAGGAAAAGATCCCTGTTGAAATTAAGAAACAAGTGATGGTAAACAAGGAAAGTTAAAGGCACTTTTGTTCTTCCTGGCAGAGACTATGAAACAGGAATCAGCGTACTGTATGCATGGGTCAAATTTCGGCCGATTTGGCTCGGCATTGGTTATGCTGTCTTGAAATCACCTGCATTAACATAGATTTTAACATCAGAAGCCCGGATGGTTCAGTCAGTGGAACATCAGACTCTAAAATTATATTTTGAAAAGTTTAAAAATGTTAAGATGTGTTGGATTGATTGTATGAGTGAGATTGTATGAGTGTGCTTTTTGGTATAAATGCTGCAGCAGAAACCTGAGAAAGGTTGTTTTGATTTAGTGTTTTGGAGTCAGGCCTGTGGGTGAGATGTTGTGAGTGTGCTTTTTGGTATAGAAATGCTATAGCAAACACATGAAGAAAGTTATTTTAGCTTAATATTTTAGAATCAGGCCTGTAAGTAAGTTATAGTAAATGCTATATTTTATTTCTATAGTAAGTTTTATCCGTTGCTAAGTAGTTTAAGTTGAATTATCTATTAAGTGCCGTTAAATGTTAAATACTGTTAAGGTTTAGTTTTGTTAAGTTGATCTCCTGTTAAGTTTAAGTGTTATTAAGTTTAAATAAAGCTAGATTCTCTTTAAATTATATTAGGTTTAGGTTTAGTTAGATTCTGTTAAGTTTGATCTTACATTATTTACAAATAAGTCTGTTATTTAAAGTCAGTTAAGTTTTGTTATAGTTAAGTTTTATTAGAATTAAGAGATTTTACATGTAAGTTCTGTTGATTTAAAAATCTATTAAGTTTAAGTAAAGATAAGTTTAAGTAATGTTAAGAAATATTTTAAGTTTAAGTATTTTAAGTTTAAGTGCTATTAAGTTTAAGTGATGTTAGATAGATTTATGCTTTTACGATAGGCGTTTATTTTATGGCTTGTGTGCAAAGTGTTGTTGTGAACTTCAGAGAAACCTTGCTAGCTGAAAATACTATTTAATTATTAGAATTGCCTATTCTTATGTTGCAAAGAGTGTAACACAGCTAGCCCATAGAATTTTGAAGCCAGTTAAGTTCTGTTAATTTACAAATAAGTCTGCTAAGTTAAATATTTTAAGTGCTTTAAGTGTATACTATTTTCTCACCACTCCAAATCAACAAAGGACTGAGAATTGCCCAGCTGATGCCATTTCAGCCAAATGACTAAAGGATTACAGACTGTAAAACTGATTTTGAACTTTTCTGAGAGGCCCGGGGAAGGGGTGGATGTGAAAATCTCAAGGACAAAAAAGATTGTTTTCAGACTTGCCGTTCACCTCCTCTCCAGGTTCACATGAATGAAAGCAGCTAACAGCTGTCTTTTCTTAGTCCAATTACCACCTATCTTGCAATGCCTGATAAGGCCGGACATAGTGGCTCAGCTGGGGGTGCGTTTAACCCTTTGGGATAACACGCCGTTGCCGGACGACCAGGGAACTGATTGACATTATTGAATCATTATCATCTTTCCATATAAAAGGACCGGCAAAAGAGAACTGTCTTGAATGTCACAGCCCCAATTGTGCTGCTTGGGTTGCACTGTGTTGTGGGGGTCGTGACAAGACCTTTTGGGTGGATCAGTTGTCACTTTTTCATTTATGGTGTAATACCTGTAATTATGAACATAACTGGGAACATAATTGGGAGTGGGCACTACGGAATGAAACAGGACTAAACACTGCCTCAGCTTTAGATCTTTATGAATCGCATGAGCAGAAAATCTTGGCCTATTATCGGTGGGAGGTACAGTGTATTTTGAAAAGGATTAAAGCTCAAAGTGCATCATATATAACCTCTGTAAGGTGTAAAAAACTGGTGCCTTTAACACAACATTCCGTTGTAGGGCCTATAAAAGGAGATCCCAATCAGGCATTAGATAACTGCATTAGAAGGTTACAAAGGTGTGGTCTTCAGGTCTCAGGAACAGTAAGGTTAAAAACAGTTATAAGAAAAAGAAGGTCAAAGTAAAAACAGAAAAGTGAGGTTTACTTTTATTATATTACTTGGTGTAGTGGTAGCTGAAGAATTAAAGGTAACACATTTTAGTCAATCTAGAGATAATGTATGGCTAACACTTGCTAGGCAGATTAATCAGACATCGCTTTGTCTCAGCATTGGAGGAGTTACTAACCCCTTTCGCACATGTTTGGTAGGACTTCCAGTATGGTCTCCTCAAGAATTCTGCAGTTTTATTAATAACCGTGCCTTATGTATGAGCAGTATGGTAAATATCAAATTGCCTAAAGGGTATACTGCCAGTCAAAGTGACGGCTACCGCCAATGCCTGTTAATTCAATCACTTAATACTCCTTTGCATTCTCCACCTGAGGAGTTAGAGCTTTTCGGAAGTGCAACTGCTAGCATGACCAGCACTTCCAATGGTGGGTGGTTTAGCTTTGATTATTCTAATCCTCAAAAGATGAATCAACATAAACAAACATGGGCTACTCTGGATTCAGCTCTAAAGCCAAATATAGTGTCTAAACAACTCTACAACCAGTGTAAAGGCTCTAGCATCATGACACCTAAGAAATTACCTACAGGAATATTTTTAATTTGCAGAGATAGAGCCTAGAATAGTATACCTGCCCAACCTCAGAGTAGACCTTGTTATTTAGGCAAGTTATCACTATTCCACCCTAATATATCTGTGCTAATGCAATTAAGCCATAAGATAAGCAGGCAAAAGCGTAGCTTACATAATTTAGACTGTAGTCAAATAGGAGATCCATGGTTCTGGAGTAAATTTAAACAAGTGATGGTTTCAGCTCTCCTACCATGAGGTGCTGCAAGCAAAGCATTGACTCTAACAAAACAAATAGGGTGTTGGGCTAAAGGTGAACTGAATAAAACTTCACAGATATTACATATGTTAACTTCAGATGTACAAAGTGTTAATCACGCTGTTCTACAAAACAGAGCTGCTATAGATTTCTTATTATTAGCACAAGGCCATGGGTGTGAAGAGGTTGAAGTGATGTGTTGCATGAACTTATCTGATTATTCTGTATCTATTCATGCTAAGTTAAAAGAGCTACGACTAAGATTTAACAAACTTAAAGAAGAAGAAAGATTAAGTATTGATGAGTAGCTGAAAAGTTTCAGATTGGGACCCTGGCTAAGAAACCTTATAACATATGCTATAGGGATATTAGGAGTACTCTTATTGCTTTTACTTATATTACCTTGTTTCTGTAGCTGTATTCAAAAGATGGTTAATAGGATGATAGAGAAAACCTGGCAAACTAAACTCCTTTCTCTCAAAGAAAAAAGCGGGGGAAATGTCGGGAGTTTAGTTCAAGCATGGCTTAAAGAAAAAGGCCATGAAGGCATACAATTGAGAGAAAAGTAAAAGGTAGTTGCAAAGCAGTTCCAAAGCAGTTCCCAGCCTGACTTCTATAAACAATTAAAACAATTAGACTCTTTCAGGCATCATTGTATAAACAATAAAGTTCTCAGGCAGTCTTCTCATAACAAGTGTAACACTCTCTCTGGGAAAAGATGGCACCCTGAGAACAGATGTGGAAGTTTAGGGAACCGTTCATATCACAGTGAGAACACTGGTTTTGTTTTGTGTAAACAATCAACGGTGTAGTAAAGCAAAAGGTGTGGTTAGAGTTTTCTCTGTTAGCCTATCATAAACCTGTATTTCGGAATATGCATGAAGTTCGTTAACACTATTATTTAAGCTGACTGATCGATCAATAAATTGAGTTCGATGCATCACAGGATGGTCGTTCTCCCCTCACTTCAACAGCTTCCCTTCGTTTTCAACACAGTGCCAAGTCGGGCTGGTTTGATAGTACCAAGTGGCTCCTGCAATCTGCCATCCAGAAGCGGGGAAGGAGAGTTTTGTTTGCCAGGGAAAAGGGCCGTGGTTTGTGTTTGGGGGCCTATGGCAGGGAGTGGCAGCCTGGCGCCTTAAAATCCACAATTCGCAGGATGTTTTCCAGACCCAAAGATGCACCAGTGCCAAGTCGAGCTTGTTTGACAGTACCATGTTCCTCCTGCAATGTGCCATCCAGAAGCGTGGCAGGTGATTTTTTTTTGCAAGGGAAAAGGGTCGAGGTTTGGATTTGGGGGCCTGTGGCCGAGAGTGGCCGGCTGGCTCCTGGAATTCATTGATAGGCAGGATGCTTCCCAGACCCAAGGTGGCACCAGTGCCAAGTCGGGCTGGTTTGATGGTACAAATTGGCTCCTACAATCTGCCATCCAGAAGCTAGGCAGCTGATTTTTGTTTGCCAGAGAAAAGGTCCGTGGTTTGTTTTTGGGGGCATATGGCTTGGAGTGGCCGGCTGGCTCCTTAAAATGCTCGATACG
This sequence comes from Melospiza melodia melodia, assembly GCF_035770615.1. NCBI lineage: Eukaryota > Metazoa > Chordata > Aves > Passeriformes > Passerellidae > Melospiza > Melospiza melodia. The sequence goes on from NC_086225.1 coordinate 32,931,591, forward strand.
CAGGATGGTTCCCAGACCCAAGGTGGCACAACTGCCAAGTTGCGCTGTTTTTGTAGTTCCAAGTGCGTCCTGCAATTTGCCATCCAGAAGAGGGGCAGTTGATTTTTGTGTGCCAGAGAAAAGGGCCGTGGTTTTTGTTTGGGGGCCTGTGGCTGGGAGTGCCGGCTGGCTCCTGAAAATCCATGATATGCAGCATGGTTCCCAGACCCAAGGTGGCACCAGTGCCAAGTCGGGCTGGTTTGATAGCACCAAGTGGCTCCTGCAGTCTGCCATGATCACGTGAAGAAATACTTTCTGGTGTCCGTACTGGGCCATAGGCTCTTTCTTCTCTCCCTCAACTTCTCCATCACCTCTCATCTGTTTCACATGCGCTATCTTCAAGGTCCACAGGCTACTTTTCACAGAATCTTCAGGCCTGATGCAGTAAGAATGATGAATAGAACAGAGCTGGGATCTATTTTCCAGTTTGGATAAAATGCATTCTGCACACAAATCCAAGGAGAAAGTGCTGCCCCGATGCCCAGAAAAACTTTCACTCCTGCTAGTGTTCTACGTCAACCGCAACTTAGTCTGAAAGAAAAGCTTTTTCTCTGAGAGCATCTGAGAGGTTTGCATGAAGCACTGATATCTGACATATGCAATTTTGAATAGGAGAGGAAAAAGAAAATGGCAACAAGTTTTTCATTTTAGTGGTTTCAATTTTAATTTCCGTGCACTTTTTCAAAACTTGTCAGCTCAAATGCCCATCAACATCTTTTAGTCATTTTTAAGTCAGTATTCATATAAAATGTGCTTCAAATCAAAAGGATTTCAAATTTGCACTCCAAGTTTCTATGCCTAGATTTATGATTTCCTACACATATTAGATGAAAGGAAGGCCTTTTTTACTGTGGGAGTGCTGGAACACTGGAACAGGTTGCCCAGAGGAGTTGTGGGTGTCCCATCCCTGAAAGTATTCAAGGTCAGCTTGGACGGGGCTTGGAGCAGCAACAAAGGAGAAGCTTGATGGTAAAGAAACAAAGTTGGACTATAGAAGAAACTCGGATTGAAGTATAGGAGCAAGTTTTCTCTCAGCTCTTGGGGTAAATTCAAAGTTGTACAAAATGACATTTATCTGTGCTATTCACTACTGTAACAGAAAGTTTCATGAAAACTGTACAGAAGATAGTAAATTTTAAAAGAGATAAGAATTACAGCATAAAATCCATGGGATGGGTTACAACATGAGACACTCTCTAAGAGAAAATCTCTGTGTTTCAGCACTTCATCATGGTAAGATTTCATGAAGTGCCAAAGAAGGCGGCAAAATATCATTCGGGACATTATTTACTGGAATTCAGCCTGGCCATTAGTAGGAACTGGCTTTGAACACATCATGTAGATATACCACACACACATTCCCTTCACTGAAAAATTACTGCTTACAACGAATAAGCAATTGACGATCAAAACTGATTGAAAGCATCTTAAACATGTCAAGTATTTCATTGTAGATGATCTGTGATCCAAATGCTTCTTCCACCTTCAAGAGGGACAGAAGAATTCTTCCATATCATGATGGTTTAAAATTGTATCAACCAATGTTTTCTGCTGAAAAGATATCATCTATTTTTTTCTATTTTTGGAAGAAAATATTCCTAGACATACAACAGGTGAGAACTAAGTAATTTTAAAGAAACGAATGAAATGAATGCTGTGTTTTAAAAAGGAGCTAAATATAAAACAGAGATTTTGTACCAGGCATTTGAATTACTGCACCAGCTCTTTTGCCCATCAAGAGAGGCATTTAGCATTTCAGTCTTTTCCAAGGTGTTCATGATCTGCTATGCTGATCTCTGTGTGTGCCTAGGTGTGTGTGGAAGGGGGGGCATGTGAAGGGGAGTGTGTATGTTTGCTTTACAATTGTTGTGGCAGATTCATGCCTCAGCTCCACATTTTGTTTTAAAAAGGTCACGCCGAGTGGATATGAAGTTTCCTATGAACAAGAGATCAATTCCCAAATCATCCATTTGACTCTACCTTATAAATCATGTGCTTTGTTGCATATTTTATCAAATATACTTTCAAGCTAGATGGAGGAAGGAGGATGTGGGAATCCCTCCACCATCTTGCAACTTTTATGCAAGTAGGTTTTCAAGAAAATCATCATTTCTCTTTTAAATATGTCTGGAACAGGCATGATGGTAGTGTCAACCTGTTGGAGTTTTTGTTGCTGGAAGAAGTTGTACAAAAGGATTGGTTTTTACATTGACCAGTTACTGAATCAAGCGCAGGAATACATTGGAAATTCAGCTGGGGGTTCCTTTTCCCAGCAGACTACTTCTAGAACGAGCTTGTACACTGAAGCTGACTCTTTTGCTCTCTTTTTTTTTCTTTCCTATTTTCTTGGCTTCTTTGCCACTATCTAGACAATTTTGGAAGTTTGTTCCCAACTGAACTGGTTTCAATAGTCTGATTGTGATCATACATTTTTACAAGGAATTTTAAAAATCTTTCCTAGAGTTCACAAAGTCAAGGACTTGGGTCTTTTTCTTCCCTTATCAATATTGCAATGAAATTGATAAATAAAGACCAACTCTTTATTTTTGTTTTTAACCCACGTAGATAATTCCCATCCATTCATCCATTTTGTGGACCAATAGTTGCCATTCTGATGGAAGTTGTCACTTCTTAACAATAGGCATTCTGTGACTATGTTGACAGCACTTTGGGTGAAGATCCTAACTGGTCTTAGATAGACATAGGGAGAAATTTGCTCAGCCAGTGTCAGTCTTAAGCATGTGTATCAGAAGATCTTTCTAGAGCTGGGAATTTTCCCATGAAAGGGATTCAGTTAGGGAAGATGTTGTGGTGTGCTGTATTGTCCCATTTTGGCCTTCCAGGTCACTTTCTTAGGTGTGCCTATACTCTCTCCCTTCCCCCTTGCCCCCATGCTGAGTGAGTCCTGTCACTCAGACTTAACATTCCAGCAAGGCGTCGTGTGGTTGGTCAAGTTCAAAGGATGCCACTCAGGCCCAGGTGTCATTGGCCTGTCTGGGTGTCATCTTCCCCTGAGACCCTGCCCCTCTCACCTGGTTGGTGGCTCACCTGTACCTCCCCTCCCCCTGTCCCTGAGCTCAAAAAGGTCATGAGACCATGCGGTCTTGGTTCTGTTGGAGCAGGTCCTCACGTTCAGACCTCTGTAACCATGGAATAAACCTCTGGACATTAAACCCTCCAGCAGAATCCATCTCCTTTTTCTCTTCACCATCGCCTGAAGCTATCCTCCTGTGGTAACGGGGTTCCTTACAAGCCTGGACTTGTTCAGTGCCCAGCTGCAACCACCAGCAAGCCAAGGTATCTCTGGGGTGATAGACCGCAGGTGCTGCCTTTGGCCCAGCAGCGAGGGTCAGACTGGCCGAGGCACAATCTAACTGATAATATTGGGAGCCTTTTTTTCCAATATTTGGCGTCCCTGAGGTGGGCAAAGCGACTCTGCAGCCCGAGACGGACCCGCAGCACCTCGGAGAACCTTCTGGCAGCCGTGCATCCAGCTGAAAGGGGCTTTGGTTTCATCGCCCTCAGCTAGAGACTTTGGGAATATTCCCAGAAGAAGTTTTGTGGACTGTTCGGCGCCTCTGGAAAGCCCAGCTCCTTTCTGGCCAGTCTTGTACTGGAATCACTGTGCAGTCTGCACCTGTGTCTACAAGCAACTCAATGCGTTTAGACTCCCCACCCCCACTGACATTACACCATAATTTGGGTTTGTCTTTCCCAATAACTTGGACCCGGGTGACTGTGGGCCCTTGTTTTTTGATATTTTCAGGTAAAGATGGCACAGGGATAGCTTGTGCAACAATTTGTCCCTTGGGAAGAAACAGGGGTGGGTGGAAACAATGCAGGCCGAGAACGAATTGCTCAGGATCTGATGTTGTCATTCCCGGAGCAATTTCGATCTCTTGTGGTGTGTGTTTGGTGTCCCCAATGACGATGTACTTACAACGAATCCGGTTCCAAGTACCTTTCTGTTCAGGATTTACAGACACAAAATGCCAATCAGTGTCCTCCAGATGGAGTGACTCAGTCAGCTGCAACCTGTAAGGCTCATTGACAGAAGACGTGGTTAACACAGGATCACTTAAATCATACACAGTCTTTGAAGCACCTGCTTCACTTACACAAACATTAATATTATCGCGCACGTGATTTGTTTTGCTACCCTTATTCCCTTGGCCTGCTCTTTTTGTGTCTACGCGCCTGGCAGGCCGGCGCTGGCTCTTCAGTTTTTTTGTTGTTGTTGACCCCCAGGGAGGGCTTGTAGTTCTCCTCCCCTGCCATTTCTAAATTCATCAAATTCCCTTTTCAGGGGGCACTGGTTACTCCAGTGCCCTAGGTTGTTACAAAGCAGGCATGGTTTTGTGGGCTCAACCATTGCTGGTCTCCGCTGCTGCCCAGGGTACTGCTGTGCTGAGGGGAAAGGCGCAGGGCTGGCAACGGCGACACGCTGAGGTGGTCTTGGCAGCAGCCTTGGTCTGGTATCTTCAGCCACACTCATCAGAGGCACTTTCCTGTTACAGACTCGGAGCATATCTTTTAACATTAGGGGCGGTTCGATAGGAAGGCTCAGGATTGCCGCTTGACACTGTTCATTTGCATTTGTAAATGCCATTTCTTCTAAAATTGCTTCCCTAGCATTCTCTTTTTTAACTTGTATTTCAATAGCTCTAGTTAACCTTTCTACAAATTTCAAAAAAAGCTCTGATGGTAGCTGCTTAATTTTACTATAGGGCTCAAAAGGCCCCTCAGGTTGTAGGGAAAAGAATGCTTTTTCAGCTGCTTCTTTTACTTTCTCGAGAGTTTCTGCAGGAATTGCAGTAGCTTGGATCGAGGGAGAAGACCATTGGCCCTCACCACAGAGGTGCTCAATGGTGATAGGGTTACCACTGTTGTCTTTGGCTGTGTTTGGATCAGAATGCAAGCCTGGGAGAGCATCATTCAGCAGTTGTTTCCATGCTATTTCCCATAATTTAAATTCCGTGGAGGTCATGAGACAGGAAAAAAGCTGTTTTAAATGATGTGGAATCACTACAGTCCTACTCAATTCAGAATTTAAAAGGCCACGGAAATATGGACTGTGTGGACCATATTCTTTATGAGATTTACAGATCTCTTTAATCAATTGTCGTCCAAAAGAACTCCAATTAGCAGTTGGAGCTCCTCCCCCCTGAGCAGCAGGCTGAAAGGTAACAGGAGCCAGTGACAACATGGGACTATGCATTGAATCTGCTGTTCCCTGCTCTGTATCCCTTGAAACAGAAGCATTGGGATCACAGATACAGGTTTGGGGGATGGCAGTGGGTGTGTCCCCACTGTGGGAACCCGGGGAGGGGGCGGGGATGCAACGGGTACAGGGGGTGGGGACAGGGGGCCGGCAAGGGGCGGGGATACCGTGGGAACAGGGGGCGGGGACACCTGGTGACATCATGTCAGCAGACGCCCCCTGGGAGGAGTAGAGGGGCGGAGCTGAGGGTATTGCAGGAAAGGGAGGGGGAGGGGGGAAGGTATCACGAGGAACAGGAGGAGAGGGGGATGGGGCTGGAGTTTCGGGATGCTTAAGAGGATTTTGGGAAGAAGAAGACCAGGTTTGGGAAGATGCCACGTGGCATCCACCATCTTGTGGACCCCCTGGGGGCTGGGGGCCATTTTGGGTAACACTACTCTCTGCAAAGCTAACACGTGCTGTGGGTTTCAGAGGAGGGGACACAGGGGATTGGGAAAGGTTCCACGCAGCCTGGCCAGGGCCTTGTGGACAGGGCAACTCAGGCATTTCAACAGACTTTGGGCGTCGACTTCCCAATGAGTTTGATCTGTTTAAAATACTAAGTTTTGGGGAAAGAGGTTTAGGGGTTTTAGAACTAGGAGAGGGAGAAACAGGGAGAGTAGAGGTACATGGCTTTACATTTGGCTTTTTCTCCATTTCCTTTTGTTTGAGCAATGCTGTACGAATTTGTAAACTCCAAAACACAAATTTAGCCGAGGGGGCATTGCCAGATTGTCCTAAGGTTATCAATTCATTCCCAACTTTATCCCAGAATTGAATATTGTGGATTTCTTCAGGGGAGATTTGTGGGAAGTGGAGGAAAAGCCATCTTATAAACTGTTTCAATTTTCCCTTTGAGAACTTCACATTACCACTGTCCAAAATGCTTACAATATTATAATACACTCCTTTTTGTACAATGCTGAGTTTCAAACCCATGTTAGATGTAAAAAGCAAAGTACTAAATCCCGCCTGACCAAAAACAAAGCCAAAATCAGCTACCGATTTCTAAAAAAAAAACACAGATAGGAAAGCGATAACGAGCCGACAAAAGCTTCACAATGCAGCTGTATATACTGCTTTTAAAATTCCCGGGCAGCAGCAGCAGGGCACGCCCTGCCGAGCAGAGGCAGAAACAAAGACTCCCCCGCTGTGGAATGCACCCCCCCTCGGAGCAGAGAGAGCAGCCACGCCACGTGGCAAGCCGAAACCGGGGCCCCCCGCGCCGCGTGTGCAGAGAACCCCCCCTTCCCCCACAGAGAGAGAGAGAGAGAGGGATCCTCCGCGGCAAGAGAGCCGAGAACCCCCCCTCCCCCCCACAGAGAGAGAGAGAAAGATCTCCCGACCACGTGGAGAGAGCCGAGCCTGCAGAGCCGGGAGGGAAGGGCAGAGAGCTCCTGCGCGAATTCCAAAAGACAGCAAAACACGCGGCAGAAAGCTAATAGCTAGAAATCAATGAATTCCCGTCTGTGGGGCTGCGCAGCCAAAAATACAAATGCAAAAAGGAACAGAACTCACGGCAGAGTCTGTTTTTTGAGCTCCTGCTGTTGCCCGATTGATAAATGACACAAAACTCGGATAAGTTTTGTGGGTGCTTTATTAAGGGCCCGGGGAACTGGGGGACTCACGTCCCTAAAGTCCGAGCCCCCAAATTCACGTATGGGTGCTTCCCTCTTATACATGCGATTCACAACAAAGTCTCCAAGGAACAGTTTCCCCGTTCCCCTTGCCTAGCCTCCAAGGAACAGTTCCCCGTTCCCCTTGCCTGGTCACAGACCCCTTGTGATACATTCCTTGGTTCACAAACAAGATCATTAATCCTCTGCTTATCTTATTCTAAGAGCATTGTATGCTGCCTCTAGACAGGTTAGCATTCTTACTTTCCTGCACATGTTTAATTATTTATTAAATCCCTAAGACTACCTGCTAGGTAACACACAGAAACCCAACACACAATTTCAACAGCTACAAAACTGCTTTTTAACAAACCAGTTCACACACAACTCACTATAATTAAATATTTTGCTAAATTTCATTTCTTTTCCAACATTTCCTCCCTTTTGAGCATCCTTCAGTCCTGCTGCAAGGATGCTCAATCAACAGTAACATCTTCATAACGAGGTGGGGAATGTTCTTCATTCTGCCGCCCACGGGTCATTGCCTTCAGCAACCGGAGAGATCGCCTCTTTTCCTTTTCGATCACACCTAAGAGGCATCTATATACAATCCATATAGTCACTAGAAACACTAAAAACATTAGTACATACTGTATAGCAGACGTAATCCAGCCAGACAGGTGAAGCCCCAAAGAATCAAATACTGCTCCTATCCAATTATGCTGTGCTTCCTTTTCAATTTCCTTGGTTTTTGTTTCCACTTCTGCCAGTTGAGAAATATCTTTCTCAACTTCAAGTGTAACATTTGGAATGTGTACACAGCAATGATCTATTCTCCTACTCAGGTAACCACAAACTCCATGTTCCTTTAACAGTAGCAAATCCAATGCAATTCTGTTTTGTAGGGTCATTCTTGATGTAGCTTGCAATTGCAAATTTAGATCCTTAAATCCCTTCTTAGTAGCTGCTGCCAACCTTTCTGTCTGTCCTAACAAATTGTTGAGCGTTTCCCTGTTTCGATATGTCGCTACCGGAGGGAATAATGACTCCAATATCCATCCAAATTGCACTCCTGAGCCAGGTTCATGCCACTGCTCCTCTAGGGATTCTTCCCTCTTTCTGAGTCCTTTCCTTTGGATCAATCTATTCTGTTTCCAGTATGGACACAATGTGGGAACCCCTAGGGTGATTTGTGTTACTGATCCATCTAGAGGTAAATGTGTGGTCCACTGTCCGTGTCCCAACACCCAGACTAGATTTCCAGGGCTATGCACAGTAGTATATCTGCAATCTATAGGCCCATCCATGGACTCTCTGCTAACCGTGTGATCATACCCCCTACACTCGCATCCCCACTTTAATGCCATTTTCACCGGTACCAATCCGATTCGGTCTTCCAGTGTATCACATGTAAAAACCTCAGTACAATTCCAATCCTCTTTCTGCGGTCTGAACTCTCGGGAAGATGTAGACGTGATAAGGGCCCTATAATGTGACTGATTCTTTACTCCTGACCATTGGATGCACCATTGTACTTCCCCAAGGTAATTATAGTGTTCCAAAACACTAGGTCCCCATAATGTCTTCCAACTATTCCAGGTGTCAAAATTCTGTGTGACATTCTGACAACTCATCTCATTTTGTTGGGATTTCGTTCTATTGTATCATTAACCTCCCGTCTACTCCTACCATGTCTCTGTAAGGATAACATCATTCTGTCATGCCTCCACCATGCATTTCCTATTCTAGGATTAGTGACACTCCACCACCCACAACCTTTGTCTTCCTTTCCCCACCAATTGGTCCCGTCCTCTATTCTGTCCCAGGTCAGTTCCCTATTTTGCTTCCACCATTTGACCCAAAGGTTCCTTTGATATCTTGATCTTACTAGGAAGGAACAATTTATTCTGAGAGGTGGCCCATCCCACATGTCCACTGCCATTGATACTGGATTAACCTTTATGTTTTCAGCACGATCCCCTGTCCATGGCAAAACCCTCATACTCACTCTTTTGTAATCAAAACTATCCCGTATTTTGACCAAACATGTATATTCTCCCGTATCGTTTGTGGTTACCTTGGTAAGATTCAGTACCGTGTTTCCTTGTTGTTTATCCTGATCCCAACCGACTCCTATCTTGCCTCGGCTTCTTTCAGCCCCCCGTTGCCATATTGCAATAACTTCACCGGCCTCAACTTTCTGGCTGTCAAAGATAACACAAGTTAATTGAACATCCATCCCTTCCATGACTGTAACCTTTGTTTCTTCAACCTGTACTAGAGTAGACCCTTGAACGGGTACTAGTCTCATGATCACTAGCAGTAATATAATTAAGAAGGCGGCTTTGCGCGGAAGATCATCCGGGTTGGAGACACTATCTGGGTTTCCCACTGGAACGGTGCCTTCTTTACCCTGGTGTAATGGATCCAAGCATCCATCCCCTGGACCTTCACCGCCGTGTAGGTCGTCATCATCACCTGGTGGGGTCCGCTCCATGATTCCCGTAGCGGATCCGTGATCCACTTCTTGACGTACACCGGGTCCCCAGGCTGAATGTCGTGGACAGAATTCTCCAGCGTGAGCGGTCTATTCCACTGTAACGTATTTCTTAAAGAATTCAAGATCTTATTAAGTGACATAACATACTCTGCAATCGCCTGGTCCCCACTCACATGTACCTCCCCTTTTAATACAGTTGCATGATATGGTTTGCCATATAATATCTCATATGGACTTACGCCTACCTTTTCCCTTGGTTTAATTCGAATCCTGAGTAGGGCCAAAGGCAAAGCTTGAGGCCAGTGCAGTTTAGCTTCCTGGCAATTCTTTTGATTTGTCCTTTCAGGGTTTGATTCATCCTTTCCACCTGCCCACTAGACTGAGGTCTCCAGGGGGTATGCAAATTCCAGGTTATATCTAACATTCGTGCTAATTCCTGCACTACCCCGGCTATAAAATGTGGACCCCTATCTGATGACAATCCTAAAGGTACTCCAAATCTTGGTATTATTTCTTTTAACAAGGTTTTTACCACCTCCTTAGCCTGATTAGTTCTACATGGAAAAGCTTCCGGCCACCCTGACAATGTACATACGTACACTTACAAGTATCTGTATCCCTGTGCCCTAGGCAATTCAGAAAAATCAACTTGCCAGTAATCTCCTGGTTGTGGCCCGACTTGCAACTTTCCCATTTGTATTTGTCTCCTAACTACTGGATTATTTTTCAAACATACTGGGCACATTGCATTAACTCTTTTTGCCATTGTTAACATCTGATTAGAGATTATCTCATTCTTCAAAAATTTTACCAATACTTCTGCCCCCCAATGACATTTATTATGTTCTGATTCCAAAATAAATTTCATTATGCGGGTAGGTACCACTATTTGTCCCATTGGTGTAACGTACCACCCAAGTTGATTCTTCTGTGCCCCTAGCAAGTTTATTAGTTTTCCATCTTCTATTGAATATTTGGGCTCCTGATTCAGGTATGGGGTAGCCGGATTTGTTCTTACCGGTACCAATGCCATTTGAGTCCATACTTCCCGTGCCACTTGCCGAGCTGTAACATCAGCAAATCGATTTCCTCTGTAAACGTCTCCTTCCGCAGTCTGATGTCCTCTAACATGCATTACTGCAACTGCTTTGGGACTGTGTACCGCATCCAGTAGCTGTAGCACTTCTTCCCGGTGCTTGATGTTGGTTCCCTGTGAATTCAAAAGCCCCCTTTCCTTCCACAATGCCCCATGTACATGAACCACACCAAAGGCATATTTAGAATCTGTCCAGATATTAACCCTTTTGTCCTTGCTCAAATACAGGGCTCTGGTGAGTCCAATCACCTCTGCCTTCTGGGCCGAAGTTCCAGGTAACAAAGCCTTTGCCTCTATTACCTGATCCAATGTTACCACTGCATACCCGGCATAGCGAGTCCCATTCTCGACAAAACTGGATCCATCAGTGTATAGTTCCCATTCAGGTTCTTCCAATGGTTCATCCTTTAGGTCGGGTCTGCTGGCATATACTTGTTCA